>NW_026555183.1:0-600000 GCF_021234165.1 Pteronotus mesoamericanus
CTGGAGCACGCACGTATTCATTTGTGTTCCTGCATCCCATGGGTCTGACTGACAAGGAGACTGCCCAGGGTGGGGGTTCTATTTCTAAGGTTGGGTCCCGATCTTCCCAGAGAGGAGCTGTGCTAGGAGAGAAGGCTGCAGGGAATGGATGGAGAAGCAGTGTAACCGTATGGGAAAGGGCCCCTCAGAGGGACAAGAGATTTGCATGCCTCTCCCTCCCTCTCTGCCCACAACTCTGGCAGGCAAATCCCCTGGCTTAGCAGAAGCATGGATAGAGTGGCTCAGGTGGCCTCTGGGAGGTTCTGCAAGGGATAAGAGGGGAATCAGGTGGCACAAGATCCAAGCCACACTGGGTAGGGGCAGAGACAGACCCCTGGGTGAGCCCCACAGATCTCAAGGCCCTAGATTCTGACTGTGGGAAAGTGCCTGCTGATACAGGTCTCTAGGTGACCCCAAAGAGGGGCCATGCCTAGGGGCCAATGGAGTTGCCAGGGTAAGAAGGACCTGAAGGGAGAGCAGGAGAGAGAGAGAGAGGGACGGAGGGAGGGAGGGACTGAGAAGCAAGCATCATCCCATCCTCCCTGCAGGTGACTCAGGGCCCCAGCAGACCTAGTGATGAAACCGCCTTCCACGTCTGCAGGACACACCTGCTCTGAGGAGGAGCCAGGGGCACACCTGGCGGTCTGTTTCTTTCATAGTTTACCAAGAAGGGCCTCAGGACCAGTGCTTTCCCCTCTAGGAAATGGGTCCTGGAGTGGGGGTGGGGGCGTCCTGTGGGGTTTGTTGCTGACTTATTATTCACTTACACCTCAGGTGGCTGTTCTGTTCCCCAGGGCCAGCCCTTGCATCAACAGCTAGGCACACAGAGAGGGAAGGGCGAATGGCCCTTGTCCAGGAGCCCACAGCCTTCCAGACGGCAGAAGCAAGGGAGGGCTTGCCATCACCACAAAGGTCTAAAGAAGCTGGGACAGACTGGGCCCAAGTAACTTTTAAAACTTCCTTCCAGGACATAGACTTCCACTGAGGAGAAACTACTGGGTAGAGAATACAGATGAAGCAAGATAGAAACAATGGGGACAAAGAAAAGAGAAATTCCAGATAAAAGTGAGGCAAGAGAACCAAATGAAATGATAGGAAGCAAACTGACAAATTTTAACAGTTCTCAAAATCAACAGAAGAGGGCGCTCTTCATATGTGAAATTTGACAATCTTATTTACCTCCTTTCTATGAGTGCAGGAAAACTAATTTTGGGTGAAAACGAGTAACAGAAGAAGAGCAAAGGCAAATCTCATATAAGTTATTAAAATAAAAAAGAGAATGCAAAGCAGAATAATGTCCCTCTAGACACTGAAAGCATCCCAGAAAGAAATGTGCGCAAAGCAGATAGCACTACAATCCTTCATTTGTAAATCAGGCTAAATACATTAAGAAAATTATTGAAGACATGAAATAACAACACAAATCAGAAATATAAAAACTTAAAGCCATGGTGATAGGCTCATGAAATAATTAAAAATAAAAGATTAAATGTTTTTTTTTAATTTCTGATGTTAAGACTGATTTAAAAGGAGCCGAAGAATGAATAAATGCAGCATATAATGCCTTAATAGGAAGAGAAGAAGGAAAAATAAGGGAATTTGTAAAGAAGAAAGATGAGTAAAGAGATGAAGAGGATTTGAGAAAAAGTGACTAATATAGAAGACAGGCCAAAAAAAATTCTAAAACATATGATAAGGATCCTCAATTATTAAAAAGCAAAGCAAAGGAAAGAACAAATACTAAAGTATACAATTCAAGAAAACTTTTATGGCAAAAAAAGAAGAGTCAAAACTACAAACTGAAGGAGTATACCATGTACCTGGGAAAATACCCAAAACAAGTAAAAACAAAATATATTCTAGTAAATTAGATTGATTAAAGAAAGAAAATTTCTTTGGATATATAGGCAAAAATAGTAAGTGTGTAATGGAAAGATAAAGAGACTTTCCTCAAAATTTTCAACAGCAATGTTTTCTGCAAGAAGGAAATTTAAGATAACCATCAAGGAAAAAAACATATGAGCCAAGAATTTTATACAAGGCTCATTTTGAAGTGTAAATGCAGCAAACTCTCACCAACATGTGAAAACCTGGAGAATGTTGTTGCCATGACTCCTCTCTTAAAAATCTGTTAGAAAATTAGCTTCGGACAACCAGAATAACTGAAGGGGTCCGCAGGGTCCAGCAGTCCCACATGGAGGATTCTACCCAAGAGAACAGAAGCGGTGTCTCTAAGAGACTTGCACTCCCACGTTCACAGCTGCAGCATTCACCGCAGCCAAAAGGAAGAAAGAACCCAAGTGTCCATCAACAAAAGAATGCATGAAAAAAGTGGTCTATCCATACAATGGAATATTATTCATCCTTAAAAAGGAAGAAAATTCTAACATATGCTACAACATGGATGAACTTCGAGGGCTTTATGCTAAGTGAAACAAGCAGACGCAGAAGGACAAATAATATGTGATTTCACTTCTATGAGGTTTCTGGAGTAGTCAAATTCACAAATACAGAAAGTAGAATGGTAGGCACTAGGGAATGGGGGTGGGTGGATGAAGAGTTAGTGTTTAATGGGGACCCTTTCAGTCGTGCAAGATAAAAAAGTTCTGGATTTTGGTTATACAACAATGTAAATGTACTTAACACTACTGAGCTATACAATTGAAATGGTTAAGGTGATACATTTTATGTATATTTTACCACCATCAAAAATGCTTTGAAAAGAAAAAGAAAAGCTAGCTAAGCATTTTAATCTCAGCACACTAACACTCCACGTTACAATTAAAAATGAGTGATTTCAACCACAGGGACCTGGGAAGCTGTGAAGCCACCGATGGCCAGTTACAACCACCTCGTGCCAACATTTCTAATCAGCAGCCATCTAGGAGCAAGGTTCTCAACATCTAGCAGTGTTCTTTGGCTGAACTACCAGCTGGGTCTCCAGCCCCACAACAGAATCCTGAAATTACAGAAAGAAGATCCAGAACAAGGGGAAGAAGCCTGAGGAAATAGCTCAGTTACCGCTGTTTTATAAACAGTCACATCACTACCCTACTAGAAGTCACTTAAGCAAATATAGTCCTTGGCAATTACTGAAAGAAAAGTCTTTTCTTATAGTGTACCCAGAAATCCCTAGCCCAAGCAGCCTGGCCTGTTGTGGCCAGCCGCTGTCCGGCTGCAGTGCATGGACTGGGAATCTCCAGGTACTGGCTCCTTTAGCAGCCTCAGCTCACAGGCCCACTATCAACTCCCCACATCCCCCGTATCCCTTCCTCTTGCCCCTGCTTGCTTGAATGTGCCTCCATGGACTCCTCCCTCTTCTTCCAATGGCCAGAGCATGAGCAAAACCCCATCCCGTAATTAGTGCTCTGTGCTGAGTAAAAATATATGCATATATGGGCAGGGCAAAAACATTTTTGTTTTTTGGATTGGAGGTGGGGGAAAGTGGAGTTCAGATCAGTAGGAGCATTGGTATTTCTTTTCCAGTCTCTGAAGAGGTGGGAATGTAAACTGGGTTATTTCAGTTGGCCACCAAGTTGTGGTCTGGTGCTTCTGTAATGGAAAGCCTATTTAATTTTAGCACACAGACACAGTTATTCACTCAACAAGCATTTTCAGAGCACCTACACCATGCCAATGACTAGGTTGGGAGTTGGTGTTTCAGCACACTCCTAGCACAGCATGTGCAAACCAGTGCCCACCCAGTGGAGGAAATGCTGAAATAAGCACTTGGAAATCAGAGGATGTGTGCTGCTAAGATCCAAGATAGGGGAAGCCAGGGGAGCATAGGAGGCAACAGCAAGGGCACCACCCCCTACTTAGCAGATAAGGAAGGATTCCAGTGGGACTCTTTAAACTGAAATGGACATAATAAGTAGAAGTTGCCCAGGCCAAGGAGGGAGGATGCTCCAAATAAATGCTCAAAAAAATTTTTAACCCAAGTAAGAAAACCAATGAGGAAAGGGTCAATCTAAGTTATTGTTAACAGCCTAGAGGGTAGGACAAAAGCTCCAGAGGTTGTACTGTAGGCCCACGTGCAAGGCTAAGGCTGGAGAATAAATGAATGACTGACTGAACGAATGAGGTACCAGCCAGAAAAGAGCCTTCTCTACACCCCAGGCTTCCTTCCTCGGCCTGATTTTCTCAACATGCATCCCCAGCTCCAAATGCCACTCAATCGGTCTATGCCCAATCCTTAGTGTCAGTGGTCTACAAACCTGGTGGTGAGCTCTGGATTGGTGGGGGCAGAAGGGGAAATAGTATATTTCTATCGTTTTTTAAAACATAGTAACTGTCTATTTTGTGGATATTTTATAGTGTAGGACATACTATATTACAGTGGAAAAATGTATATGATTTAGAAATAGCTAATATGCATATATTTGGGAAGAGGGTGTCAGCTGAGTCTGCCTGGGATGCCAAGAGGGCCTTTGGAATGCACAGTTTCTACCAGCCCTGAACAGATAAAAAGTTGGTTCATTAGTTTATGTGTGCACGCTGCTTATATATGCGGACAAATCTGCCCTGGGGGAGCCTTCTGGATTGCCTGCATTTGGCCAGTTCCCCTACATACACCTCCATTATCCTGAGAACCTCTCCATTTTAGGTCTGTATTAGTAAATCACATTGTGGGATTATTAGCCTAACAGACTGAGAGAAGCAAGAGGCTGTGTGGGTTTGGGCTCGCTGCAGTGTCCTCAGAGCCTAATGCAACACTGTCTGGCACACAGTAAGAGCTCAATAATAAATTCTTGCTGATAAATAAAAGAGTGAGCAAGCAACATCATTCCACAGTGCTGAGCACTGGAATATGCACTCAGTAAATTGAACTTGTTAAATCATATATATCCTATAATAAAATGACTCCAGTGCAAATAACCTCAAGAAGTAATGTCTACAAATGAAAACTATGGTGACATAGTACAGGCAAGGAGGAAGAGGACATGAGTTGAGTTCCTGGCCCTACCAAAGACCAGCTGTACGACCTTGGGAAACCACCCGAACTGCTTGTCTCCATTTCTTCATCTAAAAATGGTCATACTGGTTCTTGTGAAGTGTTGACCAAATACCCTGCACAGAATATTTTGCACGTTGCCTGTTACCTCATGATCACTCAGTTTTCACTCTGTTATTGTAATTTCTGTGTGGTTTGGTCATGGAGTTCAGCCTCCTCTTGGTCCATGTCACCTGTGCCTGCCCTTATCCAAATACATCACCTCACATACTCAGTAGCAATGAATCTATCATCCAATGACTCATCCCTATTTTTCCTTGGCATGCAAGATTACTTATTTACCTGTTTATTATCAACACAAGTCATTCAATTCCAATGCTAAACCACATACATCCACACCAGGGGTTCTGTGCACCTGGTTACCAAGAATGGCTTCTGATTACCCGGCTACTGAATACATTGCTTAAAGATTTCTAATTCCAAAAGATTTAAGTCTGATCAAACAGCAAAATTATGCTCCAAAATTATACTCAGAAGTTTGGAGTCAGTTCCAAAGCTGCTTGGAGCTTTCAAAGGTCATCTTCCAAGGCCTTCGCCTTGTATGCGCTGTCCCATGACCTTGGAATGGCAGCTTGCTGGGAAGTCTGCCAGTGCTGACCTGAGGGGGGTTTCAACTGTGCTTTTCAGCATTACTCCACCTTTGTGACTAAAATTCAAATTCCAAGGCCCTATCCCTGCGAGTCTGATTTTGGGATCCGGGTGGAAGCCCTGCTCTGTGGGAATCTAGCCCTGTCCTGCATCAGAGCTTTGGTGCTGGGAAGGCATAGGGAGCTCACCAGGCCTCCAAAATACCCAAAGTCTCTCTTCCCAAAGCCTCCAGACTCCACCTTTTCACCCAAGTGGCAACAGGCTATCCAGCCCCTTCAGGTCCTCACAGGTCACAACCCACACTCACAAGAAGTGGGGGAGCCGCAGAAAGCTGGGTTGAGGCAGCAGTCCAAGGCTAGGCAGGGACAGAAGAGGGACAGGGCTTCAGCAGCCCCTCTGGGAAAGGCGCAGGGCTTCTTCCCACAACAGTGCCATGTGGCACTGGCATGGCGCAGGGTGTGAAGAAGAGGTAGAAACACTGCCCTGCCCATAAGAGCACTCCTGCTGGGGGGTGATGCTGTGGAAGGACAGTCCCAGCCGTGAAGGATGAAATCTCACTTCCTCATTCCACATGGAGAGCACACTTCATGATCTCCAATCTACAGATGAAGAAACTGTGGACCTAACAGGGAAAGGCAGCGGTGTTCATTGGGGTGAAATGAGTAATCACCAACAAGAAGTCAACTGAGCGATGGACATGCTGAAGTGTGCCCAGTTTCATATCAAGGGCAGTCATATGGTCGAGGGAGGGCAAGAGTGAGCTCCTCAGTCTGTCAGCTTCCACGCTGACAGTGCTCTTGGAAGCAGCCAGCATCTGTTGAGGGCTGTGTCTGAGACCCGCCTGAGCACTGTATATACACAATCCCATCCTGCACACCTATCAGGGAGATATCTTTATTATGATCATTTCATAGTTGCAGAAACTCAGCTTCAAAAAGGATGAGTATTGCTCAGGGTAACAAGGCTGCTAAGCGTTATAACTGGGCTTAGAATCTAGTCATGCAAAACCCTGCACCCTTAACCCAATGCTGGGCTGCAAGAGTTCTAGAACTTTCTTCTTTGTCAGAACTACTTGGAGAGCTTGTTAAAACTCCCAGTGATGGGCTCCACTCCCAAACTGTCTGGAATGGGGTGGGACCTGGGAATTTGCGTTTCAAAAGTTCCCAGGGAGTGCTGATGTTATGGTTCCCAGTCCTCCATCTCATCTCACAGCCCAACACTGCACTGGCAGTGCCCTCAGTACTGGAGATACAGTCCTGACTGTGTACTTTTGGTGTGTCGTTTGCTCTATCTGGAATGTCCCCTTCCCCGGTCACCCTACGAAAATCCCCCAGACCCACCCTAGAAGATGGTGTTCTGTAACCCATCCTCCCCTGCAAAAATATGCCTGTTATGTTGCTACTCCATGTAAAAATGATCTTGTGGTTTTGTGCATACTTACTTTCATCTTTATCTGTCTTGTGTGCTGCGCTTTTACTTTTTCAAGGGAAATGACCTTGTCCTATTTATCTTGTTATGCTCAGCAGCAAATACAGGCTCAAAGAAGTGCTTGTTGACATATGCATGACTCCATCCTGCCCAAGCTTCAGGTCCCTCTGTAGCCCTGGCCTAAGCACTGCTTCATCCTTATCTTTTGGCTCACCCATGCTGCTCCAGATTGCCTTCCATGCAGTAACAGCATGGGACAGGATGATGGTGGAGCCACTAGCATCCACAAACATAAAGTGTATGATTATGTTTAGAACTGCAGGATAACACTGCAGTTCTAAAAGGAAATGCTGGTAAACCCTCAGGGGGCCCTTGAGACCCTTTGAAGCAGGGGTCCACAAGATAAAATCTCTTTTCGCAATGGTACTAACATGTTTTTGTCTTTTACACTCTCATTCCAAAGGGCCAAGTGGAGTCTTTCAGAGCCTCCCCAAGTGTGATTATCGTGGCAGACTGAAGTCAGAAACAGATATGATTACTTAAGCTGTCTCCTTTTAAGCCAGGCATCAAAGAGAGTTGCGAAAATGTAAAACGATGCCAGTTTTCCCAATAAATTTTATGTTTTGTATAGTTTTTTCATAAAATGTTATTCATGTTAACAGTAATAAAACTTAACAGCAGAAGATCCAGTTCTCCGAGTAACATTTCCATGCACATGGTGACAAATAGCAACAGTACAATAAATAAATTTAAGGTTTGGGCCTGGAAACCTCCTCAGCTTCTTATTGCCATGGACCAAAATATGGAATTGTCTTCCTTGATTTGAGCCCCATGATTTTAACTCATACCTCTTTCCCTTATAATTTCTCTAACTTGTATCATTTTCCATTGTTATGGGTTGAACTGTTTCCCTTTAAAAGGATGTGTTAGAGTCCTAACCCCCAGGGCTTCAGAACGTGGCCTTATTTGGAGACCGGATCTTCATAGAAATAATCGAGTTGTCATGAGGTCATTAAGATGGCCCCTAATTCAATAGGTCAGGTGGAAATTTGGAAATACCCACATGCACACACAGGGAAAACACTCTGTGAAGATTGGAGTGCTGCTGTCACAAGCCAGAAGCTAGAACAGAGGCCTGGAGCAGATTATAGTTCTAATTTAATTGTTTCATTACTGTCATCTTTAAATGAATGATTTTTTTAATTTCTCATTTTTAATTTTAATACAGAAAATATTGATATGTATAACCCATATAAACAAGGGCTCTTTGGGGTCCTCAACAGATTTTAAGAGTGCAAATGGATCCTGACACCAAAAAGTTTAAAGACCTGCTTAATTTGATGCTCCACAATGGAATCAAGAAAAAATCTTTCATGTTATACTAGGTTATGAGGAGCTCCTTTCTTTTTTAAAGGTGACTTTATGGGGTTTTTTCCCCTCTTGAGGATCATACAGGTACCACAGAATGCAAATTTAGGATGGCCAAGCATGGAAGATTTTTGTAATCCATGCAAAATACCAGATATTTGCACTAACAATTTCTACGCTTTAATTTTTTAAATTCTTTTTCTGTGTTTTTATATGAGAAGTATATATAAATGGGATAAAGTCATGAGCTGCATAATGATGTTTTGGTCAATGACAAGCTACATATACCACAGTGATCCCATAAGATTATAAAGGAGCAGAAAAATTCCCATCAACTAGTGATATCATAGCTGTCATAAGGTCATAGTAAAATGTATTACTCATGTGTTTGTAGAGATGCTGTTGTCGACAAACCTACTGTGCTATCAGTTGTATAAAACTATAGCAAATAAAATCATATACAGTACATAATGCTTAATAATGATAATCAACAATCATGTTACTGACTTATGTATTTACTATACTAAACGTTTTATTGTTATTTTAGAGTGTACTCTTTTCATTTTGAAACAAAGTTTTGCTGTAAAATAGTATGACCTCTTACACCAGCAGCAGCCTCATACATCTGGTGTTTACCGCATCCCGTGATTGCATAGTTTTCACTAGTGCTTGATATAAGCTCATAGTGCATCATTATCTCTTGTTCTTGATTTAATCTTACATTGTTTTCTATTTGTACAATAATGTGATATACAAGTTTGTAGCCTGGGAGCAATAAGCTATACTGTACAGCCTAGGTGTGTAGTAGACTATGCCATCTAGGTTTGTGTAAGTGCACTCTGATGTTTGCACAATGGCAAGATCACCTAACTACTAATTTCTCAGAATGTATTCCTGTCATTAAGTGGCAAATGACAGTGCAAATAAGGAATGACGATTTCAGCTTGAAAATTGCCTGAGATAAAGAAATGGGTTGTGTTAGTTTCCTAGGGCTGCTGCAACAACGTACCACAAACCGAGTGGTATAAACAATAGAAATTTTATTATCTCACAGTCTGAAGACCAGAAATCTGAGATCAAGGTGTCAGCAAGGCCATTCTTTCTCTGAGCATGCTAAGGGAGGGTCTGTTCCAGGCCTCTCACCTAGCTTCTGGTACTACTTTGGTTTGTGGCAACAGCACTCCAATCTTCACAGAATGTTTTTCCTGTGTGTGCATGTGGGTATTTCCAAATTTCCACCAAACCTATTGAATTAGGGGTCACGCTAATGACCTCATGACAACTCGATTATCTTCATGAAGATCCGGTCTCCAAACAAGGCCATGTTCTTTTTTTTTTTAATTAAATTTAATGATTATGCTATTACAGTTGTCCCAATTTTCCTCCTTTTTCTCCCTGCACCCAGCACTCCCCACTCCCTCAGGCAATCCCAACACCATTGTTCATGTCCATGGGTCATGCGTGTAAGTTCGTTGGCTACTCCATTTTCTATACTGTACTTTATATTCCCATGGCTATTCTGTAACTGCCTCTTTGTACTTCAAATCTCCTCACCTCTTTACCCATTCCCCCACACTCCTGTCCCATCTGGCAAACATCAAAACATTTTCTATATCTATGATTATGTCTCTGTTCTTCTTGTTTTCTTACTTTGTTTTTTAGATTCAATTGTTGATATGTATTTATTGCCATTTTATTGTTCCTAGTTTTGATCTTATTTTTCTTAAATAAGTCCCTTTAACATTTAATATAATACTGGTTTGGTGATGATGAGCTCCTTTAGCTTTTTCTTGTCTGGGAAGCTCTTTATCTGCCCTTTAATTCTAAATGATAGCTTTGCTGGGTAGAGCAATCTTGGCTGTAGGTCCCTGCTTTTCATGACTTTGAACATTTCTTGTCAATCCCTCTGGCATGCAGTTTCTTTTGAGAAATCAGCTGACAGTCTTATGGGAACATCTTTGTAGGTAATCTGCTTTTCTCTTGCTGCTTTTAAGATTCTCTCTTTATCTTTAACCTTTGACATTTTAATTATGATGTGTCTTGGAGTGAGCCTCTTTGCCTGCATCTTGTTTGGTACACTCTGTGCCCCCTGGACTTCCATGTGTATTTTCTTCAGCACATTAGGGAAGTTTTCCTTCATTATTGTTTCCAATAGAGTTCTAATTTCTTGCTCTTTCTCTTCTCCTTCTGGCACCCCTATGACGCAAATATTGTAACGTTTGAGGTTGTCCCACAGGCTGCTTACACTATCTTCATTTTCTGGATCTTTTTTCTTCTTGTTGTCCTGATGTGTTTTTTGTTTTGTTTTGTTTTGTTTTGTTTGCTTCTTTATGTTCCAGATCATTGATTTTATTCTTGGCTTCATCCACTCTACTGTTGTTTCTCTGTAAATTGTGCTTTATTTCAATTAGTGTATCCTTTGTTTGTGACTGCATCTTTTTTATGCAGTTGAGGCCTGCACTAAGTTCCTTGAGCATCCTTATAACCAGTGCTTTGAACTCTGCATCTGATTGCTTATCTCCACTTTTTAAAGTTCTTTTTCTGAAGTTTTGAACTGTTCTTTCATTTGGGCCATGTTTCTTTGTCTCCTCATTTTGACAGCCTATCTGTGTTTGTTTCTATGTATTAGGTAGAACTGCTATGACTCTCTGTCTTGGTAGTGTGGCCTAATGTAATAGGTGTCCTGTAGGGTCCAGTGGTACAGTTCCCCCTGTTACCCAAGCTGGGTACTTGAGGTGTGCCCTTTGTGTGGGCTAAGTACACCCTCCTCTTGTAGTTGAGTCTTGGTTGCTGTTGGCAGGTCAATGGGAGGGATTTACCCAGGCCAGTCAGTTGCAAGGACTGGCTGTGACCACTTACTGCCAACCTCTGCCCTCCATGGAGGATCAGCTGTGCAGGGGCAGGGTGGTGGTGCTCTGATGTGGTCTGTAGCTGTCCACAGGGTGTGTAGGCTCTGGGGTTTCCCAGGTGGTGCAGGCCAAGGTCAGCCCCCACCTGTGTTTTGCCCAGGGCCACCCTGCCTGAGCTATAAAGCAATCTGAGATGGCTGCTACTTGGGCTGGGCTTGAAGATTCCTAGGGGAAGCCAAGCTGTGAATCTAGGCTGGCTGCTGCTAGTACTGGGCCTGGGGTCACTTAGCAAGAGGTAGAGGAGCTGGAGGCCTTACTGAGGCCAGCTGTTGCTTATTTGAGAGGATTTAGGAAGTTATGAAGCATGAGGCCTATGGGTGGGCCTGTAAGTTGGGTGGGACAGAGTCTCAGGGCATCTCTAGGGCATGGCAAACAGTGTTAGCTAGGTTGATGGAGTCTCAGATATGGCACCCCACTGCCGGATCTGTGGCTCTGTGGAGGGAGAGTTCAGAAAAGGGACAATGACCTCTGACCACTTTTCTATCTGAGAGAAAGCTGTCCTCCAGCTCTCAACTTAATGCCAGACACTTCAGTTCCTCCCTGTGTGCCACTGGTGCCTTTCAAGCTGCTACCCTGGTGCTGGAGCTCAGAAGGAGTGAGTCTGAGTAAGTTTGTGTGGGGGTTCCTTAAGGGGCACTGCTTGGAGTCCAGAAGTTTCTTCAACCAACTCAATCCCTGCTGGTTTTTACAGCCAGAACTTATGGGGACTTATCTTCCTGGCACTGGAACCCTGGGCTGGGGGGCCTGGTGTGGGACTGGAAATCCACATTCTCAAGGCATCCCTCCCAATCTTTTATCCACCACACGTGGATGTGAGACCAGCCTGGCCCACATCTCTGCCCATCCTAGCAGTCTATATGGATGTCATTTATGTAATCTGTAGTTGTCAGACTTCTACTCAAGTTGATTTCTGATGTTTCTGAGTGATGGTCGTTCTATAGTTTAGTTGTAATTTTGATGTGGTTGTGTGAGGAGGCGAGCTGTGTTTACCTGTGCCACCATCTTGACTGCCAAATAAGACCACGTTCTGAAGCCCTGGGGGTTAAGACTCTAACACATCCTTTTAAAGGGAAACAGTTCAATCCATAAAAATGGGAAATGATACAAGTTAGAGAAATTATAAGGGAAAGAGGTATGAGTTAAAATCATGGGGCTCAAATCAAGGAAGTCAATTCCATATTTTGGTCCATGGCAATAAGAAGCTGAGGAGGTTTCCAGGCCCAAACCTTAAATTTATTTGTTGTACTGTTGCTATTTGTTGTCATGTATATGGAAGTGTTACTTGGAGAACTGGGTCTTCTGTTAAGTTTCTTGCTGGGCCAGAGGTGAGAGAGTTCACCTGTTCAGATGATGCAGGTGGGGATAATTGTCTGGACCTGCAAGTTTTATAACCAATTCCAATACATTTGCACCAAAAGTCCAGGAGAGGAGGGGGTATGGAGGAGAAGAAAGAAGAAGAAAAGTAGAGTCTTCCAGAACTCTAAAATCTTCTAAAACTTGGGACCTCACAGACATTTAAAGACACAGCTTGTGATGATGAGAAATGTTGGTAGGAATGAAATGAATTTGGTTAGTGAATTTAGAAAGAGATACCTTGTAAAGAAAGACAAGCAAGGAAGAAAACATTGCATTGCTGCAACCACGGTAGTCAGTTGAGCCAGGGAAACAATTGGTATTTGACCAAAGGGAGCCAGGAGAATAAAGGACGCTGAGGCCTGGGCAGTGAGAAGAAAGCCACACCCACCAGCCACACCCATGGGAAGAAGCTGCATTTACAGGGAGAGTGTTACTCTGGCTATCAATTTAGCAGCTTATAATAATGCTCAGCTAGTACACACCGTTGCCCTGGGTCACGAGTCCAGGCACAGCTGAGCTTCCAAGGATATAATCAGAGTGTTGGCTTGCCAGGGGGTTTTCTGGAGGTTTGGAGCAGAATCCTTTCAGACTCACCAAGGTTGTTGGCAGAATTCAGTTCCAGGTACTTATCAGTCTGGAGTCCCCATTCCCTTGTTGGCTGTCATCAGCGGGTCATTCTCTGCTCCTAGGGGCTATTGCCACCCACATTTCTTCTAATATTTATTCCCCCTCCCTCTTCAAATAAGCTTCAAATCTCTCTGACTTCCCCTTGTACCTTCAGTGGGGAGAAAGCTCTGCTTGTAAAGAACCCACCAGAGAATCCAAGATAATCTCTATTGTAAGGGCAACTTATTAGTATCCTTAATTACATCTGCCACATAACTTTCCATGTACATGGACATGACACCAGGAGGCAAAGGCCATAGGACCAAAAGCCTGCCTAGCACAGGAGAGTCAGCCCATATCCCTGGCAAGCTGTCTTGATGACTGTATTTTTCACTCGCCAAAGGGTTATTTCTGTCCCATCAAAATCTCTCCATCCTTCCAAATTGCTTTCTAGCCACTCTTGACTTGGAATTGCAGCAGTTCCCTTAGCAACAACTTGAGCTGGCCATCTCTTTCCTGGCGAAGACCACCCTTACGTATTTTTCTCAGAATGTTGTTCATAGCAGATTTCAAGGGAGCTCTCTAACTGTTATGAGAAACCTCACTATGGGTCCCTGTTTGCCTCATGCCTCAATATCGCCCTCTCTCGGCATTCTTAGCACTGCAGGTATGTGCACATCATGGTACCTCTCTGATGGAACAAGTGACACTTTCTCCCTAGTCTTCCCTCCACCTTTAGAACTGGCTGGGCCTTTAAGACAGCGCTTAGAACACATTTCCTCCAGGGAGCCCCTGTGAATCCCTCAGAGCGAGTTCCATGCAATCAAAGTTCATTTCCCTCTAGCCTTCACACACACCCAAGTACTCAGTTTGTGTCACTCCAACACAGTACAAAGTACTCACAGGTCAAGCAGTGCCCGTGCAACAAAGTCCTGAGGTGGTGTCCAGCGCTTAGTGGAGACTCAACAATGGCTGTTTTCATCCCTGCCACCACCACCTATATCAGGGTGCCTCCCACATTGACCCCTCTCTCTCTCTGTGTCCAGCCGTGTGACACATGAACTGATCGTGCCAAGCAGCCACCCCAAGATGTGAGTGAACAGGCTGAAAACAAACCCCACAAAATGCCCACTCCCACCCCCAGCACCCATTTCCTGGAGGGGAAAGCACTGGTCCTGAGGCCCTTCTTGGTAAACTATGAAAGAAATAGACCGCCAGGTGTGCCCCTGGCTCCTCCTCAGAGCAGGTGTGTCCTGCAGACGTGGAAGGCGGTTTCATCACTAGGTCTGCTGGGGCCCTGAGACATCTGCAGGGAGGGCGGGATGATGCTTGATCTCAGTCCCTCCCTCCCTCCCTCCTGCTCTCCCTTCAGGTACTTCTGGCCTTGTAAGCTTCACAAGCCCCCATGCACTCTCCTCTCTGTGTTTCCGGAGTGTGGCAATTGCTCAACTAAAATGCCCTTCAGTCTTGTTTCCGGAGCATGGGCTGTATGGTCTGCTGGCCTGTCCTGGAATCCCAGCACCTCCACTGAGGAGCTGTGGAGCTTTGGGCAAGTCCCTGAACCTTCCTGTGTCCAGTGTCCTCATCTGGAGCAGAGGGCTCATAACAGTGTCCGCTTCCCCCAAGGGCTCCTCTGAGGACACAGAGAGAGTGCAGGCCCAGTGGCTCAGCCCACTGCTTGGCGGATAGTCAACATTCACAGATGGAAGTTCTTAGGGAGGGGCTCACTCTTCTCCCAGGACCAAAATCTTCAGCATCTTTTGGGTTTATGGCTTTTGGTTGCAGAGCCATTAATGGCCAGTCTGCTGTCCCTTGTTTGGCCAGGTGGGATCACGGCTCTTGGACTGCCATGCAAAACTGGAAGCAAGTTGTAGGGCATTATGGGAGACATTGCCACAAGTAGTGCTGCAGAAAGCCCAGCATGGAGGGCATGCAGCAGAAGACTGAGTCTTTGCTGAGCCCAGGTGGCCATGTACTAGGACACCTGGGCCTGGGCTCAGGGAAGTTAGGCCCCAGTCTTAAACAGCACAATGTGCGCTAGAATGGGGCCACAGGCCCCAGGGGAACTCTGGGCTGGCTGCCAGACCTGCTGGAGAGAAATCTGGCTAGCCATATCCTGGAATAAGAAAGCAATCTGCTTAGGGGGCTGATCTTCGTTCTTTATGATGGAGACCATGGCTTCCAAGAGGTGCTAAGGAAATAAGGACCTATGGCTTCCTAATGTGAGAATACGAGCCATTAGTTTGAGCCCAGACGGGCAGCTGGGGAAGGAGCAAGGCAGCCAGAGGTGCAGGTGGCTAAAGCACTCAAGGGAAGGACTCCCATGTGCAAGAACAGCAGCTCAGGAGGCAGGACCTGCTGCAGGCTCAAAGAGGAGGTAGGGTCTAGAGAAGAATGGTGGTCTTATGAGGGGGCCCCCAAATGATGGGGGGCTTTGGACGGGGGAAACCTCAGAGGGCAGAGCAGATATGGCTCTCATGACCTCCTTCCCAACACCTCCAGTGCAACTCCCCCTAGACTGCCTGTGTGCGCCCAGCACTTCCAGGGCTCCCTCCGTCCCTGCAGCTCCACTGTCCTCAGCTCTTACCACAGGGCTGAAGACTCCCCAAATGAACAGTTCCTGCAGAACTGTCAAGCAGCCATGGGCCCAGGCCTCAGAGCCCTGGCTCCTCAGCTGCTTTGGGGACTGTGTCCTTCATCTGCACTGTGGTGTACTCAGAGAATCTTGTCCCTTCACAATAGTTGGAGGACACCTCTAGGCACAGACTAAGGGAGCCCCAGACAGTCCTTCATCTTTTCCGGGTTAATAATACTGTCCCCTCCTCAAATACATGCAGGGAAAGGCCCAGTCCCTCTTTCTGTCTCTCTCCCAAAGACTTGAAATTAGTTCAATGGCCAATGGAGGGCTATCCTCAATTTGTGGTGGGCTCACGGTCCCCTGGGGTGAGAGGGCAGGGCCCAGGAGTAATAAAACCACCCCAGCCTTTCTTCTGCTCTGACAAGGTATAAACCCTGTGAAACCCCACCTGGCCCACTCTCCATCCCTCAGGCATCACACACACCTAAGCCTACAATGTCTCTCAGTGGCTATGTAGAGGCTTACCAATTGTCAGCTGGCAGGGATAGGCTGATCATACAGAGGTGGGGAGGCACCCCACCTCACCCTGGAGTTCTGCAGCAAGCTCCTGGCAGAGGTGTCTGACTTCATACCCAGGCTTTTCTGTGGCCAATTGGCCTCTGGGACTGCACATGGCATTTCCCTGACAATTAGGGGACCCTGTGCCCCCACAGTGCTGCCAGGGAACCCAGAGCCTCCAATATGGCTTGCTGTCCCTCCCCATAACTTCAGCATTTAACCCAATTATTGCTGGTGGATCCCAGAGTTTTCCTGAGGACCCATCCAGCCACGGTCCTTGCCAGGACTTCCTGCTACCTATGCCATCCAGCCCAGAGGACTTCACAGCCATCATGAGCCCTGTCCCCACCATACCCCAGTGCTGACTTAGAGTCCCAGGCCATTGTTGCCCCTATCCCTGCCTCCAGCAGACCTTCCCATAGCAAAGGCTAAACTCAACTGAAACATTCAATGAAATTTATTGCAGAGAAACATTTACTGAATCCATTGAAGAAAGAAAATGGCAACACAGAGAATTTCCAATGGTCACTAGAGCCCATAGGTCTGGAACAGCCATTCCTCCTAGAAGTCTCGGACAAGGTGCCTCAGCTGTCCCCCCACGCCACGGCCCTCCGCCCCAGTCCCCCTTCCTGAGGGCCCTGCTCGGCCGTTGCAGGGCTACGGACGCTGGCGATGTCCGCTCGCTGCAGGGGCCCCCTCCCTCTGGCTGACGTGCTGGGTCCTGGCCCTGCCCTACGGCCTGCGCAGGACAGTCGCAGGATGCTGGGAAACACAGCAGGGGACACTGCACCAAGCCGAGGAAAACGCAGTCACAAGGAACAACAGGGTGGCACATCAAGACGCAGTCCCTGTGGGGCCCCCGGCAGCCGCTTTCTGTCCCTGGTCCAGTTCTTCCTTCCCAGGGTCGCTGGGTGAGTGCTGGCCTCACCTTCGTTGGTCCTTCCCGCCATCTCCTGGGATCGGGCACAGGGTCTCCGGGGTGAGGGGTGAGGGGTGGGGTGGCATGGAGAGAGAACAGCTCAGAGAACACAAAACATGTCCGTAAGAACAAGCCCGGAGGCTTGGTTTGGGCTGGGTGGGCCCTGCTCCCCGTGTGGGGCGAGGAGGCTGCCCTGGCCTGGCCTCCCCCTGCCTCCAGGCCTGCGTTGCCTGAGAAGACGGGAGGCCACTGGGCCTTCCAAGCCTATTTGCTGGAGGAGGGCTCAGGGGAACTCATCTCCCCAGCCCTGTCCTCACTTCCCAACTCCTCCGGGATGGGCTTGAGCCCCTCCTCGCGGGGCTCCTGGGCCTCCTGGTCTCCTGCCTGGGCCTGGCCCTCTGGCTCACCGCCAAGACCTCTTGAGCCCACCCCAGAAGCGCTGCCCATACGGGCAGGGGAGGGTCCTGCCTGACCTAGGCCTGCAGGAGCCAGAGCATTTTCACCTCGCTGAGTGGCAGAGGAGGTCTCCTCAAGGGCAGGGACCGCCGTGGTGGCACCACCGGTTTCAGAAGCAGCCCCATCAGGATCGGCAGTGCCAGGACCTGCCTCACTGGCCACTGCATTGGCCGGAGTGGCCTCGGCACTATCTTCCTTGGAAAGGACACCCTGGGAAGTATCTTCAGGGGCTGTAGCGGCCTCGCCATCACCTTCACGGGCTGGGGCAGCGTGGGCAGCCCCTTCACGGCTCGCGCCTCGCCATCACCTTCACGGGCGCGCGCAGCCCCCCGCCCACCTGCCCCCCCACCTTCATCCCCATTCACGGGCTGGGGCAGCGTGGGCAGCCCCTTCACGGGCTGGGGTGAGCTGGGCAGCATCCAGGTCTCCGGTGTGCACACAGCCCCCTTCTTCCCCTTGGAACTGCTGGTTTATAGCCGGGGCGGCCTCCCATGCCTTCACCTCCTGAATGAGCCAAAGCATCCCCAGGAAGTCAGGCGTTCTCCTCTCTGGCCCCGTCCTCAGCATGTTCCAGAGCGTGTCCTTGGGACAGGCCCACATCCGCACCTGCCGGGCACGCACCTGGTCTGCCACGGAGGGTGGGATGGCCCCCTTCTCCATGGCCGCCTGCAGCAGGACTTCCAGGCGCATCACGTAGGCAAAGCGAGTCTCCTGGGGCTGCTGAGCACAAGTCATGAACTTTAGCCTCACAGTCATCTCAGTGTCCTTGTTCCCAAAAACGTGAACCAGTGGGGCCAGGCAGTCCTGCACAGTGACCTTGGGGTTTTCTCTCAGGAAGCCACACAAAAGATCCAGTGCAGGGCCACCCAGGCTCTCCACCAGCCTTCTCCTCCTCTCCCTTTCTGATACGTGTCGCCATAGGTATAGCATGTCATGGGCATGGTCCAGCCAGCTCTCAAAGGACTCATCCCCGTGGCCTGGCTCTTCCATCCCAGAAAAGGTTCTCAGTTGCTGGTAGGCCATATTTTCCAGCACAGGCTGCAGGGCCTGACTCCATTGCTGGATCCAGGCTTCTTCCGCAGCTACACCTCCTGCCACATCTGCAAGCCTTGCCTCACTTGCAGCTCCTACCACACCTACAGCTTCTTCCTCACCTGCATCTCCTTCCTCACCTGGGGCTCCCGGCTCACCTGCAGATCCTACAACATCCATGGTTCTTGTCACATCTGCAATTGCCTCCTCACCTGCAATCCCTACCACATCCTGAGGGCCTGCCTCACATTTATCTCCAGACACACCTGCATTTCATTCTCACCTGGAGCTTCTGCCACGTTTTTCAGCCCCGGCCTCACCTGCAGTTCCTGACACATCCCTCCTCACTCCTCACCTGCAGCTCCTGTCTCATCTACAACTCCCTTCTCACCTGGGGCCCCTGCCTCACATCTGTAGATCCTGTCACATCTGGAGAACTTGTCATAACTCCTACCTTACCTGGAACCCCTACCGTATCTTCAGCTCCTTCCTGACCTGCAGGTCCTGCCTCACCTGCCCTGCCAGCCCTTGCTTGACTCTGGGTCTGTGCAGGAAAATTGGGTCTATCCCATAACTCAGAATCAGGGGCCTGGGGCAGGAAGACCACAGTCCAGATGCCTTGCTTGCTTGATATTTGTCAGGGTGTCACATTCCGGTTTAAATTGTCATCAAACTTGAC
The DNA here is from genome assembly GCF_021234165.1 of Pteronotus mesoamericanus. Lineage (NCBI taxonomy): Eukaryota > Metazoa > Chordata > Mammalia > Chiroptera > Mormoopidae > Pteronotus > Pteronotus mesoamericanus. The sequence goes on from NW_026555183.1 coordinate 19,531, forward strand.
CAATGCAACCCTGGTCCTGAGCTCCCTTCTGAAGATCTTGCCCAGCACTCAGTACCTACCCAGGCGCCACAGGGCAGCCTGCACGGCCTCCTGGAACTCCTGATCCTCGCAATTGCCCGGGATGCCCAGAATGAGCAGGGAGCACTGTGTGTTCACCCTCATCAGGCTACACCAGTCCTACAGCATCTCCAGTGCCATCCCATCACCCAGGCCTTGGGGGCAGCGGGCAAGATCAGAAAGGGGTGCAAAGACTGTTGCAGTCTCTGCTGGGGTGGCATGGGAGTGCAAAGAGGCGAGAGGGACGTTGGTGACACACAGCCCACCCCACCGCCCCACACAGTGGAGGCCTGGAGCTCCTCCCTGGCCACTTCACGACTCATCCCCCCCTGCTGTGGAATTCCCCACTGCACCCCTCACCTCCATAGCAAGGAGACCCCCTTTGGCCTTGGCCAACACCCCTGATTTGGCCCTTGCAGCCAAAGCTCTTCCCTTCACCATCTGCAAAACCCGCAGCCAGGAGCCCTGCCACCCCCAGATCCCCAAAGCCAGGAGTGCTCTCATCCCCTATTCCAGAGTGGCCCAGCCTCCTACTCTGACCCCAGGCAACCTGTAGACCCCCTACTGCAGCCCCCACACCCAAATCCAGAGCCCTTCGCACCAGAACCTGCCCCTCCACAGCCAGGAGCCCTCTCCTTCCCAACCTCCTGCAAGAGAACCCCACATCCCCTTCTCACCAGCGCCTGACCGAGACTCCCCTATGCCACCACTGCCTTCCTGCCCGGTCAGCAAACCGCTCCTACCCAGAGAGCTAGCCTGCCGCCGTAATTCTGGGAACTGGCCCTGGCGAAGTCCCTAGTAGCCTGCTCACTCTCTCCACCTCTGCAAGTGCTGCTGTACCAGGGAAATGCTGCCTGAGAGCTTCGGAGCCCATTCTGGAGGCCACTGAAGCCAGAGTCAGAAAAATGAGGCCTAGGGCTGTGCAGCCAGGGGTTTCCCAGGTAGCTCCCTCAGTATAAAGGCCAGGTGGGCATCCCAGGGCTCCAAGAAGCCCTAGGTAGAGGAGCGACCTCTGTGTCTGGGTTCAGGGCAAAGGACTGGATTAGGAGAGCACATGAGGAGGCATCAATGTTGCCCTGGCAATGGAATCTGCTTGGTAAAGGGCTTCATGTGGCAAAGCCTGCAGTCTCAGGGAGCAACACGCACACCCATTGGCTTTCTAGCCACAAAATGGCTTCCATCAATAATTGTAGCAAATATGGGGGGGGGGGGCGGCGGGAGGGCCAGGAAACAAGGAGGCAACTGTCAGAGGAATCTAAGAACAGGTCACCAGCGCCCCTCTGCATTCACAGCCTGCCCTCATTAAGCCTGGAACCTCCGCAACAGACACAGGTTATCTGTTCCCATGCCAGGAGCTTCATCACACCTCTTTACACTGTAAAGCCAGGTCTTAACTGCACAGGCAGTCATTGCATTGGAAGATGTGTGGGTTTTGTGTCAGGTGAACAGACCCTATACAAGTCACTGAACATCTGTGCCCTGCATCTGTAAATAAGCAATAGAAAAACTTTCCTTACTCTATGTTGCTGAATTTGATTGGCTGATAGGTACGGATTTTTGCTACACTGTTCATGAGGGATATTTTCCTATAATTTTTCTCTTTTTTTTCCCATAACTTTTTAATCAAGATTTAGTACCAGGTTTATCTTAGCTTTGCAAAATGAATTGGGAATTGTTCCCTGCTCCTCTATTTCCCGAAAGTGTGGAAGAGTGGTGATTTTCATTCCTTAAACATTTGCTAGAATTCACCCATGAAATCCTCTGGGGCCTGGGATGTTCTATTGTTGTGTTTGTTTATTTTGTTTTTAGCAAAGTTTTCTATAGTAAATTAATTAAATTAAATTAAATAGGGCTATTCCTATTGGGTTGGCAAAAAAGTTCATTTGCTTTATTCCGTAAGATGGCTCTAGTAGCACTTAGCTGTCTTTAACTTCATTCGAAATAATTTTGTTAGATTGTATTGACAGCTGTCATATCAGCGTGCATTTTAAAAAACTTTCAAAATTGGTGAATTTTTGTGTAGTCATTTTAATATTGAAGATGGAAGAAGATATGCAACATTTTTGATATATTATGCTTTACACTTTCAAGAAAGGTAAAAACAAAACTGAAACAAAAAAAGATTTGTGCAGTGTATGGAGAAAATGCTGTGACAGATCAAATGTGTCAGAAGTGGTTCACGAACTTTCATGCTGGAGATATCTCACTGATGATGCTCTATGCTCCAGTAGACCAGTCGAAGTTGATAGCGATCAAATTGAGACATTAATTGAGAACAATCAATGTTATACCACATGGGAGATAGCCAACATACTCAAAATATCCAAATCAATAGTTATTGGTGAAAATGAAAAATGTGTCTTTTACTTTATGGAAGAAACCATGCAGACTTTTTGGCCAACCCTATATTTTATATTTAACCTGTTTTTAGTTTTGGTAAGTTGTTACCAAAGAATTCACGAATTTTATCTAATTTATCAAAATTATTGACATAAGGATGCCTAGAATAGTTCCTGATTATCCTTTTAATACCTGCATGATCTATAGTGATGTCCTTCTTTTATCTTTGATATTGATGATTAATGTACTTTCTCTTTTTGATTAATCTTGCTAGGATTTATTAATTTCATTGCTCATCTAAAAATCTATAACTTTCCTGATTTTCTCCATAGTTTGTTTTCTATTTCATTTAGTTCTGCTGTTATCTCTGTTATTTCTTTCTACCTGTTTAGGATTTACTTTGCTTTTCTTTTTCTAGCTTCTTTAGATGGAACATTAGGGCATTGATTTTATGCCTTTCTTCTTTTCTAATATGATTTAAAGCAATAAATCTTTCTCTGATAACTTCTTTGTCTGCCTCCCACTAATTCTGTTTCATTTTTATTATCATTCCACTTAAAATATTTTCTAAGTTCCTTTGTGTTTTCTTCTTTAACCATGGGCTTTCTTAGAAGTGTGATGCAGAATTTCCAGATATTTGGGGGCCTATTACTTTTATTAATTTGTAATGGAACTCCACTATGGACTCAGATAACTTATTATGTAAACTTTCGTTTTTTCTAAATGTGTTGAGACTTGTTTTATGGCCGAGCATTTGATCTATCCAGGTGAATGCCCTGGTAAAGAATCTTTCATCTGCAGTTGCTGGGTAGAATATTCTGTAAATGTCAGTGAAATAAAGGTTGTCGATAATGTCATACAGATCTTCTATATATTTACTGATTTCTTGTCTAATTGTATCAATTTCTGAGGCAAGGGTGTTAAAATTTCCCACTACTATTGTGAATAAAGGGAAAATATATATTTCAAATTATATTTCATATGGTTTGGAATTATATTATTGGGTGCATACACATTTATTAATTATATGTGTTCCTAATTAGCAATCAGTTAACTTAGACAAACTCAGACTCCAAACTCGATCTCCCTTGTATTGGGCACCAACTGAAATCTCTGCTCAGCTCTTTTCTTGGAGGGCATGTATAGCCCCAGGGGTCAACAGATGTGGGAAGAGTGTATATGCCAAATGTAGGTTCCCTTTCTGTGGTTTTCTCCTCCACAGGATATTCCCTCTTGCTTTCCCTCTGCCATGGTCACCCTGTACTCTGCCCTCTGGGTCTCTGGGTTTTAGGCACCCAGCATGGCATCCTCTGTAACCTGCCCTCACACATGAACAAATATACAAACAGGAAACTCAAATTCTACCAATTGTCTAAGGAAGAAATAATGCCAATGCTATACAAACTCTTCCAGAAAATGAGGAGGAAAGACTACTTCCAACTCATTCAAATCCATACAGAGACTTTATATGAAAAGAAAACTATAGACCAATGTGCTTTGTGAACATACATGCAAACATTCTAAACAAAATTTTAGCAAACTGAGTTCTACAAGATACAAAAATAATAACATATCATGACTAAGTAGTCTATCATGAGAATGCAGGCTTTGTTTAAACATTTGAAATTTTATCGGTGTAATTCAGCATATTAACAAACTAAAGAATAAAAACCCTATAATCTATAACTTAGTCCATCTGTACTGATATAACAAAATATCACAGACTGGGTGGCTTATAAAGAACAGAAATTGATTTCTCAGTTCTGGAGGCTGGAAGTCCAAGATCAAGGTGCCAGTATGGTTGAGTTCTGGTGGCGGCTTACTTCCTGGTTCATAGCCAGTGCCTTCCTGCTATGCCCTCACATGAAGAAAGGGTGAGGCATCTCTGGAGCCTCTTTATAAGGGCATTAATCCATTAAGACCAAATTACTTCCCCAAAACCCCACCTCTTAATATCTTTGGGGGGATAAGAATTCAACATATGAATTTGGGGGCAAGACACATTGCCCTGGCTGGTGTGGCTCAGTGGACTGTGAACCAAAGGCACTGGCCTGCAAACCAAAGGGCTGCTGATTCGATTCCCAGTCAGGGCACATGCCTGGGTTGTGGGCCAGGTCGCCAGTAGGGGGCGCGCAAGAGGCAACCACACATTGATATTTCTCTCCCTCTCTCTCTCCCTTCACCTCTGTCTAAATATAAATAAATAAAATATTTTTTAAAAAGACACATTTAGATAGTAACAATCTTCTCAACAGATGTAGAAAAAGCATTTGACAAAATCTGACATCTATTCCTAATAAAAAGTCACAGAAAACTAGGAATAGAAAGGAACTTTCTCAACCTGATACAAGACATTTGTGCAAAACCTACAGCTAACATCATTCTTACTGGTGAAAGACTGAGTGTTTTTCCCCCAAAATCAGAAACAAGACAGAGATGTCCACTCTTTCACCTTTCATTCAATGCTGTATTGGAGGTTCAAGCCTAGGAAATTAGAAAAAGAAAAGAAACATCATGCAGATTGGAAAGGAAGAAGTAAACTGTCTTTATTCACAGATGACAGGGTTATCTATGTGGAAAATACAATGCAACCTATAGAACAATTACTAGAACTGATATGTGAGTTTAGCAGGTTACGGGATTTAAGATCCATAAACAAAAATCAACTGCATCTCTATATACTAGAAAAGAACAATCCTAGATATCAAAAAATTTAAAAACTACCACTCACAATAAATCAAACATATGCAACTCTTAAGAATAGATCTGACAAAAGATATGAAAGACTGGTGCACTGAAAACTATAAAACATTTGCTGAGAGAAATTAAAGAATGAAAGAAATGGAGAGAGGCTTCATTCATAGGTCAAAAGACTCAATATTGTTAAGATGTCAACTCTCCCCAAATTGACCTACAGAATTTAATACAGTCCCTCTCAAAAATCCCATCAGACATTTTTTTCTGAAAACTAAGATGATTTTAAAATTTATATGGGAATGCAAAAATGCTACACTGGTTAAAACAAGACTGGAAAATGACAAAAGTTGTAGAACATACACTATCTGATTTAAAAGATTATTATTAAACTACAGTAATAAAAACTGCATGTTATTGGTTATTGGTGTAAAGATAGACAATACATCAACAGAACAGCATAGAGTCCTGAATCCACACAGTTATGGACAACGGATCTTTGACAAAAGCATGGAACAGCACAGTGGAGAAAGATAGTCTATTCAACAAATGATGCTGGAATAACTGGATATCCACATGCACAAAAATGAACTTTGACTCATATTTCTCACCACATACAAAAATTGAGTTGCCCTGACTGGATTGCTCAGTGGGTTGGGTGTCATCCCCATAGACAGAAAAGACGCTGGATTCAATTCCAGGTGAGGGCACATTCCTGGGTGGCTGGCCAGGTCCTCAGCTGGGGACATGCAAAAGGCAACCAATCGATGTTTCTATCACCCATCAATATTTCTCTCCTTCTCTTTCTCCCTCCCTTCCCTTATGTCTAAAAACAAATAAATAAAATCTTTTAAAAAATTGACTCAAAATGGATCAGAAATATAAATAAATATAAAGCCTAAAACCATAAAACTTCTCAAAAAAATATAAGATCCTTGTGACCTTGAGGTAGACAAAGATGTCTTAGATATGACACCAAAAAAAAAATCTATAAAAGAAAAGCTTGGATTTCCAGCCAAGTTGGAGGTGTAGGTAGATTCACTTTACCTCCTCACACAACCAAAAGAAGGACAACAACAAATTTAAAAACAAAAAATAATCAGAACTGCCAGAAAATCAAACTGTACAGAAGCCCGACAACCAAGGAGTTAAAGAAGAAACATTCATCCAGACTGGTAGGAGGGGCAGAGATGGGCTACCAGTGGGGAGAGGATGCATGGCAAGGTGGGAGCTGGAGGACCAGGTGGGCGAGGCAGCAGCTGGACTACCGGGCTGTCCCACACTTCCATGCGGCTAAACCGTGAAGAAAAGTTGGGGAGTGAGACAGACTTGGAAATCCAGGGTTCCAGTGCAGGAAAAGAAAGCCTCAAAACCTCTGGCTGTAAAAACCTCTGGGGGGGTGCGGCAGTGGGAGAAACTCCCAGCCTCACAGGAGAATTTGTTGGAGAGACCCACAGGGTCCTACAACTACATAAACCCACCCACCCAGTAATCAGCACTAGAAGGGCCCAATTTGCTTGTGGGTAGTGGGGGAAGTGACTGAAAGCCCTCCAAGAGTGGAGCAAGCGGCATTGGTCCCTCTCCAACCCCTCCCCCACATACAGAGTCACAATGCAACAACATGGGTTGCCCTACACTGGTGAATACCTAAGGCTCCGCTCCTTCCAAAGTATCAGGCGTGCTGAGACAAAGAAAAACGGTCCAAATGAAAGAACAGATCAAAGCTCCAAAAATAGAACTAAGCAATGAACAGATAGCCAACCTATTGGATGCACAGTTCAAAACACTGGTAATCTGGATGCTCACAGAAATGGTTGAATATGGTTGCAAAATGGAGGAAAAAGTAAAGTCTACGCAAAGTGAAATAAAGAGAAATATACAGGGCACCAACAGTGAAGAGAAGGAAACCTGGACTCAAATCAACAATTTGGAGCAGAAGGAAGAGATAAACATTCAACCACAACAGAATGAAGAAGCAAGAATTCAAAAAAAAATGAGGAGAGGCTTAGGAACTTCTGGGACAACTTTAAATGTTCCAACATCCAAATCATAGGGGTGCCAGAAGGAGAAGAGGAAGACCAAGAAATTGAAAACTTATTTGAACAAGTAATGAAGGAGAACTTCCCCAATCTGGCAAAGGAAATAGACTTCCAGGAAGTCCAGGAAGCTCAGAGAGTCCCAAAGAAGTTGGACCCAAGGAAGCACATACCAAAGCACATCATAATTACATTACCCAAGATTAAAGATAAAGAGAGAATCTTAAAAACAGCAAGAGAAAAGGGGAGAGTTACCTACAAAGGAGTTCCTATAAGACTATTAGCTGATTTCTCAAAAGGAACCTTACAGGAAAAAAAGGGGCCATAAAGAAGTATTCAAAGTCGTGAAAGGCAAGGACCTACATCCAAGATGACTCTATCCAGCAAAGCTATCATTTAGAATGGAAGGGCAGATAAAATGCTTCCCAGATAAGGTCAAGTTAAAGGAGTTCATCATCACCAAGCCCTTATTGTGTGAAATGTTAAAGGGACATATCTAAGAAAAAGAAGATCAAAAACTATGAACAGTACAATGACAACAAACTCACAACTATCAACAACTAAACCTAAAAAACAAAAACAAAAACAAACTAAGCAAACAACCCGAACAGGAACAGAATCACAGAAATGGATATCAGAGGGGAAAGGGAGAGGGGAGGATGGAGGAAGAGGTACAGGGAATAAGAAGCGTAAATAGCAGGTACGAAATAGACAGGGGGAGGTTAAGAATAGTGTAGGAAATGGAGAAGCCAAAGAACTTATATATATGACCCACGGACATTATCTGAGGGGGGGTATGCTGGTGGGAGGGGGTGTGCGGGGTGGAGGGGAATAAAGGGGAGGAAATATGGGACAACTGTGGTAGCATAATTAATAAAATATATATAAAAAAGAAAAGATTGATAAATTAGCTTTATCAAAATTTAGAATTTCTGTCTTTCAAAAGATACTGCTAAGAGAATGAAGACACACCACAGACTGGAAGAAAATGCTTGCAAACATATACCTGGCAAAAGATTTGTACCTAGAATATATGAAGTGTGTTTACAACTTAATAAGACAAACAACTCAATAATAATAAAATGGCAAAAGGTTCAAGCAGACACATCACCAAAGAAGACATACAGATGGCTAATAAGGATATGAAAATGTGCTCAACATCAGTAGTCAAGGAAATTTAGATTAAAACCATAATGAGATTACTCTACACACCTATAAGAATGACTAAAACTAAAAAGCCTGACCATACGAAATACTGACAAAAATGTGGAACAACTGGAACTCTCTTACACTGCTGGTGGGAATGTAAAGTAGTACAACGTCTTTGTAAAACAGTTTGGTAGTTTTTTAAAAAGTTAAATGTACCTCTACCATATTATCAGCCATAGCACTCCTCAGTACTTACCCAAGATAAAAGGCAATGTATGTCCATGTAAAGGCTTATACATAAATGTTCGTAGCATCTTTATTCATAGTTGTTCTAAACAATCCAAATGTCCATCAACCAATGAATGGATAAACCCATTATCGTACATTCATGCAATGGAATATTATTCAGCAATAGAAATGAATGAACTGTTGGTACATGCAACAATATGGGTGAATCTCAAAATAATTTTGTCGAGTGAAAGGAGCCAGATACAAAATAACACTTACTATATGATTCCATTTATATAAAATTCTAGAAAATGCAAACTACCCTGTAGAGACAGAAAATAGATCAGTGTTTGAAAAAGAACAAGAAAAGCAAGGAGAGACAGGAGAGAAGGACTACAAAGGGACACTAGTAAACTTTGAGAGTAATGGATATGCTTATTGCCTTGATTATGGTCATGGTTTCATGCCAAACCTTATCAGACTGTACAGTTTAAACATGTCCAGGTTATCATATGTCAGATATACCTCAAAAGACCTGTTTTTTTTAAAAAAACACCTAAAAGTAAATAATAAAAAGACAAACAATCCCATAAAAGTGGCCAAGCTTTTGAACAGACACTTTACAATGAGAGAAAAATGGCCAGCAAGCACATAAAAACATCATGTTCAACATGATTAGTCACCAGCAAGATGATAATTCAAATCACACCCACTTAAATGACTAAAAATAAAGGCTGACAACCCCAAATGTTGAGGAGGATTGGAAATAAAAGGAACTCTCATACATTTCTGGTGGGAACGTGAATTGTACAGCCACTTTGGAGAATATTCTGGCAGTTTATTATAAAGCAACTATACTCTGACATGGCAATTCCCTATCCAGGTACTTAACCAAATAAAATGAAAGCATATGTCTTCATGAACTTATACACAAACGATCATAGTAGCTTTATTTACAGTAGTCCAAAATGGAAACAACCCAGATCACAAAGTGGTGAGTAAATAAACCAACTCAGTATATTCAGACAATGGAATACTAGTCAGTAATAAAAGGAAAGAGGCAATAACACAGTCAATAACATAGGTAAATCTCAAAACTTTCATACTGAATGAAAGAATCCAGACACAAAATAGTACATACTATATGATTCCATCTGTATGAAGCTCTCAAGTAGGCAAAAGTAATCTAGGGAGGAAAAAAATTAGAATAATGGTTGCCTCTGTGCAGGGTTGTGGTAGGGATTGACTGGGAATAGGCACAAGGGAAACTTCTGGGGTGTTGATAATATCCTGTATCTTGATGGGAGCTTGGAGTACATATTTGTCAAAATTCACTGCATGGGGCAATTAAAATGTTTGTGTTCCATTGTTTAAACTTGTACCTCCAAAAATCAAAAAGAACAATAAACAGGTATTGATCTTTAGCCAATGTTGTGTATGTTGAAGTGTTTAGGGATAAAGTGCACCGACTGATGTCTGCAACTTACTTTGAAATGGATCATTAGCATAAGGATGACCATGCAATCAAGCAAGTAGAATATAATGGTAGATAGGTACAAATCTTTCAGTTGAGCTGTATGTCACAAAATTTTCATAATAAAATGTGCAGGGAAAATAAGAAAAAAGTTGTTAGCATGTAATGGATAAAATTGTTACAAGGATATTTAAGAAGTTGGTTATAATTATTATTACTAATAAAGCATCAAATGTTTATTAATTTAAAAATGAAGAAAAAAGTTAGACCATGTCTTTCAGACTCAATTTCAGTGCCCAGCATCACCCTGCCAGTGTGACTCTTCTTTCCTTTGGCTTACTTAGTGCACACCAGCATTTTCTTTTTGATCCTGGAATATGTCCAATTCCCCGTTCCTTTTACCTGTGGACACTCATTCCTGTCTTCAACAGCCTTCACATGGTTGGGTCCTTCTTGTCATTCAAGTCTCATCTTAACCATAGCCTCACTGAAGTCCCCCAGCCACCACTCCCAAACATCACCCTAATTGATGTTCTTCACTTTTCTGATAACTCTTATGTGTTGTATGTTGATCCTTGTTGATTACCGTCTCGCTTTCTAAACAGGCATCTTCAGGAAAAAGCATCGACAGCTGAGCACACCGCAGGGCTGCTACAGTTTCCCAGGTTTTGATTGACTGGCAGCAAATTCATCTGAAATTAACTGTCGCTACTTGCAGCACCCCGGATCCAAGAATCCTGTTCTTTTTCTTTACAGTATAAACTGCTATTTTGAAATTAATTCGAGTGCGTTTCCCCTCCACCCCTACCTTCGCAATTGCGCGCGCGCGCGCGCACACACACACACACACACACACACACACACTTACACACACTCTTTCAAAAGAGCTCTTGGACGCCAAATACGCGCCGCTCTGAGGGCAGGGATGTGGCCTGGTTTTGCTCAGTTGTCTTCTCAGTGCCTGGCGCAGTCCAGGCTCACATCTTTAGTGACTCAGTGGAGCGCTTTTACCCTTCCAGTGGGGGCTGACTTTGCTCTACCTAGCCCGACGTTCTCATCTCCCTATCCTCACCCCCATCCAGAAGGCGCCCAGGGGGAGGGGGTCCTTTATATTTTCGTTCCTTTTTACGTGGACGGGTCTGTTCGTTCACTCGTGTATTCATTGATTCAAAGTACAGACGTTCCAGTCTACCCCTCCACCCAGGCCTCGGGCAGTGCGCGAGACTCCCCTGGCTCCGGCTCGGCCCTCCCCAGCGAGCCTCAGTCCCGCCCCCTTACTGCCCCGCCCCCCTCTCCAGGCCAATCGGGACCGGCAGACCGGGCGGGGCCAGGGATGGGGCGGGGCCTCGCCTCCACACTACCCCAGGCGGCGCCCGCGGCTCCGGAAACGCGCCGCAGGGCTGTTGGGCTCTACCCGGGCGCAGGCGGCTCCGTGGCGCTTCCTGCCACGCCGGGCCTGCCTGAGCCGTGCCAGCGCCGCTCCGCGGAGGGCTGCGGGTCGACCGCCGCCAGGCTGGGGTGAGCACGCGGGCCACGGGAGGATGTGCGCGGAGCACGAGAGGGTATGCAGAGACGGGTGATCGTTTTGGGCCGCGAGAGGATGTCCTGGAGGCCCGGGACAGTACGCGGGCCGCGGGCGAATGTGCGGGGCCGAGGTGATTATTTGGGTCGCGGGAGGATGCGCAGGGGGATGACCCGGGAAAGTGTGGGGGTTTGGGATGAGAGCTTCGGAGAGTGTGCGGTGGAGGGGAGGCAGTCAAGCCTTGTTGAGGGGGGCGTCTCTGGGCCCGCGGTAAGCTGCTCGGCCCTGGGGCCAGCCAGAGGGGGGAACGGGTCCTGGAGAGCGGGTGGGAGGCCCGAAGGCCTTCCCACGGCAGTCAGGGGACGGTTGTCAGGGGCGGGAATCGCGGACGTGTGGAAGCCTATGCTGCTTTTTGGAAGACGTTAAGGGGTGGGAACGGGTCACTATGTGAAGGAAAGGACCCCCGCCCCAAGCGTAATGGAGGCCGAGGGGGAGGTGGCGCTGAGTGGGTGTTTAAAGGGCTTTCCCCCAGTTTGGGGGAGGAGCTGAGCCGCAGTCAGGGGCGCCGGGTGAGTGAGCTGGGGACGGTTGCTGCTAGTGGAGTCCCTCCTTTTCCTTTGGGTGCGGGTCTAGCCTCAGTTTGGCCGGGAGGATGGGGGTGGGTAGGCTAGAGCCCTAGGGCTGTGAGGGAGGGGGAGGGGCAGTCCTTGCTCAAGGCCCTCGGTCTAAACAGAGCTTTTTCTGTCGCCCTTCTGGGGGCCACCATCTCCTGCTTCAGTACCCCCTTAAACTCCTTTGCTGCCTCCTTTAGTCTATATTTGGGTTATTAATTACATGTCTTTTTCCATCCTTTCCCCCAACACTCGCTTGCTGCCGAAAGTCCATGGTCCCTTTCAATCACCACCCCCCCTAAAATCCTGGCCCTCTTCCCGGAGGTCCCACCCTGTTCCAACTGACGCCCTCCAGCCAGCGTTTGCCTAGCCCAGCCACCAGCCCCCTCCAGTCTCCTTGGTCAGTGAAATATTTCTTCAACCTCAGACCCAACATTTTTCCTTTACCAAAGGATTTTAGATGAGATTGCTAGAACAGTACCTCCTCTGGGCACTAATGCTGCCTCACCCCATCCCCTATCCTCCCTCCCTCATTGGGCTTTTAAGTAGAAGCAGCTTGCACAGTGCCTGGCACAGTCCAGTCCATTCCCCAAAAATGTCCCTGGAGCTATATTTAGCATCCTATTGAGCAGTGATTCCCAGCCTTCTATGGGTGAGAGACCCCTGAGAAAATCACTAGAAAGTGTGAATTCTCATCTCAGAAGTCTGACAGCACAGAGTGGGATTCCAGTCAGGAGGCTCATGGGCTAGAGTCCTGTCCGCTGAGAGGAGGTGAGGAAGCCTCCAGATTCTAGATGACCCAGTGCTAAAGAGGAACGCCTCTGCATCCCAACCAGAGCACTGGTTAGAAATGCAGACTCCTTGGCCCCACCAACACTTGCTACTCTGCCCCTTGAGTTCTTAGCAAACCCCAAGCCAAGGCTCTATACCACTGATCCAGCCCTAGCCCTAACCTTTCTGTGCTCCTCAAATGGCCCAGGGACTCCTTGGGTTTTGCACAGCATACCCCGCCCTCATTTAGATTCTTTCATATCCAGAGCAGTGTAACCTAAATGAAGCTATGCTTACAATTTATTATGATTTTTTACTAAGATGCTATGCATCTTCTTGGGGAAATGGGAACATAAACCTTTCCACAATTAAGTACAACAAACACTACAAAATCCCCTTCTGGTCCACCTTCTGGCTTTTTATAGAAGGGAAAGAAAATGGAAACCTAAACAGAGAAGGACAGGTGCCCAGGCAGAGTGAAAGAGGAAAACTGGGGAAGACAGAGACAGATGCCTCCCACCCACGCACACAGAAAAAGACACACACAGGCAAAAACATCCCAAGAGAAACAGGCTTTTCCTGGTGAAATACCCTCTCTTGTGGCCCTTTAGGATTGTGCCACTTAAAGTAGCAGCACATTTGCACAGTATAGAGTGGGCCCAAATGGGGCCTTCTGGGACCCATTCTGGCCAGACAGGTAGAGAGCAGGCCCAGTTCCAGCCCAGGGGCTCAGCTGAGTGTCCTGGCCTTGCCTGGCTAGGGGATGGATTGAGGTCATTCAGGGCGTGTTCATTCTCAGCCTGTCCTTTGGTTGAGCATTCATAACCCAAAAAGACATGTTCCCAAGTCTGCTTCTGTCCCCTCAAATTATTTCAGTCAACAGATAGGACCTAACCTGGTTGACTCATCGCTCAGAATTGTTCCAAGACATGATGAGCCATCCCTGTGTATCCCTTTTGGGTAAGTCCGGGTGTTTACAGACTGTGTCTGCTGGCCTTAAAGCTGGGTGTGCTGTTAGAAGGTCCCGTGGATGGGGATGCCAGACAGTGAGAAGTATTGTCTCCATTGTGGAAGTGGCTATATTTTCATATATGCCAGTGTCCCCAAACTGTCTTTGCCCACTGCCCACAGACAGTTCTCGTAAGTGGCACAACTCAAGGGAAAACAGGTATCCAGTAAAGAGAATTAGGAATCCAGGTGATCATTTGGATGAGAGAGAGAGCTGAAGGCACCTATCTGAATTAGATACTGAAGAGAGAAGTCCCTTGTGTGACCTAAAAAGACACCTACCCCCGCCCAGTACTTTTGCAAAGAGCAGTATTTTTGCTCTGGCCCGGAACCAAACTGGATACCATGAGCCACCTGTTGTCTTCTGGGGCTTGTGGACACTCTGCTACGGGTCCTTATCTAGATACTCCAGGGAGTCCAGGTGTTTCTGGCACCCCTTGGAAATTTCCCGAAGCTGCCAGATCTAGTTTGGATGGCCTTGCTGCCTGTCCCCTGCCCCCACTGCCCAGGGACTGATGGCACCTGCTTGGCTATTTGTGGCATGGAATCGGTCAAACACTGATCTTTTAGGCTCCAAACTGACCTTTACCAGTAGCCAGATATCCAGAGGAGGACCTCAGCTCAAAGTCGACCAGAAGACACCCAATTCTTTACTTTTTGTGATACGGATTGGTTTTTCTCTCCACTGAATTCAACGCTTACTTTCTGTTCTGATCCAAGTGAAATGATTATTTTGGTTCTCTTAATGTCTCTGATTCCCTACAGGAAAGTCTACTTAATTATGTTGGTTAAAATTTACATTGAGGAACATTTGTTCACCCAATGAGCCCTCATGTTTTACAAAGCATGGTTTTTCAGATTGCCAGGCAGTAGGTTAGCGTGGACATGATTTCCCGTGTTTGTGAATCCCTTTTTCGGCTGCGGTGGCTGTAGCATTTGACTAGGTTCACGGTGGAATGTGAAGTCAACCTTACAGGGCCCTCAGTTTCTGAGAGCATGTAGTTGTTAGGCTTCACTTCAGATCTCACTAAAAGAAGGAAGATAATAATATTCATGTTAAGAGGCAGAGATTCGTTTTCCTGTATCTTTCTCTGAACTTATATTTCCTGGCTGGGTGTAGGAGTGCACCTTATGAGATTTGGGGCATGCTTTTCCATGGTGACTGACTGTAATTTGAAAGTCAGCCTCATCCTCTGTATCCGTTGGGTACTCTACAGTGGTTTTCATATTCTGCCTGGAATTGCTTTGACCTTGATCCCCTAAGGTCCACTTTTGGAAGGCAGCAGACACCTGTTTTTGTTGCTTTGGTCACAGTGTCTAGCTTCTTTTCGAGATTAGTTCCACCATTTTAAAGTAGGACAGTTGTGCAACATGGTTTCTAGATGATCAGGTTGTCTTCGAGACTGATGATAATTTTATTTTTAACTGCAGTGGGGGTTAATATATATTATCTTTTCTAATGATCTATCTTTGCTTCTCCTAAAGCTTTTATCTGATATACTTGGTTAATTATGCAGAGTTTGCCTTCCTTTTGTGAAATTCAGGCTCACTTTTCCCCTCCCATTTTTATGAGCACCTTCTAGATGATTTCTTTGTATCCGTGGGCTCTGCTGCTGTGGGTGGTGATCTGAGGTGTGCTCAAGTGAAGTCCCTGGGCAAGCCTGCTATAGGAAGGGCCACTTCTGTTGCTACCCGGGAAAGAATAATGAACAATTCACTTGGGGGTTGTGTCTCCAGAATTTCAACAGTTAATCAGGCCAGTTAAGTGAAAACACTTCAGTGGGATCTGCTCAATTAAATGAAATACTTCAAGAGGATTTGCTCAATTAAATGTGGGTGGCTTGGAAGAATTTGTGTGTGGGGAGGGTGGATGAGAATGATGGGTGCTATAGCACAGTGAGACTCTGCAGAGCCTATTAATAGGAAGCCAGTCCCCGTATCCGTGTATACCATTAGGCTGCGGGGACTTTCCATGACTGCCTATCTTCTACTGATAGATGGTTGCATATTATTTCTCTTCTCTGATGTGGTTCAAAAAGTGTAAAATCTTGGGAGCTAGACCTTAAGCAAGTTACTTAACCTCTTTGATTCATGACTTCCTTCTCTGTAAAACAGGCATGATTGTTAAATTATGGGAAGGGAGAAGCGCATTGCCAAACATGTAGTAGGTGCCCTGTACATGGAAGTTTGCACCCCCTCCATTTATCACTGCCCACTCAGTGCCAGGAGCTGCTGCAGATGTTGGGGGTTGCGGTGACCAAGAAAGAGATGATCCCTGTCCTGTGGGAGGTGACATTTCTCCTGAGGAGAGTCAGGTAAAAACAGCAATTTCAGAGGATAATTCTTAGGTAGTAAAAAAGTATTACGAGTAAACTCTGATGGGGCTGGAGAGTGAAGACATTTTGGGGAGGTGACACTCGAATGAGGTCCAAATTCTTAGAAGAAACCACCTGTGTAATGGTCAGAGACCCTGAGAGCTATTGCCTTGACATATCTAGGAAGAATGAAGGTCAGAGTGTCTGGAAGGAATGACTGAGATTTGAGGGGCAGAACATGGGCCTCGGGGGCTGGACCAGGCCCTTGTAGGAGGCTTGGGCCTCTGGCATGAAGGCAGTGAGATAAAGTTTGTAACAGGCCATCTTTCTCAGAAGGCGAATGCAAGGTGTTCTTTCCCCACCTCCATTACACTTGGCAGCAAAACATCAATGTCAGTTGGAAGTAAATTTTAATAAATCAGTTGTGTAAGTAATCTATGACCAGTTTGTTTTGAATTGGAAGGTAATGTCAAACCAGGCATCAAATGTACACTAGGAAGAATCCAACTGCTCAGAGAGAGCACTGCCCAGGTGATCGTGGAACACAGGGTTTGGCTGCTGGGTGCTTGAGGCTTAATTCATGTACCACGGAATCACCAGTGCTGGGCACCTGGTTAAGGATGGCAATGGGGTTTCTGTGGATGCTGGGGCCAAAGAAGGTCTGCTCACGCCTGTCCATGGCGCTGACAGCACAGAAAGTCACAGCTCCATGGTCCTGCCTCTAAGCTTTCTGGGACTACCCACACATTCCTGCCAGCCCTTCCTCCCCGTGCCTGCCTTGCCATGGGGGTGCCTCGGGATGTTGCCCAGCTTCGAGGGCCATTCCCTGTTGTCTCCTTGGCCTTGGCCCTGTCCTCTTGCATACTGACCATCTTTTCTATCCAGAGTCTACCCACATGTCTTTAAATTGTTATTCTTTTCTGATTACCAAAGAAATGCAGCTTGGTTACCAATAATTCATGTTACAGAAAAAGAAAGCAGACCTTTCTAGACCCAGACTTCATCCCAGTGTAGTGCGCATTGCAGTACAGATGAGCTCATTTTAGCTACAAGTCACTCTCAGTGTATTCCTTTTGTCTCCTAAAAAGCAAATTATACTTAGCCATTCTCTCCCCGTTACCTGTCCTCTTTTGACTTTTTAACAAACAATTACGTCTTCTGTGAAGGATTCGCATTTTTATAATCTGCATGTCATCCTGCATTGGCCTCCTGTTGATTTTTATTTATATATTTTTATTTTATTTATTTCTTTGCATACTGTTTTTATGCCGCCTGTTGATTTTATACCTAAGCTCTCCAGTGTTCATTCCTGCTCTTAAGTTCTAGGACTCTTCAGTAAGGTCTCCAGAGTTCTGAGCTGCATTCATAATTCTCCCTCTCTCTCTCTTGTTTTTATTACATGGGGATTATTTAGACACTTCCTGTTGGTTATAGTATATTGTTTTCCATCCTTTTACTTTTAACCTATCCATGACTTTACATTTCAAGTCTTTATATTTCAAGTTTCTTGTAGACATCATATAGTCGAGTCTTATTTTTAAAATACAATCTTATAATCTCTGCCTTTTACTTGGAGTGTTTGGTTCATTTGTATTTAACTTAATTATCCATATCGTTGGATTTAAGTTTGTCATCTTGCTGTTTGTTTCTATCTTTCCCATCTATTCTTTTTCCTTTGTTTCCTTACCAAATGCCCCAAGTGCTCACTGAGAAGCATTCCGTACTCTGACAGCTGGGAAGCTGAATGTCTCTGTACCTTTGTGTGTCCTGGGAAGTGTTCATCTTACAGCTTCCTGGTCGTGCTTTCCCCAGTCTTTTGGAATTTCACCCTGCGCCTGCTTAGTAGTCAGGAAAGATTCAAGAGGAGCCTTATGAAGATTTTTTGGGGGCTGTTTTTTCTGCATAGCTTCTTACTTTCTGGAACTCTACTCTGGAACTTCCAGGTGCCTTGAATGCTAGTCTGTGCCTTGAAGCCACCACGCTCCGTTTCAGTCCCCCTTATCTACACTCTCAATCTAGAAATTGCCTCCAGGCAGAGAACTGGGACAATAATAAGGCTCACCTCATTTGTTTCTGTTCTCTCAGGGATCATGACCCTGTGCTGCATGCTTTCTAATGTCTAAAAACTGTTGTTTCACATCTATTTTGTACAATTTTCTACTTGTTTATGGCAGGACATTAAGTATTTCCTTGTTACACCATCATGGCCAGAAGTGGAAGTCTCCATCCCTCCTTTTAATATAGCATCTAATTTTATATAAGTCTTTCTGCTGGGGCATCTGGATTTTGTGTTCCTTGAGCTGGTGTAAAAATGCTTCCTTTTCATTTAATTATGAATTGAATTGAATTGACCTGGCATCAGCACAGAAACTGTGCTCCTGTTCTTTGAACTCACTGAAGTAGGCGATCTGTGATGCACACATACCTATGGTAGGATCTTTTAATTTTTCACATATTTTGCTATCTGGAAGAAAAAGGTAAAATACATATTATTGGGATCTTTATTTATTCAGCAGCTTAGGGTTTGAAGATCTTTTCTTTGATGCTTCTTTTTTGAGCTGTTTTGTTCAACTTTTCCTTTTGTCAAACATATCACAGAAGTGTTCTTGTCTGTAGCTGACTCATTGTCACCTGGTGAATTGTTTCATTGGGTGGGGTGTGGCCTTTAAAAGGCCTTGCTGGTGGTCAGAAAGCTCTGGCTCCTGCCCTTTGTTGCCTTTCTTCTTTCCGATGGCCCAATCTGGGTTTTGTTACCCCTACAAAGTTGGAAAGACTTTCTCACTTCATAATTATTTCTTCTGATATTCTTTTGGGAACGCTTCCTTCCTGTGCAGGGTGAGTGAACACTGACCTCTTCGAGGCTAGCTGCTAGGAGGCCTGTGGCTGGCCTATCTCTAAGAGCCAGTGTTCCCACCATCAGCTCTCCGTCTGTGTCTGTCTTCTCCTGGCTGGGCCTGGGCTAACATTCATTTGTCTTGTCAGGGCTCCCTCTGGCCTGCCTGTATTCATTCTTTGCCAGCTCACTTTCCCCACTGTTTGGGGTATGTTTTCTTAGGCCTACCCAGGCTCTGGCTTGTTACTCAGCTGCTGTGCAAGAGAAGACTCAACAAGATATAAAGCCAGGGGAAAGGAAATTGCCAGTCTCATCCCAGAGGGTTCAAAGGCAGGGCTGCTGTCACTCAAGGCTCTTTACACTTTCCTTAGCTCCACCTGTCCCCCTACCCCCCAGGTCTTGCCCCCTTCCTCAGGATGGAGCCCTGGGAAACCAGGCCCTGGCAGGCCCTCTGGAGATGCTGGAGGCCCAGGTGAACTGTGCTTTCCTCTGCCTGACTTGGGGGTTTGTCACTGCTCCCTGATTCTGGCCTCAGCCTCACCTCTTGCCCCAGCATGGCACAAGGCAGGGCCTAAACCCCAGCGGCTCCCTTTGCTCACTCCATTTCACCCTCCCTTCTTCCCTCTGCTTCTCTCCTTGGACTCTGCCAAGGAATGGATGCCTGCTGAGCTTGTAATCCCCATCATACCACTGGGGGAGCTGAGTTTCAAACCAGGAAAGTAGTTGAACCGAGGTCCCTTGGGGGAAGACAGTAAGGAGGCCAGGGCTGCAGCCCAGGTCTTCCGGCACTGGGTCAAGTTGTCTTTCCAGTTCTTCTTGACACTTGTGGTTAGATCTCCATGTTAGCGAAGCACGCTCCCTCCAGACCCTCATTTCATGTCTCTAGTATTAGTGGTGTTGCCCCTTCCTCATTCTAGAATGGAAGAAGAAACTGACTGTCCCTTTTCATTCTCTCAGGATTCACTGACATTTGGTGACGTGGCACAATACCTCACAAAAAAGGAGTGATTGAGGTGGATTCTAAGCAGAGGACGCTGGCATATTACGGGAACTTGACTTCTGTGGGTAAGGACATGCCTACCCCTTCCACCAGCTTCATGATCCTATGCAGCAGGAGTGGGATGAGGGAGCTTGTGCCCCGCCCCCAGGGATGGACTGTAAGAAAATACAAAGGGCCTGCCACACCCGACTTCTCTCAGGGCTCCCCTGCAATTCCTAATGGCACAGGAAGATACCCCTCAGTCTTTTTTTGGAAAAGAAATTGGAACAAACTGGCCACTGAAATTTAGAATACTTTTTAAACCCACAAATGATACAAATTGTGTGGCTATTTTATTATAGTTTACTGTTGAGAGAGAGGTGGACAATAGCAAGCTTCTGTGTACCATCATGCTGCACATGTGAGGTGGGGAGGGTTCTTAGAAGAGAGACGCTGGGGTCAGGTGTGGAGTTGCGGAAAACATGGAGTTCAGTGTGTGGCCCTGAGGGGGTAGATATGGAGAAATGGGGGGTCAGCTCCTTGGGATAACCACCTGGCACTCTGCCAGGGTGAGCCCAGAGCCTACCTCATCCAGCCCCTGGAAGGAGCCAGCCCTTTAGAAAGGCGTTTGAAATGGATGAATAACTTCCTAAGGTCACACCCAGATTTTGAGGATTGAAAGGGGTTCCCCTCTGAGGGCCTGCCCCATTCCTGCACTGTTTTGATTTCATTGCTTACTGCCACCATAACCCCTTCTTTTTCCACAAGCAGGAGTTCCTGCTTTGAATCCTTCCTTGGTCTCTCACCTGGTGCAAGGACACATGCTATTGGTATCAGACCCTTAACACGGATCAAGCTAAGTGTTTTGGTGAGTGAAAAAGAATTCCAAAGAAATGTGAGGAAGTGTGGGGGGAGCCCAGCTGAACCTTTGGGGAGAGGGTGTGGCTGCTCCTCAGTCATAGAAGGGGAGACCTCCTCAGGACCACTTTGGTAAGAAGCACCTATCCATCAGTCAGGCCCTTCTGCTCCTCCTCTCTGTGGTCTTTGCTTCTGGTCAGATGGGCACCAGCTATCCTGACCCAATGGCCTCCAGGCCCGGTGCTCAGCAGCTCTCTCAGGAGGAAAGCAACTGGACAAAAGAGAATAACCCCCTTCCTTCCTCCTCTGCAGATTGCAGTGTTTTGTGGTTCTCATTTCAGAAAGTATCTCAGTGAACCAACATCAGACGATGGGTGAAGACGCCCAGCCACAGGAGATGGCATCCACGAGCTCCCCGAGAGCCAGTGAACCCAGCCCTGAGGTCAAACAGAATGGGGACTCTGAGGGGAAGGGGGGAAGCCCTCAGAATCTGCCTGTAGAGCATCACTTTGCATGTAAAGAGTGTGGGGATACCTTTCGGCTTAAGGTCCTCCTTGTGCAGCACCAGAGAATTCACAGTGAGGAGAAGGGCTGGGAATGTGGCGATTGCGGGAAGGTCTTCAAGGGAGTCTCTGAGTTCAACGAGCACCGGAAGAGCCATGTGGCTGCAGAGCCCCGCCCGGGCCCAAGCCGGGCCCTAGATGATGCCATGGAGAAGAGGGAGCAGATGGAGAGGGAGGAAAAGCCCTTCCAGTGTGAGGAATGTGGGAAAAGGTTTAAGAAGAACGCAGGCCTCAGTCAACATCTGCGTGTCCACAGCAGAGAGAAGCCCTTTGACTGTGAGGAATGTGGGCGGTCCTTCAAAGTGAACACCCACCTCTTTCGCCATCAGAAGCTTCACATTTCAGAAAAGCCCTTTGCCTGCAAGGCCTGTAGCAGGGATTTCCTGGATCGCCAGGAACTTCTCAAGCACCAGCGGATGCACACTGGCCACCTGCCCTTCGACTGTGACGACTGCGGCAAGTCGTTCCGAGGGGTCAGTGGCCTGGCCGAACACCAGCGTATCCACAGCGGAGCCAAGCCCTATGGGTGTCCCCACTGCGGCAAGCTGTTCCGGAGGAGCTCAGAGCTCACCAAGCATCGCCGGATCCACACAGGCGAGAAGCCGTATGAGTGCGGCCAGTGTGGAAAGGCCTTCAGGCAGAGCTCCAGCCTCCTGGAGCACCAGCGCATCCACACTGGGGAGCGGCCCTACGCATGTGGCGACTGCGGCAAGGCCTTCCGGGGGCCCTCCGACCTGATTAAACACCGGCGGATCCACAGTGGACTGAAACCGTACGAGTGTGACAAGTGCGGGAAGGCCTTCCGGAGGAGCTCAGGCCTGAGTCGCCATCGGAGGACCCACAGTGGAGCAAGACGCTGTGAGTGCAGTGAGTGTGGCCGCGTGTTCAAGAGGCGGTCTGCGCTGCAGAAGCATCAGCCGACCCATCATGAGTAGTGAGGCCCATAGAACCTTTTCTGCCAGCGGGTTCCTGGTCCCCCCTCCCCGCCCTAGAGTGGGATGGCAAAGTCAAAGGAGATGAACAGTTTTGTAGTGCTTATATATTTTATTGTCAGAAAGGTTGAAACAAATTTATACTGCCACCAGCAATTTATAAGTGTTCGTTTCCCATTTTGCCTCTTGAGAGTAGCTTTTTCCATTTTAACTTATTTTGGCTAGTTTAACTGGCATAAACTACCTTCAAGGTATTTAAATCTGCAGGCCTTGAATCTGAGAATGAGAGAAGAGAAACCTGGATGTGGGGGTGGAGGAGGGCTTGCTGGTCCTCCCCTCTAAGCTCCCACCTCAGGGAAACTGACACATAGAGCTATTCAATGACGGCATCAATATAATGTGAGCCCAACTTTCCTGAAGAAAAGATTACCCCAAAGTCTTTTGGCCTACTTGAATTTATAAATTTTTAGGGATGTAAATAGAATACTCAAATGTGTTATAATATTTAATTTATTAATTTAGTTATATATATATATACATATTATAAATCACATATTATATAGAATAATATATTAATTTAGAAAATATCCCTTTTTACTCATGCTCCATTTCATATCATTTTGTTCTTTCTCCTCACATGCATTTCTGACCTTACCTCTTCACCAGCCTGGGAGCCCCTTTTGAGTCTACAGTTTCAAAGCACATCCAATGGTTTTCCATCCATTCGAGCTGTGTGCCATATAGCACTGTGACAATCCCTGCACAATACTCTCACTAGAAATTTCCTTCCAAGCCATAAGTACATGTTCATGTAACATTGGACAATTGTTTTTATTTTAATTTGTCTCACAACTCTACAACATAACCACTTAAGGTGTTGCTTTTTAAAATGATCTTTAAAAGCCTTTTTTTAAGCATCTAAAACTTGTTTTTGTGAGATCATACTCCTAGGTTAAATTTCTTTTGTGTCCTTTTTTCTGAAAGCAATTCTATCTGGTGAGTTCGACACGTATCTGAAACTAGCATTGGTTGGGCTTTGTTTCAGGCTAATGGGCGTTGTCCTCAGCAGCACTATTTTATTCAAAATCAAGTCATTGAGAGAGCATCCCCATAATAACAGGGACATGTCAAGGACTCAAGTATAAGGTGATGCCTCCTTTTCAAGAACGATTGCCTCTTCTCATGGGATTAGATGGTACTTCTCTAACCCTCCGTTTCCAGCTCTATAAAACGGGGGTGATCGCGAGACTACCTCCTGAGGTTATGGTGAGGACTGGGACACCACACCTGGCGTGGAGGGATGCACAGTGAAGGCCATCTGCTGTCATCATCATAGTTACTGCTGTCATTCTATGGCTCATTAGTACCAGAACTGGGGATGGACCCAGGCCTCCTGACTCCTAGCCTCATCATCTTTCTCTCATGCGATGACTTAAATACTGTTTCCATTTTCCTGCATGCAAATCGTACGTTCATCTCCTTTGACCAGTTATCAAGTTACCTTGGGATATATTGACTTTATACAACAGTTCTTTCTATATTGATTGTGATTATCTCTTTTCTAATTTTATCGCTTTGCTCTTTGTAGCAGTTTTATTACATTTTTGTTATGTAAGCTTTTGATTTTTATGTATCCAAGCATTCATTGTTGCCTGTTAAGTCGCAATTTTCATTGGGTGAGTAGTTAGATATGATGACATTTTCTTCTATAATTTTAATTACAAACGAAAAGTTGAAAGCCCTGCCCCACCAGAAGGTGAATGTTCCAAGTGGGCAGGCTGGATGAGAATGGGCCAGAGAAGCAGGCTCGCTCCTCATCCAAGATGCAGACTCTGTGCTTGTCTGTGGGCAGTACTTGACTATCCAACCTGGCCACTCAGGCACACAAGAGAAACTTCCATCACAGATTGGCCAGAACACTGGCTGTTCCTCAGTATAGCCCTAGCCATCAGCAGCAGGGCTGGGCCTCACCTAGACCAATCGGGTGGTCCAAACTTGGTCTTGACAGCAGCCGGCCATCCTTTGGGCTCCTGGGAGCCTTAGCCATGACTGACGTGGATTCAGCGCCTGAGCAGCAGATCCACCCAAGAGATATCTCCTCAAACACAGGAAGACTCCCCTGACAATGATGTCATGTGAATCGCACCCTCCTCTTAGTGAATGACTCTGGAACAAGAAAGAGGTTGGTTTGGTGGCTTCCACTTTGGGCAAGTAGGGGGAAATTCACCCATGTGTTCTGATATCACCTCCTGCAGCCACACCTAAGAGGAGCAACAGAACAAAGGCTCAGAGAGAAACCATGCCCCTCTGATGACCTGCGTGTCATAGTGATAGAAGCTGGCCACACCAGGCCTGGGCTATGACAGCAGCTGTGCCCAGGAGGGGCAATAAAACAAGGGTTTGGAGGGCAATAATGCCCTTCTGATGGCCCATGTGGCATAAAAATAGAAGCTGGTCATTCTGGGGCTAGGCTGTCACTTCCAGCAGCCTTACCCAGGAGGGACAGCAGCAAGGGCTGGCCAGGAGCCTGGTCCTTCCTGCAGAGCCCACATGTAGAAGCCGGCCACACGGGGGCTGTGGTGTGACTTCCCAGCGTCTGTGCCTGGAGTCGGGGGTGGGGGCACTAGAGGGCCAAGAGAGAAAGTGTGCCCTTCTGATGGGCCCACCAAGGCTGAGGTGAAACTTCCCAAAAGCCCTGATCCTGGGAAGCAGGGTCCCAGAATGACCTCTGTGACCTTAGCCAGAAGGTACTCTGGAATGTCCTCCAGGCCACACCAGTGGCTCTCTGCGGCATCTCCGTCCTGAGCCCCAGGCTGGAGAGCCGCTGACAGCACTTGTTACATAGCAATTCCTTTTGCTCTGTGGGCTTCAGTTCTTGCAGTAGTTGTGAATCTGTGTCTGGATCACTACTTCCTTCTCTCAGCAGTTTTTCTCTTTTCAAGCTGTTACGACGTATTTGATACAAGGGTCATTTGGTGAGGAATGGTGACATCCACGAGGAGGGGGGAGGCAAATCTGGCACCTGTACCTGCAAGTACTCTGCCATTTCTTGCCCATTCAAAAGGCATTTGTCGGGCTTTATGAAGGATCCAGATGCAGTATTAACTCGGGAATTAGCATCATCATCACTGCTCTGTTTTCCCCAGCCAGGACACGACATCCTGGCATCCAGTCATGCCCTCCTTTAATTTTTTCCATTCTCTCAAACCCTTTTCCAGAGTTAACACTACCGCATCTTTCTTGTCGCTGTGTTTGCGGGTGAAGTCTGTGCTCCAAATGCAATCAGTCTGTGGCTTTCACACGTGTCCTGTAGTTGCGCCAAGTTCCATTTTTGCCTCTGGTAACTTGGGGGTGGATTTCCCGGGATTCTCTAGGTATACTGCTTTGTCAGATGCAAAATGTGATCAAGCTTTCTGTTGTATGTGCTTGTCTATGCATTTGTGTATCTACCTCATTTCATTTTTCTTTCTAATCACACGGACCTTTTGCAAGGGAAACGAAGAGCAGTTGGGTTACATAGAGTGCTGGCTCTCATTAGAAATACATCCTTTTCTTATATTCTGAGACAAAACCCTCCATTACTTTTATTAAAGTTTTGAATACTTGCTGAAATTTTTAAGAAAAAGTAATTGTTTACCATTTTTGCTGCTTGAGATTAAGTGTATTGATTAGTTGTGTCATACCCACTCTCAAATTCCCAGAATGTGCCCCACCCAGTCACAGTGGGCATCCTTCTCACGTGGTGTTGCAGTCTGAGTGCCCCTGGCTTGGGCCCTGTTGTGTGCCATGTGATCCTCAACCCCCTTTGAGGCCACAGTGATTAAACCACAACCAACCATCTGAGTGAAGGGCAGCAACTGGTCATCAGCTGGCTGGAGACAACGGGCAATCAAGGAAACTAGTTTCTAGCTGGTGTTGGAAGAAAGAGGGAGCACGTGGTATTTAGAGGAGTTGTGCTGCGCTGGCTTGAATATCCATGGGTTCCTGCTGGGTACCCCAGAGCTGCCTCAATTCCAGCACCCTGAGGAAGGCCTGGTCTCATTATGTTCTTGGATTCCTGAGGACTGCCCTCATCAGTCCACTTGAGTCCCCACTATAGATTTCCTTGACTTGAGCCAGCTGGAGTGGGTCTCTGCTTTTTGCAATCTGTCAAGAGCCAGTTTATCATTTGGCTGCTTCCTGAGAAGCATCACATGGCTGTCTTTCCTTGTGTTCTACCTGGCCCAAGTTCCTGGCCCAAGTCCCACCTAACTGTAATAAACACCCATTTAAATGTGGTACTGTATTCTGTTCTCTAAGATAGGTTAAAAAAAACCTACGCCTTTTAGTGTCAGTGAGTTTGACCAATGCTTTTCTGTCTGGGTATCATTCCAGTACTGACCCCAAGTTTGCCCCATGAAATGAGTTAAGTCCCCCCCACCGTGTTCTTGATTTTGGAAGTGTCTTCCTACTTCCAGCAAATCCATCAGGTAAGGAATTGATAACTTCTTTATTGCTGTGTATACTTACATTTTGTAATTGTTATTGCATCAGTTTGAGTGTTTACTTTGAAAAGTCAAAATGGTCTCTATAAACAGCCTTCAATGGTATTTGCGTACCTGAGAACAGTAGCTATATCCCACCCCAGTTCAGATTTGGGTTGTTGGCACTCTTCTCCTTCCTCCCAATATCTTTAACTTGTATGTTTTATGGCACTTAACTATAATCAGCCTTGCACTATAGCTTCACCCTCCCTGCCCTCCTCCACCCATTAGATTGTGAGCTCTTAGAGACAGGGGTGGTCCTTCATGTCTGATTCCCCTACCAGATCTAGCACAGTGCCTTGCATCAAGTAGATTTCAATAAATATATGTTAAATGGCTTTGGTGTCCTTGACCTATTTTGTCAAAGCTTAGTTTATCAGTTGTTTCCTTGCCTTCACGCTCTGTAGTTCTCCCTGTTCCTGGGGTCCAAGTGCTGTCTTGGCCTTCACTTGCTGGACACTCAGAGGGGAGAGGAGAGGCCCTGACAAGGGAGGGCTGGTTTTCCTGAAGGTTGGAGTTACCCCTAGGCAGAAGGGTCCTGTCTTGTAGCCACGTGCCTTCCCCCACCCCATCTAGGGCTCTCCCCTGAGTCTGAATTCCAGGTGGGAACAGAAGACCAGGCTGGACCCCGAGTCCCTCCCCTAGGGACTGGGGATGGGGTGACAGAAGTGATTTCTGGGGCTCGAGAATTGGCCAACCTCTCTGGGCTGAGTAGGGAGGTCAGTCCTCATGGTGGCCAGTGGCTGGCCTTCTCTCTAATGACCATTATCTTGTAAAAGGCAGGTAATGAGGAGAGGGCTCTGGTTTCCTGACCCTCCCAAATGCAAATGGCTCAGTTGTGGAGTCAGTTATCTGGCCCTGGAAGGGCAAGTGCAGAGTGGGTTCCAGGAGTACTTGGGTTGGGCCCTTGCGGCCATCATGTACCCCAACACCAGGGAGAAATATTGGAAAGGAGCATGATGCCCCCCACCAACCCAATCTCCCTGAAAGTTCTCAGCTAAGGACCTTGTCACTTTTCCTCCAGGGTCCTATCCTCATTACTGTCAGCTGACAAATTCTAGGCAAGGGGTGTGACAGCACCTTGCCCCACCCACAACCCAGCCCTCTCGGCTTGCAATCCAATCCAGATGCTTACAAAGAACCGTTCATTTGTTTTGCTAATTTTGTGACATGGTTGCTACTGAGAATTCCACCTAGTTTTCTTTAAACATGCAAACTCTCTTCTGGAAACCTTTGCTTTTACAGATGTCAAGGCCACAGCTCTATTTGGACACCTAATCTCAGGCCCCAGGGAAGGGGACAACCTGGGGCTTCTCTCTTGGGGCCCTGTAGGCTTCTAGTAGGGGTTTGAGAATGTTCTAGTGGCCCCCTCTTCTGGAACCTTGTAGTTTCTCCAACATGACGGTCCTCTGAGCACCCCCGCCCCCCGCGAAAGAAGTCTTTCGCTGGCTTGGGAGTTCAGTCCCCAGCACCCCATCTTGTTGCCCTGGTCCAGGCCCCCAAACACGACCCTCTGCCCCAACCCACTTCTGTCCAGTTGGTAGCCCACCTCAGAGGGACCACTGGCATGGTCTTCAACCTGTTCAGGCTGTTATAACAAAAATACAGTAAGTCGGGCAACTTATCAACAACAGACATTTATTGCTCACAGTTCTGGAGGCTAGAAGTCTAAGATCAAATTACTGGCAAAGCTACTCTCTGGTGAGGACCTGTTTCCTAGATGGCTGCCATTTTGCTGTGCCCTCACATGGAAGGGATGGGGGAGCTCTCAAGGGCACACTCATTTCATGGGGGTGCTACCCTCATGATTTAATAACTTTCCAAGGGCCCCATATCCTAATTCTACAACCTTGGGGGGGGGGGTAGGATTTCAAGGTATGAATTTGGGGGAGGGGCACAGACATTCAGTCCATAACAAGCATGTAGGTAGAATGGGGGCTTCTGCTTTGAAGCTGACTGCATTTCAACTTAGTCTCCTCCCAACCAATTAGCCTCAAGTTTCCACCATTACCAGCCCCTCCAAGAGAATCTCCTGTGGCCCAGGTCATCATTGGAATGCTGGACTAAAATGTATTTCATTCAAATGGCTTACTGCTGGGGCTGCCACTGGCTTCCCATTGAAGTGCACCTTTGGCCTGAAACCATCACCTGATAATGAGAGAAAAAAGAAACATGGGCAAGGGTGCTCTGCGCACCATTAACAGAAGTGAGAGTACTTAGGCTTCTCTTAGATTTCTGCATTTAGGAGTTTTACCTATACATTGGTGAGCTATTTGAATTTTTCCCACTGAGTACCTATTATTGCTTTAATTAAAAGACATTTAAATATATATAAAATAAACATGCCCCCCCACTTTTTTTCAGGCAAAACGGGTCAGAAATACTTTGTTCCCTCACCCTTACTCCTTTTCTGACCTTCATTCAACAAGCATTTATTGAGCTCCTCCTGTATGCCAGGCTCCAAAAGTGAAAGATAGAATTCCTGCCCTCAAGCACAGAGCACCAGAACAAGACAGACACGTTGCCAAAATGTCTTGTGGGACCTATGTTCTTACCAAGCTGGAATGCTAGGGTTGTGCGCTTTAGCGGATGCAGTTACACTTTGTTAGACTTCAATTTTTTTAATTACAGAGCCTAAGACAATATTACCAAGTGAATCCCCCTCTCTCCATGCTCAGGTCCTACTGATTTCATATTCCAAGGACCTCCATGGGCCCTGGCTGGGAGGGGGCCTCTCCCTTCTCCCTGAGGTCCCTACCCAACCTCATTGCCTAGGGGTGGCAGGCACCTCCAGACGGGGAGCCCCTGAGGCAGGATGGGGCAGATGCACCCTGGCCTCCAGCGCCCAACCCGGGCCGGGCCCAGAGCAGGCCCTTGGTGAAGAAAGGTGTCCTGTGAGTGCGTGGGAGGACTCGGCTCTCCCACCCCAGGGCTGGGTCCTGGGGGCCTGACTGAACGGGGTGCAGCCTCAGCCTGGGCCTCTCTCCTCACCTCGCCTCCACCCAGACGGAAGCAGTAGAAATGATGGATCAGATCATACACAGGGTGTAGGAGGACCTTTCAGGACTGGGCCAGCCCTGCTTCATGGGGGCCCCAGCCTCAGGGTCCATAGTGGTGCCCATGATGCTGCTCAACCTGCTAGAAGTGGGTGAAGATCCGGCAGGCAACTACGCAGAGCTGGGGGACTGGTGCGCCCAGAGGATTCTGTGGCATGTCCAGGTGGGAGCAAGAGGCTGATGCCAGTTGCCACACGGGGCCTGGGTGCTGGGGAGCAGGGCAACCTGCACCCCTCTATCCCTCAGAGCTCCTCCTTTGCCCACACCCATCCCCAACCTAGGCCCTGCTGGTCCCCTTCACAGATGGGGAGACGCAGGGAGGCTGGACCAGGGAGAAGTGAGGCCCAAGACCTTCAGGAAGGTAGAGGGCTCAGGGCGCTGGGTGGAACTGAGGGCAGGAGAGAGGGTACCAGGCATGTCAGAGAGCAGGAAACCCAGAGTCGAGTCCTTCAGGCCTCTCTGTGTTCCAGGACAGCCCCTTTGGTGGCAGTAGTAGGATTTCTTGGTTGGAGATGGCAGGTGAGTGGCAGGTGCCTAGAGAATGGGGTGCAACCTCAGCCTTGATTCAGAAGGCCCCTCAAGGCCAGGAGCTGTCTGCACATGGGGCAGGCCTAATAGTGAGGGTGGGGACTGTTGATTCTGAAATTCAAGAAGCTTCACTTCACCAAGCCAGCTACGGAATGGTATGGAAATGCATGGAAGACACTTTTGGCCAATGCTAGCTGGCCAAGGCCAACAAATCTCAAATCTCACTATCAGAAAATGAATTTCTGAGATTCAATAATAAGTCTGAAATTTATCTTCAAAGATACCTGGTATTATGATTTTGTTTTCCATTGTCACCCTCCAACTTTCAGGGTTGGCCTTCTGGTGCAGGAACCCTGGCCTGAGCCTTCCCTTGACTCTTTGGGTCCCTGTGCCCTTGCCCTCTTTGCACTGGCTGCTGCATAATGACACCTGACACTTTTCGAGAAGCTCGCTGCATTTCAGAAGGAAGATTTCAGTACCTTGTTTTCCAGAAGGAACTTTGTACCCTAGATTAACAGTTTGGTTGAATCTCAAAAACCCTTTGCCTTTAGTTACTGAAAACTGTCAGTGTCTACAACAGTACTCACGACAAGATTTCCTTTACATTTTTCAGCAACTGTTTTCCTAAAGTATTATGTAAAGTGTGGTTTGAAGTTAATTTAGGTGAGATCAAAATGTGTTTTTAGACCCTCACTTTTCTCTAGAACTTCATTCTTTTCTTCAAATGTTCACATTATTATTTCAAGGATCAGAGATGATTTATAAAAGGCACAATTGTATACAACTTTGTAGATTTTCCTCCTCGAGGTTCTGCTGTATTTCATTCTTGCCAAATGAGAATTCCCTGTAGGACTTTGTCTGAAAACACTCATGACCTAAAAGGAATCAAACAACTGAATACAAAATTCCATTCCTAAAGTGCTTTTACATAGTGCTACAAATACCATGCCCAGACAAGAATATTCCTCAGTCATGTAAGTCAGAGCCAAGCAGTCAGGTTGATGGGGCAGTTCTACTCCACAGTCACTCAGGGACCCCAGCTCCTTACATCTGCTTTCTCCTCTCTCCTAGAGTAGTGCTCCTCAAACCATCTAGGGTAAAAGATCAGTTTATATCCCCCAATCCAATGCAGATCAAGACTTTTCTAACAAACAATAACGATATCACAGTGATGTGGAATTTCTATAAAAGCTTCACAACACTTCCTCCTGATACCTGTACTAGCCTCGTCACAGACCGCTTGTTGTTCAGGGACAATGCCGAGGAGCTCAGCTTGAGGACATTGCCTCAACTTAGGGGTCGTCTCCCTAAAAGTCAACTCTGCGCCATACCGCCTCCACCCCAGCACTTCATTGGCATTTTCCTGATCACTAGGGTAGTCACGTTGAACACCTTTTTAAATATTTATAGATCATTAGCATTGAAACTTCTGCAAACTGCTTGTTCAAATTCTTTGTTATTTTTCCCATTGACAGTTCTTTTTATATACTTCATATTCACCCTTCATTTGTCATACATGTTGCATATGCTTTCTTTCACACTCTTATTTATTTTAACTTAGCTTATAGTGCATTTATTGTGATGCATAGGTTGTATTTTTCATCTTGATGATGTCAAATGTGTCAGAGTTTTCTTTTATAGTGTCTGTACCTTGTGCCTCACTTAGTAACATCTTCTCTCCCCTCCACTCCCCTCTCCTCTTCTCTCTCAAATCAATAAATATGTACCCAAGTGATGATTTTTTTAAAAAGCCACGTGGGCCTGATGCAGTTTTCAAGGCGTGATCTTTGACTATCTTTACATTTTTTTCTACACGTATTGGCTTATTCTGATTTTATGCTTTTTGACAAATTATTGTAATTTGCGTTTTCCTAGAAAATTATCTATTCTATCTAGATTTTCCAATTTATATAAAGCTCTATATAATATTCTCTTACATTTTTAATAAAATTGTCTCTGCATCTGAAGTTATACTGCATCCTGTTTCTATGATATTTATCCATTTCTTCACATTCTTTTTTTCCTGACCAAAATTACCATGATTTTGTGCATTTTTTATTTTGGTCTTCCAATTATTCTGGACTTTTTACTTTTATTTTTTTTTTCATTAACCATTACTCTCAGTATCAGAGGCTTTACTTTGGTTAGTAAATTCTGATTTAAATGCTCTGGATTCTATGGATATGATTTCTACTTTTGGACTTGTCAGGATTTTCTTTTTTCCAGTTTTTCTTTTTTAAGTATGTTTTATTATGTTACTACAGTTGTCCCAATTTTTCCCCATTTGCCCCCCTCGGCCCAGTACCCCCCTCCCCTCCAGCAATACCCTCCTTAGTTCATGTCCTTGGGTCATGCATATAAGTTCCTTAGCTTCTCCATTTCCTATACTATTCTTAACCTCCCCCTGTCTATTTTGTACCTGCTGATCATACTGTTTAATCCCTGCACCTTTTTCCCCATTTTCTTCTTCCCCCTCCCACTCGATAACCTTCCAAATGATTTCTGTATTTATGATTCTGTTCCTTTTCGGGTTGTTTACTTTGCTTGTTTGTTTGTTTTTAGATTCAGTTGTTGATAGTTATGAATTTGTTGCCTTTTTAATGTTCATAATTTTGATCTTCTTTTTCTTAAATAAGTCCTTTTAACATTTCGTGTAATAATGGCTTGGTGATGATGAACTCCTTTAGCTTTAGCTTGTCTAGGAAGCACTTTATCTGCCCTTCCATTCTAAATGATAGCTTAGCTGGATAGAGTAATCTAGGTTGTAGGTCCTTGCTTTTCATCACTTTGAATACTTCTTGGCAGCCCCTTCTTGCTTGCAAAGTTTCTTTTGAGAAATCAGCTGACAGTCTCATGGTTAATCCTTTGTAGGTAACTCTCTGCTTTTCTCTTGCTGCTTTCACGATTCTCTCTTGTCTTTAACTTTGGCATTTTAATTATGATGTGTCTTGGTATGGACTTCTTTGGGTCCAACTTGTTTGGGATTCTCTGTGCTTCCTAGACTTGTATGTCAATTTCCTTCACCTAATGAGAGAAGTTTTCTTTCATTATTTTTTCAAATAAATTTTCAATTTCTTGCTCTTCTTCTCTTTCTGGCATCCCTATGATTTGGATGTTGGCGTGTTCGGAGATGTCCCAGAGTCTTCACATGCTACCCTCATTTAAAAAAAAAAAAATTCTTGTTTCTTCTTTCTGTTCTGGTTGAATGTTTGTTCTTCCTTATGTTCCAAATCATTGATTTGAACCCTGGCTCCCTTCCCTTCACAGTTAGTTCCCTATAGATTTTTCTTTATTTCACTTGGTGTAACCTTAATTTCTTCCTTTATGTTGTTGCCATACTTAATGAGTTCTTTCAGCATCTTAATTACCAGTGTTTTGAACTCTGCATCTGATAGGTTGGCTATCTCCATTTTGTTTAGTTCTTTTTCTGGGGTTTTGTTCTGTTCTTTCATTTGGACCACATTTTTTTGTCTTCTCAATTTGGCAATCTCCCTGTGTTTGTTTCTATGTATTAGGTAAAGCTGCTTTGACTCTCTTGTAAGAGGCACCTGTAAATTGTGTGGGGTGGAGCCTTAGGTAATCACCAGGGTGGGGCAACCTGCTTCAAAGCTTTGTGGCTCTATGTGGGGAGAGGGCTCAAAGAGAGGATGTGCCACTGCCTGGCTTCTGGGGGTTTGCCTGGCACTCTCCTCATTTTCAGTCACTTCACCTACTCCCGTGTGCAACTGGCACCCTTCCAGCTGTTGATCTGGTGTTGAATCCCAGAGCGAGTGGGTTTGCATATGTTTTAAGACAGTGCAGGGACTTTAATCAAAGTTTCCTGAAAATCCAGCAGTTTCTTCCGCCACCCCAACCCCCACTGGTTTTTACAGCCAGACATTACAGGGATTTATCTTCCCAGCACTGAAACCCTGGGCTGTGCAGTCTGGCCTGGGGCTGGGATTGCTCACTCCCAAGGCATCCCTCCTGATTTTTATCCACCACACGTGAATGTGGGACCTCCCCTGCCCATTCTGCTGCTGCTACTGCTGCCTCTCTGTGCCACACCATGTCTCCTTGCCTCTACACCCTGTCTCTGCGTCTCCGGCCCTCCTACCTGTCTGGATGAATGTGGCTTCTTTAAACCCTTGGTTGTCAGACTTTCATGCAGTTTGATTTTCTGACAGTTACGGGTGTTATTTGTTTTGAGATTTAGTTGTAATTCTTTCTGTGGTTTTGCGAGGAAGTGAAACATATTTAACTACACCTCCATCTTGACCATACTCAGGATTTTCTTTGTAACCAAAAGCATAATTGGTTTTGGAAATATATATATATATATATATATATATATATATATATATATATATATATATATATATATAGAATGGTCTGTATTATCTGACGTTGGGTGCAGTTAGTTATACACTGTGTATTTGTTAGGTCAAGCTCATGACCTGTTTCATTCAAATCCTCTATATTCTTACTTATTCTTTGCCTCCTTGGTCTCTCAATTCCTGACAGCTGTACAATAAGTCTCTTGCACTCTAATAATGTCAATTTCTTTTTGAACTTCTATCAGTTTTTTTGCCACACATATTATGAAGCTACATTTGGTGCAAATGTTTATGTCTGTTATAACTTCTTTGGGCTGTGTCTTACTTATAGAAATGCCCATATTTATCCTTTGGGAAGCTTTTTGCCTTGTTTTCTATTTTATGTGATAATAGTATTGTTCTACCTGCTTTTTGTTCTTTTAGTATTTTCTTGGAACTTTTTTATCCATTTATTTTGACCCTTCTCATGATTTGTTTTGTAATAATACCCTGAGTTTGTTGGAGGTAGCAATGTGCCAAGTTTCAAAACTGCATTTCCCAGACTCCCTTGGAGATAGGAATAGCCAAAGAAATGAGTGTGGAAGTTACTGGGAAGGCATTGGATTCTGAAAAGTCCTTTATAGTCAGCTGAATTATTTTGGTCCCCTTCTGCCCCTTTCTTTCTCTCCCAACCTAGAACACACATGCGGTATCTGGAGCTTCCGCAGCTATCTTGGCACAGTAAGGAAAATGCTAATAGAGTCATAAAGAACTTTCCTTTGAAATCTTTGAGCAACTAAAGCCAGCAACTGCCTACTCTCAAATATTTCAATACATGACAAAAATAAACTCTTTGTGTTTAAACAACCCTAGCTGCATGTCTGTTATTCTATCAAATACAGTTCCTATGTTCCAATGCCTGTGGAGGAAACCAGTGTTATTAATATTTTGTGTATTCTTCTAGAGATATTCTTTTTATTTTCATTATTCTAAGTATATTTTACTTTTTATCATGGAAATTTCCAGATATACAAAAAACAGGAAATGGTATAATTAGCCTCCATGTACCGAACACCCAGCTTCAACCACTCACTACCCATCAATAGTCTATGCATGTACGTGCACACACACATTCTTGTTTTAAACAAATGCCAGCATACTATTAACAGTGTATGCTGGGGATGGTTCCATAACAGTACATAGTTTTTTCATTTTATTTAATGTCTATCTAGTATTCTTTAAGGATTCTTTAATCATTGCACGCATATGCAAATATATCTCTAGAATCAATTCCTAGATGAGGAATTGCTGCGGCAAAAGGTACCATATTTTGCCATGTATAATGTGCACCCATGTTTTTGGCCCAAAGTTTCAGGGGACAAAATTTTGTTTTAATTTTTAATTCAATTTCTTATTTACTTATATTTAGATATCTGGTTTTTGTATTATAAAAGAATTATAGCAAATATTTTTAACATATTATGGTACAAGAAATTTTATGTAACAATTAATTACAAAACACAAGAACAGATACAAGATATTTCAGGCACTACCCATGCATAATGTACATCCTTATTTTCCCCTGAAAAACTTGGGCAAAAAGAAGTGCACAGTTATACATGGCAAAACATGGTATATACATTTGTAATTTTGACAAATGTCACCAAACTACCTGCATAGAAGTTGTGCCAGCTCCAACTCCCATCAGCCATGTACGAGAGTGCCTGTTTACCCACACCTTCACCACCATATCACGCTGGCAAACTTTTCTACTTTTGCCAGTCTGATAAATGAAAAAAGGGCATCTCATTGTAGTTTTAATTTTGATTTTTTTAGAAGTCATTTGTATTTCTTTCCTGTGAACTCATAGCTTTTGCCCATTTTTCTATTGGGTTTTTGGCATTTCTCTTACTATTTTGTAAGAGCTACTTATGTAATAGGAAAATTAGCCTCCTTGTCTCTGATAGGAGTTGCATACAATTTTTCCAATTTGTTATTTTGCTTGGACTTTGGTAATGGTAATTTTTGTATTAAAGAAACTGTTTTTGCCCTGGCTGATGTGGTTCAGTGGACTGAGTGCTGGCCTGCAAACCAAACGGTTGCTGGTTCAATTCCCAGTCAGGCACATGCCTGGATTGCGGACCAGGTCCCCAGTAGGGGGCGTGCGAGAGGCAACCACACATTGATGTTTCTCTCTCTCTCTTTCTACCTCCCTTCCCCTCTGTCAAAAAGTAAATGAACAAAAAGAAATTTAAAAACAGAAACTCTTTGTGTATTGAATAAATCAAGCTTTTCTTTTTTGGCTTCTGAGGTCTAAGTCATACTTAAAAAATCCTCCTCCAACATTACATTTTAAATCTACTATGGTTGCTTCTAGTATTTTTACTGTTTCATTTCTGTAATCTTTAAATTTGACCCATCAGAAATTTAGTTTGTTGTATATTGTAAGATAGATATTCAACTTTATATTGTTCCCAGATGTCCATTTATGTGTCCCAACACCATTTATTGAGTAATCCATTTTTCCTCCAGTGAACTGAAATAATGTTTTAATCATCTATTCAATTCTTGTTTGTATTTGGGTATATTTTAAAATTTATTTTTTTCTACTGTTCTGTCATTCTATTAAGACCCAGTACAGCAGTGATTTTTTATTATTATACCATTATTATATCTTAATATCTGATAGGACTAGTGTCCCTTTCATTCTTTTTTTTTTAAAGATTTTATTTATTTATTTTAGACAGAGGGGAAGGGAGGGAGAAAGAGAGGGAGAGAAACGTCAATGTGTGGTTGCCTCTTGCTTTCCCCCTTACTGGGGACCTGGCCCACAACCCAGGCATGTGCCCTGACCGGGAATCAAACCAGTGACCCTTTGGTTCGTAGGCCGGTGCTTAATCCACTGAGCCACACCAGCCAGGGCTCATTAGTTTTTATTTAAGAATATTTCTGTTTTTTTAAGCTTTTGGTTTTTCAGATTAATGTTAGAATCTTGACAAGTTCCCAAAAAATTATATCATTGTATTTCTGAGATTGTATTTAATCGATAGATTGATGTAGGGAGATTTTTGCATCTTTACAAAGTTAAGTTTTCCTGTGTGAAAACATGGTAGACCCTTGCATTCATTCAAGCCTATTTCATGCCCTCAAGGAACTTTTTAAAGTTTCTTTACATAGATCTTGCATATTTCTTGTTAATTTTATTTCTAGATTTTTTATCTTTCTTTTGTTTAATGGAGCTTTTTATTATACATTCTAACTCATCATTTGTCTAAAGTATTTTGTATGCAGCCAGTTTACTGTATTCTCCTTACTCTTTATAACATTTTTCAAAGTAGATCTTTCTTTTTGGATTTTCCAGATATGGAGGCATATCATCTGCAAGAAACCATCATTTTAATTCTGCTTTCTAATGTTTTAAACTTTCAAATTGTGATGTACAGCACAGATGCAGAGAAGGGTATAAATAATATATATTTTGCATGCATTTTCTGCACTTTATATGAAGTGAATGTACTCATATTACCAGCCCGAGGTCAAGAACTAGAGCCTCACCCTCTGGTCCCAGCATGTCTCCCCACAGTCACCTTCCTCTATTTCCCTAACTGCTGTGGAAACCATTTTCTTGCTTCATCAGAGTTTTGCCACCCAAACAGACATACATTCATAAATAATATGGTTTAATTTTGCCTATTTTTAAACTTTATATAAATCAAAGTATAATTAATTTATGTATTCTTCTGTGTTTTGGTTCTTTCATTCAACATATGCATTTAAAATTCATCCATGCTGTGGTATATATAGTTTATTCCTTTATATTTTGGTAGATATTTCACTGTATAACTTTACCACAGAGGACTTATCTTGTATTTCTGCTAGATATCTGCTTTGTTTTCAGCACCCTAATGCTGTGATGAAGCATTGCATGACTGTCCTGTGGCTGCCATAATGAATTACCAAAAACTTGGTGGTTACAACCTCCAACAGAAATTTGTCTCACAGTTCTGGAGGTCAGAAGTCCAAGATCAAGGTGTCAGTGTGGTCATACTTGCTCTTAAGGTTCTGAGGGGGAATTGTACCTCGCTTCTTCCAGTTTCTGGTGGATGCAGGAGACATTCTCTTGGCTTGTGGCCACATCACTCCAATGTCTGCCTCTCTGATCACATGGCCTTCTCCTTTTCTGTCCCAAATTTCCCTCTGCTTGTCTCTTATAAGGACACTTGTCATTGGATTTAAGGCCAACCCAGATAATGCAGGATGACCTCATCTCAAGATTCTTAACTTAATCACACCTGCAAAGACCCTTTCTCCAAATAAGGTCATTTTCACAGTGTCTGGGGGTCAGGATGTACACATATCTTTTGGGGAGTCACTATTAAACCCATTGCAACAATTTACATTTGTTTCTCTAGAATTTTTATATTTGGCAGTCGAATGCTGGGCCACGGGGCAAATATGCCTTCAATTTTCCTATAAAATGCCAACCTGTTTTCTAACACACCCCCATCAACAATGTGTTAAAGTTTTTCTACTGCTGTACAGCCTTGCCAACTCTTAAGAGTCATCAGACTTTTCCGGGTGTGAAATGGTAACATTAACTTACATGTTCTGTAATGACATATGAAGTTGAGCCCCTTTCATGTGTTTGTGGAGCTTTTGTCTTTTCAAGGCTTGGGCCCATTTTTCTATTGTGTTACTTGTCTTTTTCTTGTTATTTTCTTTCTTCTATCTTCTAGTAACAAGAACATTTTCAGTCATGTGTGTTTCCTTTCTCTTCTCCAAATCTCCCATCAGAATCTCTCAGGTGGCCCACCCTAACCAAAACCTAAAATAGGAAAGAGAATTCTGGGAAGTGTAGTTCAGGCCAGCCAAGTTGACAGGTTACAAAGTCACCCCGGTCCTTTTATTTCACTCTTCTCGAATTACTTTGTTTGCATGTACCATCTGTTTCCTGTCAGGCTTCTGACTGATTCACATGTGTAGTATTTTTTTTAATCATTCAATAAAGTGTTTTCCAATTTTCATCATGTTATCGTCTTTGAACCATGGGTTATTCAAATGTATATTTCATAATTTCTAAACATGGAGGTTTTTCCAGGTATCTGTTTGTTATGAGTGAGTGTCAGTACCTCCTGCCAAAGGACCCCCAGGAACACATCTATAGGTGAACCACTCAGGCCTAATACATGGGGAGTTGCAGGGCATCTCAGAAAGAGTGTATTAGAAAGAACCTATTGTAACATTTGAGCTTTGGTTGGGTGATCTTGGGAAGAGTCCAAGGAAGCGAGGCTTTGCTGTAGATGCTGTCAGAAAGCAAGGGCAATTCTCTGATTGAAGATCACAATCCATCTTCTCTACAGAGAGGGCGGACTACTGCCAGGGTAAAGCTGTGGCTGGGAAAGCAGCAAGAAAAAATGTTTGGTACTTGTGGGTTACACACTGACCTTGGTTTTATCTGTGCTTAGAAAAAATCATGAAATGGCCTTGCTTTGTCTCATTTTATCATGGTCTCAAAGTAACCTTTTCTGAGGTTGGTATTCTGTGAGACTGTTTATGCCCAGCAAGAGAACAACACAGCCTAGCTGTGAGTGCCAGGCCAGCCTGCAGATGCCAGGGGCTGCTGTTTGTTCTTTTTTATCCTTTCTAATGGGTTTCTAGCTTAATTACACTGTGGTCAGAGATCATGCTCTGAATAATTTTGATCCCTTGAAACCTGTTAAGACTTATTTTAGGGTCTAGTATGTGGTCAGTTTTTATAAAAGTTCCATGTGTGCCCAAAAGAATGTGCAATCTGCAGTTGGTGTTCTATACATGTCCATTAGATCAAGCTGCCAATGGTTCAAATCTATATCCTCACTGATTTTTTTATCTGCTTGATCTGCCAAGTACTGAGAAAGGTGTGTTAAAGTCTCCCAACTTCACATGTGAACTAGTCTTGCTAAAAAAAATTTTTCAAATCCAAATCTCATCAGGCCTTTGGATTCAACTACCAATTTACGGGAAATATAAAGTTCAGAGGAACTTGTTAAACTACCCCACAGGGATGCAATCATCAACATCCAGACTGTGGGAACTCTACAGTACAAACAACACAGTTTTCTCAACAAATAAGTTGCAAGGGGGAAAAGAGATAAAGGGAGAACCTGAAGATGAAAAAACACTTAAAAACATGTTATTCCACATATGAACTTCAATTGGTTCCTAATTGAAGCAAACATTAAAGAAAAAATGTGGCAATGGAGAATTTGAACACTGGATATTTCTTGGTAGTAAAGAATTATTGTTAAGTTTTTGTGTGATAATGGCGTTGTAGTTACGTTAATAAAGAAACCGTCTTTTAGAGATACATACTTAAATTTTATGGGAGTGACAACCTATCATCTTTGCCATGTCAAAATATTTTATAATCTTTGTAATTTGGAAGTAATTTCAAACTTACAGAAAAGTAACAAGAGTAGTACAAAAACCACACGTATACACTTTAACCAGATTCAACTATTATTAACAATTTGACCCATTTACTTTATCATTCTCATCCTCTCTATCTTTGCTGCTAAAAGTGAGAGTCTTCTCTTCTCCCCCATTTACTTGTCTCTTTATTATTTATTTGGACTTACACATTTCCATTTTTCATTGGATTATAATTCACTTCTGTCCTTACTTATTTAGCGCTCAAATTGTCCCAAATTTGGCTAGTATAAGCTCATTAAGGTAGCTCCAGTGTCCTTTTGATATGTCACCATCGTTTTTTGAGCACTTCCTTACTTCCTGCCTCAGTTCTGAAATCAGCCATTTCTCCAAGGAGCCCTGGTTTCTTTTAGTGAGGGATGATATTATTGACCAAGATTTGGGCACTGGGTGCCCTTGTCATTACTGGGATTTTCCAGTGGAAGGAGCTAAGAAGTATATGCATGTACTTGTATATATGTATATATACATATTTACACACATATCCTGCATACACATGCCTGCACACACATCTATACCTTCATTCCACCTCCATCCCCACAGGCTTCTTTCTTGTTTCCTCCATCCCATATTTGCGCCTCCTGGACAAAACCTTTTCTCATTTGCCCAGTTCTATCGTACATCAAGATAGTTTCAAAATTGCTTTACACTTCCCATTACCAAAAACAAACCTAAGAGCTTGGGATCTCTTGGCAGTCCCCTTGACCCTGCAACCTTGCCCAAGAATGCAGGTAGGTAGTCGAACAAACTTAAAAATAATTTTTTAAAAAAGTGTTTATGAGTTCCTTGGTGTTTTATTCCCCCCTCAGTGTGGTTATGGTATTCAGTTGACATACAATTAGGTTCACTTGCTCTCAATTTTAGGGTTTTCCCCTTCCCATTCTTATTGATTTTATTTTCTGGATATGAAGAACATTAATATGATCACAAAAGACAAAACTAATAAAAAGTCACACTCAGAGAAATACAGGTCTCTCCTGTACCCCTTCTGCTCTTTTCCCACCCTTAGTAAGCAACCAACTTCTTTGCTTTCTGGGTTATCCTTCCTCTGTTTCTCTTTTGTAACAATCAACAGATGTGTGTATATTTTCTTTTTTCCCTTCTTCATTACTCAAAAGCACCACAAATATATTTTCTTTGCACTTTGCTTATTTCATTTTACCATAACTTCTGTAAGTCATGCTATATGAGTTCACAGAGAGCTTCCTTGTTCTTTTTTACAGCTACATAATACTCTATAGTTTTTAATTTTGATGTGGTTAGATATATTTTTGCCGTTGTGATTTTTTGTACCTTATTTAAGAAAGTTTCAGAAAATTTCCTACTACAAGGTCATTTGTCTTGTATTTTATTTTAGCTCTAGTTGAATTTTGTTTTCACATTTATATCTTTAACTCCTCTGAAAATGATTTTTGTCCCAGTAGAGTGTACAATCTTTATATCATTCACTTAAATTTGATAATTATCTCCATAAGGTATTGCACATTTTTTGTTAGTTTTACTCCCAGATACCTTTTCATTGTTATTGTTTCTGTGAATTATAATCTCCTTTGTCTCTATCTCATTTTCTATTTGGTGATTCATAGTATATGGG
Source organism: Pteronotus mesoamericanus (assembly GCF_021234165.1). Classification (NCBI taxonomy): domain Eukaryota; kingdom Metazoa; phylum Chordata; class Mammalia; order Chiroptera; family Mormoopidae; genus Pteronotus; species Pteronotus mesoamericanus. The sequence goes on from NW_026555183.1 coordinate 62,365, forward strand.
AATACTAATGATTTATATATGCTGATTGTTTATCTGGCTACCTTGGTATACCTTTTATGAATTTTAATAAGTTCATTGGTTTTCTTCTCCTTTTTGTAATATAATCCATAATCCAATAATCCTTAAGTGCTGATCATTCAGTCTTTTCTATAATTCCCATCTTGCTCATTTCTTTTTTTTTTTTTTTTTTTTTTTGCATTGGCTAGTCCTTCCAATGAAAGGCCAAAAGTGGTGGTGGTACAAGGCAGAGAGAGTACATCCTGCATCAATTCTGATGTCTGTTAAAGGGGTAGCTAATCTTCATTAGGTTACAGAAGTTGTCTTCTAGTCTTCGTTTAATAAGAATTTTCATCAGGTATAGGTGTTGATTTATTTTTAGTCCCCCTTCTAGATCTATTGAGATGATAATATGATTTTTCTCTGTGAATCTGTTATGTAGTAAATGACAATGAGAGATTTTTCTGATGCTGCACCATTCTCATACTCATGGATACATCTTACTTAGTGGTAATGTATGTGGATGGGTTTAATATATTGTTGGATTCATGTTTTCATAATTACTTTATTGGAATATAATCCATATACCAAAAAATTCACTCTTCAAGTGTAAAAACTAGTGGTTTTAGTTGCTAAATTCAATTGCAAATATTTTCTTTAGGATTTTTAAACTATAACTTTCTTTTACTATACTTGTCTAGTTTTTATATTAGCCTAGATTCAAAAAGATAAACTTGGTATATTTCCTCCTCTTCTAATAGTTTGACCAGTTCGTATAAGTTAAGAGTTATCTAATCCTTGAAATCTTGGTTAAAAAAAAAATTATTTTAATGCCTGGAGCGCCCCCCCCCTTTTTTCCCTGGGAAACTTCTGAATACTGCTGTAAGCTATTTAATTGTGACTTTTTAATTCAGACCTTCTATTTCTTCTTGAGCCAATTTTGATAACTTATTTATAGTTTTCTATGTTTTATGTCCTCTAGATTTAAGATATAATAGTTTATTCAGAGTATTCTCTTATGACTTAAAGAAATCTCTACTATACCTGTGGCCACATACCCTTTTTCATTCCTACTATTGTTTGCCCCTCCTTTTTTTTTTGCTTGATCACTTTTGTTCAAAGTTTGCATGTTTCATTAGTCTTTCTAAATAATCAGCTTTTGGTGGTAATTATTTCTGTTTTATGTGTAACTTCATTATTTCTGCTTGCTAATTTATTAATTTCTGCATTTATCTTTATGATTTATTTCATCTAAGAGAGAAGGAGGTGGGAAAGGGGACCTTCAGGCCTCAAGCCAGGTTGACTGCAAGGATGTGACACTGACAGGAGGGACAAAATCTGGAGTGTGTACAGAGTCCTTTCAAGACCAAAGAGGGACCTCAATTTCATATTGAAGTAAACATCGCTTAGTGCATACTAATCCAAAGAAGCAGGAAAAGCAACTAAAACAGGAAACAAGGCATTTATGACAGCCTCCCACCCCACCTGGCTGAACCCTTGAGTTGTTCGCAATGGACTGATCTATCTGCCAACTTCGTTCCTTTGAGGTGACTGCAATAGCTTTTCCCTCCACGTTCTGTGATTCTGAGATCATTGAATCCCAGCTGGGTCAGAAACTTTGCAATCCTTCCTTGTTCCCAAATAAGTATAATTAAATCCCAGGTGCATGGGACTCACCATTACAGGGATTAAATCTTCTAGACCTGCTTCCCAGTTCTCATATTCCATTCAGATTGTGCTGTACTACTCAGGGTCCATGTGGCCAAGGCCAGTGGATTGTGGTGGCCCTCTCAAAAGATGTCCATATACTAACCCCTGGAACCTGTGAGTGTGACCTTACATGGCAAAAGGTACTTTGCAGAAGTGATCAAGTTAAAGACCTTGAGATAAATAGATGATCCTCGATTATCTGAGTGGGCTCTGACTGCCGTATGCCCGTATACTTGTAAGAGAGAGATCTGAGAGACGAAAGTGAGGGGGTAATGGGATGAAAGCAGAGAGATTTGAAGATGCTTTGCTGCTGGCTTTGATGGTGGATGAAGGGGCCAGGAGCCAAGCAATGCACCTCTAGAAGCTGAAAAAGGCCAGAAAATGGATTCTCCCCTAGATCCTCCAGAGGAAGCAGAGCCTTGCTGACACCTTGATTTTGGCCCAGTGAAACTGACTTCAGACTTCTGACTACCCCAATTGAATAAGCTCCAGGGCCCCCGACTTGAGCAGGCTCCTTCTTAGGTCCTGGAAGGGGACCTAGCAGTTTTGTATTTGTAATTTTATGTTCGTTTTCTTCAAGAGAGCCCCCACAAACCATGAATCCACCTATGCCTATGCCCATGCCAAACCACCCACTGGCAAATGAATGAGAGCCCTCACAGGAAGGTCACTGTGACCGGCAGAATTCCAAAATGGCTCTGACAAAGACTCTTTCCTTCACCAAACTCCATCAAGGTTCCCCTGAGCCCTCTTTTCGACTAGGCCTAAACCTTGGCCTATAAAGACGAACGAAATACTAAGAAACTTTCTAACAGCTCAAGTCTGCATCCTTAGGACGATACTAGCCCCCTCGAAGTGCCTGCCTGGGAAAACGCAAAGCTGACAAAAGAACTGACCGTTGCAGCCAATACCTGAGGACAAGACCCCTGTCTTCCAGTCTCCATGGGAAAGCAGAAGACATACTTCAAAAAGCGCCAGTTAGCAAACCCAGACAGGTTTCACGTGGAGCATCCTCCCCCTTTCCTCCTTTTTGTACTTTTTTTATTGCCCTGGCTCTATTGACATGGGCTTACCACCCTCCCTGCTCCCTGATTCTCCCTTTAAAATACCCAGGTACCTCTGTACAAATAGAAATTGTGTTGAGTTCACACTGGACTCTTTTCCCTATTGCAATAGTTTATTACTGAATAATATCTGTCTTTGCCACTTTAACTAGGGTTCAGCTTTGGATTTCTTTAACAGCTCCCAAGTCTCTGCCCCCTGTGGTATACTACTGCCTGCATGATGCCCCAGCCTACAAATCTGATGAGCCCATGGCAGGGTCATGTTCTATGGCGTGGGTGACTTTAAGAAAGAGACATTATCCTCAATAGGCCTGACCTAACCCCAGGAGTCCTTTAAATCTGAGTCTAGAGGCCAGAGACAGGGCAGTCAGAAATTCAGGGCATGAAAATGATTTGAAGAGAGGGAAATTCTCCTGCTGGGTTTGAAGATGGAGGGGGCCACACAGCGATAAATGTGGGTGACCTCTGTGAGCTGAGAGCGCCCCTGGCTGACAGCCAGCAAGGAAACAGGGACCTTGTTCCCGTAGCCACAAGAAGCTGAATCTGGCCAATGACCTTAACAAGCCTTCAGAACAGAAGGCAGCCTAGCAACATCTGTGACACCATGGGCAGAGGACCTGGCCATGTTATTCCTGGAGCTTCCGACTGACAAAACTGTGAGCTAATAAATGTGTGCAGTCACCTGGCACCCAGCAATGGCTGACTAATACACTTAGCCATCATGATTTGGTCCCTAGCTGGAGAGAGATGAGCACATGGCTGCAGCAGGCTAACAGCCAAAAGATGGGGCTCTGCTCCTCCTCTTCCTGCAGATTCTGACACAAATGTCACCTCGGGAATCCATCTTCTCCCCTTCTCCTCCTAGAGGTGGCCTTCTGGGAGGTGGCCCCCAGACCTTCCTGGGTGACCCTGACCTGAGTCATGGGACTCTCTAAGTTAGAACACATGTTTCCATCAGCTCTCAGGGCACCTGACATTTTCTTACACAACACTTTCCATCATTTGTAATCATACATGTAACCTCTCCGTGTCTAGACTATGACATCAAGTTCCTGGCACATAATTGGTGCTCAATAAATGGGATGAATGAGCAGCTGCATGGGAAGCAGGGGGGCCAAGTCAGGGAATAGCCTTGGAACCCCAGGAGGTGAAGAAAGGGAGCCTAGAAGGGGCTGGGGAAGACGATGAGGACAGAGACTGGCACTCTCTCCCATCAAGGTCACAGGAGTGTGGAGGAGCAGGGCTGGGCACGAGGAAAGAAGAAGAAGATGTGGGCCCATAGAGGGCACTTGGGTGTAAGTGGTTGGTGGGGGTCAGGCCAAGGGTTTGCCCATGAGAGCAGAGGACCAAGGCACAGGGGTGACACAAACAACAGGGACACTCAAGACGGGTGTGGCTGATGGGGCGAGCCTAGAAGGGTCAGATTTTACACATGTGTAGAGTAGTGCAGGTACAGGAAGAGGCAGTATAGGGCAAAGAGGATGCCAGCCCCTTCTCTTGCCCCTGTGGTACATGGAGCAAGAGGGAGAGTTCTGAGTGGCAGCCCCTAGCAACATCCATGCCTCAACTGAAGCAGGAGGTGGAGAAAAAGGAGGTGCAAGGGCCAAGGGTAGTGGCATGGGGGTGGGGGCAGAGAGAGGACAGGTGGCCAGAGAGTTGGCATCTTAGTTTGGGCCAGCAAAAGTTGGGAGGTCAATCTGGTGGGGTCAACAGCAACCAATTTTTCCAAATGGACCACTGTGGTCACTGGTAGCCCACTCACAGGGCTCTAGGTGGAAAGGGTGGGGTCTGCAGGGAGCTTTCCCTTTTCTTCACTGGACTCTGAGCGCCATGTTTATGGCCCCAAACCCCTAGCCCAGGCTAGCCAGAGTGGGTGCTCCATTAATGTCGGTGTTCTTGAGCAACACCTGCTGTGTGCAGGCAAAGAAAGGTCTAGAAGCTTGGGTGCCCCCAGGAAATCACAAATTCCCTGCCTTTGTAGAGCCTGTGGTCATGAAAGGGAAATGGGCATCTCACCTGAAAAGAAGCGGGGTCATGAAGTAATGATGCTGATGACAGGAGCTCTGAGCAGAGCATGACTCTTGTCACAAAATTCAACACAACAGAGCCACTCCCTTGTGGCACCATCTTGGCCACACCACTCACCAATGCGAGCCTTGGTTTCCTAGCATCCTCAGTGGTTTCAGGCATGGGTGCCATATGAGGTCTTGACATACATGTTGCATTTCTGTGGAATGTTCTCCTGCCCCCTGCTGCTCAACCTTCAGGTTTCAGATTCAAGGTTCTGTTCAGAGCCCCTTAGCTGAGCATCACCCCATTAAGCTCTATCTTGTTTGTTCACTTTGGAACACTTCTGCCAGTGAATTGTTTTCTAACATGTGAACAGGATTTTCAATTACTGTCCACCTCCCACATCCATATTGGACATCAACACCAGTGGGGAGAATAAGTGAAGGGAGCAGTAGTGAAGATGAAATAAGGTGAGCTGTGGAAAAGCTCCCATCATGGCATCTACAACAAAGTGATTTTGGCATCTCTTCTGGCTGTGAGGTCTGAACGGAACGTAAGTTTAGGAAAGTTGGTAATAAAAGCACTGGAATTGAGAGCCTTTCTTGGCAGGCTGGCTTTAACCACTTGACCATGTGGACCCCAGCCCTTCCTGGGACACTCTGGCCTAAGTCACAGAACTCTCTAAGTTAAAACACGTTTCCATCAGCCGAGATGCCAATCAAGAACAGATCTTGTCATCAATGGCTGCTCTCCCAGCCCTTGCCCTTGGAACTGTACTCACTGACGGAGGGCCAGTTCTCAACCTTGAGGCCTTGGGGCTCTGAACTAGAAGCCACCAAGGCAGGACTTCCGGAAATGGTGCCTTCAGGTGGAAAAGGGGTCATCCAGGTTCTGGGGAGGCTCTCAGGCCAGTGGGTAAGACAAAGGTGGCCTGTGATGTCTCAAGCGGTAACCCCTGGGGAGGATGCCCGAGGCAGGAGGGGCTGTTGGTCTGAAAGCCTCAAAGTTTGGGGCCTTAAACATTAGGAGGAGCAAGGGCGGCCCGGGGCGGGGGATGCTGGCATGTTGGACTGTTTGATTCTTTTGACAAAATATGTCAGCTAGTTTCTCTGGGCCACCTTTTTTCCAGCTGGGACACTCAGGAACATAAATAAAAGCAGTCACACTTCTCACTACTTTTCTGTCTCCGTGAGTCCCTCAGAGACACCATTACCTGCTTTCTCCAGGAGGTGGGGCTTGAAACTGGCTTTCAAGGCCTCAAGCAGGACCCAGAACATCAGAAGCCACTAGGAGGCCCCTCTCATAGTCCCTCTTTCCTCGGTGCTGCAGCATGGAGGCCATGCCACCCTCCACATTTTACCTAATCTTCAGGTAGTGTGCTTTCGAGGAGCATGGCGTGCTTTAAGCGCCAGAGAAACAACTGCCCTTAAATCGCACATCCTAATGGATCAAGGCCAGGGGGAAGCCCACCCTGACGCATGTGGGTTGCTCTTGGCATGCATTTTTGAGGGGCCACTAACCCATCATTATTACCTGAACATTCTCATTGGCCACGATAGTTGAGGGGAGCTACCTGGGACCTGGTGTTAAACCTCTTCTTTCCTTTTGTCCTTGATAGGCTTTAAAAAGAAATGTCCCTGCGGGGGGACCCCATTACCCAAGTTCAAACACCTGGAGCCACCTTAAGATAGACATCAGAAGTGACATGGAATTGCGATCCTGAGTTCTGACGTCAGCAACAACAATAAGAATGTGGAAAGTCTACTCCCTCTCCCCACCAGCCCCCCTAACATACAACACACTCACATATACCAACCCGTCACTGAGCCCTTCCCTCACATGGCAGGACCCATGCCCAGGGATCCCTTTCTGGTGAACTGTCTTGCCAGTGTTCCCTTTCTGCCCTTTTCCACCTGAGGCCAACAGTGGGGCTTCTTCACTGGGGTAGGGGGTGGGGGGTGGGGGGTTGGGGCAAATCCAGACCAGAGCATTCTAGGTTATGTTCACCTTTACAAAAACCTCACCCGCAAGCCTTCGGGATTCTCTGTGTCCTCCTCCTTTCTCTCCTCCAAGCAAGTGGCCTTGGAGAAGGAGGGTAAACCCATACTGTGCTCAGACCCACAGCCTGCATAATGGCCCCAGGCCCATGTTTACCAAAACAGAAGGGGCACTGCCACTTCTCCGACTTGAGGTGCCAGAAAGGAGAGGCATGTGCTAGGGGGTGACTGACAATTGGCCTTGGGCCAAGAAATGAGGCACATGATCAAATTTTAAGCTACAGCGTTTTTTTCTGGAACCAGTTCTTCAGAGTTCATCTGAGACCCACAAAGGGAAGGCGCTTGCCTTAGTCCCACAGAGAGCTGGTTCACAGAGTTCATCAAATCCTTAGCTTGACTCGGAGCAGTACAGGGCTTGTTTACGAAAGACAAGGTGACTCACATGGATTTGCAGACGGAAACTAAACCCCTGAAGCTAGGTCAGGTAGAATGTCTCCTGTTGTGACCTTTCGGTTTACCAGGGGCATCATCTGCCTGGCGGTCTCTGTCTTGCTAATCACTTACATTAATCTCACAAGGGACTCTGTGCCTTTTAAGGACATGGATTCTAGAGTCCAGGGAAGTGAAGCCTATTTCATGGTGCGGAATTGCCATGCCCCTCCATCAAGGAAGGTGAGCTAGGCAGGCTGAGCACGAGCTCTCGGCATGTGCTTTTTCTTGCAAATCCCATCTCTCCTGTCAGATGAGTAGTCTGCTGTTGCCGTGGTGAATTGGTATTATACTGTGACCTTGATTCTCAGCAGAAATGTACGTTGCCTTGACCATGATTACACAAAACACGTTGTCTAGGAAACAGCACAGTTCCGGGAACAGGAAGGGCTAGATCATTCTTGGCTTTGCCTGGAAGCCACACAGGCTTACCTTGTACCCAGCAGGGTCTCAGCTTTCCTCAGGGGCCTCTCAGCTTCAGCTCAAGTTTAATGTGTATTACACATGGGGCGGGGGAGGCAGAGACAGACAGTAAGGGGGAGAGCCCCGGCACCCCTCTGCTGATTTTGGGAAGTTTCAAGCCAAGACAAGCTTCTGCAGCTGCTGTTTGGAAGCGGAGGGGGCTTGCAGGGCCCTCTCCTATCTCTTACTGAGGGGCTGCTGTGGATGGGACAACACTCTGGCATCCTGCCCATTCCCTTTTACCCAGTACAGTTCCAGAGCTAGGGAGGTGTGGCACTGGAGGAGGGCCCACAGGCTCTGGAAAATGGTGGTTTTCCAAAGAGGGTACCTGGTCCCATCGATGAAAAGCTCTCCCCCCAACACTCCCTCTCTCAAACCCCCTCCGAAGAAATGCAGATTGACACAAGAGTAGCTGTTGGGACTAGAGTCTGTTTCTTTTGCTACATAAATAGTGCATACCCTCAGAGCTGGCTTCCCAGAGCAGCATGAAAGCAGCCTTGACCTAGAAAGGTGTCAGCAAGGAAGGGCCCTATGAGCCTGTGGCCCCAGATTCTAGAGTGGTGGGGAGGCAGTTTCCAACAGGCACACTGAGGGAGGTCCAGCAGAAACTGCCGGCAGGGGATGGCCTGTGCTTGCACTGTTTGACTTCCAGTCCAATGGCTTCCTTTTCCCTCAGACCAAGGCCCTTCCCTCTCACAATCCAGATTAGGAACGTGTCTCCCAGACCCAGATGAACGCACCTGCTGATCAGCAACCCCATCCAGTTGCCCAGGCTGAAAACCTGCACATCATTTTTGACTTCCCCTTTTCTCAACCACAAGCTCACACCTTTTGCCAGTCTATCAGGAACTCTCGTTCTCTCAACCCCTCAGCGCACCCTGAGTCCACCCATCCACCCCTCTCCATTCTCTCTGCTGCTTATTCTGGCCCAGGCCCCATCCTCGCTCTATTGACAGCTACACACAGGAGGGGTACAGTAAATACTTCTCAAATAAATAACTGAGCAGGAGAGAGAGATCGCCAGGAGGCAACTACCAAGAAGAGGAGAGAAGGATACATGCATGTGGGAATGAATCAAGTGTTCCAGAAAAGTCCAGAGATGATACTGAATCCACCTCCAAATTCTAGCACCCAGAAACCCCCATCGTCAACATTGCCCCAGACCTAAGTGTGAGAAGATAGAAGGACGGACAGGTACAGAAGTGGGTAGGGTGAGACAAAACTATTTCTCCAAATGGGATTATCCCATTTACTCATGAATAAAGCCAGACTCAAGAGGCCTCACAGAGTATAAGGCCATTCACATGAAATGTGCAGAATGGGCAAATCTACAGAGAAAGAAACAGATCAGTGGTTGCCAGGGGCTGGGGGAGGAAGGATAGGGAGTGACTACACACGGACACAGAGTCTTCTTTTGGAGCAACAAAAATGTTCCGGAAGTAGTGATAACGGTTGTACAACTTGGTGAATATACCAAATACACTGAATTGTACCCTAGAAGGATGAATTTTATGATATGTGCATTATACCTCAGAAAAATGGGGTCATTATATATACATTGTGTTTAATCTGGAGTACTACACTCACTTTACTTGATTGTGCAAAAAAGAAACTGAAAGAAAACTTAAAGAATTGTTGACTTTGTAATAAATATTTCTTCACCAGAAGCATGAGTTCCTAAAAGATCCCATAAAAGTTAACAAATGAAACTATGAAAAATGCTTTCACCTCAGTAATATTTATTTTTCTCTTCCAATTCTTTTCAGAGTTCTGCTATCTTCCTTTTATTGCCTTGTTTTTTGTTTTTTGTTTTTAATAATCTCTTCTTTGATCCCTACATCTCTTTAGTTTTGAGACACTGTGTTTTCTTTTTTGAGGGGGAGGGTGTTTCTTGTCTAGTGTTTTCCTATATTTGTGCAGTAATCCACCTAGCAATGTGAGTTTCATCTGCTCTTTCTGCTCTTTTCCTCACATTATTTTTGTAATTGTTTCCATTCTATGTGTAGGACCCACATTGCCATGTCCATTTCATCTCTCACTTCCATTTATCTGACTAAGTCTCCACAGTGACATTCCACCATCTTTATGGCCTGCATTCTTAAGTTTCATTAATCAAATCAGAAATTTGTTTTGTATTTTTCTCTGACTTTCCAGACCGTGACCCTTGACTCTGGGGCACTCTGATTCCTGCTTCAGCTCTGAGAAAATTCATTGCTGGCCGGCTGGCTGGCCCCTTACCCCAGTGTAGACAGAGCAATATTTGGCTGGAGAGCTTTCTAATTTGTGGTTTGGGGTTCTAGATGTTTCCAATGCTGTTTTTCTCTTTGAAGTTGTGTTTGAAGCCAGGCCAGTCCATCATTTTCTCTGTATAACTGAAGAGGAAAAGAGCCCAAGGCCTGGAAAGAATTTCTTAAGTCCATATCTTTTGCAGGCAGCTAAGATTTAGGCATGAGCAGAGTATCCCAGCTCCACCTACTCTCAGGCTAAGCCAGTCAGTGGGCGGGCTCAGGACTGGAAAGGGGCCCCAGCTTGGGACGCCACCACAGACTAAAGGATAGGCTGGGAAGGCCTAGCCCATGTGAGCTGAGGGCTGCTCTGTGGGGAGGAAGACAGGCCCAGACCATGGTGTGCCTGCTTGTTAAGGTTCCTTCAGAAGCAGAACCCACTCCCTGAGTGGTACAGACGATGCACCACAGGGATGACACCCTCACAGTCAGTCAGGGGGAACTGCTGCTTCTGGGCCTGCAGTCAGCAGGGTGGGAACAAGGGACACAGAGGCGGCCAAGAAGTGGAGCGGTGTGGTAAGGACAAACTGGGAGCCACCACCTATGTGTGCCACCACCTCGAACCTGGATGATGCAGTGGCCTGTAGGAGGTGGGTGTCCATCCCCACACAGCTACACTTGAGCAGACCCAGAACCTGGAGAAACAGAAGGAAGTGATTTAATGGCAGCAGCAGGTGAGTCAAGACAACAGATCAACGACGCTGTGCTGAACAGTAGAAAAAAATAAGAAAATAAAAGACTTTTGCTTCGTTTCTCCCTTCCAAATCTTGCATGAATTTCTCCTGTGGTCAGCCTTAGCCTGGAACCATAAAGGGCAGGAATTCCGGGAGAAGTAGTTGTAGCTTAGCCCAATGGACACAATACACTTGACAAGTGCTGTCCTTTACCTGAGGATGCCCCCCTGCTTCCTCCACCCTGCCCCACTGCCCCTCTGTATACCTGGGGACATCCACCTACCTTATGCTTCAGAGGCACACATGTGCCCTCAGCTCCCCAAGTTCCCCACAGTCCTGTGGGCACCTCCCTCCATGGCACTGGTGCGCAGGACTAGGCAAGAGGGTCACTGAGGGGAAATTTCCTGGGCTGGCAGCTAAGAGAGCACAGCCAGGAATCACCACCCCGCAACAGTGTTGGCGGTCAGCTGCACATGAGATCCTGAAGCAGCCCCCTTGCCAGAGTCTGCTAGGGTCCCAGGCATCTGGAATGCACCAGAGGGAAAAACAGGCAACTTACACAAGGATGATGGAAGTTGTCCTTCTCATGAGTGGGCTTGTGCTGCCTCTTCAGCCCTAAACCTTCAGAAAGCCTGGGCTCTGGGGCCTGCAAGGTGCCCATTGTGGCACAAATTCACCAAATTCTCTCTCAAAGCCACCCTGAGCCCAAATCTCCACTCACCCAAAAGTCATTGGCTCCCTGAGGACCCGGCAGCTGGGAGAGCCACTGAAGCCCTGCTCTGGTGGACTTGTCCCTGAAGTCTAATGTGGCTGTCAGAATGGAATGTGTTCACAGAACAAGACTCAGGCCCCTAGAGCAAGCCCTTGACGGGGAAGCGTTGGAGGCCAAGTCCCAAGTGCCTCCCAAGGGGCAGGCACTGAGTCGCTGCTGCCCCCCAAGTAGCCAGTGGATTTCTCTTTCACTTTTCAGGGGCTGCTTTGCAACAGGGTCTCAGTGGTCATTTGGTAAATACTGTCTCCCCCTCTGTAAGTGGGAGCTGGGCTGGGACGGGAATGGACATGGGGCTGGGATGGGGGTGCCAGCAGAGTCCGCGCTAAGCTTCGGGGAGGGTCATCCACTCACTGAGCCACCACTCCCTGTGCCAGCTGTGACTCTGGCCCCACTAGCTGGAAAAGGCGCAGCAAGTGGGGTGGAGTGACTCCCCGCTCCTCAGGACTCTGCCAGCTGTCCCAGGCTACAGGCAGGGACAGGAAGGGTCTAGACTGACATGGACTTGGACTGCAAGCTGAACAGAGGATACTAGAGGAAGACTGAGAAGGGAATGTGAAAGGCACTGTCAAGACCTGTGGGGGTGTGTCTGACCATCCCATCTGGGCCATAAGCTTTGGGGAATGCGGACAGAGCAGAAAACTGGGACAAGGGCTCCCTCAGCAACCAGTCTGCTCGGCCTCCCGAGTTGGCTGGTGTCAGTGTATGTGCTCATCCTCGGTTTATGGGGAAGAGGGAAGCCACTGGAAGTCTCAGGCTCCAGTCATAGAAGATGCAGTCTGAGAAACAGGTTGCCCAACTCTGTCTCTTGTGTGTCTCTTTCTATTCTCTCTCTCTCTCTCTCTCTCTCTCTCTCTCTCTCTCTCTCTCTCTCTCTCTCTCAAGCTTTGTCCCAAGCACTGGCCCGCCAATCCCAGGGCATCTCTCTGCCCTCTCACAGGCTCCTCTCTACCCTTGACCAGGCATACCCAGCTGACAGGAGTCTGTGGGAAGGCACCAACTTTTATCTGTGCCTGGCACGGCTTCTCAGGCCGAGGGTGTACACCGCTCCTCACCTCAGGTTGGGGGGCTTCCCTCTCTTCACCAGATCAGCTCTCCCTCAAACTGCAGCCACACCACCCAGTTCTAAGAAAAAAAGAGGCAAATGCCCACCCACCCTGACCCTGTTGCCCCAGGGTTCCACACTTTAAATTCTGGGACCTGCTTTCCCTCAGACCTGCTCTGGAGGCATTAAGCATAGCATTCCAAAATCCCAGCTGCCAAGCAGGAGCTATAGGGCAGATGTCTACTCCTGCGGGGTGCTCTTTTGGCTGGTGTCATTAGGAGGCACTTGTACCACCCTGGTCTTTAGCCGTCACATCTTATTGTGGCCACTGGAAGCACAAAGGGAATTAGCTGAAGGATGACATCAGGGGTGAGGGGGCTCATGGGTGTTTGGGGCGAGCTGGAAAGCCAGGCTTGGAGGAGCAAGTGTCTGCTTCATGGTGAAGTGCCGGGCTGGCTCCCTCTCATGACAGCACAGATATTGTGGCTTGCACTACCAATGGGGGACTCGGGTGCTTCCAGAACCATGGCTATCACTGCCCTCTCGGTAACAAGCATCGCTGCGTCTGCTGCCACCCACTACCCAAGTGGAATCGGTGTGTCCCTGCTCCTTCCCACCTGAGCCCAGATTCAATTGGCAGCAGTCACTTCTGATTAACGTATCTTGGTCACACACCCATGTCCTTTCTGCAAGAGAAGCTGGGAGATCACCGACCTGTCATTTTCCGTTCCTCTCATGGGAGGTGGGCTCAGCAACTTCTGGGACAGAAGGAATGAGCGGTGTTCACTGGGCCCACCTAAATGGTCCCACAGCTCCCCATTGCCTTTAGCATGAATCCTACCTCCCACCCCAGAATGTTACATCTTCAGAGGGCATCCTGTCTCCCAGCTATTGTGGGTACCTCTATTGCACTAACTAATCTTTTTCTTGTCCTTGAGAGCAAGTCTTTTTGCAACTGGAGGTGCTATGTATATGTTAGTGCCCATTCTCCAAGAAACCCCAAAATGTCAAGATTTTGAGTTGCTCAGTAAGTGCTATCATTGTTGTTCTATGGGGATATTTTCACATTTTAGGATACCTCAAATTAAAATACACTTGGGGTTTTTACAAAAATCTTACCAGTCTAGTACTGGTTTCTCACCAAGGGTGCTATAGGCCTTGGGGGATGACAGTTCTTTGTTACACGACCGCACTCCCCACAGCACACACGTTTAGCAGTCCTGAATCCCAGGCACTGGATATCTTCCCTCCAGTCAAGGAGAAAATTAGGATCACCCCTAGCCATTTTTAAAAGACCAAGGGGACAGCACCATCCCACGACTAGAACTAATGGAACCCCAAAACTTTATAATTCACCTACTAAGTGGGACAAAAACTTTCATCATATCTTAGTCTACTAAAGTACCTACCCTGCCTAGTCAGGGGCGAAGTCTCATGCCCATGGTGCTAAGCAGGAATCCTTTTCTGGTCCCCAATGACACTCCCAGCAGATCCCCCCTCAACTTCCCAGAGCAAAACTCGGCAGAAACATTCAACGAAATTTATTGGAGAAACATTTACTGAAACCATTGAAGAAAGAAAATGACAACAGAGAGGACCTTTTAACACCCACTAGAACCCATAGGCCTCACACCCCCGCCTCCTGCTGGGGCCCCGGACAAGGTGCCTCAGCTGTCCCCCCACGCCACGGCCCTCCGCCCCAGTCCCCCTTCCTGAGGGCCCCGCGCTCGGCCGTTGCAGGGCTACGGACGCTGGCGATGTCCACTCGCTGCAGGGGCCCCCTCCCTCTGGCTGACGTGCTGGGTCCTGGCCCTGCCCTACGGCCTGCGCAGGACAGTCGCAGGATGCTGGGAAACACAGCAGGGGACACTGCACCAAGCCGAGGAAAACGCAGTCACAAGGAACAACAGGGTGGCACATCAAGACGCAGTCCCTGTGGGGCCCCCGGCAGCCGCTTTCTGTCCCTGGTCCAGGTCTTCCTTCCCAGGGTCGCTGGGTGAGTGCTGGCCTCACCTTCGTTGGTCCTTCCCGCCATCTCCTGGGATCGGGCACAGGGTCTCCGGGGTGAGGGGTGAGGGGTGAGGGGTGGGGTGGCATGGAGAGAGAACAGCTCAGAGAACACAAAACATGTCCGTAAGAACAAGCCCGGAGGCTTGGTTTGGGCTGGGTGGGCCCTGCTCCCCGTGTGGGGCGAGGAGGCTGCCCTGGCCTGGCCTCCCCCTGCCTCCAGGCCTGCGTTGCCTGAGAAGACGGGAGGCCACTGGGCCTTCCAAGCCTATTTGCTGGAGGAGGGCTCAGGGGAACTCATCTCCCCAGCCCTGTCCTCACTTCCCAACTCCTCCGGGATGGGCTTGAGCCCCTCCTCGCGGGGCTCCTGGGCCTCCTGGTCTCCTGCCTGGGCCTGGCCCTCTGGCTCACCGCCAAGACCTCTTGAGCCCACCCCAGAAGCGCTGCCCATACGGGCAGGGGAGGGTCCTGCCTGACCTAGGCCTGCAGGAGCCAGAGCATTTTCACCTCGCTGAGTGGCAGAGGAGGTCTCCTCAAGGGCAGGGACCGCCGTGGTGGCACCACCGGTTTCAGAAGCAGCCCCATCAGGATCGGCAGTGCCAGGACCTGCCTCACTGGCCACTGCATTGGCCGGAGTGGCCTCGGCACTATCTTCCTTGGAAAGGACACCCTGGGAAGTATCTTCAGGGGCTGTAGCGGCCTCGCCATCACCTTCACGGGCTGGGGCAGCGTGGGCAGCCCCTTCACGGGCTGCGGCGGCCTCGCCATCACCTTCACGGGCTGGGGCAGCGTGGGCAGCCCCTTCACGGGCTGCGGCGGCCTCGCCATCACCTTCACGGGCTGGGGCAGCGTGGGCAGCCCCTTCACGGGCTGCGGCGGCCTCGCCATCACCTTCACGGGCTGGGGCAGCGTGGGCGGCTCCTTCAGGGGCTGCGGCGGCCTCGCCATCGTCTTCACGGGCTGCGCTGGCCTCGCCATCGTCTTCACGGGCTGGGGCAGCGTGGGCAGCTCCTTCAGGGGCTGCGGCGGCCTCACCATCATCTTCACGGGCTACGGCGGCCTCGCCATCATCTTCACGGGCTGGGGCAGCGTGGGCAGCAGCTAGGTCTCCAACATCCACACAGGCCCCTTCTTCCACTTGGGCCTGCTGGCTCGTAGTTGGAGTGGCCTCCCATGCCTCCGACTCCCGAATGAGCTGAAGCATCCCCAGGAAGCTAGGTGATCTCCTCTCTAGCCGCAATCTCCTCAGCGTGTTCCAGAGCATCTCATTGGGACGGGCCCACATCAGCACCTGCCGGGCACGCACCTGGTCTGCCATGGAGGGTTGGATGGCCCCCTTCTCTATGGCCGCCTGCAGCAGGCTTTCCAGACGCATCATGTAGGCAAAGAGAGTCTCCTGGGGCCGCTGGGCACAAGTCATGAATTTCAGCCGTGAAGTCATAGGATTGTCCTTGTTCCCAAACATCTGAATCAGTGCGGCCAGGCAGTCCTGCGCAGTGATGTCAGGATTCTCATTTAGGAGGCTTCTCACAACATCCAGTGCAGGGCCACCCAGGCTCTCCACCAGCCTTCTCCTCCTCTCCCTTTCTGATACGTGTCGCCATAGGTATAGCATGTCATGGGCATGGTCCAGCCAGCTCTCAAAGGACTCATCCCCGTGGCCTGGCTCTTCCATCCCAGAAAAGGTTCTCAGTTGCTGGTAGGCCATATTTTCTAGCACAGGCTGCAAGGCCTGCCTCCATTGCTGGTTCCAAGCTCCTGCCTGTCCTGGGGCTCCTGCCACACCCACGACTTCCTCACCGGGAGCTCCTGCCTCACCTGAGGCTCCTGCCATACTCACAGATCCTGCCATACCTGCAATCCCTGTGTCACCTGCAGCTCCCTCCTCATCTGACTCTCCTGCCTCATCTTCAGCTCCCTCCTCACCTGCAGCTCCCTCCTCACCTGCCGCCACATCCTCACCTGCAGCCACCTCCTCACCTGCAGCCACACCCTCACCTGCAGCCACACCCTCACCTGCAGCCACATCCTCACCTGCAGCCACCCCCTCACCTGCAGCCACACCCTCACCTGCAGCCACACCCTCACCTGCAGCTACCTCCTCACCTGCAGCCCCTTCCTCAACTGCAGCCTCCTCACCTGCAGCCACACCCTCACCTGGAGCTACTTCCTCACCTGCAGCCACTTCCTCACCTGCAGCCACACCCTCACCTGCAGCCATACCCTCACCTGCAGCTACATCCCCTGCAGCCACATCCTCACCTGCAGCCACACCCTCACCTGCAGCTACTTCCTCACCTGCAGCCACACCCTCACCTGCAGCCATACCCTCACCTGCAGCCATACCCTCACCTGCAGCCACACCCTCACCTGCAGCCACATCCTCACCTGCAGCTTCTTCCTCACCTGCAGCTCTTGCCTCACCTGCCCTGCCAGCCACTGCTTGCCTCTGCAGCAGTGCAGGGAAATCAGGTCTATCTTGTGGCTCAGAATTGGGGACCTGGGGCAGGAAGACCACAGTCCAGGGTCCTCCCCTGCCTGGTATTTGTTGGGGGATTGAATTTCGGTTTAAATACTCAGCGAACTCGATCAAGGCGACGCTAGACTGGAGCTCCCTTCTGAAGACCTTGCCCAGCACTCGGTACCTGCCCAGGCGCCGCAGGGCAGCCTGCACAGCCTCCTGGAACTCCTGGTCCTCGCAATCGTCTGGAATGCCCAGAATGAGCAGGGAGCGGTGGGCGTTCACACCCATCAGGCTACACCAGTCCTGCAGCAATGCCAGTGCCATCGCCATCGCCTGAGGACCTGAGAGGCGGGAAGAAGTGACTGGACAGTGGTGTGCAGGCTGTCGCAATGTGGCCTTTGTCCTATGGGTGCAAAGGGAGAGAGTCATGTTTGTGCCACACAGCCCACCCCACTGCCCAGACAGAGCCCCATGCCCCTCCCAACAGAGGCCTGGAGCACCTCCCCACCCTGTTTTATTTGTTTCATTTTAGGAAACTTTTTGTTAGTCATAATTTCTATTTTTTACAGGCATCAGTTTTAGGTAGTCACCCTCTTTTCCTAAGAATCTGTCAAGTTTTCACATTTTTGGCCCCAGTTTTTCTGTAATATTCCCTCATTCTCTTTTTAATGTCTGATTTGTAGTGGTAGCCCTCTTTCATCCCTGATTAGTGATTCGTGTCCTTCTCTGTGATTAGTCTTGCTAGGGCTTTATCAGTTTCATTGCTCTTTAAAAAGAACCAAGATATGGCTTTGTTAATTGTCTCTATAATTTCTTTCTGTCACTGATTTCCTTTCTCAACCCTATTATTTTTTTCAGTCAACTCATTTTACATTTACTTTACTCTTCTTTCTCTAGCTTCTTTAAATGGGCTATTAGGTCGTTAATTGCATGCCAATTTTTTTCCCCCTAATACAAGCATTTAGAGAAATACATTTTCCTCCGATTGTTTCTTCAGTTGCTTCCCACTAATTTTGGTGAGTTGTATTTTTTTCTCATTAAAATACTTGGCAAGAAATATTTTCTAAGTTCCTTTGTGATTTTCTCTGATCCATGGGTTTCCAAGTATTTAAATGTTATTATTAATTTCAAATAAAATTCTCTTATGATTAGATAACTTATTAAGTAAAAGCAATCATTTTAAACTTATGGAGACTTGTTTGTGGCTGGATACATGGTGTATCTGGTGAGTGTATAAAGCACCCTCATAAACAATCTATATTTTTGGAACCTCCAGCCAAGATGGAGGTGATGGTAGATATGGTTTGCTTCCTTGTACAACCAAAAGAAGGACAACAACAAATTTAAAAACCAAAAACAACCAAAACTGCCAGAAAAGTGAATTGTATGGAAGTCTGACAATGAAGTAGTTAAGAAACATTCATCCAGACTGGTAGGAGGGGAAGAGATGGGCAGCCAGGGTGGGGAGGATGTGCGGCAAGGGGGCAGCTAGTGGACCTGGCAGTCCCACCTTCCGGTATGGATAAAACAGGAGGAAAAACTGGGGAGCAAGACAGACCATGCAACCCAGGGATCCAGCATGGGAAACTAAAGATGCAAAACCTCTGGCTATAAAAACCTATGGAGGTTGTGGCAGTGGAAGAAACTCCCAGCCTCACAGGAGAGTTTGTTGGAAAGACCCACAGCCTACCCACCTGGGAATCACCACCAGAGGACCCAATTTGTTTGTGGGTAGCAGGGGAAGTGACTGAAGGTGGGGCGAGGGCCGAGCAAGTGGCATTGTTCCCTCTCTGACCCCTCCTCCACACAAAGAGCCACAACACAGCGAAGTGGGTTGCCCCACCCTGGCGAATAAGGTTCCACCTCTTACAATGTAACAGGTACACAAAGACAAAGAAATATGGCCCAAATGAAAGAATAGATCAAAACTCCAGAAAAAGAACTAAGTGATGAGAACATAGCCAATCTATCAGATGCAGAGTTCAAAACACTGGTAATCAGGATGTTCACAGAAATGAGTGAGTTCAGACGCAAAATAGAGGAAGAACTGAAGGCTATACAAAGTGAAATTAAAAATATATATATACAGGGAACCAACAGTGAAGGGAAGGAAACCAGGACTCCAATCAAGGATTAGGAACAGAAGGAAAAAATGAACATTCAACCAGAAAAGAGTGAAGAAACAAGAATTAAAAAAAAAAAAAAGGAGAAGGTTAGGAACCTCAGGGACAACTTTAAACATTCCAACATCCAAATCACAGGAGTGCCAGAAGGAGAAGAGGAAGAGCAAGAAACTGAAAACTTATCTGAAAAAATAATGAAGGAAAACTTCCCCAATCTGGCAAAGGAAATAGACTTCCAGGAAGTCCAGGAAGCTCAGAGAGTCCCAAAGAAATTGGACCCAAGGAAGAACACACCAAGACACATCATAATTAAATTATCCAAGACTGAAGACAAGAAGTAAATCTTAAAAGCAGCAAGAGGAAAAGAGACAGTTACCTACAAAGGAATTCGCATTAGACTATCAGTTTATTTCTCAAAAGAAACCTTGCAGGCAAGAAGGGGCTGGAAGGAAGTATTCAAAGTCATGAAAGGCAAGGACCTACATCCAAGATTATTCTATCCAGCAAAGCTATCATTTAGAATGGAAGGGCAGATACAGTGCTTCCCAGACAAGGTAAAGCTACAGGAGTTCATCATTGCCAAGCCATTATTACGTGAAATGTTAAAGGGGCTTATTTAAGAAAAAGAAGAAGATCCAAACTATGAATATTAAAATGGCAACAAATTCACAACTATCAACAACTGAAGCTAAGAATAAAACAAACTAAACAAACAAGCAGAACAGGAACAGAATCACAGAAATGGAGATCACATAGAGGGTTATCATCTGGGAAGGGGAGGGGGAGAATGGGGGGGAAAGTACAGGGAATAAGAAGCAAAACTGGTAGGTACGAAATAGACAGGGGGATGTTAAGAATAGCATAGGAAATCGAGAAGCCAAAGAACCTATATGTAGGACCCATGAACATGAACAAGGGGGGGAATGCTGGTAGGAGTGGGGGTGCAGGGCAGAGGGGGCTAAAAGGGAGAAAAAAATGGGACAACTATAATAATATAATCAATAAAATATACTTAAAAAAAGAATCTGTACTTTCCATGGAGGCCAAGGCCTTGCCCCTCCCCACACTGAAATCCCCATGCCACCCCCCCCACAGACGTGATGGGTGGCCTTTCAGATTCCAAATTCAGTGTCCCATCCCCCACCCCCACCCTCTATTTGCAATATCTGACATCCTCCACCAGATCACAGTAACCCCAGTGCAACCCCCTCTCACCATCACCCGCTCACCATTTGCCAGGCGGCTTCTCTACCTCCACCACTCCCACCTCAGCCAGTGGCTCTACCTTCCAGCCCATCCCCTCCTTCGATGCCAGTCTCCACCCTCTCGTGTCCTGCAAAACGCCGTCCCAGGCTGTGCTCCGCACCGAGCCAGTGGCACCCACCTCTAGCAGGGCGCCCCCACAAGCTTAGACGTTAGCCTTCTCTAGCCTCCTCACACCAGAGATCCCTTCTCTCCTGACCCTCCCCCTCCTATGCTCTCCTCACCGGCAACCAGTCCCTGTGGCTCCAGAAGCAAGGCACCCTCCACATTCACGTCACCCGTGGCCACGGACCTGCCAGGACACCAGCGACCCCTTTCAGCCTCCCCACACCAGGGATTCCTCCCACCACAGAAGAAAGCTGGCAGCCAGCCCATTTCAGCTCTCCAAACACGAGCAGGAGCACCCCCTCTGGCCCGGCGGCGGCGTTCGCCCTTCCCCCCCTAAACGCACAGTGGAAGCTCCCCACCACCGGGGTCCTCCCTGATAGTCCCCATCTTGCTCAGTAGCATTCCCTTCACCCCCACAGTAGGCGTTAGTCCTCCCCTCACTTTGGGGCACCGGGGAACCAGGAGCCTGCCTGCCCCGCACCCGCCCACCCGCAGTCAGCAGCCTTTGCCTCTGTGGAACCCCTCAAGCCAGACCTGCCGCTTTGTAGGCGGCCCTGCCCTCGATCCTCCGGGAAGCACAGTCGTTGCCCTCCCCTGCGGCACTTGGGAGCCTTCCCTTCTCATGCCCCCCTCGACAACCGCTTAGCCATTAACCGCGCCCACCACCTCCCTACACCACAGCACCCCCACCAGCACCCCTCACAGCCAGAAGTACCACCCTGCAGACCTCCAACTGGGAATCTTGCCCTCAGAACCCCTTCAGTCAGCAGCCCTCCTTAGGGCTGGGTGCCGGAGTCCCGCCCCTGCACCCCACCATGCTAGCTCTCCTCTCCGACCCCCTCACCCAGGATCCCTACCCCCAACTCCAGCTCCAGAGTCCCCACCAAACCCCTGACCTGGGCCTCACTTTCTCGGCCTCTGTGGACGACTCCGGAATCCCACTCCCAAGGGACTGAAGAGCTTGCCTCTCCTGCGCAGCCAGGTGCCGTGTGGCGGCGTCTCCCAAGCACTCCGTGTTAAGACCACGAGGGCCTCCCAGAAGCCCCTAGGAGAAGAGGTAGAAAGTTCTCAGCGCGTCTGGGTGCAGGGCAAATGATTGGATCAGAAAAGCACGTGAGGAGGCAATGTGTTACAGTAACAATAGGCCGCGAGGGGTGAGGACTTGAAGTCTCAAACCTTGAAGCTTGTAGAAGCAAGGAGCACACCCATTGGTCCTCCAGCAACAAAATGGCCTACGAATACGGCGGCAAGTAGTTGGTGGAGTAAACGTGGAGATGGAGAGCCCATGGTGGCAAATTGGGTCCATTTTCTTTATAGTTTTCCTCCTCTCTCCCACGTTCTTTCTTTCTTCCTTCCTCTCTTTCTTTCTTTGTCTCTCCTCTCTCTCTTTCTTCCCCCTCCCGCCCTTCCTTTCTTCCCTCTTTCAATAGCTTTAAATGAACAAACACTTCCCGTGTATCATACATCTTGACTTTCTTCACTGCTACAGGTGCTTAGGTGGCACTGACCTAGCATCCCCCAAGAGACACCAAATATTTTCCCAGAGGGACTGCTGGTCTGCTAAGATAAATATTTAAAAAGAAGAAAAGAACAACATAGGTTTTGGTTAATCTTACTTTTTAAAATGTTATTACAAAGATGTCAATAACTATCCAAATTCACTTAAAATTTAATACCACTTAATATCTAAAGATACTTTGGGATCTGACTGTTGTTGAAGGGAAATCTAGGCCTAAACCTACAAGAACTTGGCTCCTTATAAGAGTGTGTTGGAGGCAGGGTTCTGCAAAGGAGAACTTGAAAAGAAATGTTACTAAATAGTAACCACCTCTTTAGAAGCTAGTCCATCTCTGTTGCTCCATTTGGTGGAATGGCTGGCTGTTTTCAAAGAGGCACAGACAGAAGGAAGTGTTAAAGTCCTCCAGACATCCCTTTTCAGCAGATCTCTCTCGAGTACAAAAGTCAGCCTTCAATTTGTTTGCCATCATTTTTCTGACTCTATCCCCAAATTAACTACAGTTATCTTTAGCATCTAAGGCAGCAGGCATTATGACCTTCTGTGGCATATAGATGCTAAAGCACCAGTCTCACACAGTGAGAACCATGTTAAAAATCAATGGATAAAGTGCCAGAGCCTGTAAACTGAGATTTAGCTTAATTACAGAACACTGTACTCTCATAATTACTATTTCATTGTGAGTATGAAGTTCTCCACTTTGCCTTAAAAGTTAAAACTGAATTCCATCTTCCCTGAAAATAAGGTTAAGAGAAACGTCAAAATTCAAAATGGCCAGCGCCCTTTAAAAGACAACACAATGGAATGTGTACATCCGATCACAATGTGTTGTTTCTACTAACAAAAGCTTTCTGTTACTCCAGGTTTTAATCTCACCTCCCTGTGGACTCCGGGAATACAGGTGGAGAAGGGCAAGTAAGACAAGAGACTAAGAAAGTGAGCAGCTGTCATGTGCTGGCTGTTCTCACTAGATGGCAAATGGCTGTGGGTTGAGGCTGGGACCTGAACATTTAATGCTGGTGTCCTATCGAGAAGATGATTGGTAAGAGGCAGTCCAGAACCAGGGCTGCCACCTCCAGTGGGTTCAGATTGGTGACTGTGCCCCATTCCACCTACATCAGGGAGGACATATACTGTGGCAACATAAAGAAATGTCCTAGCAGACAAAAGCGTGGCCACTACAGTGGTACTGGCCTCTGAAAAGGCTTCTTTACTGTCCTTATTTAGTCTGAAGGATGTCACCATGGACATAACTGGCGCTGCCACTGCAAAGACCAGAAAGTGCTTTATGATTTGATTCCACTCTAGGCCACCATTCCTTAAGAACAAAACCAGCCCAAAAGCAACTGGTGACTTACATAGCATCAGTGCCACAAACACAATTAACTGGACACTAGTTTGTGAAGTAGAAGCTGCTACTGCCAGTGCTACACCATCAGCGGCAGCATTGACAACCAGACCAGGCATGGCGGTGATCTTGAAATTGCTAGACCTTGCTGTTTCTGCACCATCTGTAGAATGCACATAGGAGTTGCCAATCTGGTCTACCAGCAACATGAAAGCAAAGCCCAGTACGAAGGAAACACCAATGTAGGCATGCAGCTGTGTCTAGTCATGGTTGTGCTCATGTTCATGGGCAACTGGGATTTCTGCAGCTTTGCCTGATGCAATCACATTCTGTGTTTCACTCCCTTGGTGGTGTTTTCCCTCAAGAATATCTTCATATATGTGTACGTACTCCTTCAGGCAGGATGACTGGCAGTGCAGTTCCGCGGAGTAGGCTGGCACCCAAAACGGTCACCAGCTTTAGTTACTCCTAGAAACATTCCCTTTTTGCTGATATTAGCTCCAGAGAGAACTTTCTGCAAACTTAGGTCCCCAGCCCCTGAGTTTTCAGATGCCAGCCATTGGATTCCCATGGGTTAACAGAGACAGGAAAAGTCAATGGGGGAAATGTGCGTGTGAGTGATTTCTTCCGTGTTGGAATGAGGGTGACACAACGGCCCCACTCTTTCTACAGAAAACGTGGCAGGCACGAGCAGGAAAAGGAGGAAAACCCAAGCGAGCTTGGTTGTTCTCTGGGCAACCCTAGCTCTTCAGGGCACCCTACTGGTGACCCGCCCCCCACTCCAGGACCAGCCCACCAGTCTCAGAACTCTCCTCTGAGTCTAGAATGAAGAAAGGAATCCTGTAAGTCTCTAAAGATGGGTCTTAGGAGTTCAGCAGCAAATCGGATACAAAGCTGTCTCTGCCCTATATCCAGTGTGGCCCATATTACCCACTCCACTGGGCTTTGAGAGCCACCGATACTACAGCAGCCACGGGCACCAAAAGGCACCCCTTCATTACCTGTTTTCTATTGTGGTTGAAAAGGTCATAAAGATATTTTTATTTTTACTGACTTCATGTCTAGTTATATCAATTGCTGAAGCAGGAATGTTAAAATTTCCCACTATAACTGTGGACAAGTCTGTTTTTCCCTTTGTTTTGTCAACTTTTTAAAAATTATATTTTATTCATTATGCTATTACGGTTGTCCCAATTTTCCCCCTTTACACCTCTCTACCCAGCACCACCCCACCCCCCCGACTCCCTCAGGCAACCCCAACACCATTGTTCATGTCCATGGGTCTTGTGCGTATGTTCCTTGGCTACTCCATTTCTCATACTGTTCTGTAACTACCTATTTGTACTTCTTAACCCCCTCACCTCCTCACCCATTCCCCCACAGCCCCCTCATATCTGGCAACCATCAAAACATTCTCGGTATCCGTTATTCCGTCTCTGTTCTTCTTATTTGCTTAGTTTGTTTTTTTTCAGATTCAATTGTTGATAGCTATGTATATATTGCCGTTTTATTGTTCCTAGTTTGGATCTTCTTCTTTTTCTTAAATAATTCCCTTTGACATTTCATATAATAATGGTTTGGTGACGATGAGCTCCTTTAGCTTTGTCTTGTCTGGAAAGCTCTTTTTCTGCCCTTCCATTCTAAAAGATAGCTTTACTGGGTAGAGCAATCTTGGCTGTAGGTCCCTGCTTTTCATGACTTTGAATATTTCTTGCCAATCTCTTCTGGCCTGCAAAGGTTCTTTGGAGAAATCAGCTGACAGTCATATGGGAACATCTTTGTAGGCAATCATCTGACCTTCTCTTGCTGCTTTTAAGATTCTCTCTTTATCTTTAACCTTTGACATTGTAATTGTGATGTGCCTTGGAGTGGGCCTCTTTGCATGCATCTTGTTTGGGACTCTCTGTGCTTCTTGGACTTCCATGTATATTTTCTTCACTAAATTAGAGAAATTTTCCTTCATTATTGTTTCCAATAGATTTCCAATTTCTTGCTCTTTCTCTTCTCTTTCTGGCACCCCTATGATGTGAATGTTGGAACGTTTGAAGTTGTCCCACAGGCTGCTTACACTGTCTTAATTTTTTTTTCAATTATTTTTTCTTCTTGTTGTTCTGATTGGCTATTTTTTGCTTCCTTATGTTCCAAATCATTGATTTGATTCCCAGCTTCATACACTCTACTGTTATTTCTCTGTAACTTGTTTTTTTATTTCAATTAGTAAATCCTTTGTTTCTGACTGGATCTTTTTTTATGCTGCTGAGGTCCTCACTAAGTTCCTTGAGCATCCTTATAACCACTGTTGTGAGCTCTGCACCTGATAGATTGCTTATCTCCATTTTTTTTTTTTTTAGTTCTTTTTCTGAAGTTTTAATCTGTTCTTTCACTTGGGCCATGCTTCTTTGTCTCCTCATTTTGGAAGGCTCCCTGTGTTTCTTTCTATGTATTAGATAGAACTATCTTTACCTAATGCTATGACTCCCTGTCCTGGTAACGTGGTCTAATGTAGTGTGTGTCTTGTAGGGTCCGATGGTACAGCTTCCCCTGTTACCCAATCTGGGCACTTGTGGTGTGCCCCTCATATGTGCTGAGTACACTCTCCTCTTGTAGTTGAGCCTTGGTTGCTGTTGGCAGGTCAATGGGAGGGATTTACCCAGGCCACTCAGCTGCAAGGACTGGCTGTGACCACTGACCACCAATCTCCGCCTTCCGTGGAGGGTCAACTGTGCAGGGGCAGGGTGGTGGTGCTCTGACGTGGTCTGTAGCTGTCCACTGGGTGTGTAGGCTCTGGAGTTTCCCCGGTGATGCAGGCCAAGGTCATACCCCGCCTGAGTTTTGCCTAGGCCTACACTGGCTGAGCTATAAAGCAATCTGAGATGGCTGCAACTTGGGCTGGACTTGGAGATTCCCAGGTGAAGTCAAGCCATGAGCCTAGGTTGGCTGCTGCTAGTGCCAGACCTGGGGCCACTTAGCAAGAGGTACGGGGGCTGTAGGCTCACTGAGGCCAGCTTTTGTTTATTTGAGGATTGAAGAAGTTGTGAAACTTGAGGCAAGACCAGCCATTCATATGGAAAAGTCATGGTTAATAGCTTGGGTGGGCCCATAAGTTGGGTAGGACAGGGCAAACAATGTTAGCCAAGTTGATGGAGTCTCAGATATGACACCCACCTGCCAGTTATGTAGCTCTGTGGGAGGAGGGTTCATAAAAGGGGCAGTGGCCTATACCTACCTTTCTGTCTGGGAGAAAGCTGTGCCCCAGCTCTCACATTGATGCCAGACATTTCATTTCCTCCCCTCAGTATGCCACTGGTGCCTTTCAAGCTGCTACCCTAAGTGCTAGAGCTCAGAGGGAGCGAGCCTGAGTAAGTCCATGTGTGGGTTCTTTAAAAGGAGCTGCTTGGGACTCCAGCAGTTTCTTCCCCTGACTCCCACTGGAAGTTATGGGGACTTACCTTCCTGGCACTGTAACCCGGTGCTGAGGGGGCCCGGTGTGGGGCTGGGCCTCCTTGCTCCTGAGATGTCCCTCCCAAATTTTTATCCATTACACATGGATGTGGAACCAGCTTGTTCCACATCTCTGCCCCTCCTACCAGCCTGGATGGATGTGGTTTCTTTAATTCCATAGTTGTCAGACTTCCATTCAACTCAATTTCTGATGGTTCTGAATGATGGTTGTTCTATGATTTGTAATTTAATGTGGTTTTGTGAGGAGGTGAACCATTGTTACCTCTGCCGTCCTCTTGACTGGAAGTGTCAACTTTTGTCTTATATATTTTAAGCTTATAATGTACAAATACATTTATGAACTCTATGTGTTCCTGATTAATTAACACGTATAATTCATCATTACCTTTTATCTTAGGTAATGGTCTTTGTCTTTCAATGTTTTGTCTGGTATTAATGTAGCCATTCCCACTTTCTTATCCTTACCCTTTGCGTGGTATATCATTTTGGATTCTCTTACTGTCAACTCGTCTGATTCTTTATTTTTAAATTACATCTCTTGTAGACAGTAAAACCATTGCTCTTTTCTTCATGCTGTCAATATGTACCTTTTCACTGGAGTATTTAACCCATCATAACATTGAGTGTAATTTTTATATGGTCAAACTTAGGTCTATCTTTTTGCTGTCTGTCTTGGTCCATCCAGGTGACTACAACAAAATACCACAGATAGGGTGGCTTATAAATAACAAACATTTATTTCTCACAGTTTTGGAGGCTGTACAGTCCACAATCAAGGTACCAGCAGATTCTGTGTCTGACGAGAGCCCACTTCCTAGTTCATAGTCTGTTATCTTCTCACCATGTCCTCCCATGGCAGAAAGGGGAGAGGGAAGTCTCTGGAGCCTCCTTCGTAAGAGCTCTAATCCCATTCATGGGGGCCTCTCTATGACCTAATCACCTGCTAAGGGTTCCATCTCCAGATGCCATCACATTGGGGGTTAGAATTTAACATGTGAATCTTCAGGAGGACACAAACATCCCCTCTATAACACTGTCTGTCCCATCTATAGTAGTTTTTGTTCCTATGTTCCTCTTTTCCCACCTGAGATAATCTATTTTTTTTAATTCCATTTTAATTTATTTACTGCCTTTTTAGGAAGTTATCACTTTGCATTGTTTTTTAGTGATTGCTATAGAGGTTACAATATATATCCTTAACTTTTCAGTGTCTGTTTGTGGTTAATATTGTACCACTTCACATAAATGTAAGGACTTTCATTCCCTCTCTAACCTATCCTTTATGCTGCAGTTACCATATGTATTACATCTACAAGTATTTAGAACACTTATATGTATTACAACACACTATTTTACAATACACATGTGTTACCACACATTGTTATAATTTTGACTTTAAATAGTCATGTGTATTATAAAGAAATTAAGAAAAGTATTTTAAAATATTTACCTACATATTTACCATTGCTGGTGTTCTCCATCTCTGCCCAAAGATCAAGGTTTCCCTCTACTAGATGGAGAGACCTCCTATAGCATATTTTTCAGTGAAGGTCTATCAATGAATTCCCTTAGCTCTCATTTGACTCAAAAGGTCCTTATTTCACCTTCATTCTTGAAGGGTTTTTTCCCCTGGATATAGATAGAGAGTTCAGGTTGAAAGTTGTTTGTTGTTGTTGTTCAGCGCTTTAAAATGTTTCATTGTATCCTAGTTTCTATGGTTTCAAGTAAGAATTCAGTGGATTGTCTTGTTAATATTCCCCTATATGGACTGCTTTGTCTAACTCTGACTACTTTAAAGATTTTCTCTTTATCTTTTGTCTTCAGTACTTTGACTACGATGAGCCCACACATGGCTTTTCTTCGTATTTATCCTCCTTAGGGTTCATAGAACTTCTTGAATCTGTAAATTATGTCTATCTCCAAATTCTGAACACATCAGTCATTATTTCTTCAAGTAGTTTTTCTTTCCCACTCTCTCTCTTCTTACCTAGGTTCCCAAATACACGTGTTAGACCTTTTGATATTGTTTCACAAGTGATTGAGGTTCTGTTCTTGGTTGGTTTTTTTTAATCTTTTGCCTCTCATAATGTATTATTTCTGTTGATCTATCTTCCAACAAGTAATATGAAGCCTCTAAACGCTCATAACTATTCACAAACACCAACGTTAACAGAAGGATGGAGTAAGAGGAGCTAATAAAGGACCTGGCTTGGACCATTCCCTCCTGAGTGAGAGGCTTGCTCACTTCCCACTGACAACTTGGCTTCACCCTGGACCCCTTCTCCAGACCCCTTTTCCACTGGGCTTCTGGGTGCATGCTGCGGAGTGGCTGAATCTGGACTTGCTGCCCTCAGAGTACCACTCCTGCCTGCAGCAGTGAGGCCACTTCTCTCAGAGAAGGTCTCAAGCCTCCTGCCACAATAAAGGGGGGTGGATGGAGGACAGATGGACCAGATGGCCCTGTGTGGAGAGCAGCTGATTGGTGCACCCACAAGCTTTTGTTATCTTACTATGTCTAGGCTAGCTGGGCATGTGTTTGAAATTCTTTCTAATAAAATATTGAAAACAATCTAGAAGGGAAATGTCTCTCTCAACACAATTGTGGGTTTATCAGTTTTTTCTTCATAGGTCTACCACTTTTGCTGTAAACATTCTGATGCTCTCCAGACCAACTATAGTAATGCTACCACCAGCCATATGGTAACCCCCGAACAGTTTAGGACAATTATGCATTGTCTTCCCATCTCTATTTTTATAGCCCTATTACAACTACATGTTCGGATCACACAGTCATTCCACACTGAAGTGGATGTGGGGTGCAGTCCCAGAGCCCCACTCCAGGCCTGAGGCTCTCACCGCCCCCCGCTTTAGTGAAGGTTGGATGCCGGTGCTCTCTAGGAACTGCCCAAGGCCAAAGGAGTTGCCTTACCCAGGGTCACCCCCAGCATACATCCAATTATTGCTAGCTGATGTGGGGTGCAAAGGCCAAACCCCCTTTAGGAACTGGCTTGGGAGGGGTCTGAGTTCAGCCCATTCCCTCTTGTATGAGTTTTCTGGGTCTGCTGTAATAAATTACCAAAAGCCAGATAGCTTAAAACAACAGGAATTTATTCTCATGGCTCTGGAACTCTGAAACCAAAAATTAAGGTATCAGCAGGACTATGCTACCCCCAAAGGCTCTGGAAGAAGACCCTTCCTTCCTTCTTCCAGTTTCATGGGGCTCTAGGTATCCCTAGGCTTGTGGCTGCAGCGCTCCCATCTCTGCCTCCACCTTTACAATGACCTTCTCCCTTGTGTCTATGTCTCTCTTCTGTCTCTTTTAAAGACACTTAATGTGTTTAGGGCCCACCTGGATGATCCCAGCATGATCTCACCTCACAATTCTTAACTTCGTCACATCTGCAAAGACCCTTTTTCCAAAAACAAAGGTCACATTCACAGGTCTAGGAGTTAGGATGAGCACCTATCTTTTCAGCGGCCGCCATTCGCCCCCCTACATCTCCAGAGCCCAGGTTCAGGCCCGCCCAGCCAGACCACAAGTGAGAGGACAAGGTTGAGCAGCAGGGCCCATGGCCAAGAGCCAAGCAGGGAATCTCCCTGCCTCTGCCTCAGTGAAGGAACCCTGTGAGCTCTGCTCCTCACAGCTAGGAGCACCGTAAGTGGGTGTCCCAGCTCTCCCCCCTAAGCCAAGGGTGGGCATGCTGAGGGCTTCTCCCTGAGGCCTACGTCCCCCTGGTTCTGTGAAGAGAGGTAGAGCTCAGAGGCAGAGAGGTGCCTAGCTCCTGCTCAATTCCCAACGGCCTGGGGCTGGGGGAGGGGTGGAACATGCAGGGCGCCTGGCTTTCGTTGTTGCTTTTCTTTGACAGCCTTTTTCATACTCCCAGCTTTTCGAGGAACTCATCATTGTCAACGGGGCACGTGTCCCCGGTCAGCCCTAGATTTCAATCCTGTTTCTGCCACATGGATATCCACCTGTGGGAAAATACAGACCCCAATGCCTACCCTGCAGACCAGCTCACTGATCACGTGGTGGGGGACCTGAGGGAAAGACAAAATGTACCCAGCAGCTCTTCACTCCCCGCTCTTACTCTCTTTCCCTTCCACCTACCTGCACACTGGCCTCCCCCCATCCCTTCTCACCGTCCCTCACTTTCTAATCTCTGTCCTCCTGGCTCAACTGGCCTGGTCCTTCACTGGGTGGCTTTGGTCTAGCCATTCGCTGCTAGCTGCCCTGCAGAGGTTCTGTAGATCTCAGATGGAAGGACTGATAATTGGATGGACGTAAAGCTTAATGTTGCCCCTCCCTGTCTCCTTGGGGGAGGGGGCTTCAGGGGACTGGCCACTGACATCAGAGCCCTAGAAGCCTCCAGACCGAGAGAAGAAGTGCTCCGGGGTGTGTGAGGAGCCAAGACAGAACCCCCGCGGGGCGCGCTGGGGCGGGCGCGGGCAGGGCCGCCCTCCCACCGTGCTGCGCATGCTCCGTGCCCCCCTTCCCACGCCGCCTCCACCCCCGCCCAGCCTGCTCCCTGCCCGAACGTTGGTATTTGACGGACGGACACGGACGGACCGACTGCTGTGCAGAACGCACCTCCCAAACGGTGACGGTGACGGGAGACGAGGCCAAGACCCTTCCGGGAGCCCCGCTGCCTCCTGGGGGCTGCACCGGAGGGCTTCTAGGAGGCGGCGGCGGTCTTGGCCTCAGGCCTGCTGGGGGGCGAGGGGCGGGGCACCGTCTTCGCAGGTGGTGAGGGGGCGGAGGAGCTGCTGCAGCGGCTACCGTCGGGACGCCCTGGGAGGCGGCGAGCTCGGGGAGCTGGCGTCTGGCCCTCGGGGCTGTCCCTTTCCTGGGCGCCCGGTGAAGGCAGGCTGGATTTCCCAACGTCTGTCCACTGACTGCAGTTCGCCACTGGGCCGGTAAGAGCGCATCCCGTAGCCTAGTCGCCTGGTAAGTTTGGGCTGTACACCTCTTCATGTGGGAGCGCCAGGCAGGCTGGAACAGTGACCACGGTCGCAACACTCCTGCCCGAGGCGCCCGGCAAACAGTCAGCAGGCACGGGGTTTGGGGGGCGGGGGGGGTGTGCCCTTCGGTGGTGGTGTATTGACGGTTAGGAGCAATGCATAGGAAGGCTTAGGCAGAGAAAGCTGAGGACAGGATGGAAGGCCCGCAAGGGCAGGAGAGGGACTGCACCGAACTGCAAGGGGAAGGGAGGTGGGTGTGGGATTGCAGTAGATAAGTTTAAGTGCGGGTCATGCTGGGCTGCCCTGCCGGGCCAGTTCTCACAAATGCACGCTGAGCTCCCACTGCGGGGCCAGGCTACTGCAGGCGTTCAAGATATATCAGGAAGCGGAATCTGCTGAACTCCCTGCTCGGTGAGTCCAGTTCTAATGACAGAGCACAGACAAAAAACGGTAAATGTTTTAAATTAAAGAATTATAAAGTATGTTAAACAGTGGGAAGTGTCACTGGAAAAAAATAGAGCAGGGGAAGGGAGGTGGGGTGTGGGGTTGCAAGTTTAAGTACTGTGGTTAGAAGGCAACATTTCTGAAAAACTTGAAG
Source organism: Pteronotus mesoamericanus (assembly GCF_021234165.1). NCBI lineage: Eukaryota > Metazoa > Chordata > Mammalia > Chiroptera > Mormoopidae > Pteronotus > Pteronotus mesoamericanus. The sequence continues at coordinate 94,715 of NW_026555183.1, forward strand.
GAGGTGAGAGAGCCTACTAGGCAGAGGGAACAGAGAATACAAATGCCCTGAGGCAGGATAGCCTGCTATGCAGGAGGAAGAGTTCAGAGACCAGTGTGGCTGGCGCGGATAGAGCAAGGGTGTGGGAGGAGGGGCGGGAGAGGTAAGAAAGGGCCCTGTGGGTTTACTCTGAGTGAGACAGGCACTTCATGGAGGGCTCTAAGCAGGGAAGGACAGAACTCCACTAGGAGGTGGCTCTCTTTCTGTCCAGGTCAGCCTCTCCCCCACCCCCCCAAGCTCAGGGCCTGGAGACACCAGTTGCAGGATTGGTCCTCAGAGGGCTTTGCTGGGCCAGGCCACATAGAGAGTGCCCCGGGCTGGCCTGTGGCAGCTCTCAGGCCAGACCTGGGCTCTGGGCTAAGGCTGGCCTCCCTCCCCAAGCTCTGGGACTTCCAGGCCTTCCACCAGGTGGGTGGCAGGTGAGGTGCGCTTCAGGGAAGGCTGCTGGGACCAACAGAAAAGGCAGTTGAGGTTTTGAATCACTGGACCCCAGAGGAAGTTCCTCCAGGAAGAAGGAATGCCAGGTGTCATGGTCATGGGTGTCCTTCCTTGTGGATGAAAAAGCCCCAGTTCCTGATCCAGCATGAGTGGGACTGCTGACTGCCTTTCCGGTTGTTTGTTTGTTTTCTGTTTTCTTTTTCTGGGGAAATAGCCCCATCTCGTGGTCTTCAGAAGGCAGCAGCCCACTGGCCCCCTCTCGTGCTTTAGGGTGACTTCACTTGGGTTGGCAGCACTCTGTACCCCCTCCTCTCCGCCCCTCCCCCAGGATGGTGGGCAAGTGGCTCCTCATTCTCAACTTCCCCTCTGCCAGGGTCAGCGAAGGGGTGGGAGTCTGCCCCCTTCTTGGAGGTGAACCAGCCCAGGAAGAGGCTGGCAGGGCCTTACCAGCTTCTGGCCTGGGGCGCTACTGTCCGATGGACCCTCACCTGCATGCCCAGTGCCTGGTTTCAGGGAAAACTGAGCTTTGGAGTCTAGGATTATCCTTCAGTTTCTCCTCTGCTCTGGTGGCCCAAGCTCTCCAGCTACACAGGCTCTTTCTAGATTGTTCCTTATGTATGTGTTAGGGAGTGTCACCCTATTCCCACCTGGTGGATTACTTCGAGTTAATAGCCTGCGAGGACAGGGCTTCTCGTTTTTCTTTCTGGGATTTGAAAGTATGCTGACTTTGCGGGGGCCAGGTCTCAAGCATAGACACTGTTGTGTGCAGCTGCTCATCATGGCTGCCACCTACAATGCGCCTTGTAGTGCTGAACTTAAGCGTTGGTCTCCATCTACAGGCGAACCCATCCATGCTGTTTCTCCCAGTTGGTCACAGCTCAACAGCTGCTTCTCTACTCAGGGCTTGTACCCTAGGATGTCGTGGAGTTTGGGGACTGGAGATAACACCTCTTCCTTTAGACTTTCCTGTTTTCCAACATGGATCGTGACCTGGCAGTGTAGCCATAAAAGGGGGAAAAGAAGCTTGTGCTGTTTTTCAAAACAATGTGATGCTAATCTGAAAACCCTGGCTCATATCACTGATCTCTGGCCTGCCCATTTAGCTCGTCAGGTCCCCCAGTGACTGACAGTGTGTCAGAATGAAACATGCGACATGTGGACATCAGAATGATTACTTGACAGTGACACCTCTTGCCCCCCTTTTTTGTTGAGATGAGATTCACATAAAATAAAATTTACCATTTTAAAGCAAACAGTACAGTGGCATTAAGTACACTGACAATGTTGTGCAGCCATCACCACTGTCTAGTTTCAGAACATTCTCACCACCCATGGAAGGAACCTGATAGCCATGGAGCAGTCACACACGCTGCGTCCCCCACTGCCCCTGGCACCCACTGATCTGCTCTCGGGCTCTCTGGATTTTCCTGTTCTGGACATGTCTTGTGTTTTATGAGATAGGATTTTTTTTAAGAGAGAAGGGAAGGGAGGGAGAAGGTGAGGGAGAGGAACATCAGTCGGTTGCCTCTCACACACAGTCTGACCGTGAACCAAACCCAAAACCCAGGCATGTGCCCTGACTGGGAATCAAACCAGTGACCTTTTACTTTGCAGGATGACGTTCAGCCAACTGAAGCATACTGGCCAGGGCGAGATAAGATTTTTTTGGATGGCAGGTCACAGGACACTGATGCTCAGAGAGATGAAAGGCATAATTCCTTCTTACTTACGTCTCCAAAGGACAAGAGTCTGCCACAGGAAGAGGGAGGACGCATCTGAGTAGCATACTAGTTTCCACGGGGTCCCTCTGGGCATAGGGGCTGTCCCTAGTTGTGTGGTACTGGCCTCCAAGGATGGGAGCTCAATAAGGGGGCTGGAGGATGTACTCAGTGGTCCCATAGAGAAGGCCCCTGATAAGGCAGGTTGGGGTGGGAGTGTAGCAAACTGCCCAAGAAGGACAGAGAAAAGAAGGTTTTAGTCATAACTTCCAAACTAGGTCAAGACAGCTCTTGTGAAATATTATGTTACATCATATAAATGGAATCATACCATCTGTGGCCTTTTGTATGTGTGTGGCTTTTTTCACTGAGTATAATGTCTCCAAGGTTCATTCACATTGTACCATGTATTAGTATTTCATTCCTATTTATGGCCAAACATTTCATTGTATGTATGGACCACATTTTGTTTATCCATTCGTCAGTCAATGGATATTGAGTTGTTTCCACCTATTCACTGTGGTGAATTGTGCTTCTAGGAACATTCATATACAAGTTTTTATTCGAACACCTGTTTTCAGTTCTTTTGAGCATATATCCAGAAGTGGAATTCCTGGACCATTTGATAACTATGTTTACTTGTTGAGGAACCATCAAATTATTTCCCCTTTCAATTTTGGACCACATCAAGCTAACAGACAAGTAGAGAGACTAGTCTAATGAAGCCCAGGTACCTACCTCTCAGGGTTGGCGGTGGTCTCCAGCTCACTGGATTTGCTTGTTTGCCTCTCTCTCTCTCCATCCCCTTTGTTTTTGCCAAATATTTTAAAGTAAGTCTGCAGGCCATTCTCCCCCGAAATGCTTCAATGTGCCTATCTTGACAAGGACATTTTCTTCCATGGCCCAGTGCCATGTGGATCAACACATGAGCAGCAGTGGTCCACACTGTCCTCTGAGAGTTGCTCCACAGTTGACCCTCTGTACCCCCTAATGCCTTTGACTCCTCTTTTGTTCATGCCAGCATCTCATCAAGGACTCTACTGCACTTGGCTGCTGGCCCTTGAATCTCTTTTCACCTAGAACAGTCATCCTCTCTAGCCTCCTCTTTCTCCCATGAAACTAATTTGCAAAGGAGACTGGGAAACAGCTCATCTTACAGATCGGGCCACTTGCTTCCTTGTGGTGTCTTTAACCGCCCCACTATGTCCCAGAGATCCTCTGTAAACTGCAAGTTATGTCCCAAGGCTGTATTAGAATCAGGTCAAGCTTTGGCAAGAGACTTCCTGGGCTACCTGAGCACTCCCCGAAGGTACGTCCCACCTCTGTGCAACCACTATTAGATTAGCTTTCTCTCTTGTGACCAGCAGTAGCCCAGGAAGACATTTTGACATCACACGAATGTCTGTCCTTCCTCAGTCTTTCACCTAATGGTTTTAGCATTCACTCAACCGTAAGGGATTCTTTCTCTCTGATTAATATAAACTTCTTCATCAGACACATGAATTTATTTATTCTGGGCCAGTGTTGATTGACAATCATCACAGAGGATAAGGGACTTTGGGGCAACTTAAATACTTTGGGGACTCTGTCCCATCGCTTTCTCTCCTGTTGCACAAACAAGCTGTGCTCACCCAGAGCAGCATAAGAAACACTCCAGGCCCATGCTCCCACCATCCACAGCCTTGTTCCTCTGCTGCTCTGCCTAGGACTTCCACCTTTCGGTTCCAGTTGTCTGAAAATAACGTGCTTAGAGAAAACTTTCTTCTTCTCCACTGTCTTCTGGCATTAACAACTGATGTGGAGAAATCTGATAATGTCCCCTTTGTCAGTGGCACATTCTTTCTGCCGTTAGTGAGAAGTCTGGCTCCCTCTGGTCCCCAAGTGGCCCATATGGTCTCAACTTCTTCAACAGACAAGTAGAGAGGTTGCAACCTTCTGCAACCCCCCCCCCGCACCCCCACAGTTCTCAGCACCATGAACACTGCACTCAGGCTATCTAAGAGCTGGATACGGGCTGGGCCCTTGGCCTGCAACTCTCCTTACTCACCCATCCTTTAGCTCTTAGCCTGAATGTTACCTTGTCAGAGAACACCCCTTCCCCAACTATTGCGGGTCCCTTCATTGTGCAGCTCACCATCCTGATCTTTCTCTTTCCCTTGAGAGAAAGTCTGTTTGCAGGCAGAGGTGGGATGTTTGGAGTTTTCCTGTAAGAACCCTGACCTGAGAGGAAAAGAGGTTGACAGTGGAGCTTCCGGGGATGGCTGAAAAGTTGGGGTCAGGGATACTTGCTCACATGAGAAGAGGGCCAAGAAAAGAAGGAAATGAGAAAAAGAAAGGAAAGAAGAAACACTCCCTTGAAAGCCTGGTTTGCTGAGGCTAGCATGAGGAGGGATGAAATCTGTGTCTGGTGATCCACTACGTGGGTGAGGAGAGGGGACACAAGCTCAGTTTGGGAAAGTGTTGTTGGTTGAATTGCGTCCCCAGTAGCTGTGAATAGGACCTGATTTGGATGAGGCTGTACTGGAGTGTGTGGGCTTCATCTCACACCTGGCTCTTTCCGTTTCCCTTAGGTTCTCGGTGCCCCTGCCATGGCAGCCATTCTCCTGAAAACCAGGCCCAAGGTGAGTGGGGCTTCCCTCCTGCAGCGGCCCCTCACCTTAGCATCTCCCCTTTACGGTCTCCATCTGCCACTTCCTCATATCCCAGCTTCACAACCCTTGAAACTCTGAGCTTCCCCCAGCTGCTGAGCTCCTCAGTAGCCCCCTTGCCCCATCTTTAGTTGCTGCCACCTCATTTTGAGGCCCATGAGGGTGTTTCCCTACAGCCACAGGAATGGCTCATTTTAGGTGCCAGTGTCTTTTGAGGATGTATCCATATACTTCACCAAGACAGAATGGAAGCTTCTGGATATCAAACAAAGGATCCTCTACAAGCGAGTGATGCTGGAGAATTACCGTCATTTGGTGTCACTGGGTAAGGACCCCACATACACCCAGTGCCCCCTACTCTGTCTCTGAACTCAGTTTATAGCTAAGTTTCTTTGCTTATTGTTACTGTGAGGCCACGTATAAATGCATTCCCCCATCAGATCCATAATCCATTGCAACTCAGCTTTTGTCTCAACGGGGCAGTTTTTAGTTTAATAGTTTGGACCTGTAAATGTTTTAGGTAAATATGTGTGCCCTCATCAAACACTTTCATGTAAATTTATAGGTTAACTAAACCTATTCTACCCAAAAGGTAGGTGCAAACTACCCAATGCACTATTTGAGACTCAATTCATTTTTAACAAGTTGCATTTCACATCTGTTTCATGTTAGAGAGTTCAGCAGCACTGATCCACAGAGAGCCCAGGACAAGGCATGGAGAAGCCAGGGTAGGAGCTGGTTCCTCTCCTGTACCCCACTGCTTTTGGGGTTAAAGTGCATCTTCTTGCTCCAACTTTTTTTTTTAGACTCAACAGATTTCACCTCTGTGATGTACCCCCGCAGAGGGAGACTGTCTTTTTCCATGGGTTCTTTCTGACCCTCACCAAGAAGATCTGGGGTTCCCAGGAAAGTTCAAGGATCCTCCCCTGAGTTTGGCACAAGGAACTGAGACATCTGCTCTGTCTGATGGTGACTCAAAGGGCTTCAGCTTTTGGGGTGCAGGAAGGCCCTCAACTCTGTTTGCTTCCTGATACTCCCTAGGGCCTGTGGATCCCTGCTCTAGCCCTTCACCTGTGCCTTGGGGTGTCCACACACACAGAGCCCTCTACAAGTCTGCTGCCCTCCCCACAGGCCAAATAATACAATAACATCTTTATCTTCTCGGCCCAAATCACCAATTACTTAAGATACATTGTGCCTGCCTGGCTTCTGTATACTTAGAGCCCTTTGCTTCCTTAAAGGGACTCTGCCCTTTCTCTGGACCGTCCCAGTGGCACTTGTTGGGGAGTGAATTGTTCTTGAAGATACTGAGGTTGGGCTAAGTTTGGGAGTGACTGATCCACTTCATTTCCTTGGACAGGACTTTCATCCTCCAAGCCTCACCTGGTCTCTCTGTTGGAACGAGGGGAAGGGCCCTGGGCCGCTGACACCTACAGGACAAGGGCTGCCACAGGAATACAGCCAGGTGAGTACAAGATGCTCAGCATTTGCAAAGAGCAGCAGCCAACAGAGGGGGGTGCGGCAACTTTGGGTGGAAAATTCTCTTTTGTGGCTGATTTAAATGGCCCAAGGAGTTCTCCCTATGGAGGCTCCAGATGAAGAGAGCACCTTCTGCTGTCTCAAATCACTTCTTCCCTTCTTGCTCTCTTGTCTGCCTGCCCACAATCATCTCCTGATACATCTGTTCTCAGCCTTGGCATGAGGGTGAGGGTGAAGTACAAACCCTAAATAGGGATCCACGGAGGGAGCAACACTGTTTGGTACTCTCTGTCTTTACAGGTGAAAGGATCAAGAGCCATGCGTTCAGTTCCAAGGAGAAACATTGTCCAAAAGAATCGGCAGGGGCCAATTTTCAGGGTGGCAGCAAGGGCCAGGTACCCAGGCTGCCGAAGGAAACACTTGAGCAGAGACAAAAACATGTTCATTCTCCAGAGACGGGTTCCAGTGACCGTCACAGGGAGAAAGACCAAGGCAACTCCCTGAGTGAGGGAAGAGAGATGGTACAGAGAAGTAATCGCAGCATTAGGCAAGATCTGGTCTCAAGGCAACAGTGTTCCAAAGGGGCAGAGAAGCGGTATCTGTGTCAGCAGTGTGGGAAATCTTTCAGCCGGAGCTCCAACCTCATCAAACACCGCATAATCCACAGTGGTGAGAAGCCCTATGAATGCTCTGAGTGTGGGAAACTCTTCCGGCGCAGCTTTGCCCTCCTGGAGCACCAGCGCATCCACAGCGGTGAGAAGCCCTACGTGTGCGATGAGTGTGGGAAGACCTTCACACGCAGCTCCAACCTCATCAAGCACCAGATTATCCACAGTGGCGAGAAGCCCTACAAGTGTCCAGAGTGTGGGAAACTCTTCCGGCGCAGCTTTGCCCTGCTGGAACACCAGCGCATCCACAGCGGCGAACGGCCCTACGAGTGCAGTGAGTGTGGGAAGGCCTTCAGCAGGAGCTCCAACCTCATTGAGCACCAGCGCACCCACAGTGGGGAGAAGCCCTACACATGCAGTCAGTGTCCAAAAGCCTTTAAAGGCGTCTCTCAACTCATTCACCACCAGCGCATCCACAGCAGAGAGAAGCCATTTGAGTGCAAGGAGTGCGGGAAGGCCTTCCGGGGGCGCTCAGGCCTCAGTCAGCACCGCCGGGTGCACAGTGGTGAGAAGCCTTATGAATGCAGCGAGTGTGGGAAGACCTTCAGCAGAAGATCCAACCTCTTCAAGCACCAGGTGGTCCACAGTGAAGAGAGGCCCTACGAATGTCAAGACTGCAAGAAGGTGTTTCGGAGCAGCTCGCTCCTCCAGGAGCACCGACGGGCGCACGAGTGTGGGAAGGCCTGTAGCAAGAGTGGCGAGAGGCCCTGCACGTGTGGCGAATGTGGCAAGTGTGGCAAGGCCTTCAAGGGGAAATTGCAGCTCCGTCACTCTCAGAAAACTTGCCATGGAAGGAAGGATTTGGAAGAGAGCGACTGTGAAAAAGCACCAGCCTCCTTGGCCCTCAAAAGTCCCATTGAAGAGCCCCAGCCTGGAGATGAGAAACAGGGAATGGATTCTGAATGCACAGCTGTCCACAGTGCCATCTGACAGGGTTGTCTGTGGGAGGGCTGGGCGTCCTGCTCCCCTCCATTCTATCATTGATGATGCAGTCAAGGTAGAGACTTCACTGTAGCTTCTGCCCTGGGCTAACGATAGGCTGCCATGTATGTGCACAAGTGGGCATGCACGTGGAGCCACTGTGTGAGCTGCTGCAAGGGCTCTTGCACGCCCATCAGGACGTCATGCTATGAGCAGGAGGAAACCTGTAAGTAGGGCCACTCCAAGGGCCCAGGCACCTTAACTGAAGGACAGATGGTCTATTTTCTCTCGTGGGGTCATTCACTTCACCCCAAGACTTGTTAGTGTTTCCAGGGAGAAGACACTAAAAGCACTTTAATCCTTTAAGAACCTGTATGAATGGAAGAGACTTGAGGAAATTCAAAATTGCGAACTCTGTAAGTAGGCTGTGGCTTGACTGTGACACCCCCTCAAGTTCATCAAGAAATGGTCTGAAAATAGACTTGGGCAAATGCTCTTGTGGACTGCTCATGCCTGCATTGTCAACTTGTGCTTCGTGGGAAGGCACAGGACACCCTGCTATCGTGTTGAGCAGTGACCCATTCTTTTTCAGGCCATTTGTCTTTGTGCCTGAAAACTGCAGCTTTCCATGTGTGTCCCCAGTTGCTGCTTCTCAGAGGAGCAGCGCCCAGGCCCCGTCTTCTCGGAGCTCAGATGGTTGGCTGGGGGACTGCAGAGAGGATGAGGCCCAGGGACTATCAGCTTCTCCTCCCCGAGAGAGGAGCCCTTTTGCTCTGGTCCCTCAAAGCAGCAGGCTCGAGGCAAGACAATGCAGCATGACAACATTTGCCACCAGCTGCCCTGCTACCTTTGGTCTCCTTCCTGCCCACCGGTCCCTCAGGCTTGCCCCACCTGCTTACCTTATGCCCCCCACCCCACCAGCAAAAGCCACCCTGGCTTCTCTGTCCTTCCTCCCCACCCTCAGTGCCTAAAGCTTCAAACTTAGCTGCTCCCTGCCCCCACCCAAGCAGCCACCCCTTGTGGCTTGTGCCCATCTGGAGGAAAGCAAGATGGGTTAGGAATTTGCACAGAGGGTGCCCAGTTGTGGTTCTCTCATTGGATCTGTCTTTACATGACATTTCTTAAAATATTGGAGGTCCAGTTGCTTTGGATGTTTTTGCATTCAGGATAATGTAAGTTGAAGATTGAGATGTTTGCCATATGAGAATGTCAGGGAATCGCTCCTGAAAGAAGAGTCCCCCCTGCCAACCCTCTGAGAAGTACTCACACAGGAGAAAGGGACCTCCTGAGGCCTAACACACAATTAGTGTGGCGGCAAGCCTAGCTACTCTTCTCCCTCCTCCCCCTTAGCCCCATGGAAATAGGGCAGAACCTTCAAATGGCACTTTACTGCAGGCTAAGGGAGGTTCTTGAGGAGAAAGCTCACACTGGCCAGGAGGCAGCTGCTGGCAGGCTCTGTCCTGTACCACCTGTGCTGTCCCCAGAGCTGGGCCCAGGAGTTATGCCCCTTGGTACTCTCAACCTAGCATCCTGGTTGGCTTGCCACCTCCTTCCAGCCCTGTTCACTCCCAGGGGCTCTGGTCTGTCATACAGAGCACCAGAGGGCAGGCATGTGGTGAGTGTGCTGCAGGCCACCCACCAGGCCTCCAAGGAGCGAGCTTACCTTCTCTGCAAGCTGGGGGAGGGGCAAAGACCCATCGGGAGAATGTGAGAAGACGTGAGAGTACAGGATTGCTTCTGAACATGCTGCTTGGAGCACAATCACTAGGACAACTCCAAAAGTGAGAAATATTAAGTGTAGGTGTAGATGTAGATGTTTTATATAGATATATTAAAAGGATTTTCCATACCTTTGATTTATGGGAAGTTCTTGTAACTTGCTCTTATCTCAAAGCCTCCTTCACTGGGTCCGTACCCCCTTGTCCTTTGATTGCCTTCTGCTCTGCGTGTCATATTCATCTTTGTGCCCTAGTTGCCAGGCCCAGTGCTTGGTACTTAGTAAATGCTTGTGAAATGAATATTGCCCCCTTAGCACATTGAACTCAGGTTTTAGACTGTAGTCAGCTTTAGCCTTACCTTGAGGCAGTTGAAATTCTCTGCAACTTTGGGTTTTCTAGTAGAAAAAGAATCATTGGGAACTGTCCGGAGTCCATGGAGAGGTCATTGGGAAACAATCTTTGCTGCATGTGGCATGGATTCGGGAAACCAACCCCCATGCAGGGCAGGGCACAGTGGCAGGAGGCCCTGTGCTTGGACTCCAGCCTTGTTCAACCATGGCCTGACTAGGGCTGGGGCAGCAGCTACCACGTGATGAGAACTGGGAAGAGGGAACGATTTTGCTCTTACAGGCCAGTCAGTTACCAGCTTTTAACAAAGAAGACAGCCCTGGCTGGTGTGGCTCAGTGGATTGAGTGCTGGCCTGTGAACCAAAGGGCCACTGGCTTGATTCCCAATCAGGACACATGCCTGGGTTGCGGGCCAGGTCCCCGGTAGGGGACGTGCAAGAGGCAACCACACATTGATGTTTCTCTCCCTCTCTTTCACCTCCCTTCTCTTCTTCTAAAAAATCAATAAAATCTTTTTTAAAAAAATAAAGAAGACTTGGATCTCCCCATTGGTTTTACTGGATAACCTAACTTGGTTTTTGTTTGGTTTTTTTTAGGTTTTAGAAACTTTTATTCATTTTTTTAAGCTAACTTAATTATTAGTGTGAGCTGCTTTTTTCACGTTGAGACCCACAGGCAAAGATGACTAGGTGAGGGGAGGGGTAATATACAGGTGTTTTAAGCAAAGAATGGATTTTCCCAGAGAGATGCCGGGCACTTTCACTCTGGTTTTAGAGTACCCTAATGCTTACCCAGACAAGTAACATTTACAATAACCAGATACCAGGTCAGCTCATGGCACATACGAATCTGTGGGCCATTTAACCTCTGAAACTTTGGGCACTTTTCAAGAGCTGTCTAAATGCTGTGGCAGTTATCTCCATGTACCAGTAACTAGTAGCCATCAGATAGTTTAAAGGAACCAGATACCAGCTGGATTAAAGGTGTCAGGGAAGACAATAAGCATGAAATTATGGGAGAAGGCTGAGCTGTTGTGTTTGGATATCCCTCAGCCCCTGCAAAAATAAGGCAGAAACCCTTGAGAGCCAGCTGCATAGGGATCGAGGGCAGCCACCTGAAGCTGGTCAGACACCATGACTCTGAGACCAGGAGGGGCCAAGCACCACATCAGTCCCCTGAGAAACAGTTCTCTTGCCATTCTTCAGGCAACGTGGCATCGTCCACACTCATCAGTGCGGGTGCACTGTCTGGCCTTGTGTGGCCCTGTAGAGAGGGCAGCCCCACCTTCAACCTCCCATTGTTTATTTCTTGACCTCTCTCTGCAGAGGGACTCCAGCATGGACACTCTTCTGCCTTGTAGGCCTGGAAGCCCCCTCTCCTGGCCTTGCCTACTGGTGGTGCCTCAGTTTCTTTCTACTTCCCTGCTCCCTCAGCCATGCTTGGGGTCCTTGGCCCTTCCCTCTGCCCTTTATGTTTGATGGTCATTGAGCCACCAGATACTGTCCACTGGCAATTATGGCCGGCCCAGCCACATCTGCCCTCATGTGGCCTTGTTTGAGTGCTGGGCTGATGGCAGCATCCATGTCTGGGGCTCTACGTAGGCCTGAGCACTTGGCTCTTTCCAAGCATGGCCGTTTACTAGAACCTTAGAGTGCCTGGAAGAGTTTCTCTGCTTGGCAAAGCTGCCAGCTGCCTTCAACAAAGAAATAGGCAAGGGCTGTGCTCTTTGGGAGCAAGTGGCCAGAATCCCAGACTCACTTCCAAGGGAGGAGAAAGCAGGCCTGAGAAAGGGGCTCTTGGAGGATTCATTGCCCTTGCCACACAGCATCCTTGAGTCCCAAATGTTTACTGAATGGTTTCCTCTCACTCCTGGGTGCGCTCTTGCTGGCATTATGGCAGCATGGGTGCAGCAGGATGCTGGTCTCAGAGCCGACTCCCATGAAGCATCTAGGAGGGGCCAAGACCCCAAATCTTCATTCCTTGACCTAGCCAAGGGGACGCAGACTTTCAGTTGAGGGTGCTAAGCGTACACCTTGTTAGGTATCAAAGCATGACAAGTGGTGTCTTGAGGCCAGAGTAGGAATAAGTACCAGGTGAGCTCTCAAGAGGGAAAGTAGAAAGAGAGTCAAGGGACTTCCAGCAGCAGTGTGGAGGGAAGAAGGGCGAGCACATGGTGTATTAGGGAACCCTACAAGGGCAGAGGGCTTGCTGTAGGACAGTCGGAGGTAAAACGTCATTAGAGCCAGAGTGCAGAGAGCGAGGGATGCCAGAGGAAGAATTTTGGACTCTAGCTAGTTCCTGATGAGAAGAAATTTTTAAAAACACAGCAAAAGTATTCTAAGATTGAGACAGGGAAGTTAATGTAAAACATAATTGCTAGAGTGTGTGAATTTACACATTGACAGCCACCAAGTGTACACGCTGTATATCTAGATGGTTTGGATACCCATTTTGCGTCAACATGTGCACATGGATGGCATCAGTCTGGCACCCATGATGCTTTGACACAAGCAGCCTCAACTGACATTCTCGGGAGTCCCCACTTTCCATAGTATTTATAACTGGTTTCCTCTTATGCTAGCACCAATGTGTCTATGACCTCAAAACATAGCAGCTCTCCAGGGTTTGGAGGCTGCTGATTCTTAATTTTCCTTTGACAGCTTTATAGAAGTATAATTGGCATATAAGAAACTGCACATCTTTAAAATGTACATTTGGATGAGTTTTGATGTGGACACACTCATGAAGCCAGCACCACAATGAAGACAGTGAATGTGTACATTCATCACCACCAAAGGTTACTTTGTCTCCCCAGTGCTCCCTCTTTTTTGTTCCTCCCTGCCCTCCACCCCACTGTTCTGCTTTTTGTCACTGGTCATTAGTTTGCATTTTCTACCATTCTATGTAAATGGAATCTTGCTGTGTGCACTCTTTCTTGTCTGGCCTCTTTCACTCAGCATGATGATTTTGAAGCTCATCCAGGTTGTTGTATGTATATCAATCTTATAACTTTATTGCTGAGTGTTATTCCATTGTATGCACAGGCCACAGTATTTGTGTTGTTTCTGGGTTTGGTCTATGACTAATAAAGTTGCTGTGAACAATTGTGTAGCAGTGTCTGTGTGGACGTGTGTTTTCAGTTCTCTTGGGTATACATATGCCTGGGAGTGGAATTGCTGAGTCATATGGTAATCCTGTTTATCGTTTTGAGGAACTGCAAAACTGTTTTCCAGAGTGCTTGTACCATTTTACATTCCCACCGGCAGTGTATGAGGATCCCAACTTTTCTGCATCCTCCCCAGCACTTGTTATTGTCCATCTTTTGGATTCTAGTCATCCTGGTGGGTGTGAAGTGTGATCTCATTGTGGTTTTGAATTGCATTTCCCTAATGATGAATGATGTTGAGCACCTTTTTTTGTCCTTGTTGCCGTTCATATAATTTCTTTGGTGAAGTGTCTGTTCAAATCTTTTGCCTATTTTTCAGTTGGGTTGTTTGTCTTATTGTTAACTTGCAAGAGTTCTAGATACAAGTACTTTATCAAATATGTGTTTTGCAAAGATTTTTTTTTCTTTCAGACTGTGGCTTGCCTTTCCACTTTCACGAGTGTTTTTCTTAATTGCCCACTTTTTTTTAAAGATTTATTTATTTTTAGAGAAAGGAAGGGAGGTAGTAAGAGAGGGGGAGAAACATCAATGTGTGGCTGCATCCTGTGTGCCCCCTACTGGAAACCTGGCCTGCAACCGAGGCATGTACTGAGAATTGAACCGGCGGCCCTTTGGTTTGCAGGCTGGCACTTAATCCACTGAGCCACACCAGCCAGGGCTCACGACAGTGTTTTTTTAAGATAAGAAGTTATTTTATTTTGATGTATTGCAATTTATGAATTTTTAAATTTTATAGTCTATGCTTTTTGTGTCAGTTAAGAAATATTTGCAAAACTCAAATCACTAAGATTTGATCCTTTGTTGTACAGCTTTAGCTCTTATATTTAAGCTTATGATCAATTTTGAGTTAATTCTTGTGTATGGTGTGAAGTGAATTCCCAATTCATTTCTTTCTATATGAACATCTAGTTTTTCCAGCGCTGTCTTTTGAAAATGTGCTCTTTTCCCCAATTGAATTGCCTTAGCACCTTTGTTGAAAATCAATTAGCTGTGTATGAGTCCACTTCTGAACCCTTTAATGGTGCTCCATCAATTTTTTTGGTCTATCGTCATGCCAATGTTACACTCTCTTGTTTCATTTGGCTTGTAATAAGTCTTGAAGTCAGGTAATTTGGGTATTCTGACATGGTTCTTTTTCAAAATTATTTTGTCTATCCAAAGTTTGTAACATTTCCATGTGAGTTTTAGAATACTTTGTGATGTCTATGGGGGAAAATAAAGCCTGCTGGGATTTTGATTGGGATTGTGTTGAACTTATAAATTGTTTTGGGGAGGACCGAGATCTGAACAACACTGAGCTTTCCGATTTGTGAACATAACACATGTCTTCATTCAGGAGCCTTCTCTATTTCATCTCTGCAATGGTTTATGGTTTCAGAGTCCAGATCTTGCACTTGTGTTGTCAAATTTATCCACATATGCAGTTATTGATTTTGATCTTGTTGCTTCAGTCATCTTTAATTTCCCTGCAGTCCTGTTCCCCAGAGACACAATGTACATTTAACTGTGTGCTGGGCTGTGAGGGTAAGTAAGGCATATGTCTTGCATACATTCACAATCAGGAGCATGTATTTGTTGCTACGATGCCTTTGTTTAGCTTTGATAATGGCCTTGACCATGATCTAAAACAGAGTCGTGTTCTGAAAACTTATCATTGTTCCAAGATTTTTTTAACTTTTTTCTAGCAAAGATTACTAACAGAAAAACAAAATCAAATTGGAATAAGGAAGTAGAAATCAAATTTTTGTGCTTTTTCCAGAACATTCTTCACATAATATATAATGTAGCTTCTTTTCATATTCTGGCTAGTTAAGCCAGGTAGGCAAAGAAGGCGTGGAGAGAGAAGGACAAATTAGGAAAGAGGAAAGCAAAATTGAGGAGAAGGAGGGTAGCTTTGCAGTGTTTGAACACTTGGGTGAAGGACACCTCAGTTATCTCCTCAGGTTATGAGGGTAGGATGGAGGACCCAACAAACACAGAGTATTAGTTAGGAAAGTAGCCACAAGTAATAGGAAACTTGACTATAGTGGATTAAATAATTTAATTTTTTTTCCCATCAGGAATCTGGAGGTAGCTTGCTGGAACTGGTTCAGCAGCAGAGCATTAGCATCTCTCTAATTAGCTTAGCTTTGCCTCTTGATCACAAAATGGCTGCCAAAGCTCCAGCCATCACATATACTTTCAAGGGCAGAAGAAGCAAGGGGCAAGGACAACTACATCTGTCCCCCTTTATCAAGAAAGCAACAAAATCCCAGAAGCTTGCCCAGCAAACTACCACTGAGGTCTCAGCCAGAACTGGATCACATGGCCACCTTTACTTGGAAGAAAGTCTGGGAAAACAGGGGACAGGATTGTCATGACCTGTCATGGAGGCTAAGTGCACTGATGAACCGAATGAAATTGGAGTCATCCTAAAAGAAGGTTGGAATGGGTATTGAGTGGTGTTAATGGGCTGAGTTTTGCACCTCACCCCCAAAAATATGTTGAAGTTCTAACCCCCAATACCTTGTGACCTTATCTCAAGATCTTCGAAATAGGATTTTTGCAGATGTAAATAGTTAAGATGAGGTCACTCTGGAGTAGGCCAAGCCTTTCATCCAATATGACTGGTGTCCTTATAAGAGACGACAGGAAGAAAAAGGCTGTGTGAAGATGGAAGCAGAGATTGGAGGGATGGGGTCCCAAGCCAACGAATGTCTGGGGCCACCAGCAGCTAGAAGACACGAGGAAGGATCCTCCCCTAGAATTTCTGGAAGGAGCCCAGCCATACTGACACCTTGCTGTCTACCCGTGGACCTCAGCTCTTCACGCCTAAAACCTCAGAGGCTGGGAAGCAGTGTGCTGACAAGAGAGAAGGAGGTCTGCGTGCTCACTTGCACGTTCTCACGGCTGAAGTGGATACTATCCTGACCCCTGTTTATAAGTGAGGAAACTGAGACTCAGGGATGGAGAGGAGCTGTTAGAGGTCTCCCCACTAGGAGGCAACAGATTCTTGCCCAGATTCAGGGAACCTCAGCACCACAGCTCTTTCCACTCCAGCCAACTGGATTCCCCCCAGACCAGAGGGAATCCAGCTGGCTTTCCCATTTTCCCAACTTTGCCCATTTGGGGATGATTCCTTACATTTAGCATATCCAAAGATAAAATCACATCAAAGTAGATTTAATTTTCTGAAAAGGATTACACAAAAGAAAAATACTGTGAAATCCTGCTTTGGGAACTTCAAAAACCTTGACCCCAGTCTAGGTTCTTGGCTGGTCACTCTCCAGAGAGCTGAGGGTTGGGACTTGGGAACAGTGCCAGTAGCACTTTCTTTGGTCAGATGCCATGTGCCTCAGTTTTCTTCCTCGTGATAAAGATGAAAAGCATCTTGATCTTTTCAGTCAACAAATCCCCACTGGGGCCGTGCTCTGGGCCGGCCCTGGGCTGGGTGCGGGGGGCCCGGTGGTGAGCAAAACAACATGCCTGCCATCTCAGGACAGGCTGTCTTTCTAGTGACAGGAGTGCTACATGCAGGGAGTAAAAATACAGCAAGGCAGCAGTGGACAGGGTGAAAGGGTGGTCAGAGAGGGTCTCTCTCAGAGGAGGGACATTTTGGCAGAGACGTGATTGAGGCAGATATCCGGAAAAGGGGAGTCCGGGAGGAGGACGCAGCCAATGCAAAGGCCCTAAGGCAGTTTGTTGGTTTCCTGGGGCTGCCATAACAGGTACCACAAACTGAGTGCCTTAAAACAACAGATACTGAGTCTTTCTAGAGGCTGGAAGTCCAAAATCAAGGTGTCAGCAGGGCCACACTCCCTTCAGAGGCTCTAGGGGAGGGTTCTTCCTTATTTTTACCAGTTTCTGGTGGTTCCAGGAGTCCCATGGCTTGTGGCCACATTCTTCCAGTCTCTGTCTATGTCTTCAGGTGGTCTTCTTCTCTCTGTGTCTTCTCCTCATCTGTCTCTTATAAGGACATTTGTCATTGGATTTAGGACCCATCTCAAGACTATTAATGTAATTGTATCTGCAGGGATCCTTTCTCTAAATCAGGTCACATCTACAGGGTTCAGGGAGTAAGATGCAGGCAGATCTTTTAGGAGGCTCCCATGCAGCCCAGTAAAGACAGGAACATACTTGGTGTGTTGGAGGTCATGTGGCTGGAGCCCAGGGAGCTGAGAGGAGGGGTCAGGGTAGTGGGCCAGAGGCAGCCATGTAGGTCTTGGAGGCCATGAAGAGTACAAGCCAAGCATCTAGTTAGTACAGGGCTCAAAATAACTGCAGCTATAATCATAGCTGACATTCTCTGCCCATCTGCTATGTGCTGGGCCCTGGGTGTGATCCAGCCTTCTGGCAATACTGTCTTATCTCCATTTTACAGATGAGGAAACTCAGGCCTGTTGGGCAATTTCTGCTCATCGCAGAGTTGGCAAACAAGGAAGGGTGGAGCGGCAGGGCCCAGAATCCAGGCTCTCCCACAGCAAAGTCTGTGCACATCACTAAGAGTGGAGGCTCCCTCCCAATTGCTGAATACCCCTTGTCACCCCTGTGGGGCCTGGGCCAGAATAGGCACATGTGAAGGAAAGGTCGATGATTCCTTGCTCTTCCTCCTCTTTCTCCGGGAGCCAGTTTCCAGGTTCTCAACCTGACATGCCTGGCAGTTGGGCAAAATGCCCCGCATACCCAAGTTGCCAGGGTTGAGGTCGGAAAGCAGAAAGGTTTCTAGCTGTCAGCAAGAGAAGCTGCTAAAAAGCCCAGCTTTCCTGCCTCCTCACATTCCTGTTCTTCCTGGCCCCTCAGTGGTCCTTCCCAGCGATTGCCATCTACCATCATTCTGCGGGGCTGGCCCTCTGGCTGCTCACACCTCATCCATGAACTTCCCAAATTCCCTCTCTCACCTGGTCCCCGTCCCTCAGGCCTCCGGCCCCACCAGTCAGCCCATAGAACAGTCCATGTGGATGGCGTCTGCTTACCACTGCAGGTGACAGCACCAAGCTAGACCTCTCTAAAGACACTGACCACAGAAACAGTTATCAGCGGTCTTGCCAAAAGCACTCCATGAGAGCACTGGTTTTGTCCAGGTTCTTGGCAGTGAGAAGAGGTGGCTAGATGGCAGGGAAGCCTGCTGGAGAAGGCACAGTCCACCTGGGACACTGGGGCAGAAAGCTGAGGCCTCCATCCAGCCGAGAGCTGCCTGACTGTCCCCCAGGGCATTCACAGCACAGAGGAGAGGGCCAGGGACACAGCAGCATTTAGCCCCAGCTCAGCCCTCCGGGCCGAAGAGCTCTGGGCTCAGGCTCACAGTGGACAGTGACAAGCCTCCTGCCAGCCTTATAGTCCAGGAAGGGTCTTCTTAAGGGCTCAGAAGCACCTCTTTCAAATGCAAACATCAAGGAAGGCAGTTCCCTGCTCTGCTCCAGGTTCTGTCACCTGCCTAAAGCAGAGAGAATGCCTAGATGGCTGCCCTGATTACAAGGTGACCAACTAGAATAGGCTATCTTTTTTTTCTAATCCTCATCTGAGGATATATTTATTGATTTGAGAGAGAGAGAGAGAGAGAGAGAGAGAGAGAGAAACTTGGAAACATCGATTGGTTGCCTCCTATATGTGTCTGGACCGAGGATCAAACCTGCGACCTTTTGGTGTACAGTATGATGCTCCAAGCAACTAAGCCACCCAGCCAGGGGTAGTATGGGCTATCTGGAGAAGCATCTGCCTGGCTAGGTAAAAGGCTGGGGTTTCCTTCGGGCTTCGTGGTCCCCTTGACAGACTGCCTGACATGGGCATGGCAGCAGTTCTGTTGAATGTTTATTCAGCAGCAAAGCTGTTTGCTTTCATTTCCACATTTGTGGAAAGGACTCTCTCTCAGTGGGCAGGGTCTAGGGATGAGGGGGCCTCAGTGGGCCTGGGGCAAGGACCCAGGATTCATGGATGATAAGCAATGAGATAAAGCCTAGAGAACAAAGACCACATAACAGTTTTTGTGCTGGTTCATTGTCAGCATCACCTTGGCTTGGCTAAGCTCGAGTAACCAGTTTTTCGTCAGATATCAGTCTAGATGTTGTTGTGAAGGGATTTTGTAGATGAGCTTAACATTGAAGTCAGCAGATTTTGAGTAAAGCAGATCACCCTCCATATGTGGGGTGGGATGTACCCAATTCGCTGAAGGCCTCATGAGAAAAAGACTGATATCCTCCAAAGAGGGAGGAATTCTGCCTCCAGATGGATTTTGGCCTCAAAGATGCAACTCTTGTACAGTGATTACCAGAGCAGGGGGCGGGGGGACGGGGACAGGTAGAAGAGGGTGTATGGGATAAATGGTGATAGAAGGGGACTTGACTTGGAGTGGTGAACACACAATACAGTGTACAGATGATGTATTATCAAATTGTACAACTTAAACCTATATAATTTTATTAACCAATGCCACACCAATAAGTTCAATAAAGAAGAAAAACAAAATAAATTTTTTTAAAAAGTATAAATGCAATCATTCCTTAAGTCCCCAGCCCGCTGGCCCATCTTGCAGATTTTGGACCTGCCAGACCCCCCCAGGCATGTGAGTCATTTCCTTATAAATGCATTCTACTGGCTCTGTTTCTCCGAAGACCCTACCTGACCCAGTCATAAAGCTGTAAACATGAACACACATCAATTAACTGCATAGAGAAAAACTACTGGACGTGTGGAAGATCTCAATAAAATGCAATTATAATGGGATGCTTTACTGTAATGGTATAAAATTGTGTCCCCTGGAAAAGTTACATAGCCCCCAAACAACCTTAAGCAACATATCCTCAGATCATTATCCAATACAATTAGAAATACATAATGAAAGATGACCACAAAGTCTTAATGACTCAGATAAACTGTACTATGCAAGCATTAGATTGGTGAGGAAATGAAAGGCAAAATTAGGAACCTTTCCTAATACATAGCAAAGAGGAATGTTAACTAGCAAAACCATGGGACATAGGAAAATGTCATTCAGAGGGAGACAACAAGCTTTGAGCTCCTTAGTTATTCAAGATGGAAGATGACAAAGGTTAGACTTCCTCTTAACAAATTAGAAAAAAAGAACAAAACCTAAACCAAAAGAAAAGAAATGGCATTAATAAAGATAAAAGCTGAAGTTAATGAAGCATAAAATAAAAGAAATCAAAATCTTGGAGGTTTTTTTCTTTGAAAAGACGAATGAAATGCATAAATGAGAAAGGAGATATAACAGTGGAAAATTGTAGCAGTAGGGAATTATAACCCACCCCACCATTCTTTTGACATTTTTTCTGTAAATGCTAACTCTGACTAATATGTAGCTTACAGATAAACAGCATGTTTGTATAAGAATCCAAGGAACTAACTTCAAAAGATACAAACTCCAACCTCAAGGCATCCCAGCTGGGGGGGATTTGCTGACCTTCAGCTGTGGATCCAGACTGACGTGAAGCCAGAATATCTAAACCAGGATGACGCACATCGGACCATCCCTGGCCTTCTCGGAATGCACTGTGCCTGTCTGCACATATGGAACTTTGCAACCCCCCTCCCTTGATCTCTTTGTTCTGTTCCCCTCTCCCTCCTTGTAAAAATCTCTGCCTCCACTGAGAGGTGGATATGGGCTTTGAGACATGAGTCCGCCATCTTCTCAGGAGATGGGCTTTGAGACATGAATCACCATCTTCCCAGGAGTTGATCTTTGAGACGTGAGTCCCTCACCTTCCAGGAGATGGGCTTTGAGACATAAGTCCCCATCTTCCCAGGAGATGAGCTTTGAGACGTGAGTGTCCCAACTTCCCAAGAGATGGGCTTTGAGATATGAGTCCCCCATCTTTCCAGGACATGGGCTTTGAGACATGAGTCGCCCGCCTTCCAGAAGATGGACTTTGAGGAGTCTCCTATCTTCCCAAGGGGATGGGCTTTTGAGGTGAGACCCCCATCTTCCAGAAGATGGGCTTTGAGATGTGAGCCCCCACCTTCCAGAAGATGGGCTTTGAGACATGAGTCTCCCATCTTCCCAGGATATGGACTTTGAGATGTGAGTCCCCCATGTCCCCCGGTGGCCAGCACCTGAAAATAAACCACTTTTCTTCACATCAGCACCCGCATCTCTAACATTGGCTTTTGTAGCCGCAGGCAGCGAGACATGTGTTCAGTTACAATACCATCTTACATTCTCCCCAGCAGTGTTTGAGAGTTCCAGTTCCCCCACATCTTCGCACCAGTTTGTATGGTCGTGTTCTTGGGGTTTGGGTTTTTTTGTGTGTATTTGTGCCATGCTAATAGATATTAAATATTCAGGACTTTTGAATGCTGAGTTAAACACTGCAATTATTCAAAATTAAATTATAAACTTCCACTTAAATTATATTAAAAACAAAGGAGATACTCGAAACTCATGTCTTATTTCACCTCATTTTACTGTTACCTATCACGTTCCTTTGGTGAGAATCTATGTTACAGTGTGCTACTGGGAATCTCTTCCCAACTTCACACTCACTGACATCATGTGTAGCCTGAAATTGGCCTGGTAAAGTATTTATACCATGAGAATCATCACACACTGCAAACCAAAGCTTGATCTATTATGGTTTGGTTGATTACACACACTTGAGTCTATAGTCATTCCACTGTGAATAGCAGAAAAAGAAAAGAAACAATGAAAAAGACTTTTCCAATATCAAAAAGTATTCTCCAATTCAGCAAAGGAGTCACTCATGTCACCAATGAACATGCGGAGTTCAGACATATGTCTTTGTGTTTCACTTTTGTCTTACCCATTAAGACAAACAAAAATATCAACCAACACTGATGTGGGAACCATGTTCATGCATCAGTTGCAATCCTGGGTCTGATACAGATACAAGAGTTTGGCCCCCCCCCAAAAAAAAAGTCAACAAAGGGGTTTTGTGAGAATCGATTGGCTATATGAAATTTATAAATAGTGTATATGTGATTACATATTTTGTATATATTGGAGATTTCATTATCTATAAATTGTGTGCTCACACCCTTTATATCAGTAGCATGTATAATAAACTTATGTGTTTGTGTGTATATATTTATATATACATATCTATCTATGTGCATAGAGAGAAAGAGACAGAGACGAAGACAGAGATCCAAGAAAGAGAGGTTTATATTTACTTTCCTGGAAAGCTGCTGTCAGCCATTTATCAGCACATCACTGCTTTCAGGCAGCAGTAGGGCAGGCCCCAGCCTGTCTGTGCTGCACAGGAGGCATCAAGCTTGGCCTGGACAGCTCAACCATGGGCTCGGAGAAGGCACCCAAAGCCAGGCCACGGTGAGGTCAGGAGAACCCAGAGTGGTGAGGGAGAGGCACCTGGGTCTGCAGAAGATGAGAGTGGACAGAACTGGACACCACTCTGGGGTGGTAGCAGTGGCCATGAATCGAGGTGCTGACCTGCTCGGCAGGGCCTGGAGTCCAGCCTTCCCTGGTTTGCCTGCCAAGTGAGAAGGGACCCTCTTGGCATCACGCACTCAGTGAGTGGGTGGCCTGGAGCCTGGCCAGCCTGACAAAGGGGCTCAGCCCTGCGGCCTATACTCTTGTGGTGCCCTAATTCTTTCAGCTCCTGCCGGGTCCCCGGCTCCTGACCCAAGGCCCCACCCTGTCCCAGCCTTGTGACACCCTCCCAGGTGGGTGCTCTCCTGGGGCAGGGAGCCAATTAACCCTCCTCAGGAAGCTCAGCAGTGCATGGATCACACTCCCAAACTTGTCCCTGCCGGTTTTTCCCTTATCTCGCACCCTCCCCACCCCTTCCATTCTGTCTTTGGCCAGGCCCCAACACCTTTTACTCCTTCCTCCCTCAGTTGCCTTCCTCCCCCTCCGGGTCTGCTCTAGTCCCTTTTCCACAGAGCAGCCTGAGAGGTATTGTAAAAAACAGAAACCAGATCTTGACCCTCTTCTGCTCGCAGCCCCCTGTGGCTCCCCATTGCCCTCAGGGTCATTCCGGACCCTCTGGCCTAGGGAATAAGGATGACGTGACATGGCCACTGCCTGTGATCTGGCCTCATGATTATGCCGCCTTGCACATTGTAGTGGCTCTAGTCACTTTGACCTACTTAGGATTCCCCAAACGGGCCCGGCTGGATCAAGACTCAGGCTTTGCTCCTGCGAGTCATTCTCGGGCGTGGCCATCCCACCCATCCCACCCCTTCTCACCTGCTCTCCCTGTCTCTCAGACATCCTTCCCCTGTTTTGCCCCATTGTTTAGTGACACAGGTGGGGCCCCCAGAAGCAGGTTAGCTGGCTCCCCAAGAAGTCCAGCCAAAGCAGCTGCCAAAAAGCTGCCCTCCCCACAGAGCAGCCTCCTGGCCCTCCTCAGGCCATGCCATGAGAGACATGGGCCCAGAATGGACTCCTTCCTAGCTGTCATCCTCACTGCACCAGCTACCCTACCTCTTTTACATGCCTTAGGGCAGCTCTGCAGCCCAGCCTGCTTCTGGGCAAAGCTTGGATACCCCGCCATACCCCTCCCCCTACACGCTCCAGTGGGCCCTTTGCATGTATGTCCCTGTGTGTAGCTGGGGGCCCCTCCCTTACTCTCTAGCACCCAGATTGCACCAGGTACTGTGTTTCTCTACCAACCGATCATATCATTTCATCCTGTTGCAGCCACAGAGTCTCCGGAAGACGGAGTTAACTCAGGGTCCTGCAGGGGCCGAGTGCTGGAGCTGGGCTTGTCCCCTGTGGGCTCAGCTCTCTGGACTGAGGAAGCCAGAGCTGCTTGGAGGCTGGGGCAGCAACTCCTTCTTCCATCTCCCCCCAGGGCACAGATTCGAGGCCAGAGCAGATGTCCCTAAGTCCCTGGTCACTCATTTCTTGGGTCTCTAAGGTGACAGTACGGGGAGGGGGTGATCACTGAGGCAAAGGTAGGAGACCAGCCAGGGAGGAGGCCTGTGGCTCTGGGTCCATAGCCTGTGAGCACTGACGTCTTTCCCACCCACTCCCCCACCCTTGGGCTCACCGCGGGCGGCAGCTCTGATGGGGTCCCTGCCTGTCCCTCTGGGCAGGGTATTGGGGTGTGTGACCAGAGAGTCAGCTGGTGAACAGTTGGCAATATTTATTGTGAGACAGGGTAAAGGGTGGGAGCCCGAAGCAGCAAAGTCCAGTGGGCGAGGGGTGAGGCTGTGGGGCTGGGGGGGCCAGGCAAGTGCCCGGCTACGAGGGTTGGGGCGAGGCAGCGAAGTACTGGTCCGGTTCCTGCTCCAGGCTTCAGTCCGGCTGAAAGGCCAAAGCTGGCACTGCTGGGGACACAGGAGGTGGGCCTCGTCTCCCTGGGTGGCAATGTCACCAAGCCTGCGGTGCTCAGACCCCGAGGCTTGGGCCATCAGGCGGCACGTACATGGGCTTGATGTGAGCCCAGCTGCGGGCCTGCCTGTCAGCCCAGGCAAGCAGCTCAGCAGCACGGTGCAGAAAGACCATAAGCAGAGTGTGCACATCGCCTTCAGCCGAGTGGGCTGCACTAGGCTCGGCCTGGAAGTAGCGGCGAAAGAGGCTGCCCAGGCTGTAACCCTTGCAGCCCTGGGCCCGGGTGCCGTGGCCGTGGGCATGGTCCAGGCCTCGCAGTGCTGGCAGTGTATCCAGGCAGGTGGTATCCGGGGGTAAGTGGGCACCTAGACGCTGCAGCTCCGTGCACAGCAAGGGGAAGTCATAATCAAAGCCATTGTGGGCCACGAGGCAGATGGGGCCCTCCTGGCGGCTCAGGAAGGCCTGCAGTGTCCGCACCACGGCTTCATCGAAGCCAGCCTTCCGGCACTGTGCCAGGCCCTCGATGCTCAGGCCGGTGATCTCACTGGCCTTAGAGGTGAAGGGGCGCTCTGGGCACATGCACAGCGTGAGCTTGTCCAGGATCCGGGGCAGCAGAGGGGTGCCAGCCTCATCGCACTCTGGGTTCTCCAGAGAGGAGCGGTGGACGGCAAACAGGGAGATCTCAGCAATCTCGGGGTCCACATTGGGGAGCCCAGTGGCTTCCAGGTCCAGGAAGACAAAGGTCTCAGCCCGGGGGACCGCAGACATGGCGATGTTCACACGGAGACAGTGACACCTAAAGCTGCCAGAACAAGAGGCACAGAACCTGAGGGCCAGGGATGGGGATGCCTGGGTCCAGCCACCCGCAGCCACCCCCACCACGCCTGATGGGACTTAAGGCTCTAGGAGCAATATCTCAGGCCCATATTCAGGGAGACTACTAAGGGACTGCCAGAGCTGGGGCCCGGTGACCAGCATCTGCTCCTTCTGTCCAGGGTAAGGCTTGCCTAGGGTCTCATCACCCCCTCCACTCTGGCCCCCAGTCCCTCCTTGGCCATCCCCACTACCATCTAGTAAACGGCAAAAGAAAGGCCTGATGTGCCCATACCCCTGCCCAGAGGCCTCTGCCCCCTGCCTTCGGGTCCATGTCATCGGGGACATGGGGAGGTACAGCCCAGGATGGTATCTTCACTGAGACACCGTGGCCAGGAGCCTCAGGCAAAGCAGCCCAGGTCTGCACCCCTAGGGTCAGCCGCCAGGAAACAGGCAGCTGAAAAAGCCTCACAGTCCTTCCCAGCCTCCCTGGTGCTCAAATGCTGGCCCCAACCTGGCCTCCACCTGCCTCCGGGCTCTCAGTGGCTGTCCTCGCCAACCCAGCCATGCTGGCTTACCTGGGGCAGACGCTGGCTGGCTTCCTGGGCTGCTGGGTACTTGTCTCCACACAGGCTGCTGCTCCAGGCGGCCTTTAATCAGTGGCCTTTAATCAGCAGCTATGGCCCGCCCCCAGCCGCCTGTTGGGCAACAAGAGGCCTGAGGCCGCAGGACCTGTGCGGCCGGATAAACACCCCCTTCACTCGCTCACAGCCACCGGGACACATGCCCCATGTTTACAGATTGGAAAGCAGGCTCTCAGGATCTCGACTAGCTGATAGACCACGGACGCGTCATCACAGGCACAAGGAGGAAGCCCAAGCCTTCCGCCCAGCCCTGCCTCGTCTCCGTTCGCGCTGGCCAGGCGGCAGCAGCTAGACCTGGCCGACCTGGGTTTGACGCCCAGCCCCACACTGGGATACCTCTCACAAAGGCAAGCTGCCCCTTCTCCAGGGCACACACAGTTCCCTGTCACAGGGAATCAGGCAGCCTCTCATGAGGACAAAGTGACTTTGCAGTGGTAAGCAAGCACCTGCATGCACCGTGCTCAGCCATGAAGAAGGATGCATTCTAAACATGCATCAGTATCGCCCGTGACAGACGGCAGCTCACCCGCCTTGCGTCCACGAAGGGCAAATGGTATCTGCCTCACGGGTACAATGACACATAATATCTAAGGAGCCTTTAACAGATAGCAGAGGCTTCCAGATTAAGAGGAAGGGAGGCACATGGGCTTCGGCTGAACCGATCCTTCCCCTCTGAAGAATAAGCAATGTGAGCGGTGGGGATAGGGGACTGCCTCAGCGGCACCCACAGCCTCAGGACCATGGCAGCAGGGGCAAAGCCAGCCCCTTGGATCCTGGGCTCCAGGGCCTTCCCAGCCCACTATGTTCAGTTGAGAGTGAAGGACACAGTCAAGACAGGAGGGAAGCAAGGCCATCCCTGTGGTCCAGGACGCAGGTGGCATCACCAGAGTACCTCATTCTGGAGCAAGATGTGACAGCACTTGGCCTGTAAAGTTGTTGGCACTTCTGGGCAGTGGCGACCATGAGCCTACCTGTCATCCCACCTTCCACCATCGCTGTCGGGGGGATGCCCCAGGCAGGCAGCCAGGGCCAGGGGCTCCAGGAGGAGGCAGCTTGACCAGGAGGAAGCCTGGCGCGCAGCTCCTGGCAGCCTCCAATTTGCAGCACCCAAAGGAAACTTGGGGAATCGAGGGTACAGCTGCAGGGAGCAGGGCAGAGAGGCGGTGCAACTAAGGCTGGTGGCCAGGGTGGGCCTCCCCAGCAGGCCAAGTGTTTAGAGGGAGCCCCCTTAGGCCTGACTCTGGGCTGAGGAAGCAAGGTCCCCACTAGTTGGACCTGTTCCTGTGCTGGAAAGGAGGGAGGTGGCTGTGACAGGCACACTGCTCAGGAAGATACTGGGTCACCCTGAGAAGCCCAGAGCAGCTTCCTGGACAACCAGTCAGGTCACCAGCAAGAACTCCCCTGGCTGGTACCGAGCGCTCTGAGGAGGGAAGAGAAGACATGGACCCTGCCTGCTGTATCCCAGATGTAGTGGGCACAAGGGCTGGGGCTGAGGGTCTGTGAGGAGGCCTCACATGGGATCCCAAGACTGGTCACAGGAGCGGCTGCAGCTGGGCAGGGGGCAGGCTCTGGTCGCAGGCAGCCAGGTATCATGGCAAGGTGGAGACTTCCAGCACTTGGCAGTGCCAAGTTTAACTGGACAGTGGCAGGGCAAAGCGCAAAGCAACAGGAGGGGCTAGTGCCTGGGGGCACACGGGGCATGAGAGAGGCAGGGCCCAGGTCGCCAGGACAGCAGGAGGCTCATGTGAGGTGCGGCCCAGGACTCGGGATAGCCAGGATGTGAAGAAGGAAGGACTGGGGGGCAGGCACCACGGGCCACTCAGCGCAGGCCAGACAACAGAAGAAAGGAGGCCATCACACAGAGCTATAGAAGCAAAAAGCAGGCTAGAGGCAACTTCTTCAAATCTGAGGTTTCATTTTTCTCCAGCTCACACTACCCTGCCCCACCTCTGCCCCCTCCTCCGTCCCCCTCCAAGGAACTGAAGGCCCAGACAGCTGGAGGCTGTGCCTGGAAAACATGAGGGCTGTAACAGCTTCTCCTGCTGATGGCTTGGTCTTCCCTGGCCGCGTGGCTCTTCAGGGCACAGCTTCCTGCTCCCAGGCTACTTCTGGCCTTTCTGCAGACGTTCATGGAAGACCTTGTATTTCTGGATGAGTTCTTCCATTTTGGTGGCTGCAGAGCAAACCACAGTGAGTCTAGTGCCTCCCATCCTGCTCCCCTGCACCTGGCCCTCAAGGGGCTTGCACTCGGGCGGGGGCGGCGAGGGGCTGACTCCCACAGTGAACCAGAAACTGCTGAACCAGGAGCTGTTGAGGGAGCTAGAGGCTAGAGAGCACCTCATGTTGTAGTAGAGAGGGCCACGCACAAATGGAAGGTTCCTGCCTACCCCTTGGGGGGGGGTGGTGTTGTGATATAATCAAACACAAATCAAATGGCAAGGGCCTTAGTTGTGACCAGTTGTTTTCCTTTCAGGGGTAGGAAACGCTGCCACAGTATGCACCTGCCTCTCAAGGTATCCACTTTAGATGATAACCACTGGGTGTGGAATGTGGGGACTTTAGCTCACTCCTCTCCCCCACCCTGGGTACGGGAGTTTCCTCGGCAGTGGTGCCTTAACTTAAGACACCTATTCCTTCCTCCACCAACTTGCTTCTCTGCCTCCTCGCCCATCTACATGGCAAGGTAGCTATTGGCATTTGGTCTCGCCCATCCCAAGGGTGACTCCGAAGTTCAGGAATCAAGGGGTGTGCCTCAGGGTGAGTGGCCTCGGCAGCAAGATGCTGGAGCAGGCAGACTCCTAGGAGAGCTGGGACGAAGCCTGGCCCATCCGAGACTGGTCCTGACAACCGTCCCCACTTGACATGAATGCTCTCACCAGAATCAGATTATCACCCTTCCTGTTTCGATCACAGTTCTCCACAGATGGGATTTTCCTGCATCCCTTTGGGTATCACCTGACTTCCTGGAATCCTTAAGTTTTCCCAACCTCTAAGCCCTCTGGCCCACTGCTCTCCCGGGGCCGCCCCCGCCCCAGCTGCTAAATCAGTTCCCATCCACTACCTGGCCATCTCTTGGCTGAGCTTGGTTGGCTAGGTGTCAATTCCTAGGCCAGACACCCCAGGCCCTTTCAATGTGCAAGGCATCAGCCTCTGGAGACCACAGGCTTTCTCTCTGGAAGCGCTGGGCCCCAGCCCTGCATCCCTGCTACGCCAGACATCAGAAGGCTGGGTGGGCCTGAGGACATGTCTTTTTGGTTTCATCCGCTCTGGGCTTAGAATCTGTAGACTCACCCCCTCGGCTCTGCCCACCTGTTGCTTCACTGATCCTCTGCCCTCCATTTTCCTTCCTCTTTCTCTGGAGAGCCTGTTAGCCACCTGGATGGGGCCTCTGCTTTGCTTATCTTTGTCTTCAGTTTGTTGGTCTGTTTTCTTTCTATTCTTATCGATTTGTTGCCTCATTTTATTTTCTACTCTTTCCACTGACTTTTCAACACATTGGCAAGCCTTTTTAACTTCTAGGAGTGTTTGCTTGTTTTTCTCCTCGCTGGTTTTCATTTGGGCATGATACACTAAGTCCTTGCTTCATGTTGCCAATAGGTTCGGCGAGTCGAGGTAAAGCAATGTATAATGAAACCCATTTTACCACAGGATAATGAATAAAATACCATCTCCTCAACATTCGAGCAAAAGGCCATTATTCAAGGACTTGCTGTACTACATTAAGTTTCTTAGAAAGTTCATTTCTTTGGATGATCCATTAGCCCTGCTCTTCCTGGTCTTTCTTCTCTCTTTCACGGTGCTGGCCCCACTGTGTTCTGGTGGGGCCACCATTCCCTCCAGGGTCTGCCCTCCTACCAAAGGAGCTCCTCCTGGACAGGGCAGCAGAAGCAGACAGGGGTCAGCCCTCGTGCCATGGACCCTCAGAGGCCAGAAACAGGCAGGCTTCTCCTAGGCTGCTGCCAGCCACATTAGGACCCTGGGTTTGCCATTCATTTCAATCTTTTCTTTACCAAAAAAAAAAAAAAAAAAAAGAGGAGGCTAGGGTGTCACTGGGAGCACCAACCTGTAAAGACCTGCTTTCCCTTCGCCCTCTGCTTCGGCCTACTTGCCACTGCTCCATCCCCGGGGCTGTCGGCCACATGGCCCTGTGGCTCCAGCAGGCAGATATGCTCCCCCGCTGCCGCTCAGGCTGTCCTCTTGGCTGCGGCTTTCTCCACCCCTTGCATCCATCAAATTGCCCCTGTGTACTTTCCAGCTTCCAGAAATCTGTTACTATCTCTCCCTGTTGGAGCCGTCAACTCCCCTCCCTCACTCCCAGCACCGAGAGCGTTGCTTTGTTTTCAAAAGACATTGATATTTTCCTGGCACTGGGCTCTCTGGAGGCCTGGGAAATCAAATGGGGCCTCAGGTCCATTCAACTGAGACGGTGACTGGTGAACGACGAAGGGACGAACAACCAACATAACCTGCCTACTGGCACCCAGATCAGGGGCCCAGCTTCTTATACTGGGAAGGGAAGTAGCAGAGACACACAGACCATCCTTAGTGGGAGGGCGTGAGGAGGTCATGGAGACCAAGGCCCTCGATTCTTCGGGGGGGAGCAGGGAAGGAAAATTCCCAGGCCGTTCCTCTGGCGTGTCTACAGCCCACGAACTCCTTTCAGACAAAATCAGGAAACTGCACTCATGAGAACCGAGCCCTCCAAGTAGGAGGCAGCACCACCCAACAAAGCACAGAGGAGAAGGGGCTAGAAGGGCAGGGTTCGCACAGCTTCGACAAAAGGGGCGCTTACCTAAAAGGTGAAACTTGCCACTAAGCCTGTGACTACAGGTGAGACGGCACACAGTACACAACACTCATGATCATTATATTAATGATAGCATGGATTGTAAGCATTTTATCAACAGCAATTATATACACAGGGGAGAAGAGTCAGAGTGACAGCGGTGATTAGGATAAACGTTATGATATATTTGAAAAACAGAGGATTCTCTGGCAGTTCACTGAGAAAGAAGAGAGACTCCTGAGTGCCCAGTATACATATGGCAAGTGTGTGTGCCAAAGCCAAGAGAGGTGAAAAGGCCGGCTGCCCAAGGAGAGGGCTAGCTGGAGAGGCAGCCCTCCAAAGGGAGGGCCCAGAGACCATGCAACCTAAAGCCACTCCTTGGCGGCACACTCACGGCGGGCGGAGGGGGGCGGGCAGGGGCAGTTATAGGCAAATGATTTAGTAGCTGCTGCCTGAGGTGGTAGATGAGAGTTGGGGCAAACTATAGACTAAGCAGAAAGTGAGACGAGAGGCTGGGGAATGAGATGCCCACAAGGAAATCTTAACGGCCATGTGCAT
Source organism: Pteronotus mesoamericanus (assembly GCF_021234165.1). NCBI lineage: Eukaryota > Metazoa > Chordata > Mammalia > Chiroptera > Mormoopidae > Pteronotus > Pteronotus mesoamericanus. The sequence goes on from NW_026555183.1 coordinate 125,907, forward strand.
GCCCGAGGCTGTGCAGATGCGCAGGGGAGACCTGAGAGGGCCCTGAGTGATCACTTCTGGCCGACCCTGAGGCTCAGAGCGAACAGGAAGTGAAGGAGAAGGAAGAATCGCCAACTGTCTGGCCGTGTGTTAATAAAACACATGAAGCCACACATCCGAGTTCAAAACACTACAAATGGGATAAACTCAAAGCAATCCACACCAAGACATATTCTAATCTAACTGTCAAAAGCCAAAGACCAAGAGAATCTTGAGAATAATAACACAGGAGGGGCCGTACAAGGAAGGGGCTTCCAGAAGAGCAATGCATACAGTTATCACCCAGTCAGGACAGCACTAGCTGTAGGCAGGAAAAGGCACGAGAAGGGTTTCTTGGCCGCTCGGCATGTTCTATTTCTCCACCTGGGTCATGGTTACACAAATATTCGCTTTAAAATCATTTGAACTAGAATAAAGGGGGTCTGCACAGGGAAAACATCCAACTATTTCATGTGTCTAGCTTTATGAGTTAAGAGTCCCCCCAAAGGCTCTATTTCGTATCAAAGAAAAAGTTTTCTCACTGTATACTTCCAAAATGAAAAAAAGCAACTTAGAAAAAAAAGTGTAACTGAAACTAAATTACGCTACATTTTTGCCCCTATCCAGTAGTGGAAATGTCAGAAGGATCAAATCTTGCACTGGCAAGGCTACAGAAGGATGGACACCGCTTGGCCTTGCAAACGGCGACAAGCCTGGCCTCACCACTGTGACCTGGGGAACCCCATCCTAAGGGCATAATCTAAGTGGCGATACACTTTATGTGTAAGCGTGTTCACTGCATCCTTTTTTAAAGACTCACAATGGGGGAATTACCTAAGTAATATGCATTCACTGGGGAACATATGAAGACTACAAAGTAGGATCAAGAAACAGAAATTAAACTGAACTGCTTCTGATTCCAACCGGGAGAAAACCAATGTCCACCTTCTGGCCCATTTCCTGCGGTTCTTCTCTATTGTTTTCCTTTAGAAAGGCAAAGTCATGCCATGTATTTCCTTTGTACTTCGCGTTTTCCCTTCAACATTCTAATACATGTTTCCTCACTGTGCCATCACCAACTTTTGAAATGATGAATAGCCCTGGCTGGTGTGGCTCAGTGGGTTGAGCGCCGGCCTGTGAATCAAGGGGTCGCCAGTTTGATTCCCAGTCAGGGCGCATGCCTGGGTTGCGGGCCAGGTCCCCAGTAGGGGGCGTGTGAGAGGCAACCACACATTGATGTTTCTCCCCTCCTTTCTCCCTCCCTTCCCCTCTAAAAATAAATAAAATCTTAAAAAAGAAAAGAAATAATGAATGCTATTTCACCATTATACATAAGCCGTTTCCACCTGAGTGTTACCCAATGTCAAAGTTTCACCTTGTTTTCAGAAAGTGGTAAGCAAATTATAGCAAATGGCCGAATGGAATAGTGTGTGACAATTAAAAATGCCACTTCAAGAACATGGGAAAATGCTTAGAATGAGGTCTAAGGGAAAGGACATAATTATATAAAAGTGTGCACATGTCATTATCACACTTAACATATATGAAGAAATTTTTTTCAAAAAAGGATGACAGGAAAAACAATAGAGGGAAACAGACCAAAATATTAACACCAACCATTTCTGGGCCACCAGGTTATGGACTGTTTTTATTTTGCCTCTGCATGTCTTTGGCTTATCTCAAATTTCTCCAGTTAATGTCCTGATTTCATAATCTGTCAAAAGCAGTTTTTCAAGGGAAGGAAAAGCTTATGCATTAGAGAAAAAAGAAAGAAGTAAGGGGCCGGTCCCTAAATATTCCCCAAATGCTGGCTGAGCACAGAAGGAACCCCGGCATGAGCCAGGAGCTAAGCCAAGGTGACAGTTCTGTCTGTGACCACTGAGTGGGAGACCACAGCTGCATAAAATGGTGACCACATACCTAGACTCATCACAGAGTGGTTGCTGCTCCAACAGATCTGCTCAACCTGCTGCTGCTTTGCCATCTGTACAGCATTTGCTGAGACGTCAGCGAGCTCCACCACGGCTTTCAACAGCTGGGGGGGGGAGGGAGGGAAGGAGGGAGGGAAATGCGTGGGCAATAAATGCCAGTGGTCTGAGCTATAAAAGGCACCTCGTGCTTCCCACCCAGGTTCACATGGAGCGTGTGATCCTCTCTAGGCTCTTAAGCCTGTGGCATTCACCCCCAAGGACATCCATGGGTGATGGCAGGACTCCCAGCTACCTGGAGAGTCGTCAATCAGAGCTCTCCAACCTAACCTCCTCCATCCTGGCCCAGCGGGGACACCACACATCACGTGCCCCATCCCACACTGGGTAGCCAAGCAAAGCCTGTGGCACTGTGGGAAAATGTCCCGTGGTGGGGAATCAATGCCCCCAAATCAAAGGGCCTTTCTGCTGGGAGAGGGCTATACCCTACCTCACCCTGTTGGCAAAGTCACAAAGGACAAGCTAACCAGAGGTTTGGAAGTCTAGGAGCCTTTCCATTAAATAACCAATATAAACGCTGTACAAGCCCCGAGCCGATGTCAGAGTTCCACGCATGGCTACTGTGCTCATAATCACAGCCAAAGTCTGCATTTAGGTTGGCTCTGGGGGTCTGAAATGTGGAACAAAATGGGTACATATTCACATAGCCGGCTCAGCAGTGTGAGACCACTTTTTCCTGTTTCTCTGAGCTGAGTCAAGTGCACAAACAGGCAAGCATCTGCCTGTCTGGCATAGTTCTTGGTCATACGCAAGAACAAACAGGCCATGATACATTCCGGTGTGTCACAAAGACAGAATGAGATCAATACAGGGACAGATGCGGGAACGAAATACTCTGTAGCCACTAAGATCATGCTTTTGGAGAAGTCAGAATGACATGCAACAATGCTCACAATAAAAATTCCAGTGAAGGAGCAAGCGTGTCATAGGCAATTAGGACGCAGTACAGGCAGCACACAAACCTCTTCCAGACCCAGGGGCTTGGCTCAGTTAACACCCACTGAAGTGCAGCGGGGCTCTCAGAGGGAGAACCCGTATCACCGCTCATCCCCTCCACGGCACAAGGAGAAGCTCCTGCCCCGACCCACCAAAGGTCCCGCCCAGGCTGAGGGCTGGAGCCTGGAGACCAGCCGTGCCACCTGCTCACAGGGAACCTGGGCCCAGTCTCTCCCAGCCCCCCGTCCCAGCTCTTGGGTCCCACGCTAGGGGCTACAGTGGGAGAGGAGAGGGTGATTCTTACCTGACGACATGACATCAGAGTCTGGTACACAGCCTGGACGATGGGGCCGCACGGGTGGAGGTAGGGGCCTGGGCGCTGGCAGCACTCACCCAGATCGTCGTCGTAGACTTGGAGGAAAGCTATGACGAGCTGGTAGAAGTCAGAGATGACCAGGCGCAGTTTCTGGTCCAGGGTGCTGGTGTCGATCCTGCTTGAAGCAGCAGCAGCCCCTTGCTTCTGCTGCGCAAAGCACTGCAAAGCCAAAGGGAGAAGGTCCCTTGATGCTGCCCTGCATGCCTATGGGGCGCCAAGTCCCTTCCACCCATCAGGGGACAGGGTCTGCTGGCCATCCCAGGCTCCCGAAAACCAGAGGACATTAAGACCAGAGGCAGAAAAGAGCAACTTTGTTCCGAGCAAAGCTGAATGGCTCCTGGCCTCAGCCCCGCCACTGCAGCCTGTGTGGGCCTCAGGGTCACACGCACGGCAGCGCAGGAAAGCCTAGAGCTCGGGGCCTGGCATGCAGTCCACCTGCCCGATCCTTTCCATTCCACAGGAAACCTCCCAGCTCCTGCCCGGGGCTTGTCTGTCTCTCCCCTTCCTGTGGGCTGAGCACCCCCTACATTCTAGAGCCCATCAGGCTCCGCACACATGCCATCTCACTGAAGCCTCACAACACGCCCATTGTGAAGGTGGGGTGCCTGAAGCCCTGGGAGCGAGCACCCTCACCTCCGTCCGCAGTGTCTGCAGCTTGGTCACGCTCTCCTGCAGCTGCTTGGCCAGCTCTATCACCTTCTCCTTCTCCAACTCCACAGGGGGGTTGGCCCTGCAGGGAGAAAAGGGGGGGCGCTCCCAGCTCTGTTCCATCTCGGGCCACGCATGAAAAGTCTGTCCTAGATCATCAAACCATGCAGGGCCCCTACCTCTGCCAGTCATTGCCTTGCTTGTCAGGGGGCTGCATGTCCAGGAGCCTTGGGTCACACTCAGGGTTCAGGAGTGTCTGCAGCTGGGAGCTGGAGTAGAGCTCCCCCAGCAGTTCCTCGTTCTTCTCCATGGTGCTCTCGAACTGCCCCTGCACACTGCAAAGGCGGCCCCAGGGCCACAGTCACACGCTGCAGCACGGCATCGAGGGACTGTGCTGGCAGCCTCGCTGACGTCCCATGTGGGAAACCCAAGAGGCCAAACAAGAACTGGCCGAGAGGCCAAGAGGAGGGGTCTCCTTCAGTTCTTGCCTGCTTTGGCAGCCAGAGCTGACGCCATGCCTCTGAGAACCCACCTGCCAGCAGGGGCAGCCCAAGCACCCACTCTCCTCAGGAGGCCCATCCCCTTCACCCCGGCAGCCCGGGACCTGGGCCGGTATGCAGCTGCAGCCGCCAGGCCGGGGAGTGAAACCCCAGCTAGAGATGTGCCTGGGGGCAGGCCCAGGTGCCCCGCAGGTCCCCGGGGCCACCCGCTCCAGTTGGAGGACCAAGGACACCTGCCGGCCATTCTGTGGAGGGCCTGTGCCGAGCCTTTACCTGGAGAAGCTGGAACATCCGACGGCCAGGCTCTGGACCACGCCCAGCAGCTGGTCCATGAAGTGCAGCTGCTTCTGGGCGCAGGCCCAGCCCTAGGCAGGAAACATCACGTGCACTCACTGGCAAGGCATGCTGGGTGTCCCCGCCGCACACCCTACCCTGCTGCAGCTAGTGGAAAGGAAAAGCCTGGACCACCCGCTCCCTAGTTCCCACTGGGCAACATCTTGGACTGGCTCAGGGACCACAGCCTCAGGGGCTATTATCATGCAGCACTCCCTGTTCCAGCCCAACCTTCGGCTGCACCGATGCCTGGGACCACAGTGGAAGCGACAAGTGTTGTATAAACATCTGGGAGTTTGTGCCCATCACACACCCAACAGTGCAGCTTCTTGGTTGGGCGTGCAGGGTGCAGGAGGGCCTGTCGAAGGCAGCAGCCCACAGGAACCTGACGGTGGCCCGTTCCTCAGGAACATCTCCAGGAGGCAGATCCCCCGCCCCAGCCGGGAACGACCAAAGCTGACTGGCACAGCAAGATGGAGCTGCGGAGGTGGCCTGCACCAACCCCACTCCTCCTCGATGGGAGAACAAGGACTTGTCCCTGACAGGCGGCATGTGGCTGGCCTTACAGCCAGGGTCCCCAAGCAGCAGCTGCCCAGCCAGGAGCTCAAGGCTTTAGGAGTACAACTCCTTCGTCCTTCCAGAAAGAGAAGGCTCGCAGCCAATCCCCAGGACCCACTTACAACCTGAGAGGCCCGGCCTGCTGCAGAGAGCCCTGTGTAAGCAAGTGGGCCAGAAAGGAAACTGGGCCCGCCGCTCCACTTTAGCTCCTCATTGCCCTGCCCTACACACCCACTATTCTGGAGAATGCGTCAGAGCAATCTGCTCAGCCAGCCTCACTGGCTACTTCCTTACTAGAAAGCCCTCCAAAAAAGCATCTGCACTTAAAGTGGGTGTGAAAGGCACAGGCTGAAGTGAAAGGGCCAAGAGGCTCCGGGTGGCATTTTAGCCCAGGTGGCCCTGGGTAGGGAGGAAATCTGAGGACAGGGATGTACTCTGTTACATGCTTGCAACTCAGCTCCCCATCCATGGGGGCGAGCCTCGTGGCTGCAGCTGCCTGGCACTCTCTGCAACGATGGCTCCCGGCTACGTGGCCATGTCTATAGGACCGGTGTCCCTGGCATCTCCACCTCCACACCCTCAGTCTGCCACGGGCTGCTCAGGCCTCATCACTACCTCCTGGTGACTCATTCTCCCAACCTGCCCACATGACGCTGAGCCCAAGTGACATACCTGAAGGGCAGCCTGAGTAGGAGGTGGGGAGGGGGAACACTGTCTAGAGAGGGGATAGCCCAGACAGCAACATGAGGAGCAACTGTCCCTGAGGACCTCACGAACTTTCACCAGCGGCCAGGGCTGGGACGCCCTACTTGCCACCCCTCCTCAGCACAGACCCAGCTCCATATAGTCCCTCCGGATGCCCAGGAAGGGGTAGGTGCTTATGCTCGGGGCTCTGCCAGCCTGGGGCGGGGCTGGCACTTTGGCACTTACCCCAGGGGGCAGTCCTGGCCTGTGTCTGCCCGTGTGCTCCCCTCGCTACAGGCCTGGCCCACAGAGCTCCTCTGTGGGTTATCAGGGCCCAGCCCCTCTAAGACCGAAGGGTCCCCAGGCCGGACTGCAGCCACCTTGCTGAAGTCCATCCATGGTCTCTAATGACCCAGGAACAGCACCAGGTAGGAGCCTCATCGCATCTGTCTCCCCCCCCTGCCATCCAGCAAGGACGAGGACACTGTGAAAGGTTTGCAGAGCAAATCCACGAAGCCCCAGAACTCCCCACGATCCAGGTCCACTCCCTCTCCTGGGCCCCACCCGAATCCCTCCATCAGCAAACCCGGTGGGCCAGCCGAATCCAGCTGCCTCCCTCACCGCCTCGGCTACAGCAGATACCCAAGCCAGCGCCCGAGTGCCTGGGCACAGCTGCAGCCTAACAACAGGTCTCTCAGGGGCTACCCGGCCACCTCCTTCACACCCGGGCCACAGCCATGTCTGTGCTACTAAACAGAAACTCTCTAGTGGCCACCCACTGCATGGAAAAGAGCACCCTGAGGCCTCCCCAAGCCTACTACGTGCCACATGGCCCAGGCCCCATCTCCACTCCGGCCAGAGCGGCCTGTTGGCTGTTTCTGGAACAGGCCAAGCACATGCCACCTCAGGGCTGTCCTCTCCCTGTTCTCGAGCCCTTCACAAATATGCTCTTCTACTTCAGCTGCACTGCTATTTTTTATTGAGATATAAAACACGCCTCATGAACTCACCCTTCTTAAGCGCACAGTTCAGTGACTGTCAGGGTAGTCACAGAGCTGTGCAGCCATCACCACTATGTAAGTCCAGAACATCTCCATCACCCCTGAAAGAAACCCCTTCCCCACCGGCAGTCACTTCCCATACCCCTCGCCCAGCCCCTGGCACCCACTGACCCCCCTTCTTTCTCTATGCTCGTGCCTCTTCTGGACATTTCACAGGAATGGGATCATACACTACGTGAGCTTCTCTCACTCAGCAGAATGTTCTCATGGTTCATTCACGTTGTAATACGTATTGGCAGTTTATTCTTTATTATTGCTGATTAGTTTATCTAGTCACCAGTTAATAAAAAGTTGGGTTCTTTCTACTGTGGGCTCTTTAGAATAGTATTTCCTCCTCACGTGCAAGTTTTTGTGTGGATATTACGTTTTCAGTTCTCCTGGCTATATAGCTAGAAGTGGAATTGCTGGGTCCTGTGGGAACTCCAGGTTTATCCTTTGGAGGAACTGCCAGTCCGTCTTCCCCAGCGGCTGTGCCATGTACATCCCCACCAGCAGTGCACGAGGGGTCCGACTTCTCACCCTCACCCATGCTGGTTGTGTTCCCTTGGTAAATTACAGCCATTCTGCTGTGGGTGGCGTGTGGTCTCAGAGAGGTTTCAATGGGCATTTCCCTGATGACTAATGATGGTGAGCATGCTTTCAGGCACCTTACTGAGCATTTGTGTATCTTCTTTGGAGAGATGTCTATTCAGATCCTTTGCCCATTTTTGCCTTGGGTTACTTGTCTTTTTATTACTGAGCTGTCACGGTTCTTTATAGATTCCGGACACTAGACCCTTACCAGATATGTGATTGATAAAGATTCTCTCTAATTCTATGGATACTTTTCAATTTTTTGATCGTGTGGTTGGAAGCACCAAAGTGTTTCATTTTAATAAGGTCCGATTGCTCTATTTTTTTCCTTCTGTGGCTTGTGCTTTTGACATCAAAATGATGACTTTTACACTTGATCTTAGCCAAAAGGCTGAATAGTAGTAAAATGACAACAAGGATATTGTTATGAACTCAGGGCTTTAGAGATACACAATAGGGTCCCAGTCTACTGTAGTCATTGTCATTGCAATGCATCCATCATCTCCACAATGTCTCCTCTTTGGCCAGTGAGGGCTTCTATTGCTGACTGGCTCCCGAGTCCTGTGGAAGGTGTTCCTGACTGAACTGGTACATTTCCTGCCCCAGGCCTGTGTTACAACTGGAGCGTCATTGTTGTTGGCCTTTTCAGGGGACAAAACAAGGAAATGCATGCATATGCATACACACGCATACACACACACACAGTTTTTAAGTTAAAACATACTAGGGGCTCACACAGCTTACAGCTGTACCTCCTTTCTCCCATGCCCCAACTCCCAACATTCACTAGTGTCAACATACATTATTATTTTCCTTTTATTTTTTATTCCATAAAATGGAATGAAGTATTAATCCATGCTCCAGCAGGGATGACCCTTGAAACGAATGTGCTAAGTGAAGAAGCCAGTCGCAAAGGGCCACATGCTGTATGACTCCATTTCTATGACACAGAAACAGCAGAGCAGGGGGTACCACGGGCTGCAGGTAATGGGGAGGGGAGAGGCTGCTTAATGGGCACGGGTCTCGTCTTAGGAAGGTGAAAATGTTCTAGAACTAGACAGAGGTGACAACTGCACAACATTAGGAATGTACTAAATGCTGTTGAACTGTCTGTTTTAAAATGGCTTAAAAATTGAGTACAGAATTTCAGTTTTGGAAGATGAAAAAAGTTCCGAAGATAGAAGGCAGTGACAGCTACACAACACTGTGAAGGTACTTAATACCACTGACTGTATACTGACAACGGTTCAGATGATAAATGTTTACGTTATTTGTATTTCTACCAAAATAAAAATATTTTTTTTTAAATAGTAGAACCCCATCAGGGCCTGCTGGGAAATATTTTTTAAATAGTTAAAGTCATAAATTTTATGCTATGTACATTTTACCACAATAAAAATAATTTTTCAAATAAAAACTAAGGGCCCTTGGCTGGCATGGCTCAGTGGATTGAGCACCGGCCTGTGAACCAAAGGGTCGCTGGTTGGATTCCCAGTCAGAGCACAGGCCTGGGTTGCGGCGGGTTCCCAGTGGGAGGCGCGAGAGGCAACCACACATTGGTGTTTCTCCCCTTCTTTCTCCCTCCCTTCCCCTCTCTAAAAATAAACAAATAAAATCTTTTCTAAAACTAAAATAAAATAAAATAAAAACTAAGGGAAGGGTTACAGCTCCAGGTAAGACGGAGGGAACACATGCCATCTTCCTCTCCCATGAAGTACCCGCATCTCAGAGCAGGACAGAATGCATGTGGCAGGTGTCTGCAGCCTCAGAAAGGTAAATGCCAGAAGGAGTTGCAGGGGAGGCACGGAAACCACGGTTACCACTCAGACTGGTGACGGTTTACTGTGTTCTCTCCTCTGCTCTCTCCGAACCTGACCTCAGCCCACCCCAATTCCAAAAGAGAGCATGGTGGTACAGACAGAGAGCTCCGGAAAAGAGAACTCCTCATGCTCAAAGAGAGTGGGAGAAATCCCTGGCCTTTTTTCTCTCCCTCTTCTCTGTTCTCTCAGACCTTGGGCGATATCATGGTGGGGGTGGTAGCACCAGCCAAAGTGTCTGACAACAGAAAACAGCAGGAGCAACACTCTGAGGGCAGGGAAACTTCCTCTCCCTTTGGTGGAGCCATGGGGCCAAATCCTACGACCCCTTCTTCCTCTCAGTCCTTCTGCTGCTACGGTGAAGTCACAGAAGTGAGTGATTTCTGGCTAAAGGACCGGAAAGGAGAGCCCAGGAGCCAGACAGTATCAAAGAGATGACAGGGAGGGAAGAGCTCAGGAAAGTGACCCCCTAAAGCTGTTCATGAACAGCTGGGCTCACTCCATCCCCACACCCATGTCAGGGTGGACCTGATCTTAATGAACATATTGAAAACTCTGATTACTAAGCCAAAGGAGAAACCAACGCCCGGGTCCCAGGCCAGCCCTCAGGTGGTGCACATGCATGACAGATCCAAATGGCACAAAGGTCTGTGGAAACTGAGCCGACACTGGGGCCACAGGCCAGAGAAGCAGGCAGAACATGCAGCTTCAAACTAACCAGGTTAGGCGCCTCCTAAAACACAAGCATTCTCCATAAAATTTAACAAGACCCAGTGTCAAAGTAATAGTCAAAATGTCTAGGACGCAATCTAAAATTACTTGGCACATGAAGAAAACCACAAAAATCTCAACTTTCATGAGAAAAGACTGTCAAAAGACATGAATGACAGAACAGCACAGATGCTGGAATAACCTGACCAATTTAAAGCAGTCATCATACAAATGCTGAAGAGCTAATGATGAACACTCTTGAAACAAAGTTAATAGAAAGCATCAGCAAGGAAACATAAAATATTAAGAAAACACACAGAAACTTTAGAACAGAAAAATAGAAAATCTGAAATTAAAAACTCACTGATGGACTCAAGAGCAAAAGGGAGGGGACAGGGGAAGGAGTCAGTGACCTTGAAAACAGTAACAGAAACTTTTCAATATGAGCAACAGAGAGAAAACATAAAACTTCCCATGTTTGGCAAAAGGTACAAACTTACAGACTTGTGAAGCTAAGCAAATGCAAACAGGACAAACCCAAAGAAATCTTCCCAGAAACACATAATCAAATGACAAAGAAAAAAATGTTAAAGTTGCAGGAGAAAAACAATGCATGACCCACAAAGGGAAAATCATTCAAATTGACTGCAGATTTGTCATTAGATCCCCTGGAGAAAGAAGAACTGCCAACCCAAAATTCTATATTCAGTCAAAAAGTATCCATCAGGAATGGAGGGGTGCTAGACATGCTCAAACAAATAAAATCTAAGAGAATATAGACCTAGCGGAACATTTCTAAAAAAAATGCTGAAGGCAATTCTGCAGATAGAAGATGATACCAGAAAGATACTTGGAAGATCACAGATGAAGGAAGAATAAAATAAAGGACAAAACCCCATGATCATCTCAGTACATGGAGAGAAAGCATTTATAAAATTCAATACCCTTTCACGATAAAAACTTAACAATGTAGGAATAGAAGGGAACATCCTCAACCTCATAAAGGACATCAATTAAAAAGAAACCCACAGTTAGCATCATCCTCAATGGTGAAGACCAAGTACCTCCCCTTAAAATCAGGAACAAGACAAGATGTCAACTTTTGCCACTTCTATTCAACATTGTACTAGAGGTGCTGGAGAGCAATTAGGTAATAAAAAGCATCCAAATTGGAAAGGCAGATGTCGAACTATATTTGCAAATAACATGATCTTGTATATAGAAAATCCTAAGTGATCCATTAAAAAATTATTAGAACTACTAAGCAAGTTTAGAAAGGTGGTAGGATACCACAGCAATATGCAAGAATCAACTGTATTTCCACACATTAGCAATAAACAATATAAAAATGAAATTAAGAAAATTTCATCTACAATAACATCATAAAGAATAAAATACTTACGAATAAATTTAACCAAAGAAGTATAAGACTTGTACACTGAAAACTACAACACATCTTTGAGAGACATTACAGAAAACCTAAATAAATAATTCATGGATGGGAAGACAATATACCATATTTTGCCATGTACGATGTGCTCTCGTGTATAATGCACACCCAAAATTTTTACCACAACTTTCAGGAAAAAAAATCTTTCATTTCAACTTTTTAACTCATTTTTTTTAATTTATATATATTTAGATACTTCTTTTTTATATTGTAAAGGAATTTTAGCATTTATTTTTTAACATATGATGGCACAAGAAATCTTACGTAACAAATCATTACAAAACACAAGAATAGATACAAGGTATTTCAGGTACTACCCATGTATAAAGTGCATCCTTACTTTTCCCTCAAAAATTTGGGCAAAAAAAAAAATGTGCATTATATATGGCAAAATATGATGGTTGATGGCAATACTCCTCAAAGTGATGTACAGATTCAGCAAAATCGCCATCAAAATCCCAGGTGGCTTTTGAGGAAACTGACAAGCTGATTCTGAAATTCATATGGAAATTCAAGAGACCCCCTAATAACCAGAACAATCTTTAAAAAGAGAAAAACTGGAAGATTCATATGTTACAGCTTACTACAAGCTACAGTAATCAAGACAGTGCAGTACCAGAATAAAGACAGGCATATAGATCAATGGATTAGAATGGAAAATCCAGAAATAAGCCCTCAGTTAAGCTGATTTTCAACAAGGATGCCAAGACAATTAATTCAATGAGGAAAAAAATGGTCTTTTCGATAAATGGTACTGGGACAAATGAACAGCCACACACAAAAGAATGAAGTTGGATGCATACATTACACCATACATAAAACTACCTCAAGACCTAACTATAAAAGCTAAGACTATGAAACTCTGAGAAGAAAACATGTGTCAATGTTCGTGACTTTGGATTTGGCAGTGGATCCTTAAATATGACACCAAGAGCACAAGCAACAAAGGAACAATTAAACTAGACTGCATCGAAACTTTATGCCCCAAAGGACGCATCAAGCGAAAAGACAATCCACAGAATGGGAGAAGATACTTGCAATTCATATATCTGATCTGACTTGTATCCGGTATATACAAAGAATTCTTATAACTCAGCAATAAAAAGACCAAAAAATCCAATTAAGAAGCGGGCAAAAGAATTGAACAAAGACATTTCTCTAAAAAAAGATCTATAAATAGCAAGAAGCACATGAAGATGCTCAACATCATTAGTCATCAGGGAAATGCAAATTATAACCACAATGAGATGAGCTAGCCCTTCACACCCAACAGGATAGTCAGAACCAAAAAGACAGCCAATAGCTAAGTGTCGGTAAGGATGTGGAGAAACTGGAACCCTCACACGTTGCTGGTGGGAATGTAAAAATGGCGCAACCACTTTGTAAAATAATTTGGTTGTTCCTCAAAACGTTAGACATCAAATTACTATATGACCCAGCAACTCCTAGCTATGTAACATTCCTCGCTACATACCCCAAAGAATTGAAAACATGTCTTCAGTCAAAATCATATACAGGAACATTCATAGCAACATTATTTATAATAGCCAAAATGTGGAAACAATTATTTCAAAAAAATTTTTTAAAGTATTAAGACTAGAGGGCAGGATTTCTTTGAATCAGCAGTGACTGTGGAGGAGGGTGTGGATTAGGGCCCCCGCTGCAGCAGGCAGCGCATGGGGGAAACGCACGGGCTCGGGAGCCACCGGTCTGGGCTGGAGGCCAGGCTCTGTCACTGGGTGACCTCAAGTGAGTTGTCACTGCTCCTGTGAAATGGAACTAAGACAAGTACTACTGCCAAGGGTAGGTGAGACACCTACTGGCGTGTACGAGGGGGTACCCCAAAAAAACCCAGAATTTATTTTTAAAAAAATGGTGTATCCATTCTCACACGTTTAAACTTCAGTCTTCAGTCACCTTCCAAGTAGTCTCCATTTGATGCGATACACCTTTCGAGACTTTTTTCCCCACTGCTCAAAACAGTTTTTGAACTCCTCGATTTTGACACCTTTTAGTGCTTCTGCCATTTTTTTATTTCACCTTTCCCACATGGGCAAAACATTTCTCTTTGAAGGCTTTTCTCATCCGGGAAAACAAAACAAACAAAAATCGCTTGGGGGCAAGATCGGGTGATTAGGGAGGGTGGGGCATGGGGGTCACGCCATTTTTGGTCAAAAACTACTGAGCACTCAGCACAGAGAGGGCAGGTGTGCTCCTAAATCACCCATCATGAAATGGGCAAACCTGCTGAAAGAGTCCTCAAAGAAAATCCACTGAAGCAGAACGCAGCCTCTCACAACAATGCCAGCTGATACACTGATGCGAATGGGTTCCTAGACCACTCACCTACTGGGGGAAGCCTGTACTACAAGAGGCTCACCCTCCAGAAGACAATTCTGGTATTTTTGGGGGTCCCCCCTCATGTAGTACTTACCACAGTGCCAGTGTGTATGAAGTCATCGACTGAGTACAAGATGCAGTCTGTCCCTGCATTTGGTCATCATAAGCCTGAGATCCACCCTGGCCTCCTCAGCAATGGCTAGACTCTACTCCAGGGAAGCCTATGGACTCCTGCCCTGGGGGGCTAGGGATCGGGGAGGCGGGAAGATGAGTGGGGACAGAGAGGGCCCTCTCTTACCTTCAGGAGCTCCTGGTCATTCGGCCCGCACAGCATCAGCTCATGGCCTAGTTTCACCATCTCTGTTGGAACACAAGGATCCTATCACTGCCGACCCCCACCTAGACAGGAGAGGACGTCGCACACCCAGGGGATGCACAAACATGCAGAGTTCCCAGCAGTTCTCTGGTAAGGGTGTTCCTGCTCCAGCGTCGGCAGGTCCAGAGCCCACAAGGCTTGGCTCGGCCTGAAGGACCGGGTGGATAAGGAAGCAGGTGGCCCACACACATAGCTGCCAAGACCGCCTCTTGCTGTGTGATCTGCATCCAGTCACTGCCCCTCTCTGGGCATCAGTTTCCTCACCTAAAAATAAGGGGTCACATCCAATGCTCTTCCATTTAGGGAACTCGGGCTTCTAAGAGAAGACAGCAGCTTCCTGAGGAGCCGACAGAGGTCAGGGAACCTTCCAAATACACAGTGTGCTGCCTTTTCAGAGACCTTATCAGGCCAAAGCAAAAGGAACCATTGCTCTCATTTGTCCACTTCTTACATATCTTTCATGTCATCATCTCCTTTCCTCTCGCCACCAACCCCAGGAGGTGAACCTTAGCTTCATTTTACAGATTGGGAAACTGAGTCCAGGGTGTCCTGGGTATCTTCTGAGGAACCATCTGGTATACAGAGAAAGGCCAAGACTTGGGGCCAGAGTGTCTGGGGCCAATGCCAGCTTCACGCTCCCCACCTAGCTCTGCGGCAATGTCCTCACCCTCACAGGCAAAGTCCATCTCCTACCCCCAAGTGCCTCAGTGGCAGAACAGGCAGAACTCTGGCATCTGCTTTGGAAGGTGTGGTGCAAGAGCAAGCAGTGCATCTACGTGAAAGCATTAGGAATCCTGGAATGCCGTACAAATGCCAGTAATACCCTCAAGCACACCTGCTCCACCCACAGCCCTTAACCCCAAATCCTCGTGTCCTCCCTGGCCGCTCTCTTGCTTAGCCCACATCCAAACCTCAGGGAGTCTGGCTGACCTTCCCTTCGCTATAGATCCAGGATCTGAACAGTGAACCCCTCCCACTCTCGTCCCCATCTCTAGCCTGGTTCACTGGAAGACCCTCTCAATGGTCTCCCTGCGTCTGCCTGGGCCTCCTATTCTCAGCGCAGTGGCCCGCAGGACCCCGCAAAACCCAAAGTGAGGCCACAACCTTCCTTGGAATGAAAGCCAATGTCCTTCCGTGGCCCACAAGGCCTGACCAGATCCGGCCCTGTCCCCCTCTGACCTCATCCCACCTTTCTTCCCTTGCTCTCCACTAGGTACCAGCCACCATGGCCTCTTCACCGTTCCTCAAAGCTGCCAGGGACACACAAGCCTACCTCAGGCCCTTTGTACTTGCTATTCTCATGCCCTGAGCGCTATTCTTCCTGGTGTCTGCCTGACTCACTTCCTCCCCTCCTGCAAGTCTCTACTTAAAAGAGAGGACTTCCCCGGCCATTGGCCATCGTATGTCAACAGTACCGCCCTTCTCCCAACTCACCCAGGCACTACTCTATCCTCACTTGTCCTTGTTTATGGCGCTTCTCACTGTCTGTACACTGAGGATCCTGCTGCCTTCTTTGTTTACCACCTGTCTCTCCCACCTAGCACCTAAGCACCGTGAGAGCAGTATAGCTCGCTGCCAGCACCCAAAAGAGCACAGGGTGCATAGTAGGTGCTCCATAAGAACTTGTCAAATGAATCTGCGATTCTAATCTCCCTCTTTGTCCCATTTTCTCCCATTTATACTCCTTAACAAGCATTCATGTCTACCACCTGCTTCAATAGTCAGCACACTCCCACAAGGTGGGCAAGGCTGAGGTTATCACCCATACCTGACCGAAGAGGAAACTGAGGCTGGGAATGGCAAGGTCAAGGCTGTGGCTGGGCTGAGGGCCAAGGTCAGCACCTGTATATGCATGAGTGTTAAAGAACTCAGCCCTGGCTGGTGTGGCTCAGTGGACTGGGTGCCAGCCTGTGAACCAAAGGGTTGCTGGTTTGATTCCCGGCTGGGGCACATGCCTGGGTTACGAGCCAGGTCCCCCATGGGGGGCGTGTGAAAGGCAACCACATGATGTTTCTCTCTGTGTCTTTCTCCCTCCCTACTCTCTCTCTAAAAAATAAATAAATAAAAATTTTTAAAAAAGATTTCAGGTGCTGTCTGATGGCCAGGTTTACCCGGTTTGGACATGGACCTATCAGTAGGAAAATACCGGCAGTACCGGACATAGGACTCATCGCACTCAGCAGAAGGCCCCCGCGCTCCTTTGTAGCCTGGACCAGCCCACAGGCCAGCCCCGCAGGCTCCCATACACAATGCCCTGTTCTCCTGGCCTATCTGGGCCTCAGAGACGACTGTCCCCAGTTAATTAATTTGGCAGTGCCAGCTAGGGCATGGATCAGGACTCCAGGGTCCAGTTTACTCGATCCTCGGGTGGTTGGGCCAAATGCAGGCCCATGGAAATTTCAACTTTTGGAGATAGATACCATTGTGAAGGCCAAGAGTTAGCCACCATCTTGAGGACTGCAATTTGCTCCCCTTTATCTAACAATGACCATGACTGGGTTAAAGACAGTTTCTGCCAAGAACTGAAAAAAAAGTGGTTCCAAGACAAGGCCTCGTGGAGAGCTACCTGGTGTGCTCCCAGAACACCGGCTGTAGTGTACACCTGCACACACCAGTGACACAGGGACAGAACCACCACTGGCATCCACAAGAACTATTGTCTCTGCCCACAGTGCCTCATGGGGTGGGCTGGCAGGGAGACAGGCTCTTGGTCTTATTCACATGCCCCTACAAGAGTAGCTCTCCCACTCACCACACCAGTGGGGGAGGGAGCCTGGTTCTAGAAGGTTCTAGCAGTATCTACAGGGTGTGCACCATCTAGAAGAAAACACCAGTCCAATGGGAAATTCACAACTCACTAAGGAGACAATGCACAAGTTCAGAATAGCCCAGAACCCACCACCCAACTCCAAACTCCCCTAACACAGACCCACCTTGGATCTTCAGCTCGGCTGAGGCCCCCTTCAGCAAGCAGAACCTGTCTTGCCAGGAGGGACAGGCCCTGCAGGAAAAGAGCAAGACCAGTCAGGGCTGATCAGGCTAAAAGGCCCCTCATGACCCCACCTTATCCGAACTCTAAAAAGTGAATTACTTGTGTATGTGCTACACGCCATTGAGATGTTCACTTTAAATTGGATAATTTTATGTGATGCAAATTTCCACGCCATAAATTAGCAGTTTCAATTATAAATATTTCTGAAAGTTTACCTCAGGTATATGAATCTGAAAACTAAAATTAAAATTCTCACAATAAAATAAATAAATAAAATGACTGCCCCAGAAAACAAAACGAAATTCCCCAGAGCTCTAGCTCTTTCTCAGAAGGAAACAAGGGGCCAGCTTCTTCTTTATCATGGCACAGGTTTGTTTGGAGGATGTCCCGAGACAGCCCTTCCAGCTCTGGCATCCTTGCGGGTCATCCTCCTGCACCTCTCTCCGCAGTGTCTGCTCTTCTCGGCCTCTCTGCTGGAGCACACCGAGTCGGCTCCACTCATCCCTTGACGCCCATGGCTGATGTCATCGCCCGCCCCCAGGAAGCAACGCTGGCATCCCTCCATCACAGCGGGGCCTGGGCACTGCCCACCACTGGGCGCTCGTCCCCCGACTCTGGGCTCGCCAAGGCCGGCAGCCGGCTTTCCATCAAGTATTTCTAGGGCCTAACATGGCAGGCAGCACAGAAAAGGCAGTCAGTCAGTGAGCGTTTATAAACAAGTGACCATGGCCTCTTGCCACAGAATAACCTGCCATCAGTAAATGTCCACACTTAGCTCTTTCAGCAGAGGAACATTGTCTACTTTTTAAAAAGCAAAAATCAGCAGGGGGTTAATCTACTCCAGGTCACAGCTCTAAGCCATTTGGAAGCTCCCAGTGTCATGGGCTGTGGGGTCATAGCCCCATCCTCCTCAGTGCGGAAACTGCAATCCCAGCTGCCCTATCTTGGCCTAGTGGAGCCCCGGCCTTGATGACACCACGTGGATAAATGAAACAGTGGCCAGTTATGAGCATCGTGCCTTAAGATGCCGAGCTGATGGGCAGAACCCTTTCCAGACACAGGCTGCATCCCAAGGCAGTAAGGGCCGCAGAAGCCTGACAGACATCACAAGTCGCACGCAGCTCGGGCCTCCCGCTGGGCCTCCTCTGTTAGGGGGCACAGTCTGAGCTCCAGCTGCTCAGGCCAATGCCTGTTTGCCCGGGAGCCCCAGGAGCTGGCTGCGATGGTGGGCCCAGCCTCCATAAGGACAAGAGGCTCTTTTCACATGATGGTAGGTTCCGGGGGTTCCATCTTACCATCGAGGTCCCAAGGGACCTCCAACTCAGCATGGTGAGAAGGTGTGGTGACTGTCCCATTGAGAGGGCTCGCTGCTCCTTCCCCGGGGCCATGCCTCCTCATGCCTGTGTCCCAGGCCACACTTGCCCTGACCACACTGGGGCCCCAAGAGCTAGCGGGGCCAACCCAGGCCTGGCCCAGGGCCTCACACTGCAGAACTGCAGTTAGAGAGGGAGCTGGACCCGGCAGCCTCAGCTACTCAGCCTCACAGCCTGTCTTCGTGACTCATTAAGGCAACCTCTCCCCCACCCCCACCGCCACCCCACTCCATCCGCATTCTGCCGAAGAGGGCAGGGGCAGAAAGGGCAGGAGAAGAAAGAGCCCCAACATATGAAATGCTAGGAGGCTGGCTCCTGGGCCTCCTTGCTGGGCAATGTTCCCAACTCACAAGGCACCAAGCAGCGGAGAGCACTCAGCAATCCATCAGGCTGAACCACAGCAAACCACTTCAACACGCTAAAGAACAAATCCACAAAAGCCTAAGTGACCTCGCTCAGAAAGGGCTTTCATTAAAGTTGATTTTCCTGGAGCAGCAGGGAACAGAACGGAAACGAACAGCGTTCAAAGCCTTGAAAGCAAGTACAGTCCTTTGGGAGCCAAGGAAACCCATGTTCCTTGAACTCAGCTACCCAGGGGACCCCTGTGGCCCTGCTCCCCTCCTGCACTGAGGGCCAGCTCGGCATAC
This sequence comes from Pteronotus mesoamericanus, assembly GCF_021234165.1. Classification (NCBI taxonomy): domain Eukaryota; kingdom Metazoa; phylum Chordata; class Mammalia; order Chiroptera; family Mormoopidae; genus Pteronotus; species Pteronotus mesoamericanus. The sequence continues at coordinate 145,288 of NW_026555183.1, forward strand.
GGACCACCAAGAGCCACCACACTGAACTCCCCAGCCAATGCTGGGTGCAGCCTCCAGGTCCTGCCGAGAGGGGCGAACACGGTTGCCCTAGACAAGGGCCGAAATGGTGAAGTCACGTGCAAAGAAAGCCAGCATGAACTTGAGGGGAAACTGAACTCTGTCCAATCCTCTTTTCAGGCCCTTGAAAAAAAACCACAGCAGTTTTCCCAGCTTGGGATCATAAAAAGGGTTAGGTTTTTAATACTTAAAAAGGTACTAAAAACATTTGAAGAATGCAGCGGTAGACAGCCCCCCTGCACCCCGCACCGTGCCTCTCTAGGCAGCAGAGCAGCCCAGTCCCAGCTTCCCTCTGGTCTGGCAGATCTGGGCTCCCTCCCACAAGAGCTTCTCCAAGCCATAGCTTTGGCCTCCTCCTCCTCCTGGGAATGAGCTCAAGACTTCTGCGCTAGCCCAGGCTATCCCTGGTACTCCCGGACAAGATGCTGGTCCCTCAAGGGCTTACAATGGCTGTCCTGTGAGCCATCTACCATTCTGAGCCCAGGATCCTGCCAACTTTCCCTAGGGCTGTTGCTACACCTTCCATATTGGTCTCCCTGCCTCTGGCCTCTCCCCTCCAAATCCATCTGCCACAGAACCCCTAAGTCACCTTGCTAAAATGCCAATCTGTCTGGCGCTTCCCTGGTCCCATGCTCTTCCTACCCAGAGCACAAAGTTTAAAAGCCTCACATGGCTTGCGAGGCTCCACATGAGATGCCCCGGGCTGCCATTCAAGGCCACTCTTGCCTGGCTCTCCCTCCCACACCTCGACTCCTTGGTCCTGTTGAAACAAGCACCTCTCAGATCAAATGCCACCTCCTCCCTGACAATGTCCACAGCACTCAGACTGCAGAGGTGTACCCAACACCAGGATCCGTGCCTGAGCCTTTGGCGGCCACTAAAGCCCCAGCTCCTTGAGAGCACCCATCCATGTCTGAGGCGCCTGGAATGGCACAGGTGTGCATGTATCCATGGGCCTGCCCGTCAGTACAACGCTGCTGCGGCCTGGGGCTGACGGGGGAACCCTGCTGGGCGCCTGCCCTCCAGCAGCCGGACAGGACAAAGACAAAACCAACAGGCCGAAGGCTGCGGCAGGAATGTGCTTAAAGGTTGCGTGCATCCAGGGGAAGGAGGAATACGTTTTGCCCTGGGAGTGGAGACATTTTAAAAGGAGGTGAGACGTGTGACCTGGGTCTTTGAAGGCTGTATCAGAGTATGAGCAACACGCGAAGATCTGAAGGGCATCTCCAGGAGGGAAAACAAGATCAGCGAGAACAAAAGGTTCTATGAGTGCTGGTGTGCCAAGGCCTGTGGTAGAATCTGAAGAAGGGCAGCAGGAGAGGCTTAAACATGAAAACGCCTCTTCCTTCCTCCCAGCCGTCCCTCGGACACCCAGCTCAGGGCCACGTCTGCTGACGTCCTGTGGCCCTGAAGGTTCACCAGCTGGGTGCGGGCTCGACCCTCAACCCTGCACTGCTAGGCTCCTGCCCAGGCATCGTCTTCAGCTGCAAGGGCAGGATGGCCAGTGTGAAGGGGGGCAGACCCAGGCCTAAGCTCACAGAAGACTCCTTTACCACCAAGCACTGGTGCTCCAGACCAGGGCCCTGGTCTCACGTCCAAAAGCACAGGGCCCGTCTTCCCCACCAGAGCCTTAAGACAGATGCTCAGCTCAGGGGCTGCTGCTCCCAAGAAACAGACATTCTGTGGCCTTTCTGGATCTCTCCCCTTGCTGCCTGGGCAGGTTCTGCTACCTTTACACAGTGCCAAGCACATACACCAGGCTGCACCCTGACCTGAAGGACTGGGGTCTTGGCCCTGCTTGTCACTCCTCAGCAGCAAGACCCGAGACAGTTATAACTCCATCCGGACCCTCAGCTTCCCAAGGACTGACGTAAGTAGATCATTTATCAGGCCCCTGCTAGTCCTGAAATCAGTAGTTAGAGCAAAAAAAAAAAAAAATCTCAGAGGCCAAGCTGAGCACTTCAGCCAGGTGGTGAATGGACTCCCTGAAGCAATACTGAAGGATACTTTCACTCCAAATTTGACCATGGCTGCTTAACTGGCACTTCTTACCTCAGAAGCTGCTGTCACAATGACCTGGGGTAGGGTACAGAGCCCTCTGAGAGGACAGCTACTTATAAACAGAATAAACCCCATCTTGCCCAGGTGGGCTGAGTGGCACCAAGTGTGCCCCCGAAATGGCGGAGGAAGAAAAAACTCCGTTACCGTATATACATCCACTCCAGGATATCCAAGCGGTACTTCGAGGGGCTACACAGCAGTTCCTGAATGGTCTTTGGTTCTGTGATATAAAGACCCTGGAGGAAGGGGCAGTTGAGGTCCTAAAGCAAGGAAAGGGAAAGGCAGGAAGCTTTAGACAGCAAGAATCAACAAAGGGCTACAATACACTTCTGCACTCCGGCCCTTACTGCTCCTTCACATATGTTTACTGATGCCAGGGACAGAGCAGGCTTGTCAGAGGGCACTTACTACTGCTGCCCACAGGCACACTGCCCATTCCCACTGTGTGCACCCTGCAGCCCTCAGCACACTCCCCTCCATCTTTCCTAGGGGTAAATTTCCCTCATTCTCAGCCCCATCTACGACAGCCTGCCAACCCATCTCCTTAACATAGGCTCCCCTCTGGGCTCTTCGTAGCAATTTGACCTAGTAGCAACTAGGGGCTTTAGCTAGATTATCAGAAGCCAAATGCAGGCTACTAGCTATAGGAGTAAAGGGACAGGGAGCGGGATGGGTGCCAAAGGGAATTCTCCGGGAGGGGAGGGGAGGGGAGGGGAGGGGAGGGGAGGGGAGGGAGGGAGGGGAGGGAGGGGGAGGAGGAGAGAGGAAGGAAGGAGACAGAGGGGAGGGGAGAAAGGCTAGGAGGGAAGGGGACGAAAGGGGAGGAGGGGGCCAGGTGGAGGGGAGGGGAGAGGGGCGGGGCGTGCGGGAGAGCGGAACCCGGGACACTACCCTACCCTGGGGGCAGAATTCCTCACTACTGCCACCCCTGGCCGGTAACGATGATTGGCCTGGGGCACGAACTCCACCCGCCTGTCTCTCCCAGGCCCCGCGAGTTCCTTGAAACCAAGGGTCTGTGCCCTCCGCAACTCTGCACTTTCCTCGCGAGCCCAGCCAGGTCTTGGAAGGTTTCGGGCAACAGGAGTTAAGGTGCAGTACACTCGCGGCGCCGGCCAGAACTACCAAGCACTGGCCGTGGGGACAGCAAGAGCAGAACCTCGGGCCTCCCACAGAGCAGATACGGACGCCCCACAAGGCGCCCCTGCAGGGGGACGCGGGACGCAGCCGGGAGAGGAGACAGGGGCAATGCGCACGGTGCCGCCGACTTCCTCTAGTGGCCCCGCCCGCCCGCCGCTCGGCCCCGCTGCCCCGGGTGGCTCCCTGGGGTCGCAGCACCTTTAGTTTCGCAAACACCGCCACGGCCGCCTTGAGCACGCTGTCGTCGTTCTGCTCCCCGTAGTGGCTGCAGCCTTCGCCAGCATCCAGCCCGGCCATGTTTCCCGCTCTGAGCCACGCCCTACCCACGCCTCACAGACGCCCGGGATTCACGGGCCGGCCCCGCTGCCAATCACGCACTAGCCAGCACTCCAGACTCCCACCCTCCAGAGCTGAGGTGGGGGCAAAGGCGGAGCTCTCCATCGCGCCTTCCCATTGGGTCGGGGATCGTCACGCTCTTAACCACCACCCGAGAGGCAGACTGCACCGAGTGGGGCGGGTCCAGAGCCGCTGTCGTTGCTCCGGCCGGCGATCCGATCGAGGACGCCTCCTGGAGAGCCTCCTCCAGGAGAGGGCGCTCCTTGCTTGGGTTCTCTCTGGGAGGATGAAGGGGAGCTATGGGGACTGGATGGAATTGGGACTTGTGTCCCATCTCCCAGTGCGAGGCTCTATAGGCGATAGACCCCACCAGTCCCTAGCCCTGTGATTTGGGACGGGTTACCTAACTGTTTGGGGGCCTCCTTGTCCTCACCTAATGGGGATAATGAGAGCGCTTACCTCACTGTCTTGCTGTAAGGAGGATGGAATGAGGTAGTAAGTCCTATGAAATAACCAGGACAATGCCTGGCACATAAAAAGAACTACGTATCCACGGCAAGTGTGGCTCAGTGGACTGAGCACCGGCCTGTGTACTGAAAGGTCACCGGTTCAATTCCCTGTCAGGGCACATGCCTGGGTCGGGGACATGAGTGAGGCAACTGATTAATGTTTCTCTTTCTTTCTCCCTTCCCCTCGCTCTGAAAATAAGTAAATAAAATCTTTTTTACAAAGCACTGTGTAAAAATAAAATTCACTATTATTATGCTGGGCTCTGCTACTTCCCACTCCTTCTCCCCCAACCAGTCTTCGAACTTCATGAAAGGTCCTGTGGCTCCTTTCTGCCCTGTCCGCTTACAAATTTCTTTATGTCTCTCAGGCCCTTCAAACTCAATGAGTCTGGAATGAGTCAGCCATTCCTTCTCCCAGACTTCCAAAGCCTCCAGCTCAGCGAATGTCCATATCCCCAGAACCTACTGATCAGATTAGGTGGGAAGGAGCTGGAGGGTGACTGGTACCCGGCGAGTGGGGAGCCAGTGGCAGGCAGCCACTGGCAGCCTTCCTCTATCCCTCCTCTGTGCCTCCTTTAACTCCTGGAGGGTGGGATCAGGGGTCGAGTGTAGAAGCAGGGAGACCTAGGGACCCGGCAAGAAGCAACTACAGTCGGCTGAATGACAGGAGAGGACTCAGCTCTGCCTGAGAGGAGGGGTGGGCAGGAATCCGGGCTAACAGGAAGGGACTACAGCCTGGCCTTCTGGGGTAGGGCCTGATGCCCTACTGAATGGTTTGTCATTCCAAGCTATTCTGAGGACACAGAGCTTTGGAACTTGAGCTGAAGGGACAGCCCTGGCCCAGGGGCCCAGGGACCCAATGGCATACAAAGTTTCTTAACACCCCCTCCCCCACCCATGTGGCTGCTGCCTTGGACCCTTCTGACAGCTGAGGGCTGTAGGGGCTTTGGGTTGTTTTTTTTACAATCTTCTTTCTCTTTTTCTATTTCTTTTTGTTTTTCTTTCTTCTTTAAAAATTTCATTTCACTCACAGCCCCAGCTCAGACGTTCAAATTTTTGTGGGTTTTTTCTGTGGATCTTTCCTAGGACTGGGGAATTTGGCGGGAGAAACCACGGCAGTGTGGTGGCCTCCCTCACCCTCCCCATATCCTCTGCTCCTGAGGATCAGGAAGAAACCAGCCCCTGTGTATTCTGGAAGAAAATTCCCCTTCTCCACCCAGCCCAGTGGAGCCAGTACTCTAAGCGGCCCTTTTCCAACTCAGCAGCTCTGTCTATGGCAGAGGGTGGGACGAAGAGGGGTTGGCAGAGCCTTGAGGGGAGACCACCTCAAGGGATCATGGGTCCATTCTCCTACATGGAGGACCTGCTGGCCAGCCTTCAACCCATGGAGATGGCTGCTGAGGATGCAGCAGCGGGCTGTAGCTTCCCTGCCCACACCACCCCCCCTAATCATGGCGCCTCCCAGGCACTCTCCACTGGAAAAGCTGGAGGCTGGGATCGGAACAGAGACTCCTGGGCCTCTCGGGGAGAGTGGGAAGAAAGAGCTGAGCGGCATAAGCTTCTGGAAATGTGGGCTCAAGCTCAATATTAAGGAAGTACTTCTCCCAGAGGGCACTGTCTAAACACTAGCTTGCTGCCAGAAAAGGGAGGGAGCCCCCTGTCTTGGGGAGTATGCAAGCCTGGGGAGACAAGGAGGGATGTGGCGGGGTGGGTTGCTACCGTGAAGGGGCATTCCTGCCCAGGGCTCCTGGGTTCTTTGAGGGAGACCTGTACAGGTCAGGGGCTGAAAATGGGGCTGAAGGACCCACCCATCTACCCAGGGGAGGGGGTCTTGTGCAGAGGTCTGGGGAGGATCGGTGGAGACTGTAGGGCCCTGGGAAGATCCGAGCACCGCACGCAGCAAGAGCCAACCTCCTGATCATGGAGGAAACTTGGCCATGGATCCCAGCAGGGCCCCAGCCGTATGTCAGTGCTTGGAAAACAGGTTGGAAAATTAGGCCAGTTGAGAGGCACTGACCCTATTGGGCCACGGATAGGCTGGCGGGCAGTGGAGGCCAAGGCAGCCGCCACATGAAGCACCTCACTCAGTGCAGCGGGCACAGAAATGTATAGCCAGCCAAGCAGCTTTACCCAATGGCCTCCCTGCCCCGGAGCAGCGGGCTGTCAGTGGCAGCTATGCAGGGCACTGGCAAGAGGAAGGGCCCAGAGAGCATGTCAACGCCACTGTCCCAACTGCCTTGAGCAGCAGACCCCAGGGTATGGGGCAAATCTTAATCAGGTGCCCCCTCACAGACACCACCAATCAAATCTGAAGTTCAGTGGTTTACCTCTCCACAAAGGAAGAGAAGACATTGTCATCTGCTGCATCCAACAGGGATGAAGGCCTTGTCCCACGGACTGTATCAACCTCTGCCCCAAGAAAGGGGGAGCCTTTGAGGGACAGAGGCTCCCTCCAGCCTATCTCACCCCTGAGATTCTCCAGTAAGAGAGAGAGAGATCAAAGGACTTCTCACCATGTCCCCGGGTGAGCATCAAAGGCAGGCTCTTGAAGCAAAGGCAAGCGGGTGTGTGTGGTGTGTGATATTTCAGGGGAAGAATTCAGTACTGGGAGGAGGGATGAACATGAAAGTGAGGGGCCTTTGCCTATGAGATGGGAAAGAGGCTCAAGGCTACAGGGACCCCAAACTTTGACATGGGCAATGAGCCAAAGGGTTCCCAGAGCAAGAATGATGCTGACTTGCAGCAGGTGGCTGTCATTTACCTACCCCAAGTTCCCTGGGGACTGGCCTGACCAAGCCCAAGGTATTGGGATGGCATAAGTCTGGAGGGTTCCAGATACGGCGCTGCGGGCCTGACAGATGTGGGCCTGCCGTGAGTGCAGGCTCGGGGGAGGCTAGTGGTCTCTGGGCCTGGCGCCCAATGAATGGCACTGTCAACCTAGGAGCTGACTGATGACTGCCAATTCTAGAGTGCTCTCATTCTACGCCTGTGTCCATACTGGGAGTCTATTGCACATGAGGATGGAGATGATGCATTGGGACCTTGGCCTCTTCTTCCTGTCACTTCTGGTCCCTATGCTGGGGCAGGGCCTTTGGCAACCACAGGCAAGGGCAGCTGGAGAGCCAGCCCTTGAGAGGGGCAGGTGATTCCCTGCTCATATGGGACACCTAGGCAGTGCTGCCCTCACGTACTGTCAAACCTGGCTCTGCCCGGGGCTTCCTGCTTTAGAGCCGCACCCCCACTCCCTAGATGCCACCAATTGCCAGGACACAAGCTCCTACAAGAGCACATTTTGCTCTGGCTGGTGTGGCTCAGTGCATTGAGTGCCCGCCTGCAAACCGAAGGTTACCAGTTCGATTCCCAGTCAGGGCACATGCATGGGTTGCAGGCCAGGCCCCCAACTGGGGATGAGCAAGAGGGAACAGATTGATGTTTCTTGACCTCTCGTTTTCCCTCCCTTCCCTTCTCTCTAAAAGTAAATAAATATAACCTTTTTTCTTTTCTTCTTTTTTTAAAAAAAGCACATTTCTCCTGCCCAAGACCCCGATCAGATCCCAGCCCACTCCTCTGTCCTCCAAGGGTAAATCTTGCTTGAGGTCTGAAGTGTTTGTAGGGCTGTGGACAGAGCCATGCTGTGTGCACCAGGTGTACCCACAAGTGAGCTCCCAGTGGAGCCAGGGGTGGAACCTACATGGATGAGCGGAGAGGCCGGGGCTGGGGTCTTCACTTGTCCTCTTGCTCCAGGCCCCACACACGGCTGGGCCAGGGGGTTGGGAAGGAGGCAGGCGGGGTCCCTATGGGCTTTTGGGTTCCCAGCTTGTGCCGTCTCCCTCCACGTTTGCAGGAGTCCAGGCAGCCGCTCGAGGTGCGGTGAGGAGTGGGAGAGTAGCATGTGTATGGGTGGGCGGGGGGGGGGGGCTCAGCCTCCCCCAGGCGGCGGGAGAGGAAATAGCAGGCGGGATGGCCCCCTCCGCAGGGAGACACTCGGGTCTAGACGGCTTGGCAAGGCCGGCAGGGCTGAGTCACATGTGTCTGGAGCTGGAGACACGGGAGCCAGGACGGGAACATGAACGTGCCCGCTAGGGAGGGCTGGGTGGGGGAGGGGGCGCTCAACCTCCTTCTGGCTCCCTTGCCCTCAGCCCAGCAGGAGCCCCATTTCTGCTCAGCCTCTGTCTTCTGCCTGAGGCCCCTCGAGGCCCACCTGGAGGGGCAAGGGAAGCTTCCACAGGGAGTCAAGCAGGGCCCGCGTTATTGGCAGGGCCCAACTGGAATTTCAGACAGGGAAGGGGTTGGTAAAGTGATTCCCCACGTGCCACCATCTCAGTCATGGCTTCGACCCAGCCGCATCCCCCACCCGGACCCTTTTTTTCCCAAAGCCACCCTTGCTGCACTCTGCCCTCTCCTTCCACCTTCCACTGTCGCCCTCCCCAGAGACGCCCGCACCTCGGCAGCTGGAGGCCTTGCTCCTCGCTCCCTGACCGCCAGGCTCCTTACCACCCGCCGTCCCAGCCCAGCCATCATTGTCCTGTTTGGGGTTCTGTGTACCCCTTCCCTCCTCCTCTCTCTGTCTCTGTTTTTCCATCTCTCGTTTCCTCACTCAGGAACACCAGGTCTTAGGCAAGGAAGCACGACATATGAGTCTGTATCGGCTGATGTATTTAGTGCTCACAAAGCATCTGCAAGAAAAGTCATTTAATTGGGACCAGATCCTCTGAGGTTTCAATGGCATTAAAACAAGATGAGTTTTCTCTTGGGAAGAAACTGCTGGCAACAGGAAGAGGGCAAGGAAAGCTTGGCTTTTTTTCTTCTCAAAGCTTGAAGAGGGAGAGGGCCCCTGTCCATTGATTTATATACCATAGATGTGTGAACATACGCCCCATGGGTAGGCCCAGCATCCCAGTGCACATGAGCACACGTATACACTGCTTTTGATGTTACTCAGACACAATGTGAAAGGCTCATAATCGGGCCTGTTCCCATGCTCTGGGTGTCACCGCAAGGGTGTCTTTGGCCGCAGAGCCACTGTTCCTCTCTGGGCCCTGGCAGAAGGTCTGGCGCCCAATACAGGGTCTGATACACTTGTCAAATGACAGAAGGGCAGGACAAGCAGCCCAGACTTGAGCCCTAAACTCCAGATTTATACATGCAGCTGCCTTCTAGACGTCACTGCTAAGCTGTCTGATTATCAACCCCTCACCTGACAGGTGGGGAGCAGGACTTCCGAGCTTCTACACAGGCTCACTCGGCCCCCAGTTCTGACTCTACCCCCCTTCCCCCACCTGCGGCCTCCACCCTGGGCCAGTCATGATCATCTCTCCCCTGGAGGGTATAGCTGCCTCCACACTGGCTCCTGTCTTCTGCTCTTGCGCCTTCAACATGTCTGCGTTCCACCCTGCAGCCCCAGGAATCATTTTTATACTGTAAGTCAGGTCATGTGAGTCCTCTGCTCAGAAGTCCATAGTGGTTTCCTGTTACCTTCAAGGTCAAAGGCAAAATCCATCCGCCTGCTCCCCTTGGATGCCCTCTCAAGCGAGCCCTAATTGCCCTTCACCAACCTCACCCTCACTCAGCCCGCTCCCACACTGGTCTCTTGTTGTTTTCACACTGGGCCAAAAACCTTCCTGCCTCGGGGCCTTCGCACTGGCCGCCCCTCCTTTTTGGAGGACTCTTTGCCGGAGCTCCTTCTGCCTGGCTCTTTCCTTTTCACTCACGTCTCCGTCCAAATGTCACTTTCTCTCAGTTCTCATCTGATCCCTGTCAAAAATGTCCCACCCTCCAATCACCATGGCCAGCCCTTTCCTTCTGATGGGGTCCCTGTGCTCCCCACTGGGCTGTAAGCTCTGTGAGAGCAGGGGAGCTGACCGTACGGTTTACTATTACACCACACACAGTGCCTGGCCCACAGCGGGGGCTCCGAAATGTTTGGTGAGCGAAGAATTTATTCTCCATTTCTCCCTCGGTGGGTAGAATGGTGTCAGCTAAGGAGCCTTGAGGGATGAAAAACATTGCTTCGGCATCCTCTGAGCTGCCAATTTGAGCCCCATCTTGTGCTGCCTATGCACACACGTGTGGACAATGGGCCATATGAAAGGGAAGGGCAGGAGAAAAGGGAACCGTCTTTGCCCTTAGAATTCTAGGATTGTGCAGCTAGAAGCGACCTTGATCAGCTAATGTGGTTCCTCTAGGCTCCTTCCAGCTCTCAGAATCTAGAACTTTCTAAGAAGCCCATGTCTACCACATTGAGATGAGGAGACTGAGGCCCCGAGTCAGGAGGCTTGCTCCTGACATCAAAGGGCCTGTCTGTCCAGGGAAGGCTGGGAGCCCAAAACTCTTTCCAGCAACCCCAGGCTGCATCCCTGGTTCCTGGAAAATGCCGACACTATCCCACCCTGCGCTCCAGACACCAGGCTCAGGGTAGTGCTGGCCAGGGGCCCTGCCTGCCTCAGCCCAAGTCCATGAGCAAGCTTTGTGTGCAGGAGGGGCAGCTGCGGGAGGGCCCCTCTGATTCTGCCAAGACCCCACAGGCTGGCTCTGCTCTGTGGGGTTCCTTCAAGGTCCCCACGATGGCCGGGCATCCCAAGGCTGGACAGGGTAGGTGGCCAGGTGGCCACTGGACCCCCAGTGGGGGAAGGACATCTAGGACAGGACTCCAAAGGAGCTGGGGAAGTGAGTGGCCAGGCCTCGCCCCTTCCTGCCTAGGTGGGCAGGAGCAAGGGTCCCTCCCTTCCCCAGGCCACTGTGCCAAAGAAACCTGGGAGCAGGCTTCCCCTCACCCCCAGCCCAGCTAATGGGAACCAGATGGCAGGATGTTTAGTCAGTGCCTGGGGAGCAGCGAACAGGGGAAATGGGTTGGGGGACAGGATTCCAGAATCTTTCCCCAGGCAGGGGGGAGGGTCAGAGCCCAGAGCCCCACCACAGTTGTCTCCAAGGGCCCACCTCAGGGGAGGGCAGGAGGACTGGCCTCTGGCGTCTGACCTGGGTGAGCCCAACCCCCTCTTGGTTGCTTCTCTCTACTGGAGGTGGCGTGGAGGAGGGGGAAGTGTTCAGCCTTCCAAGATCCCTTAGCAAATCTCAGTCTCTGAGTCACACCTCGGGCTTCCCATGCCTAAGTGCTCCCCTCCCCCAGCTTCAGCAGACCGCTAGCCCAGGACATCCTGTGTTGCCCACAGGCTCACAGGCAGACAGTGGCTTCATCCTTGGCTCCCAAGGTGCTTGCTCACCCTCACTCCCCAGACAGTTCCTGTCTCTGGCCTGCGTGTGGCATGGTCCCAAATTCAGGCTGTGAACCAGAGCCCTGGACTGGGCAAGGGATGGGGTGTCCCTGCTGCACCCTGCGAGCTGTACATCTAGCTGCTACTCGGACCCGAGTAGGCAGACGCCGAGGAGCCCACTGACGACCCACTTGCCAAGGACTCCCCACCCTGACCGTCCCCCAGCCCCTCCCAGGTCTCACACACTCCCATGTGGCCCTAAACAGAGACCTTGAACCCCATGTGGTGATGGGACGCTTCTTCCCTATAGCCCTTCCCAGCCTGCTCCTCCCCTCCCCCCTCGCCCTCCTCCTCCACCTAAGCCTTGCCCACAATTAACTCATTTTTAAAGAACGTTTCCAAACATAAGTCAACACTGGACAGAGCTGTAGGAAAAGCTTCCTCAACGCTGGCCCCGAAGAGCCTTGTGATGAGCCCAGCCTCTTGGCTATCCCCTGCCCACCCTCAGCTGCCGCGGCTGGGCTTGGGGCTGGGGCCCGCTGAGGACTGGCCCAGGGCCTGTGGTCACAAGTGCCTTTTGTTGCTTTTTGCTCCACTCTGGTGCCCCTGCCTTTAGGCTTGGCCTCCTTTCCACCTTGCCCCATCCTGACCGGCAGGTGCCCCTCTGACCCAGAGGGCATGCGTGAGGCGTGGGGGCATCTCGGGAGTGCCCGATAACAGTGGTTACACTGGGACCTGAGACTCTTGGCCAAGAAGTCTGGGGGTCCCTGTGAGATGGCCTTTCCCAGGCCACTGTCAGGCCACCCAGGCCAGGGGTCCCTGAAGAGCCCTGCAGCCCCTGGTCCACATACCGTCCAATGTAGATGTGGAGGCACAGCCAGGAGGTCACAGGACATGTCATCCTCTCCATTTTATGGAGGAGGACATGGATGCCTGGAGGAAAGGCACGGCCTAGAGGTAGGCAGGGAGCTGGTACAAGGAGCAGGAGCTGGGCTGTGTACTCCAGCGCTGTTCTGAGGCAGGCCCGTGTCCAGGTGGCCCTGGGACGCCAAGGGCTGGGTCCAACTTGCCACCCTAGCTCTGACCATGCGTTCCGTTTCTTCCAGAATTGGGAGTCCTCAGCATTGGCGCCTGTGGCAGAAGCCTACAGGTTTCCAAAAGTTCCAGAGCCGCCATTGCCCAGGTAGCCCTGGCACCTGCCCCCTCTCCCAAGGACCCAGGAGGCCCTGGGGCCTGCTGTTCATAAGGCCCGGCCCCTCTCCTTTCCGAGCCACGGAGGTCGGGCCTGGCAGCCTCAGGTGGGCGGCCTGCTCTGTGGTGGGCCTCACAGGCCCGCTGTGTGTGGAGACAGAAGCCCCATTCATGGGGGCCACTGGGCTTGGGCCAGTGGAGGATAAATGCAGGCCTTACAGAAAAAGAGCATGAGTGCTCAGGTCCAAGAAGAAAATCAATCTCTCTTTCTCCTCAGGTGGGAGCAGGGGATGTTGGGGGAAGTGGGGAGCAAGGCCCGGGGAGGTGTTTGTTTGGAGGGGGGCTTTCTGGAGGAGGGCCAGGGTGGGCGGGGAGGCTCAAAGCACTGCAGCCAGGAGCTCAGGGAGCGGGCCTGTTGAGTGCCATCCTGAGTGTCCCATCCTGCCGTGACGGCCACTCCCACCTCTCTCAGCTATTCATTGTCTCTGTCGACCCAGGCAACCTGCGTGGCCTTGTGCATAGTGGTCACGAAGAGCATGCTGCTCCCTGTCCTTGCTCTTTGCAGGGGGTGCTGCCCTGGAGGGGCCCTGACCAAGCAGGGACTGAGCCTGAGAGGGCCCATAGCCCCACCTACCCCTAGGGCCTTGCCCACCCTGCAGCCGCTGCTGCCCATCCTTCCCGGGCCTCCCGATGGTGAGTAGGTGGCACAAGCAGGAAGAGGCTGGCAGAAGGGGAGCACCCTACCCCACTAGCGGAAGACCCCTGGGGCTGGGGCACAGGGAGAGAAAGCTTGTCACCGGAGGGGATCCAATGGTGCCCATCTTGGGAGCTGGATTGGGGGGCCCGTGGGCCTCAGAGAACCCTCCCTGGAGGGCAAGGGGGGTTGCAGACTCTAAAAAGCCTAGCGACCATCGCCAAGGGTGGGAGCAGGGGAAGTAAGAGATCCCTCCTCCAGGAGGGGCCTCTGCAGCTGGGGCGAGAAGAACAGATCTGGATTTGCTGGTTGGGTAGTTGAGCTGGCTGCCCTCGGCCTACTGAGGAGACTGAGAGAAGTGTGGGAGGCTGAAAGTGGAGGGCCCCGGGCTGGGGTAGGATGAAACACTAGCTACCCAGGAAACTAGCTAGAGTGTGGCCTTGATCTTATATGCCGCTGCTTGGCAGCCCATCCCAAGGCCTGGGGGTGGGGCAGGAGGTGCCAGGGAGTGGACCTGAAGGGGAGGTTTGTGGTCAGTCCTGGTTACGGGGGACTGCCATGCAGTGGAGGGGAGGACTGGGAGCTACTGTCCCTCCTTTGCCAGGGCTGATGGCCCCTTTAGGTGGCCTCTGGGCTCGCCTTGCCCCCAACAACTCCCCCCCAGCAGGTACTGGGGCTCCCACTTCTGCAAACAAACTGCCAGGCAACCCCTTTAACTCCCCAGAGGCTGTCCCCACCCTTGTTGCCCAGAAAACACCCACAGGGACTTGGAGGCGTAGGAGCAGTCCCAGACCCAGCCCCTCTGCCTAGGGCCACTGAAGCTCTCCTGGGCCCAGTCTAGGGGCGTAGCTATGCCTTGTCCCAGCAGGCTGGAGGGTCCCCAGCAGTAAAGAGCTGCCTCAGTTCAGAGAGGAAGACAGGGTGACTCTGGTGCTAGGGCTCACCGACTCTGGGGTCATGAAAAGGTGGGGAAAAGACCAGAAAGTCTCCGACACTTGGTGGCCTTAGGGATCTGTGACAGAAGTATGAGAGCTCCTGAGGAGAGAAAAGAAAGGTAAAAGTGAGGCCTGGACAAAGAGGGAAAGAGAGAGGGTGCCAGGCCTGCAGCTAACTCCCCACTAGCAGGAAGGAGGTACTGCCTGTCAGCCACACAGGGGTCCTGGCCACGCCAGCCCAAACTGGCTTCTTCTGCAGGGCAGACGCAACCCGTCCCTTGGAATGGCGACCAGGACAAGCCTGAGGGTGGACAGCCGTAGTGGCCACTTAGAAAACCAACCCAACCCCTGGTCCCTGGCTGGACGGCCCACACCAGGCCAGGGCTGGCGCAGAGAAGAGAGTCACCCCAAGCGACCTGGGAGCAAGAGCAGAGTCACGAGGGGCCCAGCCCCGAGCAGGTGCCACCCCAGGCCACAGCAACAGGGGGACGGGCTAAGGCGGCAAGGTCCCAGGCTGCCAAAGTCAGGCCCCTGCAGACCAGCAGGGCCCCCCCCCCCGCCCGGGCACAAGAGGGGGCAGTGGCCGCTGAGAAAGGCCAGAGCAGGAAGGCAGGAGGCTGGGAAGTCAGAAGAAGGGGCCTTAAACCCATGAGACCCCATCAAAGGCGAGGACCAGCCAGGACAGGCAGCCGCCAGATGAATCCTGTGGGGATGATCGGGCCGTGCTTGAGTCTGAAGAAGCCAAACCTTGGTCAAATCTCTACCAACGACACCAGCATCATCAGCCACTGAGACCCCACCCTACTCTCAATGTACCGAAGCCTAGCATCCTCGTGTGTGCGGTCAGGAAGGGAGCTCTCTGAGGCATGTCCCCTTCCCCACCCTCAGAGCCCCGTTTTGGGCCTTTGCCCTTGGTGCCCAGGGAAGGGAGCCCAGCAGCCTGGTATTCCAGCCCGGCTGGCCAAGCTGCTGGCGAGTAGAGGGGCCCCAGGCAAGGCCCTGGCCCTTGGCAGGCCACTATCGCTATGTGACTGGGTGAGGGCTGCGTCTTGTCCTCCAGGGGTCTCCTGCCAATCTGGCCCTGGGGCTGGTGTCAAAAGAAGGACTGCAGCCAAGGTCACAGTGGCGGCAGCACCCCAGAGACCGAAAGCTGTGGACCTGCAGACCCAGGCACTACAGAGCAGGCCACACCCTCCCTGCCAGCCTCATGACTCCTGGCCCAGGCGGCCATTGCCTGTGGCAATGTCAAGATGAAACACATCCTTGCCCTGACCAGCCCTAGCCTGACCACGATCGACCTGGCAGGTAGATGGCCTTCTTCCCCATACCCATCCCTGCGGCAGGGGTGAAAAGCCCACACACCCGGCCACTGTGGCTGCCGCCCCACTATGCCCTGCGAATGGTCCACCTTCCCATGGGTCCCGGCTGAGAGTGAGAAGATGCCCAAAATGGCCCCAGGCATCCATTGCCCCTCACCCCATCCTACCTGGAGGATAAGACCTAGAGGAAGCACTGCGTAGAGTACCCAGCATAGTGGGCTTGGATGATTTGGAGTGGCAAAGTCCGTAGCTGGGAGTATGGAGAGCAGCACAGAATTTTGGGCTCCATGAGGGAGTGGCACTCCCGAGAGAAACTAAGGGGGGGGCGTGTGTGGAAACCCCCAGAAGGGCCTGGTCTAAGGGGGAACTAGGAAGCCATGATGCAACACATTAGGGGTGCCCCCTGGGTGGGATGAGCCCAAAGCCACACCCTGAAGGCCTAGCTCTGGCCGAGAGAGCACTGCAGCTCCTAGCCCCTTCTTCTCTCCATCTCCCTTCCAGGGTCTGACACAGCTCAAGTGGCTAAACCTGGGTGGAAACGTGCTGTCCGCAGTGCCAGCCTTGCCCACCTCCCTGGAGGAGCTCAAACTCAATGACAACCTCCCACAGTGCCTACAGCACAGCAGCTTCTGGGGTGCAGTTGGGCCCTGGGGGCAGGGACCAAAATGGTCATGACCGGGTAGCCAAGGATGCCTTGGAAAGTTGCGGGGGAGGCGAGGGTCTGCCCAGGGCAGCCTGGCTGGAGGGCAGAGGAGAGAGCACCGTCCTGGGAAAGTGACCCTCACCTCTAAGGGAGCTACAGCAGGCAGCTCCCAGCGGTCCTTCAGAGCTCTGCAGTTGGCTCAGGTGTCCCGCTGTCCGCCCATCCTTGCAGGGCTCAGGTAGCTGCTGATGTTGGAGGCGGAAGGAAACAAGCTGCATGATGGGAACATCTCCCCGCTGGCCTTCCAGCCCCTGTTCAGTTCGCTGTACCTGAGGCTGGACCAGAACCAGCTGCGGACTATCCCGCCTGGCCGGCCGGCCTCATTGCAGGCGAGCTGGGAGCAGCAATATTGAAGTCATATGACCAGATAGTCTGCCACTGGCTAGTAGAGCTTCCTATGGAGGGAATTTTGATGGTAAACCCACAAGGTTTCAGCGCCAAAGACCTCCCCTCCACCTGACATAAACTTCCAGAAGCCCAGGGTTGGGCCTCAAGGGCTTTCCTGGACTGGGTGTCCCTGAGCAAAGCCCATGCCCTCTCTGGGCCACACAGTCCCCTTGTGCTTGGTGATACTCTCTGGGGCTGTGTCTTGTGGGGCCCTGAGGAGCCATGGCACCACCAGCAGGTGTCACTGAGGTCTTTTGCACAGATGAGCATGGCCCTGAGAGGAGCGGAGAGTGTGGCACGTGAGCACCACAGACGGGGTCGGGGGGAATAGGGCAGGGAAGAGGGCCAGACTACCAGTGAATGATGACCTGGGCCCTCACCCCGAGCCTTGGCCCTTGGAGCTGTACCTGGGTGCCAACGTCATCGAGGAGAGACAGAGGACGTGCTGAACCACAGCTGCAGCCTCAGCGTGCTGGTGCTCAGCCACAACCAGCTCCAGGAGGACCGGCTAGCACCCTGAGATTGGACTGATCTCCCGTGAGTACAACCGCCACCCTGGCACCACTGAAGCTTCACCCTAGTGGGTACCTGGAGGCCAGAGAGAAAGGGAGACGTCCCTAAAAGAACCCAAAGAGTCAGGCGGGTTGGCTGAGAGGGCTGGGGGTGGCCCTGTTGCTTGGGCCTGGTCTCAGGTGAGTCACCTGAGCCACCTGTCTCTCCATCTGAGCCTCCAGGTTGCCGAGGCCCTCAGCCACTACCTGCTCCTCCAAGATTTTCCTGTTGCTCCCGCCTGGAAGAATTCCCAAAGCCAAAGAAATCCCTCCCCTTGCCCATGCCTTGACTTGCCCTACAGGCACCCAGGAAGCTCCCCTAAGAGGTGCTGTGGGTTTGGACAAAGGGGCAGTGTGGGTGGTAAGAGCTGGCCTGGGACTGGATTTAGCTGGGAGGCAGCAGAGGCAGGAAGGGTTATGGAAGAGATAGGCGCCGGCGCACAGGAAACAAAAGTGCACGAGTGTCCCGGTGTGGCTGTAACAAAGTACCACAAACGGGGCAACTTAAAGTAACAGAGATTGATTCTCTCATGGTTCTGGAAGCCAGAAGTCCAAAATCAAGGTGTCATCAGGGTTGTGTTCCTTCCAGAGGCTCTAGGGGAGGGCCCTTTCTGCTTCTCCCAGGTTCTGGTGGGCCCAGTTGTTCCTTGGCTCATGTCCGCATCACTCCAGCCTTTGCCTCTTGTCTTCATGTAGCTTCTCTTCTGTGTATGTGTCTCTCTTCTGTCCCTTATAAGGACACCTGTCATTTTATTTATTTAGGCCTACCAGGGTAATCCAGGAAGATCTCATCTCAAGATCCTTAACTTCATTACATGTACAAAGACCCTTTTGGCAAATAATGTCACATTTACAGGTTCTGGGTAGACGTACCTTTTGGGGACCACTATTCATCCCACTATAGGAAGGCTCCAGAATGAGTCCCCATGATCTAGTTTGGACATTTGGGTAGGGGTGCTGGCAGGAGGGGTCTGGGAGGAGATCTTGTCCTTAAAGGCACTGCCTTAGGAGTTAAGACACAGCCCCAGGATCAGCAGGAGGGCTGGTGAGGTACAGTCCTTGGGATCTGACTCCACCATCCAGGGAGCACAGTGGGGGAGGGAAAGACCAAGAGGGGTTGACAGATAGTCCGACCTACCATTGCAGGGATCAGAGCCTCCCTCCCTGCATCCTCGTGTTCCAGGAAAAAGTTACCAGAATGTTTGGGTTTAATTATTCCTTTTTCCTCTCTCATTCTTGCCAAGGGGGCAAGGGAAAGCAGACAGCAGCCTAGGGAGGAGCCGACCAGCTGCTGTTCCACTCCAGCCACGGGGCCTGGGCCGGGGGCTGGCCGCCAGTCAAGCCCAGCCTGGCATGGCCCAGTTTTTCTCTGGATGGTAGAAGAGGAGGGGGCTGCTGGCTCCACAGGCTCAGGAGACGCCTGAGCCCCCAACCCTGTGGGCTGAGGACAGCATGGGCCCCAGGGCCAAAAGGCTGACTCTCCCTACAGGGGCTGGGGGATGTCACTGAGAAAAGGCACTTCCTCTGCTCGGACCCATTCTGGAAGCATCACTACCCTCTGCTCCTGCTTGTCCCTGATCAGCCCTTCTCCTCACCCACCATGGCGCGACCTGGGCTCACAGAGGCCTGAGCTTCACCGTCTGCCTCCCTGATCCCTGGCCTTGACCTCTGAGAGACTTAATCGTCTTTCCCTCCCCATCTCCCTTCTGCTTAGCCTGAGTGAGGCAGGAAGAAGACAAGAGCGTGTAGGGATAAGAGGAGAAGACTGTGAGGCCAAGGAAGAGGGACAGACGTAAGTGGGAAGGATAGGGACAACTCAGCTGCCCCCAGCTCTTTCGCTCTTTCCCCATATCGCAGTCAGCTTGATTTGTACTTTCTTTGTCAGATGTAGCTCTGATTGTGTTTTGTCTGGAAGCAAATCCTCAGACTCCTCTTGGATGTGGCCCAGGGACCCTGATTTGGGCCCCAGCTGTTCCTGTGCTTGAGGCTGGGCACCATCAGCTCGTCTTGCACCCGTGCGCCCCACAGGAAGCTAGAGATCCTTGACCTGTCCCACAACAGACCGGTGCATGTATCCCCCTTCATGCTGAGGGGCCTCTGACGCCTGATGCTGCACCACAACCATGCTGAGCATACCCTTGGCTATGTGTTTGCACGCTTGAAGCCAGGACTGGAGATTCTGCACCTGTCCCATATCAGCCTGCGTGCCAAAGGCATCCACAGCATGTCCTTCTGGGGTCTGCGTGCCTCCCTAGCTGAGCTGCGGCTGGATCACAACCAGCTGCAGACCATCCCACACGGCCTCCTGGGCCTCAAGGGGCTGTAGGTGCTGTGTCTGAGCCACAACAAGATCAGGTAGTGCTGCCCACCTGTGCCGGTCCTGCCGTCTCCCCCTTCTCCCTCAAGCCGGGGCTGAGGCCATGAGGCCCTGCCTGCCAGGTAGGCCAGGGAGGGCTGGCCTGGGGGCTCCTCACCTGCGGCCTCAGAGGCTGAGAGTGAGACTGTGAGGGAATCTGTCACTGTCTCCACCCTACCCATCTTGGTTGGTGTGATAAGAGGCTGTGCCCAGTGACTCTCCGGCCTGGAAGGCCAAGTTGGAGGGCAGCATACAACAGAATCTGGGCAGGAGGTGGGCAAGAGGAAGGCAGGAGAGCTCCAGTTCCGAGCGACAAGGGCTGAGACACCTGTCTGCCCCTCTGCCCTGGGTCTGGTCTCTGTGTGATGGACTCATTGCCCCCTCCCTGTGGGGCCCTCTCTTTCTCTACTCTTGTGTGATACCTGCTTTCTCTCTCTGGGGTCTTCTCTCCTCTGCTTGGCCCTGCCACCTTCGCTCCACAGACACGTGCCCCCAAATTCCATCTGTGACACTCGAGTGGCCCAGGCCTCCAACCTCCCCTCCACACAGCTGGAGAACAACCTCATCAACAGGGGCTGCATCCCACCCACCGCCTTTTCCTGCATCCAGGCCACGATGTGGTCCTCCAGCCCCGGCCGGCAGAGGGGGAGAGCTCCTAGCCCCACCCCACTGGACTTCCCTGCTCCCAGTTCCTTTGGGACTGGTGAAGGGTGCTCAGGCCCATCCCATTTCCACTTCATCTTTGTACCACTTGGAAAAAGATCTAGAACATCCTGGCTTTTTTAGATGTGCCCACTTCCTATTGACTGCTAAGGCCCCGTCACTTAGTAAACAGACCAGTGGGGTGCAGTGCTGCTTTGGACTTGAATATAATAAACACATCTTATTTAAGCCCATGACCTCTACAAACCTCCCTCCCTCCCCCGCTTCCTCCTGGATCAAAGCTGCATGAGCGCACTGGGTCTTCACTAGGCATGGAGTCCCCAGGGCCCATGTCCTGGATATTGCTTCATCAGCAGGGGGCTAAGAGTGCCTGGTCCCAGAAGCTTCTCTAAGAGCCTCCTCACCCCTACCTACTCTGGTCAGGCTCCTGAAGTCCCCAAGCCATCTGGGAGCCAGGCTCACCTCTGTCGCTCATAGCAGCATCGGCACCTGTCATCCAGGAAGGGTCCCTGCCCCGGGCGTAGATGCACAGAGCTGAGCTTGGCTGGCAGAGCTGGCTGACATGGAAGACCCTGGTGCTGGCCCTTTGTCCTGGAACCACCCACATCCACACCTACATCTAGGCCAGGGACAACTTACCTCTCCCTCTTCCCCTCTTTCAGGCCCCGAGACCCTCATCCTGGTTCCCCTCATCCCCTGTACACACCCATCCCCAAGCCAGCCTGCGAGTCCCCAGCTTCCCTGCCCCCCACAGCCCTTTGGGGCAGGAGCAGACGTCCAAGGGTGTGGGACCCAGATGTGCCCTCATGTAATCTGGTGCCAGGGGAGAGTGGGGAGTGGCATCCACTCAACAACTCTTGGGAAAAGAGTGCTTGGTCCCTGGGAGGCTAGGCCTGGCCCTGGGGACCCAGCAGCAACTGCCCCCTGGCCAAAGTTGCTGACTGTCTGCCTGGTGGGGAGTCAGACGCAGATACAAGCCAGCTGTGGTGGCTCAGCCCTGCCGAGCCCTGAGGACAGGACTGGCCAGCTGTGCTGGGTGGGGACAGGGGGTCTGCGAAGCCCCATGACATCATTGGACCAGTGGCCCTGCCTGTATGCGGGCAGCCACAGGACTGGGGTGGGGTCACCGGGTCAGCCTTGAGAGCGCATGATGCCATCATGCTCGGTGCTGGGAAAGGTGAGGGACAGTGTGTGTGTGGGGGGGGAGCACAACCATCAGGGAGCAAGGCAAGCCCAGCCCCTGTGGCGGGTAAGGGATGGGGGATGGGGGATGGGGGTGGGAGACTTCCGGTGGTATGGGAGAAGACAGCCGAGTGATAGGCATCAAGGATGCACTAGGCCCTGGCCTTCAGTACCGCTGGATGGGGGTGGAGTGAAGGAGGAAGGACGCTAAGTACCCACTGCAGAGACTTTGCCCTGCCACAGCCTCTGGCTGGAGCCTGGGCCTGGGAACTGTGAGACTTACATTGATTCTATTCTATAGCCACCCACCCCCACCCCATTCCACCCCACCTCCCCCAGTTCTCAACAGAGAAAGGGCCAGATTCTGGCAGGGGGCGGGGAGAGGCCTGGGAAGCTGGCGGAGTGTTTTCTTTGGACTCATCCCTGCATTCCTTCTCCAAACCGGCCTAGGCCCACAGATATGGCACTTCCTGTTTGGGCTGGGTCAGAGGTCATCAGCCCTTGAGGCGCTGGCCCGGTGGGGAGGGTTGCTGCTTTCCCAGCTCTCATGACCCCTCCTCCCCACCCCTCCTGCTTCAGTCAGCCCCCAGCGGCCTCCTTCCCCACAGTCGCAGAGGTCAGGCCCTGGGAGGCACAGAAATGTCAGGCTGGGTGAATCCCCCCTTTTTTTACTGCTCTTACCTCTGCTAAGCAGATGAAGCCAGAGGGCCCGAAGAAGGGCAGGGTAACATGGCTGCCAGGTGGGGGTAGAGGTCAGAGGGGGGCAGGGGATGGAGGAGCGGGCAGCCCACAAGTGGTGGCCAAGTTAATTCCACTTCTCAGACAGGAAGCTGCTAGGCCCTTGGGGCTGTTGTCAGGCGGGCTGCATGGCTCCCTCCCCCTGCGCCCACCCTCACCTACTGCCCTCACCGGAGCCTCCTGGTCCTGCAGGCAGCTCTCAGATCCAAGAACAGTTCCTGGGGGCTGACCTGCCCCAGGGGAAGACCATGGGGCCCCTGGGGCGCCTCCTGGCATCTCTGTATCTTGCAGGTTTCCAAGGGGGCCCACAGATGGATGCCTCCCCGTGGCACAGCCTCCTGTCCACCATGTCTCTCCTGGCCACACCCCAGACTGTGCCTCTAAAGATAGCTAGTTGTAGGCCAGCCTCCCCAGAGCCCCCTTCGGGACCTGAAATTATAGCCCTGGCAGCCTGGGGCGGAGAGGCACTGTGTGATTATATCCTCAGGGGAAGGTCAAAAAAAGCTCTGGCATAGAGAGTGCCAGCTTTCACCAGCCACACCTCAGCCATCAGCACTGGGAAGCTTCCAGATAGTGGAGGCTCGGCCACTCCGTAGTGTAGGCCCTTTGGGCCTGTTGAGCATGAGTCTCTTGGGAATGGTCCCGGCTCCCTGCACCCAGAGGGTCCCCCTGAGCACAGGCTGTGCATCCCACCTCAGGGTTCCAGGATGTCCCAACTCTGGCCTCAAGGGACCCACGAGGTGGGTAGGTCTACCCCCTCTTGACTATGGGCCTGGCCCTCACCCTCCCCTACCCAGCCCCTGAGAGTACAGAGACTGGGGGTGGATGAAGCCTGCCAGCTGGGAGTGAGGCCCATGCAAGGCCATGAACTTGAGGGTACAGGCCTGGGTTCCGGGGCTGCAGCTGCCAGGAGCCTTGAGGGCTCTCTCGGAGATCTCAGCTGAGTTCGGGGCAAGGTCACTTGTTCAAGAAGTGACCTTGATGTATGTGTGATGTGTCCCTACTTGGGAATGCGTCCTGGAGGCTCCCTTGGGCAAGACTCCTTGTGCTGGGCTGGCTCTGCCAGAGCCCTGTGTGACCACTCCAGGGAAGGGCTAGAAGACAAGCGAGCCACCTCCTCCTAGAAGCGCTGCCCCCCCATGCCCCCCTCCCATGCCAGCACCTAAACCTCACTATTTCCTTCTGACTGCTCATCACACTCGCTCACCATATTGCTTCTGCACAACCATCCTTGCTTCTGGTCCAGCATCATGTGCACTCTGGGGGGTGGGGAACAGTAGCAGTCAAGGCTGACGGACTGAGTGCCCAAGGATGGGACAGAGAGGCAGAAGGGAGACCTAATAAAGCAGTTAAGCAATAGGGAACCAGAAAAAAAAAACAGATAGGGAGAAATCTGCAGAGGTGGGAGTGAGCAGGGAGCCAGACAGACCTAGCAGGACAGGAAGGCCTGGACGGTCCCAGAAGGAGGCTAGCAGAGGGTCCCTGGGGCTCCGGCCTGGCTGCTCTTACCAGGACCTAGAGGCTCATGGGGCCAGCAGCTGCGTGGGCTGGAGGTCAAGGGGAACTCGCACTGCTGCCACCTCTGTGAAGGCCCCCTGGGAGCCCCGCCTACTAGGCCATCTCTCAGATTCCCAAGCTCTGCCCTCCAGAGACTTGAACCAAAGGCAGCCTTTTGTGCCTAAAGGGGGCCAGCAGCTTGAAACCTGCCCTCTGAGTGCCCTGCTTCTCTCCTGGGCCTGTCCCTCTACCTTCGAAGCCAGAGCACAAGCAGCTATAAGCCAGCTGCGGGGGAGACAGGCTGCAGATGTCTCCAGGCCCTTCTCCACACTTGGGCCTAAAGGGTGGCAATGGACTTCGACTGCCCTGCCTGGGGTGCCCCTACCCCCAGCTGCTTGCCAGCCCTGCCTCCCCCTATTCTCAGCCCCCTGCCCTTGCCCTCTGTACCTCCCACCTTCCGCACTGCTGCCTTCAAGCCCCTGCCCTGCACTCTGAGGCCCCATGCTGGCCACTGGGAAGTGGGTTGGGGTAGCAGTGACCCAACGAGAGCTAAGGCTAAGGGAGGGCTGGCTGCTCAGAGCAGGCAGCCAGCAGTGTGGCCTGGGGGCTTACCAGGGAAACCTGAGCCAGCCACTGGGCTCCTTTTCAGGTCAGGTTCTTGGCTCCTTCTGGCAGTAAGAAGGGCCTTCTGTGAAGGGGCCTACAGGGGGCAGGGTTCTGGGCTGAGGGGCTAGCTGGGTCCAGCATGATCGCCCAGGCCTCTGCAGCCCTTTGGGAGAAGTGTCCAGGGTGGGGCTTTGGATCCTGTTCAGTAAGGTCCCAGAGGCGCAGGGCATGCTGGGAGAGGGCCCTGGTCACCCTCAGTCTCATGCTGATGGAGGCGGGTTCTTCTCCCCTCTGCTTATCGGTCAGTGCTCTTGGCTACTCATTCTTGCAGAGCTGAGACAGCTGCACACTGGCCTCCTCCAGAGCCTGGGGCCTCAGGAAATGCCTTCTCTTCCTTCCTGCTTGCTCCCCATGCCTGCCCTCCCCTTCCTCCCACTGCCTCCTTCCAACCCTGCCTTCTGCCCTCCCGCTAGCCAGCAAGGACGTGCTGTTCCCAGTGTGCATCAGCTAGGGTCCAGGTTGTTCCTGTGCTGCGGAGAGAGCTGAGGCCTGGGGAGGAGAAGGGAGAGGGGAGGGGTGCCCAGGACTGAGGTGCTGCCTGGCTATTCTGGGAGTGGCCCCCAAATTAGAGGGCCAGGCCGAGTGACTCAGTGGGCCTTGGGCCGGGCATGCAGTCACGGCTTATTGCAGACTGCAAACCACAGACACAAGATCCTTCCAGGAGCAAGAACCATATTTACAGAAATATTGCCCCGGATGCATCCCCCAACTATGGGGAAGATCTCCAAGGTGCGTATGTGCCCCTCGCAGGGTGCCACGTCGTCACCCAAGCTCCCCCCAGGAACATGCCAGGCTGATAGCCCAGGGCGAGTGCTGTGCAGGGGACACTGAGGCTGGCCCACCACTAGGCCTTCCCACCTAATTTTGGTGACATTCTCCCTCCTGCTCCCCATACCCTCTGTACCTTGCTACGTGCTCTTCCTTTTATCACCCACATGTCCCTCTTCCTTATGCCTCTTCTCCAAGTCGCCTCCTCCAGAAAGCCTTCCTGAGACTCTGGAGCTGTGTGCGGCCCTGGCATCCCAGCCTCCAGTGCAGTGCAGGGCTCAGCAGAGGGCTGGCTGGGGACACAAGGCCAGGTGAGGCTCCTTGGGAAGTGGGCATGCCTTACATGGGTTTGTTTTCTCATTTTTTAAACATTTTTATTGAGATACAATTCCCATATCATACAGTTCATCTGTTTAAAATGTACACTTCAATAGTTTTTATCTAGTATATTCATAGAGTGTACAACATCACCACAGTCAATTTTAGAACACTTTTATCATCTCGAAAAGAAAACTCATGCCTTTTAGCTGTCACCCCTCCATCCCCCATTCTCCGGGCCCTAAGAGGCCACTCGTCTACTTTCTGTCCCTATGGATGTGCCCGTTCTGTACATTTCATGGGGAATCATGTAATTGGTGGTCTTTTGCGACAGGCTTCTTTCATGGAGCACAATGTTTTCTACGTGTTTTGGACCCTCCTTCTCCTCCTAAACGTCATGACTGGGGATGCCAGAGCCTCCCCTACCCGAGCCTCACAATGTTACTCTTTCTACTGCCAGAGATGTTGGACTATGTCTTCTTCAATAAACAGCAAAATAACACAAGCAAACAAGCAAACAAACTGACTCGCCTCGTCTGAAAGGGCATGTGTTCTCTCCAGTTTCCTGGTCTCAGCCTTTTGTAACAGCCTTGCCCACAAAAATAAGAAGGAGCCTCACCTCCCAACCCAGACCCTTCTTTTCCCATGATTCCCTTCTCTGTGACCCAGCCTGGAAGCTTCTTGCAGGCAGGCACCACAGCTTGGTCAGGCCACCTTGTATTCCAAGTCCCAGCCGGGAGCCCTGAACTGATGCTGGTACAAAAAAGGGGGTCTGGGTCCAGCCACACACCCAGGCAGAACCTTCTAGACCCCACCTGCAGGCAGGTCCTGGGCTGAGCACTGAATAACTAAATAACAGCTGGCCAGATGGGCAGAACCCTCAGACCTCACCCCTGTTCTCCACCCATTGGACCCGCCTTTCCTCACCCCCACCCCCTCCAGCATCTGCTAGCTCAGCTTTTCCTTTCTATATGCACTTTTCTCTTTTGGTCTTGGCCGGGTTTTGTCCTGTCTTGTGTCACCTGCCTTAGTGCCTTCCCCTCTCCGCCTTCTAGTCTCCTGTGCAGATCTCAGCATCACTCCTTCCTTCATTTTCCCCCTCCCTTTAAACCCTCACCTTTGTCTCCTGGAAGCCACTCTTGTGGGAGTCTCCCTCCATGCAGTGTCAGCCCATGACAGAGGTCGGCTCCGGTCTGGCCTCGCTGCATGCTGGGTACACGGGTCAGGAGAGGAATGGGAGCCTCCTGGACAGGGAGGCCTTGGACTCTAGACGCAGGTGGAGCTGGGCTCACATGGGTCCTCAGGAAGTGGCCAAGATTCCAATGATTACATGGGTGTCGATGACGGCCTCTTCCTGGGATGCTTGGCTGGCCGGCCCAGTTAGTAAGTGGCCAGCTCAGAGCTCAAGCCCTAAGCAGACGCCCACCCACAGAGCGGTTATCACATCCTAGGGGACCTGCGCAGATTGAGCAAAAGGATGACTCGCTAGGATCCTTCTTTCTGAATCAGCTTTCCCACTCGGCTCCTCTGAGTCCCAGGGCAGGCAAGCTAGGGAAGATCCCCAGAATCTGCGCTGCCCTCTTGCCACTCCCAGCTGAGTCCCATCCTCAGATTCTGAGATCACACAGAGAGGACCAGTTTGTCTTTTTTTTTTTTTTTTTTTAGGGGAAACAGAAGGCTAGAGTGCGTGGGGGTGGGGTGGGCGTGTCCAGGGTTCCCAGGAGCCTAGACTGACCAAGCCTTTCCAGAAATCCGCAACGGCTGCCTCCCTGATCCCAGAAAACCACCTCCTTGTTCAGTCCTAGGCTGGCACAGGTTCTGGGCAGGCTCAGGACAGAATTCCAGGGCCACTCACTGGATTAGCAACCAGAGGCCACCTCCCCCTCATCCCTCTTTCATTTCTGCCCTCTTGCCTTCCTCTGCCTGGCCCAGTGCCAGAAAGCCAGTTCCTGCCTCTCCCTGGGCCTCAGTGTCCCCATCTGGGCAGTGGAAAGTTTGACTCTCTGAGGCTAACTCTAAGGGTCCTCGTGTGAGTGAGAGTGTGTGCCCTCACTCTGTGCCTGGGGCAGGAAGAGAGGGTGCTGGGGGTGGGCGTGTGAGCAGGAGCCTGGAGTGGGTGCAGCTAGCCCAGCCATCTACAAGAAAATTGCTCCCTTTGAAGCTGCCAGGGGGGCCGAGAAGCCTGCCCCCCTCCTTCCCTTCCTCCCTCCCTCTCTCTCTCCTTCCCTCTCAGCCCCACCAGCCCCCTCCCTCCTTTCCTCCCTCCCCGCCCCCTCCCCCTGTCGGCCCGCCCGCCCAGCCTTTAGCCTCCCTCCCACCGCCTCTGTCTCCCTCTCTCCACTAACTGCCCAGGAGTGAGCAGCTGCTCTAGACGGCCCAACAGACAGACGAGACAGACGCACGGACTGCCCCTGCCCGACACCCAAGCCTGCCAACTAGCCAGCCTGCACCCAGCGCTTCCCTTCCCCAGGTAGGATACCCACACCAGCCACTCACTGTCCCCACACCCCACGCTGGCCTTCAGCTGCCCTTGATGTCTCATCTCTGGCTCAGTTGCCCCCTCACCATTCTCAAGAAGTCCCAGACCCTGACCCTGCTGCCTGCATGTCACCCCTCCATGTCCCTATCCTTATCCTTGCTGCCCCTTTACCACCCTCTCCTGCCCCCAGGCTGCGTGGGGATTCCCAGGGCACTGCCGCAGGCTGTTGATTCATACCCCATCGTCGCCACCCTGTGGCACCCTTGGTCCTTGTTCGGTTTCTGCCTCTATTCCCATCCCTCTTCCAGGCGCCTTCTCCAACCCCTTTCCCTCTCCCCTTTGACTTCACTCAGCTCAGCTCCATGTCTGTTTTCTCTGCCTCCCCCTTGGGGTTGATCCCCGTGGCTACTGCCCCAGAGCATCACCAAGGCATAGCTTGGTGGCTGGCACCCCAGCTCTGCCAATGGCCCTCCCCCTTTGCTGCAAGGCCCCGGGTGCACCCTGCACTCCCACCAGTCTCTCTCTCTCTCTCTCTCTCTCTCTCTCTCTCTCTTCCCCCCCCCCCCGATTCTGCTGGGACAGGCAAGCCTACTCACTCAGGGTTTTTTGCCTGGCCCAGGTCCGGAGGACCTCCGGGCCTCCGCCTGAGCTCCAGCCAACGAGCCGTCCCCATTGTCCCGGGCCAGTCCTTGGCAGGGGCTCAGAGACTTGGTTCTCCAGGCACGCCCAAGGCACCCTGCCCAGATATTCCTCGCTTACCCATAGGCTAATGCCCTGACTGTCTCCTGGGCGAGGTGTGGGTCCACGGAACCCTGGGTGGGTCTGCCTGGGTGGCTCAGCCCCATCTCCCCAGAACCCCATTGGATTGGGACTCCGAGTTGGGGTGGGGCAGAAAGAAACTCAGGCAACTATGCCATGTTACCCTGGGCAAGCCTGGCTTGGGGTCCCGCAAGGTTTCTGGGGACACCAGGTAAATGTTAGGCCATAGGGCCACTTCCAAGCTGGGACACCATCATCCCGGGATGGGTGCCTTTAGAGATGGGTGAACTTCAAGAGCTCCCTGACCAGATGCCCTGTCACCCAAAGGCAGCCCAGGCACTGGTGCGTGGGGCAAGGGAGAGAGAGCCCCAGGTCTCAAGCAAAGTGTAGCTGCAATGTGGCCCCCAGGGCCCTTTGGGTGAGGAGGAGTGGCTCCTGCTTGTCCCATCCCTCCGTTCCACCCATTGTACAGAAGGGGCAACAAAGGGCCTGAGAGGGGCAGGAACCAGCTTGCAATTGCACAGCCATTCAAAGGCAGAGCTGAGGTCAGGACCCAGGGCTTCTAACTGACAAATTTGAGCTATATTGACCCCATACCACCCAGGGAATCATCAAAGTTACTTGAGCGTTGATGACAATAGCCTGTGGTCAACTCTACTGCAAGATGATTGGAGTGGGAGGTAGCAAGGCCAACTGAGCCCTGTCCTGCAAGCTCCCAAGATGGCTGGCATATAGAGGGGCCTGTCAAGGGACTCAGGAGAGGAGGAAGGAAGAAGAGAGCCCTCTGGGTGTGCCCCTGAGTGCCATGGAAGGTTGGGGGATGGGAGGACCTCCCCTTGCTGCATCATGGGCTAGTTTGGGGTCTGGGCGCTGATTAGTGAGGGCTGCTGAGCACAGCAGATGGCCCAGGGTCCTCCAGGGCAAGGTGGTGGGTGGCATCAAGTGGGGCAGACCTCACTCAGGCCAGGGAGACTGATTGTTCTTGAACAGTCTTCGGAAGAGTTGCTCAGGTTGCAGATTCGGCCAGTCCCATCTGTCCCCAGAAAGCTCCTGCCTCTGTGCCCTCCCTGGCCTGCCAGCTCACCGCCCCTAGAGCCTGACTGGGATTGAGACAAGCCGGAGATGCTCGGGCCCACCTCAGTGCCGCCCCTCAAAAAAAAAGGTTCTTGGGGATCTGCATCCAGGAATGGGAGCTCATGCAGAGTGAGAATACGTGCGCAAGTCTACATCCATGCAGGCGACTGCTTTTTGGCAACACGCTGCTGCTTGTGCCATCCTCAGCCGGGGAGAGCTGGTGCTAGGGCAGAGGCACCTTCGTGTGACGCTTGGCCATGTCTGGCTACCATGGACCAGCATGGGGGAGCCTGTAAGTGGAGGTCTATGTGCGCACATTGAAAGGAAGGCACAGAGCTGCCACCAAGCCGCCAGGGCCAGGCAGCAGGAACAGAGGCTGGGAGCCAGGGAGCGGAGAGGGCTCCCATAGCAAGCCAGCTGCTGAATGGTTGCCCTGGCCTGCCTGCTCACTGGTCCTCCTACAAGCCCCAGGGACCCAGGTTCCAGTGGGCACTAACCACCCACTGCTTTTGTGCTCTGCCTGCCCCGGAGCAGAGACCAGGGTCCTCATTTAGTAGAACGGGGGTCTGAGGTCCAAGCCTTTGCCAGCATGTCTGGTGGCAGTTCTGTGTCAGCCCATTTTAGGGACCCAGAAAATAGGGGTGCCGACCTTCTGATCATTGTGCGGGGTGACTTCCGAGCATCGGCCCAAATCTCTCCCCTGGCCGACAGGTATCCCTGGCCCGTTGGAGGAACGTGAACACGGAAGGATAGGAAGAAAGGGGGTATTTGTAAGACAGAGTTTCCTTTCTTCAGCGAGATTCTGCAGTTACTCAAACAAGACCAAGTAGCATCCCTTCCAGTGCCAGCATCAAGTCCCCAGAGGAGGGAGTTGTAATGAGCCCAAACGTGAGGGTCAGCAAGTAGGGCTTTCTAAGGGGGCTTCCCTTCTCTCCCACAAACACCCTGGCCTCTGAAGCCCGACCCACTGGGTCACTGGACCACTGGTCCTGCAGGTGGCACCTCCAGGGCCCCTCACTGCCCTTGTACATCCTGATTGTTAAAGATGTCTTCCCAGGCCCACCAAGAGTTCCTCCTGCTCCTCCTGGTCAGGTATCCAGAGTAGGGGAGCTTGGTCTCCGCCCCGAGCTGCTCCACCCCATACGTATCGGCCCTGCTGGTGGAAGGGGACACAAATCAAAGAGCTGGGAGGTGACAGTGGCTCTCCAGAGTACCCTGCTGCAAGCCATGAGTTGGGGGTGAGCCCCTGCTTCCTCTGAAGGCAGGCAGACAGACCGTGGCCCTGCCAGCTCTGCCCCCTCCCTTCCTTCCTATCCTCTTCTACTTGCACATTGGACCACCCACAGAACCCTTTCTGTGAATCCCGACTTAGAGGGAGCTAGCAGGAGGCGAGCGGAGGCGGCTGTGCTGAGGGAATGGGGGCGATGTTTGCTCAGTCCTGCCCAGGCTTGAGGCCCACGGAGAGTAACTGGCCAGCCCCGTGGCCAGGCCCTTCTCCAGCCTTTCAGACCAGCTCCCCACCTTCCAAACGGGAGGTACTGAGGTGAAGGCCCTTCCTCCACTTGGAGCACACAGCCCAAGTGTCCCAGGGCATCCCCCACCCCCACTGGGACTCCAGGCTTCTGGAAGCCACCCCAGCCCCACCCTGTTTAGCCTCTCTTCCTGCCCTCCCTGCTCTGGGTAGGGGTAGCTCCTGGAGTGTCCGCGGAGGGCACCTTCTAGCCCAGAGCCCACCAGCCTCAGCTCCTTGAGGTGTTGCTCAGCTCCCATCTCAGCCTGCAGCGCAGCACCAGCCTCACTGGCATTACTGAGCCCAGGGAAGCTGTGGGGCCTCAGGTGACTCCCACCTGCCCCCTCCCTGTGGTGATACATCTCTCAGGTTTAGTTGGGGGTGGGCTGGGAGGGATCCCAGATTCTATGTAGCTCTTAACTCACCCCGGCTGTACCCCCACCAGCTGCTTCTGGGAGGTCGGACGGCCAAAGGGGATACAGCAGTCAGAGACCCTGTGGCTGCAGGATTGAAAATTTGGGGAATAGAAGTCAGGCCTGAAGGAGAAGGGCAGGAGGCAGAGAGAGGCTGGCTCTGGCAGCCCTGTCCTTGGAATCAGGGGCAGTCCTGGAGGCAGAGGAGAGTGTAACTTTGCTACTCTCTGAAGTCTGAGTCCCAGCTCAGCCTCTATTATGGTCCCCTGTGCCTTAGAGGCTGCTCAGCTACAAAGAGGCCTAAGGCTCGGGAGCCCTGAGAGGAGCTGAAGGTGAACAGGTCCTGGAGGCTCTGGGCCGGCTGCCAAGGGCTGGGTCCCACCGCAGCTAGAGCCCCTGGAAGAGAGCTGGGACCTTGTGCAGGGAAGGAGCTGCAGGAAACCCTGAGCCCAGGAAGGAAAGGGGCTACAGCGCCTCCCTCCAAGGTGCCTGGCAACTCTCCTGCCCTGGGAACCAGGTCAAGCTCCCTTGCCTTGGCCTGGCTTAATGAGGAAATGAGGCAGGCTGGCCCCCTCGCTCTGGGAGCCAGGCTGAGAACATAGCCCTGGGGGGTCTGGTGCCTGTTGAGACCTAAAATGCTCCAGGGAACTTCCCTGGCCTGCCAGGATGATGGCCTTTCCAGGCGACTTCCTTGCAGATGGAGGGAGAGCTGGCCTGGTGGATATACTTGGGTCCAAACAGTGCCACCAGACCCATCAGTGAAAGGGAGAGGCCCCTCAGGCATTGCGGAGCTATTGATGGCGGCAGCCAGACAGAGGTGCTATGTTTCCAAAGGATTCGTGACACAAGCAAGGGAGCACAAGACCCACAAACCAGGGCTGTGCTTTCTAACAGCCTCACTTCCCAGCTGCCAAGGGAGGGAGCTGCCAAGGACTCTTCTCCAGGGACCCCAGGGGCTGGTCCAGCCCCTACACAGCGCAGAGAGCATGGGATCTTGTGGCTTTGGGGCTTGCAGCAAAGTCTGCGATCGATGGCAGAGGGTGGGGCCAGACACACGGGCAGCAGACAGACAGTGGAGTCCCAGCTCTACCATTTCCTTGACGTGTGGCCTCAGGAAAGAGTTTTGGGCAAACACTTGTGCTTCTTTCTTATGGACATTGGAAAAGCATTGCAGTTCCCTGTCCTGCCCTGGGAAGTGATAACATCCTCCCTCTTCCTCAAAGATTGTAGAACATGGTGAGGAGCTCAGGATTTCTTCAGTGAGCGGGAGGAAGAAGAAGAGCACACAGCTTAGGTACACGAGGACCAGAAACTCAGGACCCCCAGCTGACCCGGGTCATCTGCTGCCCAACCCCTACCATGGAGAAGGCCGGCAGTTCGACCCTCTTGCTTTCCAGAGGTTTCCTGGCAGGGTAGGAGCAGTTGCGGATGGCTCTCCTGAGGGAAGGTAGGGAGGGTAGTCTGACTTGGCCAACACCAGCTGCCTCAGCCCCTTCCCAGTTCCAGCCCATTGCTGGCTCCCTACAGCCTCTGGTAACCATGTCCAGGTCGAGTCTATCCTTGAAGACCCAGCTCGGCCTAGTCACCCCACTGCCAGGGCCACAGAAGCCACACTCGAGCATCTGCTCCTCTTGTAGCCTGGAGGGCGAGCTGCGAAGGCAATGGCGGTGGGTTCAGGGGGGCCTGGGTGCGAATGCAGACAGGGCGGGCTTTAAGGGCCAAACCCTCCCCACTCCAGCCACCAGCCCATCACACAATCACTCCCACACGCACACACACGTGGGCTTTAGCGGACCTATGGGTGGCACATGGCTCCTCTCTCTGGGTGACATCCAAGCGCAGACTAGAGCTGTCAGGGGGCCAGTGGACTCGGGCCTGAGAAGGCAGCAGGAAGCAGCCGAGTAGAGCTGGTTAAAGCTGGGCCCGGAGGGTTTGGTGGACAGGGTTTGCGGGGAGGGCACCCTGAATCGCCTGTCTCTCTCACCCCACACCATCCACTCAGTCCCAGGGACGTGACAGGCCTGAGTAGAAGGTGGCATGCGTGTCAGAGTTCAGGCTGAGTGGCTCAGTGGGGCCAGACACCTCGGGCTGAGGCCCAGGGACAGCGCCCGGCGTCTACGACTTGGCAGTTGTGAGCCACACATCTGCCGACGAGCTCCCAGGGCACGCCAGACCTCAAGTCCTGCTCCCGCCACCCTTGGCCTGGCCTGAATGCCTGGCATGGCCCCTCCATGTTCTCAGAGGCTGCCAATGTGTCTTGTTTGGCTGCAGCCTGGAGCAATCCTTCTTGGAGGACTGCTCTGACTTTCAGAGGGCCAGACAAGAAGGGCCCTATTGGATCGGTGGCGCGGGCTCCAGGAAGCCCAGCCTCTTCTCTCGTTCACACCTGTGGGCGCCAGGCCTGAGGCCTCACGGCCATTACAACTTCTTTCCTTTGCTCTGAAGATGTGGGGTCCAGTGAGCTCAGATCACACTTTGAGGGGGCTTGAGCACCTCCCTGAGGTTCTTGGGGACATGCCTGGGGAGGCCAAAGAAGGGAAACTGAAGCCCAAAAGCCCAGGTAGTGCGGGGAGCTGGCATTGGGGTGGCTTGCTGTGGGCATCTGTCCACAAGAAGCTCCCACTTCCTAGGCTGTGGCCTTCCTGCCTCCTGGGCTGTGTGTTCCTGAAGGGTGGGGGCCAGTGTGAGGCAGTGGGGAGAAGGTAGAGCCATGCTTAAAGCAGGGCAGCTAGGCCTGCCTATAGCGCTGCAGCCCCCCACCCTGATCATCACCAGGCTCCAACTCCTCGCCCAGGCTCTCTGCACTGCCCACGCTGGGCCAGCCAGCCACGCAGAGGCCCCATCACCCCCACACTGTGCTGAGAGGCAAGACTGGGGTCAGAAAGCTCAGGGCCTGGAGTTGGACCCCACGTCTCAGGCTGAGTGCCGTGAGGGAAAATCTGTTTCTCTTTCTAGGCCTCAGTTTTCTCTTCCATCAAATGGAGATAGTAATCGTGCTGGATGCAGGGAAGCCTTCCTCCTGGACATGCCCCTGAGGCCCCTTCCTGGCTCTTTCTTTCTCTGTGGGGGTCTCTTGCCGCCTCTTGCTGGCTCTGTGTCCAGCCAACCCCCTCCCCTCTGCATAGTTCTGGCTGAGTCTCGTGCCAGTTCCTCGAGGGGAAATGAGGGCTGTGCCGGGAAGCCGCCCAGCCCCTACCCCGCCAGCCTGCCCACTGCCCAGGCCCAGCCAGGAACCGGGGAGAACCAGCCAAACCTTGTCCTCTGCCTCTGTCACGAGGCCCTGGTATAGGGCCTCCAAGCCCTCAGCCTCCCTTCCCCTCAGAGTGAGTCGGCGCTGGAGCCATCAGACACGGTTGCTTTGAGCTGGCTCAGCTCCTCAAGAACACCCCCCCAGGGCAAGTCCCGTGAGACCACTGGGTTGGCCTCCCCAGCACCTGCGCAATCCTCCGCCTTGGTGGAGGGGCCAGACGCCAGGGCAGACGTTCTCTGTGGAGATCCCCAGCCCTCTCCAGCTCCAGCAGGCTGCACAGGGCCTGTCTGCACCCACCTCTCCCCAGAGTCTCTCCTGGGCCTGGCCAGACCCCCCACCCCCCCCACCCCCACCCTGTCCAGGTGGACCGTGGATCCCAGAGAATTTCAAGGTTCCTGCTGGACATTCCAGCCCTGACTCATCCCCTCTGTGAGGTAGCGGCTTTGGCAGGGGTGCCAGACAAAGAGGGGAGCAGTCTCCTCCCTGTCTTCTATTCCATCTTGTTCTCCTGCCTTCAT
The DNA here is from genome assembly GCF_021234165.1 of Pteronotus mesoamericanus. Classification (NCBI taxonomy): domain Eukaryota; kingdom Metazoa; phylum Chordata; class Mammalia; order Chiroptera; family Mormoopidae; genus Pteronotus; species Pteronotus mesoamericanus. The sequence continues at coordinate 180,570 of NW_026555183.1, forward strand.
CCTCCCCTTCCTGTTCTCTCTCACTGCTCCTCCTCCTCCCAGCCCTGGGCATCCAGTGGCATCTGGGCAAGGGCCCTGAGCAGTAGCAATGGGCACGGGAGGCCCAGGCCTACACTGCTCTGCCCTGAGACCTGCAAACTTGGGGGAAGAAGGAGGGACCCGTTGTCCAGGTAGGCAAGCCCCAGGCCTTCTCCCTACCGTGTGCCAAGGCCTTTGGGGGGGCCCCCTGAGTCCTGCATTGCCAGCCTGGGGCTGGTGGAGCCTGTGGTATGATCGAAGAAGCCAGGGAGGCTGGATGCTGCTTCAGCATAGGGGACCCTCACTTTGCTGTGTGACCTGGGGTAGGCCGGCAGCTTCACGGGGTCCCTGCGCTCAGGAGGGCTGTCAGTACCTGCTGGGGGCACTCTGAGGCTGGCTCTGCAGCTTAGTCAACTGAACCATGTCCTGAGTTGCTCCTGCCATCCCCTCCAGCAGCTCTGTCCTCGGTGACGGTGATGGCGGGAGCCAAAGCAGACCATGTGACCTCTTGGAGAGGGGGCTGCGGGACGAGTGCAGCGGGGGGACAGCGGGACAGGGATGGATGAGAATCTGAGGGGCAGAGCTGTGTGCCCAGACCTGGAGGTGGCCTAAGGCCCCACCTGGTAGCCAGCTCAGCCGTACAGCAACTGGGCCTGCCCAGGAAAGCAGCAGGCAGGGCCAAGCCGCTCCGAAGGTGCTGGCCTAGAGTGGGCAGAGCCCTCCACCATCAGAGCCTTCCTTCTGCCTCTGCAGCTAGCAGTCAGCTTCAGGGAGCTCACCCAGCCCCACTGATGTCCCTAACAACCCCTCCGCCAGTCAAGATGAGCCCCAAGTGACGGCCTCCCTGGGGTGGGACCAGTCTGGGTCTGCAGGAGGCCCTGGCAATCAGCTGGGCTCCGTGCCCAGAGATGCACCCAGGGCAGCCTCCCGGCCCTCTGCCCCAAACCTGTGAGGCAAACAAGGTGGGCACTCTTATTCCTGTTTAGCAGATAGGAAAAACAAGGCTGGCACTTTCCCTGGAAATCCTTGTAGGTGGGGAGGTGATGCAAGAGGCACAGGCTCTGGCTCTTTCCTGTACAGAGCCTTTGGGCAGAGGAGCCTCTGGCTGGGCGAGCGGCCTCTGCTGGAGGAGGAAGCAGACAGGCAGATGTGGGTGCCAGGGGCAGGCTCAGACAGGGAGGCTTCCTCCACCCCCTCCCTTACTGCCCAGCCTGGGGGGCCTCCAGACAAGCCTGACCCTGCCCACTACTTTGGTGGCAGCCTGCTCCCCCGAGGGGTGCAGTCAGCTCTCTGGAAGGCTGGACCCTTGGCAGAAGGAAGGGTGGGAGCCCCAGGGCCCAGCCAGGGGAAGACCTGTGGGCCAGGGGAGGAAGATGAGGCCCCAGGGAGCGGTGAGGAAGTGACTGGGGGGCTGTGCCCTCTCCACCTCTGTGATTTCTCTCATGTCTTTGGAGGATGCTCCTCTCTTTCTCCACTTTACCTCCAGAACCAACCCAGGTCTTGGCCCAGTGTGCCCAGCCCGGTGCCCTGGCCTCTTGACTTTCTTAGAAAAATGTGGGTGCACTGCAAGATGGGGGGCTCAGACAGGAAAGGAAGAAACTCATAATCCCCTAACTCAACCCTGACTGCCCACATTGCCTTGAGCATATAGGATTGGCCCTGGCCACAGCAGTATCTTCGAAGTATGTGGGGGGCAAATAATTAGGATTCTCTCTCCGCCTCCTCCACTCGCCTCACTGACCCCCCAGGCAGCTGCCAACGGACTCAATTCTCTGTGTGTGTTGGGCAGGGCGGGGGGGAGGGGGCGGGGGTGCTGCAGACTCCCTAATGGGAAGACACTGCATTTCCCACTGAAGCCAAGTCCTGCCTGGGAGCAGAGGGGAGCGGAAAGAGGCACCCCCATCTTGCCAGCTACCTCCCGACTGCCCATACCCTTTCTCTCTGCTGCTCCGGCCCCAGTGATAGATGGGGTCACGGCGCCAACCCAGGCAGAACCCAGGTCCTGGTGTTGGGAAGATGACCGGGAAAGGGCTGAGAGGAGAGGTGTGCATACTGGCTAGGCCCTCCTGACGGCCCCTCCTCGTCCTGGCCTCCTAGGCATGCCTACCATGTGGCCCCTCTGGCTCCTCACGCCCCTGCTGGCACTGAGCCAGGCCCTGCCCTTTGAGCAGAAGGGCTTCTGGGACTTCACTCTGGACGATGGGCTGCCCATGCTGAATGATGAGGAAGCTTCGGGTGCCGACACGACCTCGGGAGTCCCGGACCTGGACTCCCTCACACCCACCTTCAGCGCCATGTGTCCTTTCGGCTGCCACTGCCACCTGCGGGTTGTTCAGTGCTCTGACCTGGGTCAGTCCTGGGGCTGTGGTGGGAGGGGTGTGTGGAAGCACAGGCACAGTGCCCCTGAGTGCCCCTATCAAGGGGACACATGTCTGTTCTGTGGCATTGGCATAGAAGGGTGGGAGCAGAGACGGGGTGACGCTGAGCAGGCTTGGTGATCCTGATCTCAGTATGGGAGGGTGTCCAGTCGTCTGGCTGCAAGCGAATGGGGAGGGAAAGAGCCTCTGTCGGCCAGCTCCAGAGCTTCTGCCTGGCTGTGGCAGAGTTCCTGCGTGCATGTCTGTGTGTGTGTGTGTGTGTGTGTGTCCGTGCGCGCGTGCGCGGGTCATGGCCTGGGCTCACAATGGTGATGGTGGTGCCCCCAGGTCTGAAGGCTGTGCCGAAGGAGATTTCGCCTGACACCACATTGCTGGACCTGCAAAACAACGACATCACCGAGCTCCGCAAGGATGACTTCAAAGGCCTCCAGCACCTCTACGTAAGCCTGCCCCGGCTCTTGCAAGGGGCCGAGAGGCCATGAGCAGTCTGCAACCAGGGGCTTGGGTCTAGATGGGTGTGTGCACATACTGGTGGAGCGTGAGAGGGGACTGGGGACCCATGGAGTCCTGAGAGAAGTCTGGAGGTGGGCATGGAGGGAGCGCCGAGGGTCAGGGCCACGTGTGTGGGCGTCAGCAACTGTAAGTGCAGGGCAGGATCACTCAGCTTAATTCCCTTTTCAGCTGAAACTTTTTTCATTGTATTGGTTTTTCCCAAGAACATATTGCATTGTAATCAGGGTACAAGTGGGGAAACTGAGGCTCAGAGAAGCGCTGAGCTACACTAGGCACTAGTGGCATCATCAGGCCTGAGTGCTAGCTCCCAGCTCTGCACTCTACCCACAAGCAGACGGATCTCCTTGAGGCCCAGCTGTGAAGTCCCAATAATCCCCAGCCCAGGCAGCAGAGGAGTAGAGAGAGGAGAGGGCAGAGTGGGCTGGGGAGCGGTGCCTTCACCTTCAACGCCCACCCCACCTCAGGCTCTTGTCCTGGTGAACAACAAGATCTCTAAGATACATGAGAAGGCCTTCAGCCCCCTTCGGAAGCTGCAGAAGCTCTACATCTCCAAGAACCACCTGGTGGAGATCCCTCCTAACCTGCCTAGCTCCCTGGTAGAGCTCCGCATCCATGACAACCGCATCCGCAAGGTGCCCAAGGGTGTGTTCAGCGGGCTGCGCAACATGAATTGCATTGGTGAGTGTGGCCCTGGCCTGGGACAGTCCTCATCCCAGTGACTGGCAGAGGGCTCAGGGAGAGGGACCTCCTCCGGCCAGAATGGACCTCGCAGAATGTTCTGGAGCCTTGTCTAGGGGCATGTCCTAGAGCTGCCAAAGCAAGGTGAAGAGAAACCGCAGAGAGAGGGAAGAGAAAGGGCCAGCACCGCCAGACAGGGGGTCGGGGCCTATTGGGGGCTCTCCCTTTCCTTCTGCTCCCCCTGCCCCGTGAGGCCAATGCCAGGACCAGTGCCCTTGGGGGCTAGTAGTCTTGAACAGCTAGGAGTTTGCAATTTGCCCCATAAATTAGTGGCTGCTTTCAGGAGGAGAAAGGAGAGTGGTCAATTAGCATGGTCTGTCAGGCCAGCCCAAGCCAAGAAGCCAATAGGCCCGGGGTGTTCGGGCCGCAGCTTGGTTCTGGCTCCGGGCCTGAGGGGGCCTCTCTCCTAGAGATGGGTGGGAATCCTCTGGAAAACAGTGGCTTTGAACCTGGAGCCTTCGATGGCCTGAAGCTCAACTATCTGCGCATCTCCGAGGCCAAGCTCACCGGCATCCCCAAAGGTAGGGAGACCCCCTCCTTTCTTCCCACTGTGGGCAGAGCTGGGGGCCTAAAGCCTTTGGCAGCCCTCTCTCCACCACCACGCCCCCACACACATAGCACCAGCCACACACTCCTGTATTCATCTCAAAGAACCTTTCCACCCCCCACCAACCCCCCCTCCCCGGCAGACCTCCCTGAGACCCTGAATGAACTCCATCTGGACCACAACAAAATTCAGGCTATCGAGCTGGAGGATCTGCTCCGCTACTCTAAACTTTACAGGTGGGTTGGGGGGCCGAGAGGGGTAACCCACCCCACAGTCCTTTTCTCCTCTGGCCTCTCGGTACATTTCATCCATCCCTTTGCAGGCTGGGCCTGGGCCACAACCAGATCCGCATGATCGAGAACGGGAGCCTGAGTTTTCTGCCTACCCTGAGGGAGCTGCACTTGGACAATAACAAGCTGTCCAAGGTGCCTGCTGGTCTTCCAGATCTCAAGCTACTCCAGGTGAGAGTGGGGGGGGGGGCTGGGGGCAACCCCCAGTACCAAGTTCTCTTAAGACTGGGGAAGGGGCGCAGCGCATGTCCCCAGAGCAGTTCCTTGGCCCCCTGCCTCTCCTGGTGTGGATCCCAGGTAGAGAATACAACAGGAACTTGCTGTGCGAGTGGCAGCTGTATGGTCTGGCGGATTACTCCACCTCTGCCTCTTCATCTGGAAAAGAGCAGTCAGAAGGACCCCTCCCTCAGGGCCAACGCTCTGTGCTGAGGAAGAGGAGGAGGAGAGTAGGACAGCAAGGAGGGTGGGGTAGGGGTAGAGAGTGGTTGTGAGGGATGAGTAGGAGGTGGCCTGGTAGATGCTGGACCTGAAGGTCTCCCAAGAATGCAGGGCCTCAGAGGAGGTCGGGGAACATTGAGAGCATGGGGATATACAAATATGCGCCAAGACAGGGACAGCTCAGGGCAAGAAGTGGGCTGATTGCAGGGTGGGGGCGGGGGGGCCCGAGAGCGGTGCAGGGCCTGGCCTGCAGTTTCTCTCAAGTGGCCCTTCCTTGGCTTGGTTTCCAGTCACACTGGTGAACTGGGCCTTGCCCAGCCCTGCCCTGGTTCCCATTTTCTTCCTCAGCCCCATCCACAAGTGCCGGAAGACCCACCATTCCCACAAGCTATCCAAGCAGAGCCAAGTGCAATGTAGCCCTGCATGAGGGGCAGCCCTGCTGCAACAGCCGCTCAGGCAATGCCGGGCTGAGCGCGCCCTCTAGTGGCCAGTTCCTCTCCGCCTCTAGAGGGTGCTGTTGCAGATGAGCGCCACCCAGCATCATTGGACTTCTTGCCCACCCACCCTCCTATCTGCTCTGCCCCTCCCCTAGAGAGGGGCTTCAGGGAGTTGGGGGAGGCTGATAGAAGGCAAGCGCCCCCTAGGACTGAGAAGAAAACGAAATCAACCTGAAGGTTCTTTCTCCTCTCACGCCCCTGGGGTCCTGGAATGAGAGGCTGAGATGGGCAGGCCAGGAGGGAGTTCGGTGAATCCAGAAGGAAGGCCAGGGGCCCTCTGTGAGCCCAAGGTGCCACCTTTCCTGCATGGACACCCCACCCCATCCCCTGACCCTATGTGCCCCTCACCTCCCACCCACCATACGTGCACCTGAGCCCTGGCCACACACCCACCTGACCACCATCCTCAAGCCTTGGTGTGCTCCTCCCAGTGGGATGAGCACATCTGGGCCCTCAAAGGGCTGTTCGGATGCAATGCAATGAAGTGATGCCCCCATGGCTGCCAGGCCAGACTTGGGAAAGGCAGTTGAGGCGCCTGGGCCATAGACACTGAACCTAGGCCATGCTCTCTGTCCCAGGTGGTCTACCTGCACACCAACAACATCACCAAGGTGGGCGTCAACGACTTCTGCCCCATAGGCTTCGGGGTCAAGCGAGCCTACTACAACGGCATCAGCCTCTTCAACAACCCTGTGCCTTACTGGGAGGTGCAGCCAGCCACCTTCCGTTGTGTGACTGACCGCCTGGCCATCCAATTTGGCAACTACAAAAAGTAGAGGCCGCAACAGCGTTGTGGTGGCCTGGGCCGGGTCTCTGGGGAGCACAGGAACGTCCTGAGGGGGAGGCAGAGCAAGGGAGCGAAGCCAGTGCCCAGTTGCACCCAGCCCAGCCCCACCCCTGATCCCCAACTCCCACTCACTGCCCCCTGACACCTTTGCCCTGGCTCCCAAGCGTGCAGGTGGGGCACGAGGCCCAGACCTCATCACATGTCCCCTTGGCTTAGAGCTGCCCCTCCCCCTCATCATAGCCACTCAGAGGCGCCCCCACCAAATTTTCTTCCATTTCACCCTGAAACCAAATTGTCTGAAGCTCCAGTACAGGAAAACCAGTCCCTGGGTCTGGGGGCAGAAGGAGATGAGCAGGGATGGAGACAGCAGACCCTACTGAGCCCACCACACCTGGCTGGTGCACATTCTTCCACCATATGAACTTGCAGCTTCCAGCCCTCATTGACCTGGACTGCTACCGTTGCTGTCAAATGGTCCCCCACCTTTATACAAGTTCATGGTCTATCCACCCAAGCCTCCTTGCTCTACTGGCTCCTAGACCAGTCCTATCCCGCTCTCTGTCTCTTTTGTCCTCCCTCCTCTCTCTTAATGCCCTTCGGCTGGATCTGGTCTCTGTCATGAGAGGCCTCTGCCCAGCCCCTGTCCAGGCAAGCCAGCTGGTGAGGAGGCAGTTGCCCCCTCCCACACACACACACATGCCTGCTCTACCCAGGCCTCTCCCCCAAGCCTGGATGGTCCTGGAGGAGGCAGGTGGAGGTGCTGCACCCCGCACACGCTCTAGTCAAGACCCTGGAAGTCAGGCCCCCGGGAGGGGCCCAGCATCCCACTGGAGTCCCGAGCATGCTTTTCATTGTCCCCCTTCCACCATAATGACTAGGTCTTTCCCCACCTCACTTTCAGCCCTTGGTGTGGGGTTTGGAGCAATCACACCCAGCTTGAGGAGGGGCTGCTTCTGAGGTCAGTTGTTGTCTTTCAATTAAAGAAACACTGTGCAATATGGCTCCGTGTGTCACCGTTCCTGGGGTGGCACTGGGGACCAAACAGAAAGGCGAGCCACAGGGGCCACCTCTGGCCAGCTCCCAGGCTCTGCCTTTCCGTGCCCCCTCTGAGACTGGGGCCCTTCCTCTTTGCTGCCTTCCCTGTGATCAGGTGAAGATCCTGGGCACCCCCAGGTATTTGCTGTGCAAGGAGGCCCAGGCGACCCGGTGAAAGGCCCTTGCCTCGCCCTTTCCCCTCCCTTCCAGGCACTTCTGTCACCTTAGCTGTCCTTAGACTAAGCTCCTGAAGCAGGCCCACCCAGGTAGCATCTGCCCTCCCAGAGAAGAGCATTCGCCAAGCACCAGGCTATAGATCCCCTCCCAGGGGAGCCAGGATGTCCTAGGGGACCCCCTGACTGCCCCCTTGACCCATTCCTGTGTCAGCACCAGGGGCGCACTCCCAGGCAGTGCTGCGTGCGGTGTGCTGTGTGGCCATCTGTGCCGGCCTGGCCCGAGTTCCCGGGACAACCTCCACCTGCAGATACGCTGAGTGCCAGCAGAACCCAGCCCACGTTTCAGTGCACTGGCGCCAGCTCCCAAGAAAGGGTCCAGAGTGTAGCCTGGAAATCCTGCTCACTGGATACACGGGTCTGCCCTGGAAAGGGCAGTGTGGAGGGATGGTCCCCAGAGCAATGCCCCCTTGGATGGCATGCCCAGAGGGCAGTGAGCTAGAACCTGGCTGCTCTTCCTTTGTCCCGCATGGAGGGCTTCTGCCTCCAGTGGTGGCAACCGGGTCTTCCCTGGGCAGCCGCAACCCACTCAAGCAAATAGAGAGGGCAGGGCCCAACGGGAGCGGCAGCCCAGGAGAGAAGGAACCCAGAGGCATAGCGCACTGCCTCCGAGCACACAGCCACCTGCCCTCCCACCTGGCCTGACACCAGGGCGCCCAGTGTTCCCAGGTTTCTCCTTTTTGGGGATGGGAGGCACCCCTCACAGTGGTGGCCCAGAGATAGAATGTCACCCGTCGGCATCATAGCACTATTCTGGTCCATGTGCTCCATGGCCCGGCAATCTCTGCTGAGCTGGGCAGGCTCAGGGCAAGGGCACTGGCCAGTGGCCAGGAGTCAGGGCCTCGGTCAAGTCCCCTCAGCAGCCAGAAGGAGGGGCAGTCAGCGTCTCAGCACCGGGGCCTGGTGGAGCTGGAAACTTGGAGCCCTCAGGCTGTTTCTCTGTGGGAGGGTGTGGGGCACCTGACCATGTTGTGCAGGACCAACACAGCCCCTCCCCACCCCGGGTCTCCGTCTTCTCTCCCTACATCCCTCCCAGACTTCCCGACATTTCTTTCCTGTCTGCCTCCCTCTCACTAGGGGTGCAGGTCACAAGACAAGCTCGTGGGACAAGAGTAATAACACTGTTAGGTGGAGAGGAGACCCCTCTGGCTGGACCCCAGGGAAGGTGTCCTGTAGGCCTGGTGGGTCACCTCTCACAGTAGAGGACAGTGCCCTGAAGAAGGAACCCACACCTTGCCCAGACCAGAGGCTGTGAGGCACCCAGGAGGAGGCTTGGGTCCTGAGACAGGAGCCCAAGGAAGTGAACTGGGCACACCCCAAATGGCTTGTGAGTCATGGTTGGAGGGGAGGGTTTCACACCCAGAGCACGTGGTCAAAGACTAATTACTTAGCCCCACTCTGCTATCAAGTGTGTTGCAAACTATTAAATGATGAATAATAATAGGAAGAAGAAGGGAAATATGAATATAAAAGTTGAGACTGATTGGGCTTAAAAAAAAAAAAAAAACCTGTAGCAACATCAAGGTTACTCCTGGCAGCCAACAGCTCCCATGTACAGTTTCACGTACACTTCATGACCTGCAAGACATCCTTCGAGCAGAGCTCTGGGCCTAGGTGCGGTCACAGGAACTCCAGGGTGGCAAAGCCGCGGAAGGCTGGGATGAGCACCCTGGGCCGTAGGTGGACGGGTGGGCTTAGGGAGGCCCAGTTAGAAAGTGCAGGGCAGGTGGGGGAAGGACCAGGTTCCAGGCCATCTTGGGTTGAGTAGGAACCCCTGGACTTGGTGAGAGATTGTTCATGGGGTGAGAGGAAGGGAGTGAGATGCCCTCATGGTCTGAGGCCCCTGGAGGAACGTCGCCTGAGGGCTGGGAGCACCCTAGGAGTCGTGGGCATGCAGGCCCAGCTCAGAGGAGGGGTCTGAGCCAGAGGGCGAGCTGGAGCCGGCACACATGTGCATGCTCATGCACACGCACACTCAGGGCAATGAAAGTCATGGGAACAGCTCCCTTAGGGAGGGCAATCTCGTGAAAGGAGAGGCCGCCAAGGAGCCGACTCTGAATGACACGAGGCTGGGCTGGGGGACATTTCCGAGTACTTATTACTGGTCAGGTGCCTTGTGGATGTGGCAAGGCCCAGCTGGAGACTAAGCCGAATCCACAGCTTAGGTTTAGACGAGTCAGGGCTTGCCGGAGGGGCACCCAGCCAGGTGTCCGCAAACCATGGCGACGGATGGGGGCAGGGCACCTCAGAGGGACAACCCCTCTTTGGAAAGCCTGCAGGGCCAGTGGAGGGGCTGCTCTGAGCTCTTGGGGGGCAGCGTTCATCCATGCTAGTCCCCCTGTGGTCTCTAGGCCCCGCCCCTGTGGGCTCCGGGCTCTAGTCTTGGGCTCCACTGCGGATACGTGGGGCAAGGCACCATCGCCACAGGTGGCACAGAGTCACCAAGGGGCCCCAGCACTTGATGCACACGGGCTGCTGGAGCAGGGCGGGAAAGCCCGGAGGCTGGAGCCAGACTGGCAAGAAGGAGTTGTGCTCAAAGGCCTGCCTCCTGGTAACCATCTTCGAGCTGTTGGGAGAGACAACCCTGGCTTTCCAGAATCTCTGGGGTAGAAGCTACTGAGGCCCAGCATCTGGGAGGCTACTGTAGGGAGGTGTACTGTGGGCCGGGTCTGGGTCCAGGCTGGTATGAGTTTCTTGGGGTGGCTGTATCAAAGGACCACAAGCTGGTGGCTTTGAATAGAGCAATGGGCCTCCCTGGGGTTAGGCATTTCCAGTGCAGAAGTCAGGGATTGACCTAAGGAAGAACTTTCTAGAGAAGCTCTCCCTGCGCATCTCTGTACAGAAGGAGGAGCCAAGAGGGTCTGGCCAATGAGCAAGGGCCATCAGTGACACACCAGAGGCTCCCTCACTCCCAGGCCTGGAGACTGACTGAGTCCAACCACAGAAACGGGACCGACCCCTCTCCTGGTCCATTAGCTGCTTGGAGGTTTCTGTTGGCTAGGGACTGAGGACTTTGATGACATTCTGTGACTCCATCCTTTCAGGCCTCCTGAAAGCCACATACCTTGTTCCTCAGGCAGCTGACCTTGGCCTCAGTGGGCCTCATCACAGGGACATGTTGCACGGCCAACTCTTGCCTGGGCTAGCCCTGAAAAGTGTCCCCAGGCTGGGAGAAAGAGGAACAGGGGCATTGGTGGGTGATCCCTGCCTCCAACTTTCTTCCCTTCCCACCAAGAGGGGGCCTGTGCTGAGCACAGGAAGAGAGGGGGCCACATGTAGCTTCTCCACCAAGGCAGCTGGCTCCGAGCTTTGGGAGCAGGATGGACTTCTCATGCTGGTGCTAATGCTGCCATGTGGACAGCAGCCATCAGCAAAATGAACATGCCCCCAGGGGCAAGCAGGGACAGGGGGCCATCACCTCTCCTAGCCCATTAGCTGCTTGGGTCTCTGAGGGAAGGCAGTAACATAGTCCCAAGGGAGCCTTCTCTCTTTTCCTCAGCCGCTTCCAGGCCTGCACTTGAGAGTCTCTCCCTTTGCCTCTCAGCCTCCATTTCTTCTCACTCCTGTCCTCACAGAGCTGCCCACACATGTCTACTAGGAGGCTGGCTGATAACTGAGCTGCTTGCTGTCAGCCCAGGTGCACCCTCTGCCCAAGGAAGCAGCCTGCCCCTACCTCCTCTGGCTCTGGAGCCAGGGCCCTCAGGTCCGGGATGGAAGGCTGTGCCCCAAAGAGCCTGTCACCCTGCGAAGACCAAGAAAGAGACACAGCCTGAATCTGGCAGGGAGGGGAGGCCTGGGGCTCTCAGGGAGTGCTCCCGTCTTTCAGAGCTCTTCTTCCTTTGAGGGGCGGCGGGTTCGCCATCTCCGGGCCAAGGTGAAAGCCTGGTTTCACAACTGGCTTTAGGTGAGGTCTGGCGCCCCTCCAAGCACAGGGTGGCAAGAAGAACAACTCCAAGGTGGCTGACTCTCACACAATGACATGAGACTCCAGGGCTAGCACTGAGCCCTTGACAGGCATGAGGAAATCAGGGGCTGGCTTCAGGATCCAGGGCTGCTGTGGGGCCCAGGGGAGCTGAGCCCACAACAGCCAGACCGCTGTGCTGGAGGAGCACCTTCCTCCCTGGCCTGCAGGACAGCCGGCTCGCTTTCAAAGAGCAAACACCCAGGAAAGTGGCTGGGCTTGGAGTAGAAGGGGAGTGTGTGTATGAGTACTTGAGTGAGCATGTGTGAATGAATACGTGTGTGTGAAAAAGAGTGTGAGCAACTGTGTGAGTCTGTGCAAGACTTATGAGTGGTGTGTGGGACAGAGTGTGACTGCGCATAACTGAGTAGGTGTAGCTGTGAATAACTGTGTGTAAGTGTGAATGTGAGTGACTCGGTATGCGTGTGACTGAGTGCACAAGTGTGAGAACGTGTGACTATGTGTGAAATATTGGGTGTAAGTGTGTGGCAGGGTGTGAATAATTGGGCATCATGACTGTGCATGAGTGAGCTGTGTGAGTGTGTGACCATGTGGGAGTGTGTGTGAGCAAGTGGGGGGAGTTGAGTGTGTGTGAGTGTAAAGTGTGTATATATAACCCTGTGTGTGAGTGTGATCGAGCATGTGTCTGTGAGTGAATGTGTGTAAGCATGTGTAAATGAACGTGCATGAATGCGTGAGCATACGTGAGCATGTGTCGGCGTGTGTATGCGCGCACATGAACATGGGTGAGTGAGCGTGTGTGAGTGCACATCAGTGTGCATGTGACCTCTGCCTGCACTGAGGGGTGTCGGGTCTCAAAGGCTGTCCATGGAACCGGCTGCTTCCTGCAGGAGGGACAGACTGTGGGGAGGTGTGACCGTCCCCTGGCCCAAGGAAGACCTCCTGCAGTGCTTTTGTGTTCTTTAGGTCTCTGTCACAGTGAGACCTCCTCCAAGAAGCTTTTCCTTAGCTCCCAGCGCCGTCTTTCCTCTCCCCTAATAGATGGTCTCCCTGCACCCATACCCTCACTGTGTTGCCATGCATTTTCTTTCTGCCGGCCAGCTCCCTATTTTGTGGTCCCTGCTGCATCCTCGGCGCTCCAGCTGGGCCTGGCACACAGAGCCCTGGGTCTCTGTTTGTCCAAGGCAAGTACAAGTTTGTGCCTGTGTCCGGGCCTCTTCTACCTGCCCCCTCGTCCGTCTCTAAGCCCTGCCTGCTTCACGTGGGGGGATGCTCATGCTCACTGTGGGCCTGTCACTTCTCTTGCCTCAGCCCCCTTCCTGCGCCACCCCCACCCCCTTGCATATTTGCTCTCTGCTCAAGGGCCTGTTGTGGGTTTGGAGGCACCCACTGTCCCTGGAGCTGGGGAGCTGGGGGGTCTAAAGACGAGTAGCATAAGCCAGCCAGTTTCCACCTGGGTGTCCATGGGCACACACTAGGGTCTCTGTCCACCGATGTGCATCTGTGCTTTTGTGGGTGTGGTCTCTGCATTGGGGTTTGTCTGTGTGCCTCTCTCCTCTGTGTCCACGAATGTCTGTGTCCCTGTGTGTGTCCGTCTCTGGTGTCAACCTGTATGCAGTGTCTCTCTGTGTCCTGTATAACAGGGTCCGTGCGATAATCTTTTGGGGTCACTGACTTTGAGAATCTATCAGAAGCTCCAGCTTCCCTGCTGAAAACACTTTTAGATATTGCATTCCCAACAAAAGGCAGTTTCAGGACGATCACACCCCGCCCCCTCAAGGTAGGGGCCCAAGGACCCCACAGTACATATCAGCAATCCAGCTCCACACCCAATTTGACCTCAGGGGGAGAGACCCAGAGGGCAGGGGTCTTGAGAGGGAGCAGGAGCCTGGTGCCCCAGTGGCATGCTCATAGCTCTTTCTCTGCGATCTCAGGTGCCAGGACCCCCAGGTTCCAGCCGTGCCCACCCAACCTAGGCCAGCGCCCTTAGGGGTCACTGCCAGACCGGGAAGGGCGGACGCCGTGCGCATCATGGGGGATAGAAAGACGCGCACGGGGCGCATGGCTCAGGAGCCCCACGGCCCCGCGCCGCGCGCCGCCCCCCGCGCCCGATCTCTCCTCCCTCCTCCTCCTCCTCCCCCCCAACTTGTTCCCTCCCTCCCTCCTTCCCTCCTTCCCTCCCTCCCTCCGCGCTCAGAGCTGCGGCTGGAGCCGAGCGCGCCGCGTCGCCCGCCGCCGCCGGTGCGGAGCGTGGGGAGCACTCGGTCGCAGCCCTCGCCCGCCACAGAGGGTCGCGCCCGCGCCGCCGGCCAGGCTGTCCTGTGCCCGGGCTTTTCCGTCCTTGGAGCGGATTGTTGCCCGCCGGGCGCCCGCCCTCAGCGACAGCGCCCGCCAGAGCCGAGGCCGCGGCGGCGGCCGTGCCCATGACCGGGTAAGTGGTGCCCCGGGGCGCACGGGCGCCCCGGGGTGGGCGCGGACGCGGACGGGGCGGGGCGGGCTGCCTGGCAGGTGGCGAGGCTGGCAGGTGGGGGGACTCAGGTCTCGGTTCGCGGCACCTGCACCCAGCGCGGGGCCTGCGTGTCCTTGCGGCGCCGCGTCCGCGCGTCAACCCGCAGCCCCGGGCCGGCGGGCAGCGCCCCGCAGCCAGCACCCTGCGCCCCGCATCCCGCGCGCACGCGCATCTGCGTCTGGTGAAAAAGGCCGCTGGGGGCTGCGGGCGGGGTCCCGGGAGGGCACAGCCGGGGCGTGGGGCCTGGGCCAAGCTGGCCTCGCGCACGCACCTCCGGAGCTTCGCGGCACCCCTCCCCCGCGCCCTCACACTGTTATTCTCCCCCAACACACGGTCTGAGGAACCTGCACACATTCCCACACTGTCCCTGCACGCCCACACAGACAACCAGCGGACCCTTCCGTAGGCATGGGCAATGCGATGGCTAACCTCCCCGGTCACACTTGGATAACTCCTTCTCCATCCCTTTATGCACAGCTGTCCTCCCCCTCCTCACCTGTGTGACCTTGGCCAGAAGGTTTCTCTTGCCCAGGCCTCAGTTTTCCCAAGGGTTTAGGATTCTGGAATTTGGAGCAAGGGCGGCGGGGGAGGCATGTCCTAGAGGAGGGATCACTGGGTCTCCCCCTTGGGCAGCCTCTCCGATTTTCTTCCTAGGACCTGGTTTCCTTCCTTCAGCTGGCTCTGCAGGGCTTAGTGGCCAGACCAGCTGAAGGTGGGTGGCAGGCAAGGGTGGGAGCCCGAGACAGCCCCTTGTGAGGGCCTGGGTGAGGAACTGGGAGAGAGCGAGGAAAAGCTTCCTCAAGGGGCAGGGCAGGGCCAGCATCCTTCAACTAGACACTCGACACTCCCAGACTGGAGCAGGAGAGTGGGGCCACCCAGTAATTCAGAGATGGGGCCGCTGGGCCTCTGACCTCAAGTGGGTCCCTGACAGCTGCAGGGTTGAGTCCAGCCTGACCCTGGTCCCCTCAGTCTCCCCTGGCAGCCTGCAAGGACTTGGGTGCCCGTCTGGTAGACATCCTCCTCATTTGCCCACTAGCTCTGTGCCCTCAGGCCTGCTCTCACCCTCACTGGTCTGTGAACATCTTAAGGCAGGGACTGGCACTTCATCTGTGTCAGTTCTTAATCAAGTGCCCAGCCCAGGTGTGACTCAGAGGGAGCACAGGTTTCCGTGTGGCACGTTCACGACCTTGACCTCACTGAATCTGCAGAATCACCCGATGAGGGAAGCAAGGCCTGGGGCTTTGTCCCCATTTTTCAGATGAGACCATTAAGGCCCTGAGAGGGGAAGAGACTTAACCCTGCGTTGACTGATGGGGACAATCTAGGTCCATCAAGGTTCTAAGATGAGGGTTCCTGGACCCTCAGCTGAATCTCACCATCAATGCCAAGTGCAAGCTGCTGTTTTCACTGTCCCTGTTCACAGCTAAGGAAACCAAGGCCATGGGGATCATGACAGAGGGGCTGGGATGCAGGCCTGAGCAGTGAGAATCCCAGCCCGAACCAGCCTTCGGGGGGAGGGGCCCGGGGGGCTGCCTGGGTCCCTGCTGGGCCTCGGCTGCGGCCTGGCAGAGCACCTGAGGGTGTTGGGAGGGGCTGGGCAGTTGTGGTCCCAGGGTATTAGTTGTCCGTCCTGCTAGCCTCGAGGAGAAGGAGGGCCAAGGACACAGCTAGTCTTGATCAGATCAACCTGGTCCATGCCCAGCACTGCCAGGTGGTTTGAGCAAAGGGGCAGGCGGCTCTGGCACAGACGTGTGGGGGGGTAACGAAGGCAGATGGCACTAGGGCGGCGTGGGAGGGGGCTTTGCATGGAGCCAGAAGGAGAACCAGTCCTATGGGGAAGGAAGCCCTAGGCTAAGAGCGCTGGGGCTGGGGAGAGAGCTACAACCACAGGCACAGAGGCAGTGTACCAGGCCCCTGAAGGGTGAAGAAAGTTTGGGGGAGCTCCTGGGTTTGCTGCCAGCTCTCGGACTAACGGTTTTGTGACCTTGGCCAAGTCCCTTCTCTGCTCCAGACCTGGGACAGGGGGCTCTCCGTGCACTCAAACGACATTTCAGGATTCCCAGCTGGAGCTTCAGAGGTTGAATCATTTGCGAGCAAGTGGGGAGAGGCCGGGCAGTGAGTCAGTGAGCTCTCTCCATCCTAGAACGTCTTCTCCCAGCCCAGGGAGGCAGCCAAAGGGTGCTGGGGTCAGCTTAAGCCCCTCCCCCACTTCCCTCTTGCCTTCCTGGTGGACAAGATGAGAGTGCCCTGGGCCCCTGGGGACTTTGAGAGCTGACCTTCAGCTGGCATTCTTGAAGCTAGCAAAGCCAGGCCCGGCTTCCTTCATCCCACCTTACAAAGTGAGTTGTCGGCACATATGCGGGTTATGCCCATGGCACTCACTTCTGATTTTAAACTGAGGGTGCATGTATTTAACTGATGGGTCCTGTCTCTATCACATCAAATATTGCAGGTAATGACAGTGATAATAATAGTGGCACTTATCTTGTGCCGGATCTTGTTCTCAGTGCTTCATAGACATCCCCTCACTTCACTGAAACAACGGCCAAATGTAGCAAGGGCTGTTACTATCCCCACTTTGCAGATGAGGAGACTGAGGCCCAGGGAGGTTAGGCAACTTGCCCAAGATCACAGAGCCAGTGGATGGTAAAACCAGGATGGGAAGGTAGGTCATCAGGCTCCTGAGTCTGGTCTGTGCATGTAGCCGCTAGTTCCAAAGTCTCTGAAAGTCTGTGCTGAACTCAGCAGAATGGAGCATTGTGCATGTGAGCTGATTGTCGAGGGCACGTCCAGCCCTGGGAAGACCCCGTGGTTCAGAAGCTGAGCCTCCTGTGCCCCACCCCCATCTACTCACTGGAAAAGAAAAAAGAAGGACAAACCATGGATTTATATTAATCTGAAACAAGTTGGGGAACGATTTGCACTTCAGTAAGAAGTCTTCTGAGCGGCCCCTCCAGCGCACCTCTACGAGGGGGCAGTCTCAGTGTACGTAAATGGAAGCTTATAGAGGAGGGCCTGCGCTGTGGCGCCAAAGGCGGACGCTTAAACCCAACTGAGGGTTTGCTGCCCTGGAGCCTCACCAGCACCATCTCCGCGATGGGCCCAGGCACCGAGCTCTGGCTGTGACTTGGCTAGGCACAGCAGGCAGAGACCCGGAATGCACAGATGTCTCCTCTCTGCCCCCTGTCATTTCCCAGAAGGCCACTTCTTTATCTGGGGCCCCAGCTCCTCACTTCTTCTCTTCCCCGCCCTGGCTGAGCTGGCAGAAGCCAGGCCAAGTGGCGCCTGGCTGGAAAGCCCTCCCCTGCCTGTGCACCTTCTGTTGGGTGGGAGGTGCTGGAAACGGGCCTGGGAGTGCCGCCTGGAGAGCAGGATCTGAGCCCACACATCACCGGGACGGGGGAAAGAGGATCTCAGATGCAGGATCGAAGGCCAGGCATCCTAAACTGCCCAAGGTTGGGAAGGGGACAAGACCAAGGTTACATGGCTGAGTAGGTGGCAGAACCCAAGCCAGAGCCACAGGGTGAGATAGGAGGAAAAGAGCTGGAGCTCTGTCCCCGAGTCCCACCTCAAGGACTGGCAGGGAACTTAGAGAACAAGAAGTTTCCAGAGACTTGGATCCAAATCGTTGTTGTGCAAAGGGGATGCTATGGTCAGGATCCTTGGGGAGTGCCTTGTCGAAAAGGATTCTGAGCCTGACTTGGTGTTCTGTACACGGGCTCCCAGAGTAAAAAGGGGCCCTTTTATTCAAAGGAGAAGTTTGAAAGAGACTGCAGCCCCAGGCCCGAGGCACTTTCTAGAGCTGCACAGCCGAATGCAGTAGCCAGTAGCTACAAGTGGTGATTTAAGTGGAATTAAATGAAATGTAAAATTCGGTTCCTCATTCAAACTAGCCGCATTTCAAGTGCTCACTAACCACAGTGGCTGGTGGCTACTGTATTGGACAGTGCAGATGGGGGACATTTCCATCACTCTAGAAGCTTCTGTCACATGGTGTTGCTTTAGAGCCACTGCAGACCCCAGGTCCTTACATAGACCCTGAGGTCACTCCCATGCCTCCGTCCCCGTGGCTTCTTGAAAGGGAGTGAATTAAGCTGAGGTAGATGCCTCAGGGCAGCCTGTCTGTCCCCTGGAGAATCTGGGGGCTTTAGCCACACTCTCCAAAACTGGCCCAGGTGCCCCACACATGTGAGGAAGGGAGGCGAGAGAGAAGAGCCCATCATGCAGTGAGGATGCCCAGCCTGGCCTGGCCGCATGCTGACTCCAGTGGCCCTGGCGCGCCAGCGTGGGGCAAACCCAGATCTGGCGCTGCTCTTTTCTGACAAGGCCCCTGTCTTGTGCTCAGGCTGGCTTACTGGGGCGTGCTCGAGGGGCCAGGCGGCTCTGTACAGTTAGGCAAGACGCTTGGATTTAAAAAAATGTATTTCCATTTAAAAAGAATGTTATTAACATATATGCTCTTTACAGAAAATTCATAAAACACGGAGAAATAGAAGACACAGGAAGCCCCATCCATCCTATTATCAAAATGCAGCCAGTGCTTCCATTTTATTGGACTTGTTTCCGCTCCGTTTTCTTTGCATAGGCTATTTATTTTCACATTACTGTAATTATACCATGGGCATAATTGTGTAATCTATTTTTTTTACTTCACATACACATTTTCTTTATTAATATAATCCATTCCTAAATGAATTTTTCAAAATGGATATAGTTTAATTTTTTAAGGTTATGAAAGCAGTAAGTGCTTATTGCAAAAATAAAGAACTTGAACTATGCAAAGAAGGAACTACAAATAATCCTTCACTCGTTCGACAGCTATTCATCAAGCACCCAGGATGTATCAGGGCAGTCCTTAGGGCTGTAATTACAATTTTTAATGGATGAATAATATTCTCTCAGGAGAGTGTAATTCGCTTAATTATTTGGCTATTTGTGGAGATCCAGGCAGTCAGATTAGTTTCATTCTCCTAGGTGCGGCTCTGCTGAGCACCTTAGTGGGGAACGCTCGTCCTGCCCTGAAGAGAGTGCCCAGACCGAAGCTCATTCTGCCCAACTGTTCTCCACAAGGGCTCTTCAGCACATCCCAAAGGGCCGGCTCACCCTGGCCTTGCCAGTCTATGCTAATCAAACGACCTGGCATAAATATCTTGCTCCAAAATATCTGCTTCCATTTCTGTTTCTTTAATTGCTCATGAGGGTGAGCATTTTACCGAATGTTTATTGATTGTATGTCTTTTTATTTTTTTAGCTATTTGTCATTCCTCACCTTTATTGAGATCCTGGCGTTTCTCTTGTGGGTTTGAATACATTTATACATGAAAGATAGTGACAATTTTGCATGTTTGTTGCAAATAATTTTAAAATTTCTCTTTGTTCTTTGCCTGTTTCTTTTTTTCAGGCAAAAGGTAAATACTTTCTGTCTCACTTTTTGAGTGTGTGATTTCTCCCATTGCTTCTAGGTTTACAAAGCACCTTACAGAAACGTGAGAACTATTCATGTGTGTGTTAGCGTGTCGTTGCATTTTTAGCATGTTTAACTCTTTCATTCAAGGGCGCGTAAACTTTTTCTGCAGACGATCAGATAGTAAATGTTTTCCACTTTGCGGGCCACACGGTCTCTGTCCTGACTGCTCAACCCTGCATAGAAGCACAAATACAGACACGACAGAAATGAATGTGCTGATAAAACTTTATTCAAAAAAACACGTGGCTGCCAGATTTGGCCCCCGGGCCATGTTCACTAAACCTTGCTTAACCGAAAGGAAATTTGTCTTGAGGAATAATATGAGGTGAGGACCCAAGGTACATTGTTAGTTCTTGAGTGCTGACCTAACGTCCCCGTTTCTGTTAGCAGGTCATTTGTTCTCTGGCTAGTGTGTGATGCCTCCTTCAGCAGAGATTCTGATCTGTAATAGGAAGGGCCTGTTTCTGGGCTGTCTGCCCTGTTCCATGGAACGCGTCTGTGGGCTCCAATGCCAGTAACGTGTGTTTATTCTTAAACCTTGTATCTTTCAATACCTGACCTGCAGGTCCCAGATCAGTCATCTCAAAGCGAATCTTGTCCACCGAACGTTAGAACCACTTGGCGAGTCCCCTTCCTCCGTCTCCCCAAATCAAGCATCTGGCCAAGCGTTCTCTGGACCTCTTTCGAGTTCAGAGCTATGGGTGTTTCCCCATGGACTTGATGGCATCTGGCTCTCCGTGGGTTTTCCTCCCGGAGGTACACAAGACAGGCGGTTGCAGGCAGGAGAGCATGATCAGAAGCAAAGACCTACAGTTGAGGATGGCCAGACGGCCCAGGAGCACCAGACCCCCCTGATTAAGAAAGAGGAAAACAAAACTGGCAACCGAGGAAGGGACAGGGAGATGTGCAGCTGCTGCTGGCTGGCTCCTTTCTCTCTGCTGGGGACCCAGAGGACAGGGCTTGGGTCCTCTTGCTCCCCTTTGAGAGTCCCATCCCTGGCTTGCTTCGAATGAAAGCGCATTCAAAAGGGCCGCCGCGATCACCTTTTTTCACCTGGCCCGGTGACGCATCAGTCCCCTGACTATCCCGACATCGGGCATCCTACCCGCCCGCCCTTCGAACCAGTGGGCGGGGGAGGCCCGTGGAGCAGCGGGCTCTGCTGACCCACCATCCGTGTGATCGCTGGCACAGGCAGGATGGTGGCACAGGGCGCGGCCGCACAGGGAGGACCCTTCTGCACAGTGGGCCAGCCCTGCTGAAAGCGCTCAGAGGTCTCCGTGCCCAGGGCGGGGATTGGCCCGGGCGCCTGCCTTCTGGGTTGAATGCGGGACCCCGCCTGCCACACCGGGTCCTGGGGATCTTCCCCGATGCCGCCCACCGTGGGCCTCGGCTCCATTCTTCCTGGAAGAACGCGGGGTGCAATGTCCTATCCCGGTTTGGAGCCCTGGGCCTGGGAGGGAGGCAGGCGGCCCAGGGCCAGGCGGCCTGGGCTCCTCAGGCTGCTGGGGTCCCTGAGCCCTGCCTGTGAGGGGGTGGCCCCTGCTGTCAGAGGGAGGCTCCCACCTGATGTGGCCCAGCACCTGTGGCAGGACAGGAAGGCGGGGTGGGAGTGAAGGCCCATCTGGGTTACCCCTCACCCCATCTGCTCTCTTCCCTGTGGCCCCTCATTCCTCTTCAGTGAATGGGCCATGGTGTGGGGTACACTGAGGGGAGAGACTCAGACCCAGACAATGTTGTCAGCATCGAGGCATTACCTGAGAGGGGCCCGCAGGACTCCCCCATTCCTCCCAGCACCCTCTGGGCCTACAGGACTTTTGTGGTATCCTCTCAGGACTTCGCTGGAAATGCTTCTGGATTTGCATACTAATTCCTCTGTCAGAACTAGCCTTTCAGGACCTGGCATGGCTCTCTTTGTGTGATTCAGACGGTAGCCAGGCCTTTGGTGACTTTCGGGTCCTGCTGTCACCCCTGTTGGGGTTAGTAAGGATGCTGGAGCTGAGCTGGGAAGTGTTGCAGATGCCTCTCCCTGGGCTGCAGCTTCTGAGGTGTCCTCTGAGGGGAGAGCACTGTTAGCCTCTCTCTCCTCCTCTGTGGTGCATTTGATAGCCGGTGTACCGCCGTGGTCAGCCCAGAATGGCAGCACGGACGCTTTGGTGTGCTAGTTCTTTTTGTCTGGGTCACAGAAGGCCAACTAGACTCAGCTCTCATCTTTAGTCTGCACACATCTTCCCTGCTTCCCCCTCGGCACCCTTGCCCAAGGCCAAAGTCTTTTCTAAGCGCTCAAAGTAGCCCGTGCCCGGGGTCCCTGTATGGCGACAGTCCTCACCAGCTCTTTCTCCTCGTTGAATTGGCTCTAACCTCCAGCCAAGCTGGGTCCTGTAGGTTCAAGGAGGCCTACTTTGTCAGCAAACAGAAACCCCCTGGGTAGCTCACATATTCCTGGTCCCCCATTTGGGTCCTGGCCATCCAGACTCCTTTATTGGTCATAGAGAAGTGGCTTTCCTTCCCTGATAGTCCTCCTGCCCCTGACCTTGACCCAGTGAGTCCCCCCAAGCCTTTCTTCCCAAGGACTTCAACCTGTTTCCAAAAACCAGATCATCTCCCCACCAGGACCCACAATGGAGCACCCATCAAACCTGTCCCCAGGACAACACATGTGTGTTGTGGCAGTCGCCTTCTCTAGTCGCCCCTGTGCTGCAGCATCCCAAGGCCCCCTTAATTACCTGTTTAGGCCTTGGCTGCTTCCGGTGGCTTAGAGCTGGCCTTTGGAATTGGAAATTGGCAGAACGGGCAGTCTGGTACCATGGACAGAGCTGGGGAGACCTGGGGGAGGACTGGGACTGGGCACCCTTACTCCGTCCACGTGTTCTCTGGCTGTGAGGCCTGGCAGACAGGGACCCACTACCTCCTAGAGCCCAGATATGTGTTCTCTGCCCTTTGTGGGCTGGAGGCACATCCCACAGGCCCTCTAAGGAGTTTCTGGGTCCCCCGCCACCCCCCTACTCCAGAGACCACAGGCCAGGCCACGCTCTTCGGGGCAAGCTCAGGACCTCACTGCCCACCAATTGCTCACAGGCTAAAGCAGAAGGGGTGTGGGCCAGAGCGGGCCAGACCGTGAGTGCGGGGAGGGGGCGGCTGGCTCCAGCTCCCTGCTGCAATGCAGCTCTCTCTGCCACAGCTGCAGTAATTGGATAATTAGTGTCATTATGCTTCCTGCCCATCGCTTCTTGCTCTCCTGCTCTCTCCAGCTCTCCTTTTCTAGCTCTCTCGCCTTCTCTGGCAGGAAACAAATGACTGCCCCCCCAAGGGTGGAGTCGTGACCCCCTTAATGACACTTCAAGGCTGCAGCCAGAGAGGGACTTCCAACCTCACCCTGGGACCCAGGCGCACCTAGCGCTGCGAGGCCACCGCGTGGGAGTGCGCACTCCCCTCCGGAAGCATCCTAGGGAGCCAGCTGCTTCCGCAGCGCCTAGCCCTCTCCAGGAGGGATTCAGAGCTGGGGCAAGCCTGAGGGTGGCCCCAGCAGCAGGGAAGCATCTGAGAGGCGTATGGGGTCGGCCTCTGGCCAAGCAGAATGCTCTGGCCTCACCGATGGAGCCTGCTCCTCACCTGTGAATTCTGGGATCCAGATGGGCTCAGAGAGAGCTCAGGGCTTCAAGGCAGGCAAAGGGAGGGCGGGCATAGCAGCCGGCCTGACTCAACAAGAAAGATTCCTGTCTCTCATCTTCCTGGAGAGGAAACCCTCCGGGGAAATGGGGACCTTCCCATGTATGTGTGGGTGGTGACCCCTGTCCTAGGAGCTCACACAAACCCAGCCAAAAGGAACAAGGACCCATTTCCCAGACAAAAGTGGAGACTCAGAGAGGTTGAGTAATTTGTGCCGGCTCACACAGCCAGACTTGACTCCACCGCCTGTACTTCCAAGCCCTGAGGTTCACAGGAACAGATTTTCTGTCTTGTCACTTTGTGGAACTCTCATTGGCTTGAATCATGTGTTTGCTGCTTTTCTGGAGTTTTCTGGGCAGTCACTTGGCAGAGGAACAATGTAGAATTCTCCGGAGCTAGACCACCTGAGTCGGCCTCTGTTCCTTGCGTGGCTGTGTGACCTTGAGTGAGCTCTTTAACCTCTCTGTGCCTCAGCAGATCCAGCTCTAAAGTGGGGATCCTCAGTCTTCCTGCCTTATAGGCTTATAGGACAGAGGGAACGCGTCATTCCACTAAAGCATGGAAAAGAGTGCCCCACGCAGCCCAGGTGCTCGCCAGTGCCTATGACCAGACTGTCGTTCTGTCTCTCTTTAGTACTCTCATGGCTGTGTCTCCTCCTGCTTTGGCTAGAATTTCTAGGACCATGTCAATTGGCATAGGTGAGAGGGAGCCCATGGAAATATGGAGGTTCAGTAGGTCATGGAGACCTCCTGGCTCTCCTAGAACCAGAGCAAGCTTTGGGCACAGAGAGGAGGCAAACACAGTGCCCAGTGATTGAGGCTGGATTCCTCCCTGCACGCCTGAATTACCTAAGCAATTGGCTTGCCCTCTTTGACAGTGACCCAGCTTAACGAAGGTATAGACAAGAGAGAAGTGGATTTCTTTCACATGCGAAAGTCTAGGCAACCTAGGGCTGGTATGGCAAAAGCCCAGGCCCCTTTGCTAGTGTTGCCATCCTCAACATGCAGTGTGCCAGGTGAAATAAGATAGCCGCTTCGTCTCCTGCCCTTCACATCAGCATTTCAGCTGGCAGGGAGGAAGAGAGGGGCAGGAGAAGCCACATTCTTTCCCTTTAAAGACACAACCCTGAAGTTGGCCTTATCTCTTATTTTTTCCTCATGTGCTGAGAACCCCCTAATGCTGTCCATGAGCAAAGTGTGTCCCTGTTCCTTTTGCTCAAATCCCATTGGCCAGGACATAGTCACATGGTCATATGTAGCTGCACCAGAGTTGGGGGAATACAGTCATCAGCTGGATGACAAGACACCTAGCTAAAAATTAAAATGCTGCATGAGAAGAGGGGAACAGAAATCAGGGAATGTCTAGCAAGTTTCTGCCACAACCTGCTGGAGGTTCGTTAGTGCCCCCTAAAGCCATTTTTTATTGACAGAACCTGTGATCTGGAGGCCAGGCCTTCCCCCAAGTGTTCTGGTCAACCTTTCTGGTCCCTTCTGAGGACGGGATGAGGTCGGCTCCTCCGAGGAAATGCATACAAACAATAAGAGAGGGGCTAGGCAGGGGGGACGCAAGGCCACACTTCTTCCAACTACTGGGGAAGAGCACTGACAGCGGCCACCAGCAATCCCAGCTTCTCAACTCATCTGCTTCTCTGCCACCTCATAGGCAACCAGCCAGCTTAGGTAGGATGAAGGTGGTGTCAAAGGTCACAGAGGCTAAAGGGTGAGGGCAGGGCACATATGGAACGGTCTGCTTAGGTTTTCATTCCAGGTAGGGGATGCTCCTGAAAGTTAAAATCCACCTGAGCAGCGTCTTCGGTTGATTGGTGGTCAAGGCAGTGGGACCCCAGCTATCGCTGCGTTGCCCGAGGCACCGCGGAAAGTACCCTGGACACAGAACAAAAGGGCTGGTGGGGCCTGTTTGTTTTTTTAATTGCAGCAAAATATACATACCGTAGAATTTACCATCTTAACCATTTTTAGATGGACAGTTCAGCGGCATGAGTGCATTCACATTGTTGTATCACCATCCCCACCATCCATCTGCAGAACTTTTCCCCTTCCCTAACTGAGACTCTATCCCCATTAAACACTAACTCCCCACCCCACTTCCCCAGCCTCTGGCGAACACCCTTCTATTTTCCTCCCCTGTGAATCTGCCTACCCTAAGGACCTCATATAAGTAGTATCATATAATATTTATCCTTTTGTGACTGGCTTATTTCACTTAGCATAATGTCCTCGAGGTATACCCATTTTGTAGCTGGTGTCAGAATTTCCTTCTTTTTAAGACTGAATATTATTCCGTTGTATGAATAGACCACATTTTGTTCATCCATGCCTCTGTCGATGGACACTAGGATTGCTTCTACCTTTGGTTACTGTGAACGCTGCTGCTGCTGTGAACATGGGTACACAAATGTCTTAGAGACCTCGCTTCCAGTTCTTTCGGGTAGATACCCCAATATGACATTGCTGGATTCTACAGTAATTGTACGTTTAATTATTTGAGGAACTGTCACATCGTTTTCTATAGTGGCTGCAACACTTCACATTCTCTGCTGGAGCTCGCCTTAACTGGATAATCCTGGGCCTTCCCTGGAGTTTCTGAAGGCAGGTGAATGTGTGGTGTCAAACCTGGCTGGGCCTCGGGATCCCCTGGAGGGCTTCAGAGAGTCCCTGTGCCATCCCCCTTCTGACTGTGGCACTCCGGCTGGGACCAAGCATTTTTAAAGTCCCCCTCCAGGTCTGGTGTCCGCCACCGTGGATTAGACTGAAGTGCTGAGCCACCGGCTCTTAGGGGTACTGTAGAGGTTTACCAACTTGGGCCTCTGCCATCTCCGGGTGTCTAGGCTTGTTGGGCTTTTCCGGGTTCCAGAATTCTCCCTGGCTGGACTCTAATGAGCCTGGACTCTGTGCATCTGTCTTCCTGCTGGTCTGAGACAGTCCTTTGAGTCTGGACCTGGCACTGATGGGAAACATCCTTTGGCCTTGCGGGCAGCCCCCAGTGGGTCCCTGAGGTGGCCCGGGTACCCTGGCGGCAGTACAACAGGCCGTCCCCCAGGGACAGCCCTGCAAGGTCGGAGGTTCGAGTGGGAGGGTATGTTCATGAGTTTAGAGAGAGGGTGCCGTGGCAGTGCTTGACCCTTTCCTGCTGTTATTGTTTTTTGCCCAAAGCTGTTCCCTGGGAGAGCCACTTGACGTGTGCACAGACTGTACCAGGAACAAGGGGGAGGAAGGATGGAGGGGGGGCTGTCCCTTTAAATCTGTTTTCTCTGTTTTATTTCCTTTTCTTTGCCCATACTCCTCCCTCCACTAGCACAAGTGGCGGGGCTATGGAGGGCCCAGGAGCTGCAGTGACGGTGCCTCTGAAATATTAATGAGGCTGTTCTCTGCCTTGGCTCCCGCTCCCTCCCACCCTCCTTGGCTAAATGCGGGCCTCGTCCTTAGAGCCCTCTTTTCCCCTACTGGGTGGTCACCAAGGTGTGTCGGGCAGAGAGGGGGGAGCAGAGGGCCTGGCGGGAGAGCTAGATCCTAGCCCAGAAAGGGGCTTTGTGGGATGTCAAGGGTTAAAGGGGCACCTTGAACCACTGTTTTCACCTGCCTGGATCAAACCAGTCCCAGAAGAGGGCAGAGCAAGTGGGGTCCCCCCAGGGCCCCTGCACCTGCTCTCCTGCCTGCTCTCCACCTGCTGCTAGCGGGTTTGACCGCGCCCCACCGGTGTCTACAGTTGTTTGGGAGGCCAAGGCTGGACTGTGGGGCCTCCTGCTCTTGCTTCTGTGAGGTCTGGACTGGGTTGCAGGTATCTGGAGGTGGAGAGAGGAGGGGACTGTTATTTCAAGGAATCCCCACAATGAGTCACGTTGCCGAGCCATGGGTTCTTCTGGAAGGTGAGCCCCTGCTCCGTGGATCTGTGGGGAGATGCCAGAGGGCAGTGCACCTCAAGGAGGGCGGCAGTGGAGTGCGTGTGCCTGTGGGAGTTGGTGCTCAGGCCTGCATCTCTTGCCCTCTGGCCCTGTCTCAGACTGCCCCAGGGTTAGCTGTGCTGGATTATGCTTCCTTCTTGCCTCAGGACGTGGTTTCTTGGGTCCGTGGAAGCCCCCAGGTGGCAGGACCCAGCCCTTTCCCTCAGGCCTCAGGCATCGGCCCATTGGACTCACACAGTGACTTGGGAGTGACACCAGGAACAGGGACTGCCTGGCTTCTAGCCGGTACTGCCGGCTGGGCTTCGGTACTGCCGTCTGGGCTTCATCCACCCTGGGGAGGCAGCAAATGCCCCACCATCCATATGGGGACAGATGCCCACTCAGACCCCAGCAACTGCAGACTGGTTGGTGGTGGACAGGGACTGCTTATGGGACCATGTTTCCACAATTGAGAACAGGGTATATTCTAGTGTGTCGCACCTCTGACTGGGACAGCAGTGGGATTTCGTCTTCCATCCCTTGTCCCATCGGTAAAGGCGAGGCCGGGCAGACCTATGTGGAGCTGAGGAAGCAGAAAGGTCCTGTCTCCTGCAGCCATGGGGCTAAGCTGCTGGGGGCATCGTGACTGTCCTCAGGAACATGGCCAGGAGGTCTGATCATTGAATCTCCCTCATCCATCACAGGGTGTTTTTGAGGTGCAATGAGGAAAGCATCTGGAGTGAGTGTCACAAGAGAGGGGACCCTGGGAACAGGGGTGCTCCAGGAAGTGCTTTCAGGAAGCTCCAGGACCTGGGGGTGTTCAAGGAGGCGAAGTGGGGGATCCAGGCAAATTAAGTCAGAGGTGCTGGGAGAGCACCCAAAGCCTGAACAGAGGTAGCTGGAGAGGGCTGGGGATGGAGAGAGGACTCCTGGGTTTCTCATCACATGGACGTGCGCTACTGGGCTTAGGGGCATGAGAAAGGTCCAGAAGGCAGATGGGGGACAGACATAAACTTAAGCTATCTCTCGCAGTGCTCCAGCAGCCCCCTGAGGCAGCGGCCTACTGAAAATGACAGCGCAAGGGTGAGGTGGGCAAGGGAACCGCCGCAGGTCTCTGCTCTCGCCACCCTACCATGCTGGTCAGTTTATGCCAGGGTGGAGCAAACGCCAGAAGGTCCCAGTCCCCCTCTGTGGATGTTTTCAATTCAATTAAGCCAATTAAAGTCTGAAAGATGAAAGAGTACAGAAATGGTACATTCCCTGCCCTTTTGGTGCCTATAAAACGTTCTAGGCAGCCAGCCCAGTCCGGAACATCTCTGTCAGGCCTGCAGAACTGATAGGCCTGGTCACTTCTGTTCTTGGCCATTTCAGCAGCAGTTGCTGTCCTTATTCAGACCAAGGAAGGCCATTGCCCAGACTTACAGAGAACCCAAGAAAACAAGAGTATATGCCATTAGGTCTCTACAGCGGCCGACAGTCAATGATAGACTTTGATATAACTGATGGCTCCTGTCTGCCCTGTGGCCTGTGGCATTAATCAAGATGAGAAAGGTTAACACAAGCAGTCTTCGATTTGACAGGCCCCCAGAGCTGGAGCAGGACCCCTGAGCACGCTGAGAGTGGCCCGCTGGGGTTTGTGGACGTTCCCGTGCTTTATCCCCACACCTCACCTTTGTGCGCTCTAGCACAGTGATCCCCACTCCCAAAGCTCCCAGCTCCTCCTTCACCGGCCAGGCCCCAACTCGCTCACTTCTCCAGGCTTCCGTCCTCCCCCAGGGCTGATCACACAGTGGACTTCCCACCAACTCAACAACCACATGTCTCAAAGAGCTTACAACCCCAAGAGCAGGAAAGACGTGCTCACAGGTTGCTGCAATGCCAAGCAGAGCAAAATCGAAACAGTCATGGAATTCTAGATTCAGCAGCAATCAGTTTTGGCAGATACTTTCCGGAGCACGTTCCACTTGAATTGCCCCTCAAATTCAATGGAGGCCATCAGGTGAAGATGGAACAGAAGGTGTGCAGGGCAGGGCACATGGGGAGTGCTCAGAGCTGGCAAAGCTGTTTGTTGTGGCAGGGCGAGCAGCGCTGTGGGCAGACCAGCATGGGGTGTGGTTGAACAGGCCAGAGCAAGAGAGGAGCTGGAAGGTCCTTTGAAGGAATATGGCCTTTTGCTTAACAGGAGGTGAGGAGATTGAAACAGGGTATGTGGTTTTCTGGAGGCCATTGCAGCTTGGAGGCAGAGAGAGTGACAATGCCCGAACCAGGGAACGTTCAGAGCAGGGTGATAACAAGCCACCTAACTGGAAGGAGGCCTATTAGGCGGTAGATGGGACATAGGATTTGGTTGGTGGGGGATGAGGAAGAAGGAGCAGGCCACGGGTAGAGGCAGGGTGCCAGGAGATACTGAAGTGCTGAGGGACGCAGGGCCAGCCAAGAGGCCATAACGAGGGGCAAAAATGCATTATGCCCTAGCAGAAGGTGAGGCCTTACCTCCCCACCTAGTCCCCTTATCATGAGTCACCGAGGGCCCAGTCGGACACAGCAATGACAGCTCACCAGTTAGGAGCAGCTCAAGGACCTAGTGTGGCTCTGCCTGGGCAGCTATTGCTTAATTGAGGGCAGGGCCACACTGGGGGGCAGGGGCAGGGAGCTCGAGAGGGAGGACAGAGCTGGCCTTGGATGAACCCTGGAGGGGTGGAGGGCAGGGACACAGGCCTGCAGGCTACCTGCTCCAAGGAATGGACATTTCTGTCAGGCCACTGCGATGAGCCCACCTAACTATGCATCATTCACTCTGTCAGTCCCGGAATGCACCAGTGCCCTGGTAGCAGGAGCTGGCACCTCCCAACCAAGTCTTAACCAAATGGGTGTAGAGGCTGAAAAGATAAGCGGTTCCAGAGGAACAAACTCATCCATCTGTTTCCGTTTTAGAAAGAGCCACTATGGAGTCCCTAGGTGTCTCGGTGGGGGTCACACAGGTATACAGCTGACCCCTGGTGCCCTGGCTACACGTGAAAGGTCTCAGAATGCAGGCCAGTGGCCTGCCTGCCAAGGGCATCAGAGCCTGGGGTGAGCGCCCGCCGCTCTCTTCGGCCAGTACTGCCAGGGCTGGCATGGCCTGGGGACTCTCTGCTCAGGGACAATTGACTCACGTTTATGCTGGATGCCCCTGCCACCTGGCCCCGGCACTCAGAGGACCAATTGCTTGGTCGTCTCCCAGCAAGCCTGCCTGCCTGGGGCCTGGGAGATAGCTGAGCAAGGAAGCCGACTCACAAGGGAGTCTGTGGGCCCGATGCTGGCTGAAGCCAGTGTCTGCATAGATGAATCAGACCCTGCCCCTCCCCTCCCGTAACCAGCAGCCTAAGCAAAGGTCCTGAATGGGGGAAGGAAGTTGGCAGGGACAAAGGCAGAGGTGGAGATGCTAGGTGAAGCTATCTGGAGAAGACCAAGGAGTGCAGGTGACAGTCAAAAGCATCCATCGCTGTCTCCAGAGGTTCCATGACCCGCTGAGGCCTGTGGTCAGAGGCAAGAGACCTGGGTGCCCTCACGGCCCTGCCACCTCAAATGGCCAAGCCTTGGTTTCCTGCCCTGGTGAATGGCAGAGTGGCTCCTCCTGTGCCCCACCTGAGTGGGTGGGGTGCATTCACACAGCACCCCAAAAGGAGTCCAACTTGTCTCCTATTCCACTCTGCTGCCCCACGGATCCCTGAGCTCAGGCTTCATCCGCATTGCCTCTTGCCCTCACCCCGTCAGGCAGAATGACTGACCGAAGCCCCCTCCCCTTCTCCCAGCTTCTGCCCCCTCGATCTGTCCTCACCCAGGTGGTGGCCGACATTACTCGTGGTTCCAAGGGATCTGTAGCCCCTCCCCCACTGACATGTCCCATTATCTGCCTTATTCCTGGTGTCAGAACACTCTTCGCTCCAAAGGAATGGCTTACTCCGCACGTTGTTCTGGTCTGTTCTTAAATGTGCCCCTTCCGAGAGGCCTTCCCTGACCTCTGTCCCCAAATTAAATTGCGCCCCCATCACTCCGATGCCGGTTTCTCACCAGCAGGGCCTGCTACATAGCCATCTCCCAGCCCGATGGAGAGTGTGCGAATGCATTCGGCCCTGTTCACCCCTCTGTTGGCCTGTCCACCACTCTGTCCCCGGCACAGGCATGTAGTAGATGCTCAGTAAAGATTTGTCAGAAGGCAAACTGAAAGGATGGGCAATGGGGAGTTTTCACGGCTGTGGGAGAGGACGGCAAATTTGCGGGTCTGCCACTTGGTTCCCACATCTTCCCGTAATGAAGGCAGCTCTCTGTGGAGGGTGTCTAGGGAGTTAACGCTGAGGTGCCCAAACTTTCAAAACATGGATAGCCATTTTCTGAGGCACCTCTCTGCTTCCCAGACCTAGTCAGCAAGGACTGCCCCAGGTACACATGTCTTTCCTTGACAGGTGGGGCCAGCATCCTGAGGAACTGAGGCCGCCACCATGTTCCCAGCCCCAGAGGGCTGTGGTCCATTTCTACTCCCAGCATTCACTCAGCTCTGAGTGACACGTGGGGGCTCTCTTGAGAGCAGCAAACCATAGGGCTCTGGGTTATTATGTTTTCATGGGCGGTTCTAGATCAGAAAACTGGATTGGTGGCCAAGTTCTGCCTCCAAGAGGATTATCCTGAGCCCAGAGTGTCCTCAGAGATGAGGGATCAGGCCCAACTAAGCCACGTTGCCAGGAGGCCTCTTTGCTGGTGTGAAGGCCAAGGCCATGTGCACTGAGACTACTTCAGCCCTAGGAGCTTAGCACATGGCTTTGGGGGATGCTTCCACTCATGCGCAGGCAGGCTGCAGGCTGGGAAGGAGAAGTAGGGAAAGACCAGCAGGAGAAGCCAGGGGCCTGGGACACGTAGGCCCAGCAGGCTCAGCAAGCCCTCATGGTCCAAACCGCCAGACCCCGTGAAGGCTGAGGATGAGGCAACTCAGGCTCCAGTAGTTCCTTGGGCAGGTGTGGGCAGTGGCAGTGCAGTATGGGGACAGCAAGAGGGATGACAACTTCAAGATACTCTGCAGAGGAGCAAAGGTTGTGTGGCCCAGTAGTCAGCTGGCTGCTTTCAGCGCACGCTGTGGGTGGGGAGTAGGTGGCACTGTGCCGTGGGGCAGGATGATGGACAAGTGGCCAGTGACCTGTGGCTGCTTTCCAATTTCTCCTGTGTGCCCTCTCCTCCACCCCTCCTCTTTCACTCCCTTTATCTCCTCCTTCCCTCTTTCTCCTCCTTCCCCCTTCCCTCTCTCCCTCCTTCCCCCTCTCTTCTCCACCTTCCCTCCCTTTCCCCCACTTTCTCTCTCCCCCTTCCTGCTTCCTCTGGGCCTCCTCCCTTCTTTGCCTCCACTTCCCAGGTACCCGCAGGGCAGCAGAGACACCTTGACCTGGCACCCAGCTGGCCCTGTCCATGGCTTGGCCTGCCCCCTGGACCCCTGTGAATCACCAGGCCTGAAACTGTGAGCTGTGAGCAACAGAGGCTGTGCTAGAAGACCACCTCGCCGCCCAGGATTTATAGCATGCAGGCCTCACAGGGCGAGTCTTAATCAGGCAAGAGCCGTAGCACGATGAATTGGACGATTTGCTGGAGGACGGGCACAGCGGTGGGAGAACCATGGCACAGCTAACCCACCCATGCCAGGACAAGGCCGTCACTAATCAGTCCTGCCCTCCCAGCTTGGGTGCTCATGGTGGGCAGGGCTAAGGGGTGGTCTGGCAGGTGAGCCTGGCAGGGCATGAGGGCCACAGGCCGAGCCTGGGGGATGAATTTTGCACTTAGTGAGTCATGACTTCGACTCAGACTTGCAGACTTGCAGAGAATGGTCTAGAAGAATGGGCCTTGGTTTTGTCTCAATCGTACCTCTGGCTTCTTCTCACCTCCATCTTCCCAGGTGTCCACACTTGGCCACTTCCTTGCTGCCACCAGCTCCGCTGCACCTCCCCCAGGCACTGGGACCTCAGGTGGTCACCTGCCCCTGAGGCTGCACCTGTGAGAAGGCCCAGCATCCTCTCCTCCCAGTGCAACAGGCAGGATGGGCGACATGGCCAACAGTTCCATCGAGTTCCACCCCAAGTCCCAGCAGCAGCGGGAGGCCCCCCATGCAGGCGGCTTTGGGTGCACACTGGCTGAACTGCGCTCCCTCATGGAGCTCCGAGGGGCCGAAGCACTGCAGAAGGTCCAAGAAGCCTATGGGGATGTCAGCGGGCTCTGCAGGAGGCTGAAGACCTCGCCCACAGAGGGTAAGTCTGCCAGCAGAGACCCAGCACAGCCACGTGTTCTCAGGGGACTCTGGGCGATATGCCATCCAACACGCCTTCTGGCCACCTAGAGGCATCCCGAAGGTGTTTCCTGCCCCAGGCAGGCCCAGGCAAGGGCAGGGCGGTGCCACTGCAGCAGCTTCCCAGAGGCACTCTCGCCCTGACCATGGCTCCCCGGGCAGCCATTGCCCCCCTGAGCAGGAGACTGCATGGGGCGAGAGCGTCACCCTCCGGGCAACCCGCAATCTTCCGGGAGCTTTGGCCAGACCCCTGTGCCTGCACCTTCGTAATCAGCAGCTCCCTGCACTTGTCTCTTCTTTGGAATACTAGAGATAGAGTGAAAGTAAAGGGGAAGGGAGGAAACGGCACCATGACAGTGTACGCAGGCCGTATGGCCCCTTTCTGCGTGTTTGGGGTGCCCCGTGGACTCAGCCCTGTGTCCAGTTAAGCAGGACTTAGAGAGGAAAGAGTGTAGAGTGTGGGCCCTCTGAGGACTTGGGTTGCAGGGGGCCTCTCCCTGGCAAAGGAGGCAATGGCTTCGGGACAGTGGGGCCTGAGGGGGCAGTACCCAGAGTGCCGAGTGGAGGTGGCACTGGTGGCAGTCTGTCCCAAAGAGGTGCAAGCCTCAGGCGGTGTAGATATGAGCAAATCTGCTGCAGGGAGCCTCTGCGGAGCCTGGGCAGTGTCCTTTAGAAGGTTCTAGGAGTGGAGGCCTGACTGCCATCTTGGTTCCCCGCCTGTGCCCTGTGGTGCTTTCGCCCTGATCTGGAGGCAATGCCCTGCCCTGCTCTGTACCAGTCTTCCCCAGTCCTGCCTGCTGGGTCTGCGGCGAAGCCGGGACCACCAGGAGCCCGGCTTGGCTCCAGATTCTGGGAGCTGGAGCGTTCTCTGTCCCAGCTGGCACCTCCCCGGCAGGACTGCTGGGGCTCTCCCAGCCCAGTGCCAGGCCCATTCTGGGCCAGCGCTGATCGATCTCGTCAGCTCTGCTCTCAGCTATCACATCTTCATCTACCCGGGGCCCTGGCCATCGCCCTTGTCTCCTGCTCCCTGGTCCCATCTGTCTGCAGGTGGCTCATGGGCTGGAACAGGGGGTGGAGATGGCCCACCTGGGAGTAAGTGGGTCCAAGGGCCAGGTGAAAGTGTGCCCACCTGACCAGGTCAAGAATTCCAAGGTGGGTGGCCTTCCCTGGACTTCCTGGGTCTCTCTTGGTTTGCACTGTAAAGGGGCCCGGCCTGATACAGTGTGTCATGGGGTGGGAGGGGGCGGGGGGGGGGGGCGGATGGTTTGGCTCAGTGCCAGAGGATCTTTCTCCTTCCCTCCTCCTTGCCCTCCCTCATGATCTGGGGCCATTTAGCCACAAGAGCTCTGGCCTCCCCCAGATAAAAGGAAGCAGATGGGCTTCAGCTGGCAGCTCTTTCCTCTGCCTGTCAGGCTTTGTTAAATATTTAAAATGTCAAGGCCCCTGGGAACCTGCCTGATTCTGCCACGGCAGCTCTGGAGCACACCCGGTGCCTGTGGAGGGGCTGGCATGGAGAAGCACAGGTGCCCAGGTTGGTGGCCCAGCCCCAGCAGGAGGAACCAGCCAGGCCTGGTCTGCACCCCAAAGGATGAGTGGTATGGGGACCACCCCTCACCTCTCTGACCCTAGGAGCCCTCAAGGTCTGGGCACCAAGAGCGGTTGACTCTGGCCCTCCAGCAAGGGTGGGATCCTCACACACCCGCTGACTTAGCCCCAGAGTTCTCTCCCAGACCCCTTACCCTCTCCTGCTTAGACGCAGTAGGCTAAGCTTGTGGGAGGGGTCAGTTTAGCTGTGCCCCAGGCACTGCACCGACCCCTGGGGCAGACTGGTGGGCAGACTGGGGGTGCTGGCACAGTGGCGCTTTGGGGAGGGTAGGGAGGTGCACGGTGTATTAGAGATGGAGACTTTCAGCAATGCAGGAGGACTCCAGGAGCCAAGGAACCCAGATCTTAGGCCAAGCTGGGTGGTGGGCCTGCTTGAGGGACCTGGGTCCCAGCCCTTCCTCTATCTGACCTCCACCAGCAGCCATGGAAAGGAGGGGGCAGATTAGCCTGGAGCCACACGATGTGGTCTTAATCCAATTCCAATGGCATCTGGCCTCTGCTCTGGGCAGGACGCCCATCTGTGTCTATGCCAACCGTCGGCCCCTGGCCCCACACCCTGGACGTGGGCTGCCCTTGGGGGCTTGCTAGGCCAGGGCATGCTTGGAACCAGAGGGGCTGCAGCGGCCTCCCCACCCTGTGAGTGCTTCAGTGGTGGAGGATATCAGGACCCCTGAGCCTACAGAAAGGTCAAGGCCTCCAGCTGGTCTAGGGCAAGAGAGAGGGAAGCACTGCTGCAGCATCAAGGGCAAACCAAGGCCAAGGGACAGGCTGAAGGAGGGAAGGAGGGAGGGAGGGAAGGAGGGAGGGAGGAGGGAAGGAGGAAGGGAGGGAAGGAGTTCCTGGGGATGAGGCCCCCTGAGGGCCCCGCTTCCCATGGGGACAAGCTGGGTATGTGGGGCAGGGCAGGCAGGATACAGATTCATGTGGTGCCATAAAACATAAGCTTGGGGTGGGGCGGGTGCCTCTCATGGGCTCCAGATCAGTGTCCTTTCCCAGGGCAGGGGGAGGGGAGGCCCTGGGTGTCTGGGAGATCCAGGATTCAGTTCAAATGCTTCCCAGTCCTGACCACACCTTGTATATCTCCTGTAGCTCAAGGACACAGGCCCCAGTCAGGAGTAGGGCACAGGCTCTCAGCTGGGTCCCTGGCCCTTAGGAGCTGTGGTCCTGAGCTTCTTCTAAGTACCCAAGTGGGAAGCTGCAGACTCCAGAAACTTGAGCCACAGCTGGCCCAGCACAATGAGGCCAGGGGAGAGAAGGGCAGGGACAGCTGCGGCTCTGCTGGGTGGGGAGAAGAGCATGTGGTCATTGCCTAGCTCAGGAGATGTGCCAACTCTGTGCCGGCTGTGGGCTTTAGCTCTTATCAGTCCCTCCACCTCCAAGGGGCCCCACCACGCTCCTCCCCAGAAGCCTTCTTTCCCTGTGCAGTGCACACCCAACCCTCCTTCCTCCCGACTCCTTCAGCACCACACTTAGCGCTTTCTTGTTCTCAAGTCCTTTGGGGCCTGGTCTTGTATGCCTTCCCAAGCTGGCTGGGAGCACCCCGTGGGCTGGGACCCGACACTTCTCGTAGGCCCCTGTCCCTGAAAGAGACCCTGGGAGTGGCAGCTGCTCAGGGCTGGGAACTGCAAGTCTCCATCAGCCCACCAGGGGTCAGTGTGAGGCTGGGCACTGGGGGAAGAGGGACAGCCTGGGGGACAAGGGCAGCACTGGGCACGGGAAGCACCGTGGACAGTTGAGCCTGGAAGGAAGCCAAATCCTGAGGGCTGAGGGTGGCGCCAGGGGACTGCATCATCCCATCTGCCTGCCTCTGGAGAAGGTGGCCAAGTCAGTGTCCAGCCTTGGGAGGCAGTAGCCCAGACGCGTTCCACACAGCCTTTGGTACTTTCAGGCATGGGCCTGAGGAGGCTCGTGCCCTAGTGGCAGAGACTCAGAGGCCTGGGCACAGGCCTGGGTAAGAAGTGGGTTGTCCCAGGAAGAGAAGTAAGGGTGCATCTTCCAAATGCCAGGCTAGCCCCTTTGTAGCCATTCTTAGCCCTTGCCTTGCCCAGACCGACCCCCTCTCCCAGCCCTCACACAGCAGCTTGTTCAGGATGTGGAGGGCCTCCCAGGGCTCTAGAACTATCAGTAAGGCCCCTCTCAGCCTCTCAGCCTCTCAGCCCCACATCACAGTGCCTCATCTGCTCAGGCCACAGGGGCTTCCCCACTGGGACTGGTTTCCACAGCCTTCACCCTCCTTGTCCTCTGCCTGATGGCCTGAAGACACGGTGGCATGAGCGTGAACCACTGGCAATCCCATTAGCCTTAAAGGCCTTCAGTAGCTGCTGAGCATGCAGCTGCAAGGGGGCCTAGGAGCAGGGCAAGGAGCTCACGTCCCGTCCTGTTCTTCGTTGTGACCCCCAGCTCAGGGATGGAGAGCAGCACTGCAGTGGGGTCTGAAAAAGGCATTAGGAAGGAGGTGACTGTCTCCAGAGGGCAGGCCGTGAGACATTCTCTGAAGGCAGAGGGCTGGAAGTAGTCTCTGTTCACCTCCCGGGCACCATGGGTGCCAGGCCCTTGCTCAATGGCATGAGCAAGACTGACAAGATCCCTTTGGAGGGACCTGCTGTAGTCCCTAGACCTCCCCAGGGGTATCGGGAGGATAGTCCAGTCCTTCCTCATGCTAGGAGCTCCGAGTTATCTAGTGGTTACATGCCCCGGCTCTCCAGGCTGCTGGAGGGGCCACGTAGGCCCTCCCGCACACATGCCCCCAGAATTTGCCAGGCCAGTGCAGTTTCTATCTACTGGCGCTTTCAGTGTAGGAGAGACAGAATTGCGCAGGAGAAGGGGAAGAAGGAACAGGGCCACATGGGGCAGGGCTGCCTTTCCCATCAGGTCTGTGCCTCTGCTCTCCATTACAGGCCTGGCTGACAATGCCAGTGACTTGGAGAAACGCAGGCAGATCTATGGGCAGAACTTCATCCCTCCCAAGCAGCCCAAGACCTTTCTGCAGCTGGTGTGGGAGGCCCTACAGGACGTAACCCTCATCATCCTGGAGGTGGCTGCCATCGTCTCCCTGGGCCTCTCGTTCTACGCACCACCCGGCGAGGAGAGCGAAGGTGAAGGGCAGGGCCCGGAGGGCTGGTGAGGGAGACCTGGCAGGAAGGGGCAGGACAAGGGCAGCAGCAGAGCTGGGCTGGCAGGAGGGGAGGAACGGAACCTGAAATGAGGGAGGGTCACAGGATGTCCCCACTCCAGCGTCAGGAAGGAGCCGGCTGGAGTGACTCCTCTGCCACCTCTGTACTCCCCTCTGTCCTCGGGCACAGTGTGCGGGAATGTGTCAGCTGGGACAGAAGATGAAGGCGAGGCCGAGGCCGGTTGGATAGAGGGGGCAGCCATCTTGCTGTCTGTCATCTGTGTGGTGCTGGTCACGGCCTTCAACGACTGGAGCAAGGAGAAGCAGTTCCGAGGCCTGCAGAGCCGTATAGAGCAGGAACAGAAGTTCACAGTCATCCGGAACGGGCAGCTCCTCCAGGTCCCCGTGGCCGCACTGGTGGTGGGGGACATTGCCCAGGTCAAGTATGGTGAGTGTGACCATCATCACCCACTCTGCAAAGGAAGTTCAGCTCCCATTTCGGGGCCAGTGTGGGCCAGAGGAGAGCCCACCCACCCACTCAGTGCAGCCCTTCTCCCCAGGAGCATGTGTGCCCTCACCTGTGGGACGTTGGAGGTGGGGCTCAGGCACAGGAGGTCCCAGGAGACGGGCTATACCCGCGGCCTGTCAAGGCCTTCCCCAACACTGCAGGACATCCCTGTTGCCCCTCCCCTCTGGGAGCTGGACCACAGGGCTAGGGGTTGGTGTGTCTCCCCAGAAAGGAGGAGGCTGAAGGAAGAGGGCCCTGTCCCCGATGGGACCTCCCCTGGGGTGAGGCAGGAGGCAGCAGGGAGAAAGGCCGCCTGGACCCATAGTCCGTGGTTCTGGTTGCCTGGCCGGCCTTAGGAGACCTGCTGCCTGCCGATGGCGTGCTCATCCAGGGCAACGACCTCAAAATCGATGAGAGCTCCCTGACAGGAGAATCAGACCACGTGCGCAAATCAGCCGACAAAGACCCCATGCTGCTCTCAGGTGAGGCCTCAGGGCCCTGGCCCAGCCCTTGGGGAAGCTGGGAATTGGCTGGCTGCCACCCCTTGGAGCAGCCCAGCACTGGGGAGCCTTGGAAGGCATTTGGCCCAACAACCCCCTCAACCAGCCCTCCCCCAGTATCCCTTCTGGTTAGGGAGTCTGAACACTTCACCCCCCTCAAGGCCAGAGCAGCCTGTGGGAGGCATGGCGGTGGCGCTCCAGCCTCAGAAAAAGACATGGGCCTCTCCAACCCCAGAGACCCCTGATGTCCTGAAGAAGCCCTTAGAGGCGGGAGCTGGCTCTGGGTCAACACAGTGCCATGCTCCAATCCAGACCCTCAAGAAGAGCCGGTGAGGATAGTGTTCCCTTTCCAGAAGGTTCTGTCTCAGCCCAGTGTTTATCTTGGTGGCAGTTGCAGTGTACAACAGGGCAGAGAGTCTGGGCCTTGTGAATGGTTTACCCCGTGCCTCTGGGAAAGTAGCTGCTTCAAGCCAAGCGTGAGGCTTTGGTCTAGGCTTAGGGTCAATACCGCTTCCAGGGACCTCCAGACGCTGAGTCCCTGCTTCTGGGATTCCTGGGACTGAACCTGTAGGTGCTGAGCATGCCTCCCACCTGGTGGCGCTAATGTCTGCCTCCATCTCTCTCTCTGTTGGCTGTGCCAGGCACTCATGTCATGGAAGGCTCTGGAAGAATGGTGGTGACAGCTGTGGGTGTGAACTCCCAGACAGGCATCATCTTTACTTTGCTTGGAGCTGGCGGAGAGGAGGAGGAGAAGAAGGATAAGAAAGGTAAAGCCACACAGACCTCCAGTTCCCAGCGCTGATGAGAGGCTAGCCCCTCTTCTGCTCAGCTTGCTCTTTCCTCTTTGCCTGCCTGCTGGCAGTCGCTTGCTGGCCCAGTTCCTGGCTCCAACTCTGACTCTCACTGTGAGAGAGATGGCCCAGAGCGGGTGGGAGGCCATACCCTCTCTTCTGATTCCTTTCGGAGACCCCTTTTCTGGGGCCTTTGCCCCAGAGCCAGCAGGTCAGGAGTCCTCTCCTCCAATTCTGTGTAAGGGCAGCTGCCCTCAGATGGCTATTCCCCAAAGGCTTTGAGATTTATGTGCCAGGGTTGGGCGAGTGCCCTGCTTTGGTAGGAATGGGGTCAGAATGACAAGGGCTTGGGAGAATGCCACATACCCTCAGAGGTGCTCAACCACCATGGTAAAGTGTTAGGATCCCAGGCCAGTGCGGCAGTCAGCAAATGCAGATCATGCAGCCAAACATGGAGGACTCCCAAGCAGAAGGGACCCCTAAAGGATGTCCAGGGCCAGAGGAAGCAGGAATGGGCAGGGATCCTCACCCCAAGGGAAAGCAGAGTCCAGGAACAAATGTCTTCAGAGAACCCAGCTCTATAGCCGCCCTGGCCTTCCTGCTGCCTCCTCTTGCCTCTGCTCTGAGCCCCAGACATGGCCAGTGTCCCCTCCAGCCCTCACAACAAGACTTACAAAGCTACAGAACTGTCCTCAGCATCCACCGTCCTGTCCTGGTCCCTCAGCTCAGACCCCATTCTCTTCTACGATGCAGGTCTGTGCCTGCATCATGGCTCAATGTGCTCTGGCCTGGGTCTCTTGGTCCTGTAGTCAAACCAGGCGGAGAGCAGAGTTTTCTAGATGTGTGCCTCCCCTCTGAGAGAATCTACCAGGGCCCACTAGAAGTATAAACAAACTACATACTCACAAGGCGAATATGTGCTAGAAGCCTGCAGCCTGGGCCCCAGAGTCAGTGAGACACTGGGGCTGCTGAGCTGGGTAGGGGACAGAAAGGTGCCAGTCACTGGACCTATCTCAGTTAGTCAAGACCACTGGGTCTGAAGAGCAGGCGGGATTAGTCTGCCCAGCCCCAGCAACACAGGGACAGGTCAGCATAAAGAATGGTATGCTAGTGTCCCCAACCCTTGACCACTCTACTCCTGGAGGAGGCAAGGGAGGAGGTGGGTGAACTGCTGTTGCCTAGAAGCTACCATGGGCCCTGTCTCCTGGCACCTTCCAACTTCCGGCTGGCCAGACACACCCCTCACAGCCACTGGTGGACCTTCTTTCACCTTTGCCCCACCCAGCCCCCTCGCCCTGCAAGGCTCAGCCCAGTGTTTCTCCACAGTGAGTGCCCTGGGCTCCATAAGCAGGCAAGCAGGTAGGTAGGCAGGTCCTGGGCTTCATCTGGGCTGGGCTGGGCTGGAGTCCCCATGCCTCTGTCCAGGGAAGCCCAGCTCACTTTGCCTGGTGGTCCTTCAACAAACCCTGGTAGCTAGTTGGCAGGGCACCCTTTTCCACGTTCCTTCCTAGGCCCCTCCACTTTGACCTTGACAAACCCCTCCATTCCCTCCCCCAGGACCCTCCCCTCTTGCCCTTCTCCAGCACCCTAGCTGGGCTACTTAGGAGTCAGAGGGGATATCTCCGCCAGCCTGCTTCCTGGAGGAGGGAAGCCCCGAGGGGACCCTGGACGGGGAAGAGAGCTGACCAGGTTCAGGGGAGGGGGCAGCACTATCCATGAGCCCTCACTGAGGTTTTAGCCCAAGGACGGGCCACTGTGGAGATAGGAAGGTGGCCACTCCCAGTGTTTCTCTCTGGCCCTTGCTGCAACCTGACCTGGGCTATCTGCCCAACACCGCCTACCCACCTGCTGTCCCCTCCCACCTGTGGCTTACCTTTTGGTCTTGATCCCTAGCTACCCCTCTCCTTGGGGTGCCCTCCTTCCCCTCTTCCTCCCATCCTTCAGCTCCTGTCCCTCTTCAGGCTGGGCACAATATTCCTCTTCCTGTAGTGCTCATCCCAAACCTCCCTCCCTCCTCCACCGGCCTCCCCGGGCCTGGTCTGCAGCCTGGGTCCTCTGGGTCTGTTCTTCCTCTGGGCCTCCATACCTCCAGGGCTTTCAGCAACACCCCCTCATTGCACTGCATTGTTGCCATGTGTCTACAGGTGTCTCCCCTCCCCCTAGAAGTCTTCTTTACCTTTGAACCCCCGTACCTCCTCAAGAGTTCTAGGCAGAGAGGATCCACCCGCACTCCACCCTGGCCCATAAGGGGTCTCTTGCTTCTTCACACCA
Organism: Pteronotus mesoamericanus; assembly: GCF_021234165.1. NCBI lineage: Eukaryota > Metazoa > Chordata > Mammalia > Chiroptera > Mormoopidae > Pteronotus > Pteronotus mesoamericanus. The sequence continues at coordinate 222,600 of NW_026555183.1, forward strand.
GACCCTACTGCCTGAGATCCACCTGGCACCCTGTGTTCCTTGATCCCTGGTGACATGAGCTATCTGGTGGTGACCGACAGGTCATCCCATAAGCCCCTCCTGCCCCACATCGGGTCATCTCTGGATCCTGCCAGCTCACATGTGGCCTCCAGGAGGAACTGGTGTACAGAGCCGGGCCCCAAACACAGCACCAGGCTCCCTGCCGCAGTCCCCTTGCCTGTCAGGTCTCCGGGCCCTTCCAGAGTTGCAGCCTCTGGAGACCTGAGGTGTGACCAGCACTGCTTTCCTTGGCCTTGGGAAGGCTGTCACTGGCCAGGCCGTGACACCCAGGTGCAGGCTTTGTGATTGCAGAGCACGTTCTGGGAGCTCCTGCATTTGTGTAACAGTTGTTGGCTGCAGGGACTATGGAGGAGGCTAGCTGGGTCCTTGTCCTCAGGTGTACCCGTCCCCTGAACCCCCTACCTAAGTCCACCTGGGGCCCAGCCTATCCCATGCCCCTGCTGCTCCCTGCAGTGATAGGTGCTCAGCACCCAGTCCAGTGCCCTGAGCCAAGCAAATTCCTAGAGTCTCCTTTGTCCCTCAAAAGTACGCATAGAGCCCTGGCTGGTGTGGCTCAGTGGATTGAGCACAGGCCTGCAAACTAAAGGGTCGCCGGTTTGATTCCCAGTGTAGGGCACATGCCTGGGTTGCGGGGCAGGTCCCCAGCAGGGGGCAGGCAAGAGGCAACCACACATTGATGTTTCGCTCTCTTTCTCCCTCTCTTCCCCTCTCTAAAAGTAAATAAATAAAATCTTTTTTTAAAAAGTACACATAGAGCTCACTGCAACCCAAGGTGCAGAGAAAGCTGAGCTCTAGGCCAGCACGGGTTAGGAACCATCTAGCTGAACTCCTTGCGCTGGTCCTGGGAGGAACGCATGTCCTGACTGGGGGGCTCTGCTCAAAGTGGCAGAGCTGGGACAGGATACCTGGCAGCCCTCATTCCCCATGGCGATGGCCTTTTCGGAAACCTACTGTCAGCCACACATGACCAGGATCCATCAAGGGCTGGCTTAGGGAGTTCACCGGAGGGCTGGTGTCAAAGCCCAACGGGGAGCCCTGGCTAGGGGTCTCACTCAGGAGGCCGACATGCTCATGGCAACCACAAGCCACATGCTGGCAGGTGGCAACAGGGCATCAGTGTGGGCCTGGAGAGGACAGCGTGAGCCTGAAGAGCCCTCCTCCCCTCTCTCCTGCCTTTCAGCTGTGCTTGCCACTGGACTGTCTGTGCCCTGCTGTCCTGTGTGTGTGTGCATGTGCCAGGGCCACGTGGATGTTCTCAAGTCTTTGTGTCTGTCGTTCCTTTTCCATTGTAGGCAAGCAGCAAGATGGAGTGATGGAGAGTAGCCAGACCAAAGGTAATGCCTGCCCTGCACTCAGGATGGGGTGGTAGGCGGAGGGCACAGCTCAGGGTCGGGGGCTACCCACTTCACTCGCAGAAGCAGCACGTAGGTAGAGACCAGGTCAGAGGGGCAGGGTGGCCCCTCTGCAGACCCTGCCAGGAGTGTGCAAAGATCACCTCTGTGACTTGTCCATGGCCTAATCAGGCCTGTGGGTTTCCCCGCTCAGCTGCCTTTCTCTTGGGCAGACATCCAAGGGCCGAGGCCTACTCTCCTCTCAGCTTGAATGCCTGGTGAGAGCCGAGCCTGTGTGGCCGGCATGAAGGCCTATCAGCGGCCATTCGTAAGCACTGGGGATCCAAAGGTGGACAAAGCACTGTCCCAGCCCTCAGAAAAGATATAGGCCAGACAGATGGACCCAGGTGCAGGCCTCACGTGCAGCGTAGGACCTAGGGACCAAGACAGGGTCAGAGAAGCAAACGAGAATTCAGAGCATAGCTGGGTTTGGGAGGGCATTTGTGACAGAGTGACAGCCTGATGGCTAGGGTCCCGGGCTGGGGCAGAGAATGAGTCATGTCAGTCAGTGGGGCACAGGGCTATAGTGGCCCAGCTAGCTGGGGCCTTGAGTGTTGCTGAGGCCGTGGGCTCTGGCCTGAGGCCCTTGGGAAGGAGAAGCCATCGATGAGTGGTCTCAGGCAGCCAAAGGAGAAGGGATGGCTGGGAAGACTGGAAGCCAGACGGAGCAGCGGACACAGTGAAGTGGCAGGGGATGTGCAGAGGTGATGCCAGGAACACCAAGAGCCCCACGGGGAGGGACAAGAGCAGTGAGGCAGAAAGATGAGTGGCAAGGTTGGGTGTCCCCTCCTGTAAGGGATGCATGGGGATCACCTGAGGCAGTACAGATGGAGACCCTGAGGCCACAGCATGTGTGAGGTGACAGAGGTGACAGAAGCAGGGTATGGGACACACCACCACCACCACCACCACCACCACATCAGGGGCAGCATGAGGATCGCAGGGCCACTGGAAGTCATGAGGGGGCTGCCTGTTCTAGAGAGGAGGCGGAAAGATGGCTGGAGGAGAGTGGTTCGATGAAGAGAGAGAGGTGCGAGTCCCGCCCAGAGCAGCCCATCTAGGCAACCGCCTCCAGCAACCAGGGAGCAGGCTGAGGAGGACACTCGTGGCGATCTGGGTCCTTGATGGAAGTCGAGGGGCTGGCAGGAAAAGAGACCGCCTGAGCAGGGAGCAGCAGAGGAGAGTGCAGGGGCTCCTGGGCCTCTCTCAGGGGAGTGGGGAGGTGGCTTGGACACCGGCGGGCCAATGGGTCAGTCAGCTCAGGGTTCTGGAATGTTCCTTGGGCCCCAGGCCTCTGCTCTCAGGTGTTGGACTTGGGGCGTTACAGCACTGACCACCCTGTCTCTGTGCCCAAGTTACTTGTGCTTGTGTCTGTCCTCCCTTCCCCTGTGAAGCCTCGAGAGAACCATCTCCATCCCACTCAGGAGGGCGTGGGCTGCCAAGGACAGAGGAGGAAGAGGAGAAAGCCCCAGGCAGTGTCGCACTCAGAAATCAGAGAAACTCCCTGAACCCCATGTCCTTTTGTATGATGTGGCATGTCTTTTCCCGTGAAAGCCCTTGTAGCTGTCCCCCCAGCAGCCAGGCCCTAACCTTGGCTGCGGGTTCCTCTATGTGCAGCTAAGAAGCAGGATGGGGCAGTTGCCATGGAAATGCAGCCACTGAAGAGCGCAGAGGGCGGGGAGATGGAGGAGCGGGAGAAGAAGAAAGCCAACGTGCCCAAGAAGGAGAAGTCGGTCCTGCAGGGCAAGCTCACCAAACTGGCTGTGCAGATTGGGAAAGCAGGTGAGGGCTGCAGAGGGGCAGCCCAGGGCCCCCGTCGGGCAAGGAGGATACCAGGTTTCCTGGACATGAGGCCAGGTGGTGGAGAGCAAGTGGGAAAGAGATGTGGCAGGTGGTGTGGACCAGAGAGAAGGGGACAGGCCAGGGGGGTGATTGCCATCAGGGCCTTGACCAGCCCCGCTTCTGGCAAGCATGGATTCTAAACCCACCGTAAGGCCTGGGACAGGGAGCACCTCCCCCAGCTCAGTTCAAGCTGGCACCAGCTGCAGCGTCCCTTACCTCTTCCCTCTTGCTCTCTCCCTTTCTCGCCCCTGCCAACCCCCATTCCTGCCCCCATCCTCTGTCGCCTCTGCTGTGGCTGGGCAGGGCTGGTGATGTCTGCCATCACTGTCATTATCCTGGTCCTCTACTTTGTGATCGAGACCTTCGTCGTGGATGGTCGGTTGTGGCTGGCAGAGTGCACACCGGTCTATGTGCAGTACTTCGTGAAGTTCTTCATCATCGGTGTCACTGTGCTGGTTGTGGCTGTCCCAGAGGGCCTGCCTCTTGCTGTCACCATCTCCTTAGCTTACTCTGTCAAGGTAATGATATGAAACACAGTAGCAGGACTAAGAATCTGTGATACCAGGATACAAACCCAAAATCTAGGGTGTAAAGCCTGTAAACATCTTGGATGCAGTGAGGGCTGGAGAGAGTTTGGGACCCATCATTCAGGGACAGAGTGGGAGGCTAAGCTGGGACCCGCCCGGCTTCCTGGGCACAGTGGCACGAGCAAGAAAGCAGGCTGGCAGTGGGACAGACCTGGCATCTGCAGGATGAGAGCAAGGGGCGCAGAGGGGCCAGGGAGTTGAGGGAACTGGTTCCATTGGCAGAGGTGTGGGCAGGGGGGAGTGTGATCAGGAGGGGTCCCACTGAGAGACAGTGGGTGAAGCACGGCAGAGGTGTAGGGGGAGCTGCAGGGCTAGCGTGTGCCTTGAGAGGTCACTGCAGGCAGGGGAGTGGCCCCGGGCAGCAGGGAGGCACCAGGTGAGCTCTGGGTAGAGTGGCTGCCCAGAGTCGGTCACTCAACCTGTCCGATGAGAATACTTAGGCCTTCCAGGCCTGTTGCCCGGGTTTGACCACCAACCTGCAGCTACTCCAATCTGTGCCTTTGGGTGCTGCTGTTGGCCCTGGTCCGTTAGTGCCACACAGAAACATGGATGGGCAGAGCAGAGTCATACATGATGTCTGTCCCCTTTACAGAAAATGATGAAGGACAACAACCTGGTCCGACACCTGGATGCCTGTGAGACGATGGGCAATGCCACAGCCATCTGCTCGGACAAGACGGGCACACTCACCACCAACCGTATGACCGTGGTCCAGTCCTACCTCGGGGACACCCACTACAAAGAGATTCCGGCCCCCAGCGCCCTGACCCCCAAGATACTCGACCTCCTGGTCCACGCCATCTCCATCAACAGTGCCTACACCACCAAAATACTAGTGAGCCAAGAGCAGGGCTGGGATGAGAGAAGGGGCCTGGGGCTTACCGTGCTCTCCTAAGAACTTCTGACCAGAGCTACGATGGTCTCTAGGGTACTGGTCACCCTTCCCTCGTCCCTGGTCCCAGTGCTCCTGCCCTGGCTGCTGGGTTTGAACGCCCCTTCCAATCCCAGTGAATGGTGGGAAACCTGCCCATCTAGTCCACACTGGAGGCACTCCTTGGCTCTCTGCCACCACACCCTAAAGACGTGGTGACCATGGCCAGGCTGGGCCCCATAGGGGTAGTAAGGAGGGTGGACTTGGGCCCCTGGCGCCATGCTGTTTCACCTCACTTCACAGCCTCCAGAGAAGGAAGGTGCCCTCCCGCGCCAAGTGGGCAACAAGACGGAATGTGCTCTGCTGGGCTTCGTCCTGGACCTGAAGCGGGACTTCCAGCCTGTGCGGGAGCAGATTCCGGAAGATAAGCTTTACAAAGTATACACCTTCAACTCGGTCCGCAAGTCCATGAGCACGGTCATCCGCATGCCCGATGGTGGGTTCCGCCTCTTCAGCAAGGGCGCCTCAGAGATCCTGCTGAAAAAGTAAGTGGGTCACAGGAATGAACCCAAGGCTTGGGATGCCAGGGGCTAGGGGCTACCTGAAGGATATAAACTTCCTGGTATTACTATTGTGCTAAAATAGACATAACATAAAATGGCCCATTTTCATCACTTTAAAGTGTACCGTTCGATGGCATTACATGAATTCACAATGTTGTGCACATTACCACTATCCAGTTGCAAAATATTGCCATCACCCCCAAAGGAAACCCTGTGCTGTCGCTCCCATGCCTCTCCCAGCCCCTGGCAACCACTAATCTTTCTGTCTCTATGGATTTGCCAATTCCGGACATTTCATATAAATGGAATCCTACTATATATGACCTTTTGTGTCTGGCTTCTTTCACTCAGCATCATGTTTTCAAGGTTCATCCACGTCATAGCATGGATGAGTGCTTTATTCCTTTTTATGGTTGAATAATATTCCATTGCATGGATAGACCACATTTGGTATAGCTGCTCATCCACTGAGAGACACTTGGATATTTCCACTTTTGCTACTGTGAATCATGCTGCTATGGATATTGCTGCACACGTTTCTGTTTGAACACATGTTTTCAGTTCTCTTGGGTATATTCCTAGAAGTGGAATTGCTGGGACACATTGGTAATTCTGTGAATGACTTTTTGAGGAACCGCCATAGTATTTTCCAGAGCAGCTGCACCATTTTACATTCCTACCAGCAATACATGAGCGTTCTTAGTTATGCTCATCACCTCGTGTTACCCCCTTCTTCTCCTTCTTCCGCCTCTTCCTCCTCCTCCTCCTCCTCCTCCTTCTTCTTCTTATTATTATTACTATTATTATGATTGCCATCCTAGCAGATATGAAGGGAGATCTCATGATGGTTTTGGTTGGTATTTCCCTGATGACTGGTGATGTTGGTGCCTTTCCATAAGCTCCTTGGCCATTGGCACATCTTTGGAGAAATGCCTATTTAGATCTTTGCCCATCTTTAATTTGAGTTGTCTTTTTATTGTTGAACTATAAGAATTTCCTGTGTATTCTGGATACTAGATCCTTAATATGTATCTGATCTGTAAATATTTTCTTCCATGTCGTGAGCTATCTTTTCACTCTCTTGATAGATTTTTGTTTCTTTTCACTCTTGGTTTGTCCTTGGATGCACAAATGGTTTTCAATTGTGAAGTCCAGTTTATCTCTGTTTTTCCTTTTGTGGCCTGTACAGGTTTTCTTTTCCACATGATTAGAGTGTTCTAAAGTTGACTGTGGTGATGGTTGCACAGCTCTGTGACTATACTAAAAGCCATTGAATTATACATTTTAAAAGGTGAATTGTCTGGTGTTGGAATTATGTCTCAGTAGAGCTGTTAGAAAAACTGAGAGGGGAGCATGCAGCTCTGCCTCCAAGTGCCCCAAACCCCCCAAGCTTGGTCAGGTTCCACACCTCCCCTTTGCCTTGGCTTCTCTCTTCCCCAGTATTGCAGCAGCCCTGTGCACCCTGCCCTGCCCAGCTGGCAAATCGCTTACTACAAAGCTTTCTAAAGCACGACCGTATTGTGCCTCTGCTCCCATAGCCAGCCTTCCGGGGACTTCAGGACAGAGTCCTCAGCAGGACATCTGGGGGTCCCAGCACCCATAGGGAGACCAAGTGCACCCCTCACTGGCCATGTCCTAGCCTCTCCCAAACACTGCCCTGCCCAGAATGCTCTCCCCAAAACTTTGCCCATGCACAGCCTCCCCAGCATGGTTCAAAGGCCGCCTTCTCCATGAAGCCGTCTCCACTGGGTCCCTGTGGGTGTGGCTGCTGGACTTGAGGAAGCAGGGAAGAGGGCCATAGTGGAGCCCTGGGCTCCAATGCCAGCTCTGCTCTTTACTTGCTGTGAGAACGTAAACAAATTCTCTTCCGTTTCCCTTGTAACATGGAGATAAGAGGAATGCTTACCTCCTGCAAGTGTAAGAATTGCACAAGTGAATGCACACCAACTTTTGGTGCGATCATGGCTCCCCGCGGCCTCCACAGCCAGCTCCTTCTTTCCTTCTTCATTCCTCCAGCACACCTGCCTCTGAGGTCCTTGGCTCCTTTGCTCCTTCCTCTTCTACACCCAATTCTGCCAGCTCTCACCATCCCCGCCCTTCTGAGAAGCTTCCTCGGTCACCAGAGCTCGTACTGAGGTTGCTGCCTTGTCACGCCCCACTACGTGGCATTCGGTTTTTGCCAATGTGCCATATCCTCACCCTAAAGCCTGTGGAGTCTGTGAGGAGCTGTGTTGAGCCCTGTGCTCTGGCCTCCTTCTGGTCTCCTAACTTACACCACTCTATTTTTTAGCACCTGGGGCTGCCAAAACAAAGAACCATAAACCCAATGGCTTAAAACGACAGAAATCTATTTTCTCTCAGTTCTGGAGGCTAGAAATATGAAATCAAGGTGTGGTGGGCAGCACTGTGCTCCCTACAAAGCCTCTGGGAAAGGATCCTTTGTCATGTCTCCCAACTTCTGGGAGGCAACACTTGGCATTCCTTGGCTTGTAGATACATCACTCCAGCCTCTGCGTCCGTCATCACATGGCCTTGTCCCTGTGTGGGTATCTGTCTCTATGTGTCCTCTTCTGTTTTTATAACGACATCAGTCATTGGATTGAGGGCCTACCCTAATCCAGTGTGACCTCAACTTTGCAACCACTCTATTTCCAAATCTGGTCACATTCTGAGATTCTGGGAAGAACAAGAATTTTGGGGGATATACCATTTGGCCCCACATGAGCAAAGTGCCTCCCTCCTTGGAAAGGCCTCTGCTGTGTCACATGGAGGCTCAGGCCCTCACCCGCCCAGGCTCTCAGCCAGTGACTCTCCTTGCCCTGTCCCTGCCCCAGGTGCACCAACATCTTAAACAGCAACGGTGAACTGCGCGGCTTCCGCCCTCGGGACCGGGATGACATGGTGAAGAAGATCATCGAGCCGATGGCTTGTGATGGCCTCCGCACCATCTGCATCGCCTACCGGGACTTCTCTGCCACCCAGGAGCCTGACTGGGACAATGAGAACGAAGTTGTGGGCGACCTCACCTGCATAGCCGTCGTGGGCATCGAGGACCCTGTGCGGCCTGAGGTAGCCACTCTCTCCTCCAAGAGAGGCCCAGGTTGTTGGGATTCAGGAAGGGGTAGCCCTTCATGGTGTGGCCTTTGGACATAAATGCAAGGAGAGAACTGACTCTTTCTCTTGCCTTCCCATCTGTCATACCACTTCTTGCCAGAGTTACAGGTAGAACAAACTGGTCACCCACAGGAGTCCAGAAAGGTGGGTGATGACAGAACTTCAGGTCCTCCAGGGGGCATAGCCACTACTCCCTAAATCAGACCCTCCATGGCACACTTGACGCTGCCTGTCCTCTCACCCTTGCACCCACATGGAGGCTCTGTCCTGCCCACTGGAATGGCCCCTCCTGCTGGGCCTCCTCACCTGGCTTAGGCTCTGCCTCCACCCAGTGAGAGAAAGTGGAAGTTAGAAGTTCGATGCCTGCGACACCCACAGGACTGATGGAGGGAGAGGGAGGAGACAGCAAGACTCTGGGGCTCTGATTTGGCAAAGTGGGTAGATGGCACTGCCATCGCTGGCCTGGGAAGTCCAAGGGGACACAACAGGTTCAGGGGACAAAGGAGGATAGTTCTAAGTCGAGGGCTTGATTGGTGCCAAGTAAGGTCCAGGACATCCTTGTGGAGATGTCAAGTGGGTAGGTGGCTATAGGAGTGGACAGAGCTCGGGGCAATGGTCTTAGCAGAAGAGAGATTCCAGAAGCATCTTTACATGAATGATGTCTAGGGGAGGGTATGCAACTGGAGCAGAGGCCATTCAAAGGAGACTCAAAGGAAGGAGCCAGGCAAGGAGGAGAAACCTTGAGGGCCGTGGTGGCCAGAGCAAGAGAATGGCTTAACCTGGTCGGGGCAGAGGCGGGCTCTTGACATTAGGAGTTCATTGGAGATCTTGGCCTGAGCAGGTTCTGTGGGATGGCAAGGCAGGGAGCCAGGACATATAGACAACTTTCTCAAGACCTTTTCTGAAGAGAAACGGGGCTGGAGCTGGCCATGATAGAGAGTAAAGGACCAATAGAGGGTGTGGGTGGTCCTTCAAGATGGGGAGGACATCCTCCAGGGAGGGGAAGCACATCAGGCCCTGGAGGGAGTGTGCAAGGCACAGGGGATGCAGGTTTCCACAGGCAAGGAGGGACCCTCTCTCTCCTTCCAGGGCTTCTTCACTTCGTGTGAGAGTCAGGGACACTCTGATCCTGCTGATTAGCCCGAACACATACACATGTACCGGCAGCCATAGTGGGGGGATGCCTAGATGAGGAAGGAGAAGCTTCTGGGCTCCATTTCAGGAGACAGGCATTCACACACTAGATCACATATGAATGTCCCACGATTCAAAAGTCAGTGCTTGCCACATCTAAACACCAGCCACAGGTTGTCTGTGACCACATGCCCCCGAATTCCAAGGAGACTGGGACCACGATGTGCAGAGAGAGGCCCTGGGAGTAAGTGAACAGTGGCAGATGGGAGGAGACAGACTTCTAGACAGAGGAACAGGCCCAGAGAAAGGGGCAGTGGGAGGGGCAGCCTGGGAGAGCAGTGGGCGAGGGTGCTGCTGAGGTTAGCGAGGCCACCCTCAGGGACACAAGGGACGGGCCTTTCCCTTCATCCAACCACGGGGAAACTGAGGTGCAGTGTGGAGGAGGGCTGTGTCCACACAGTGAAACTGAGCCCTAAAGTCCTGTTGTCCTCGCATAGACCTAATGGCCTTGACCTTCTGAATGGAACCATTCACACACACCTCTGCCCCGCAGCATGGCTGCAGCCCCCGAGCTGGTATTCAGCACTGCTCCCAGGTGGTGGGTGTCCCCTCCTTGCTTCCGAGGAGGTATCCGCAGTACAGTGGTAGCTCTAGACCTTTCTACCCAACTTTCTGAGGCTGCATGATGCTGCCAGGAAGCTGGAGCTCCTTTGGAGTGTGTCATAGACCCAGGAAGATGGTGTTCCCTGGCTCCCAGGGCCCTGGCCAAGGCCATTTCCACACAGTCACAACCAGCCCACCTCCCCCACCTCCCCTTCCACATCAGCCATTTGTCCGGCTGTGTGGTGTGAAACAGCTCTTGGCCACACAGCACAAGGAGCTCTTCTGGCCTGATTCCCCAGGCCAAGGAGCCCTAAATTCTGGTAGAAATATTTGTTGAACAAACTGAAGCTGAGTCATAGATGTAAGGCTGGAGACCTTAGATGTGTTTGTAGATCTTCTGGTCCAAGTTGGCTCATTTACAATGTGCCAGTGAGGCCAGACTAGGGGAGATGGAGGCAGATGGAACTGTCCAGAATGGCTGCACATGGATGGGGTGAGGCCCGGCCCTGCTCCTGCTCAGTATTCTTCTCAGAGTAGGATGTTATTATTTTGGTAAGCTTTCATCTTAGAAAATGTGGAACAGAGGCACAAGTCCCTTGAAGGGTACAATGAAGGCCCAGCTGTAGCAGCTGCCAGCAGGCAGAAGCTCAGGGCAGGAGAGGCCCATGGCCAGCGATGGCTGCTTGTTTAAAATCCAGAAATGACCTTGGTGACAGGGCCCAGGGAAAGAGACAACTTCTCTCAGGCTTGAGAGTGGCGGAGTGAGAGTCTGCACAGCAGATGGCACTGGCACGGTCAGGCTGGGGAGACCAGGCAGACGCCCACGGAGATCAGCCAGCAGGGTCGCGGCCAAGGAGAGAGTGCCAGGGCCCCGCAGAGCCCTGGGTGCCAGTGCAGGCAGGAGGGTGGATGGATCTCTGCTAAATCTTGGGGGCCAGATGACTGCGGCTCAAGGAGGACTGAGGCCTCTGCCCTGGGCAGGGTGGGGAGGCTGGCACAGGGACCCTTGGCGGCAAGCTGTACTAATGGCAAGTGGGCTGAGCTAGGGCTGGGCCACAGGGAGACAAGTGAGGAAGGGCAGTCGCCTGAGGAAGGAGAGGGTGTCCTTGGAAGGAGGGGGGCTTCCTGCTACCTACATGGAACAGGGGAGCAAGGCCTGGTGCAGGGCTCCCAGCTCTCAGGCTCATCACAGGCACTTGGTGGCAGCAGAGGGGTGGCTTCCACACACTGCCAGGACACAAGGGAACTCCTTGGAAGGGGAACATCTCCCTATAGCTCATCATCCAGAACCCCAAGAGTCCCAGAGAGTAGACAGCATCCCTGAGGCACATTACTATGGGTGCGGGAGGCAAGCCCCCTTCCTGGGGCTCAGCCTTCCGGGCCACTTGGCAGTATTTGCTTCAGGAATCATCAGGTCACTCTGTGACAGCCCTGAAGTGGGGGCTGCTCTGATGGGGCCTTGGGCCCCCCTCCTTCTGATGCCCATTTTTTCCTCCCATGACCTCAGGGAACACCAGCATATGGGACCTCCCAAGTCAGTGTCCGCTTGTTACCCCTCCTGGTCCCACCTGCTGTCCACCTCCCCTGGAGGACTCCCAGCTGCACTGCCCCATCCCTACCACCTGGTGGCCCAGCTCACCTCCCGGTCCCTGGGCACCCAGGCCTGGCTGTTGGGCCTCACCTGGGACACTACGTGCTCTCACACTCTCTCTCTCCTCAGGCTCAGACTGTCCCCAGGGCCTCTGTCTCAGCTGGGAGCAGTGAGCACGCATCAGGTGGATGCGCTAGGTCCATTGGACAGAGCAGGCAGCCAGGTCCGCAGGCCACAGCTCCCCTGCCGGGGCTGCGTCTGGGCATCTCACAGGCCTAGGCCAAACCTCCTTATCCAATTGCCTAAACTCTGAGTCCACTGCTCAGAGCTCTCGGCAGCTTCTGGGCTCAAGAGTCACCTCCGCATTGGTTTGGAGCAGGAGCATCTCCACTCTTTGGTAGGGTGCCACCACCTCCAAGCTGGCCTCAACTCCCTTCAGCCCTTTTTCCATCCAGCACTAAAGAGATCTCTTTTTCTTTCCCCTTTTCCAGAATCTAATATCATATGTGGAAAATGGAAATGCATGCTAAGTAACCAAGCGATGTTCCATTTCTTCTATGAGTAGTAAAACCTGCAGCTCTAAATGTGTTGTTAGATTTTATATTGTGAAAGAAAAGTTGGGAGAGACCAGTGAGAGAGTTGTCCAGAGCTTGGCCACAAACCACTTGACGGCTGAGAGCTTGCCCTAAGTCAGGCCCCAAAGAGAGAGGCCCACAGTGGGCCCTGCCGTCTGGCCGCGGGACTGGTGACAGAGATTCCTTTCTGATGCTTCCAGAAACACAACCACCGTACCACCCAGCCTGGTAACCAGGGCCGATCCTCGTTCAGCAGCCCTGGGTCCCCGTATTGCAGAGGAAAATGAGATGGACGGAGCTGGGTGATTTCTACAGTCACCTTTCCATACATCATTCAGACAGTGACCCTAGACAGAGTAATAGCTTTCCAGTAGCTTCTCCAAGCCTTGCTTGTGGTGTCAGGGCCTGGATCTGAGTTGCTGCTGGTCCCAGGGCCCCAACACAGTGAAAGGAGGCACCTTGGGGGGATGGGAGCTGAGGGACTGAGGGACTAGGTACTCGCTAGGTACTATGCTGACGGCAGTGGCAGAGCATGCAGGCCATTCTCCCTGCCCCCTCCAGGCCCACCCCTCTGCAGAAGCCCTTCCTCGGGACCACAGGGGTGGTGGGTGGGTGTGCTGCAGATCTGGAGGGAGGAAGGGGACACGATAGATAGTGTTTTGCCTTGATGACCCCACCCACCTCTAGCATCTCTTCCAGGTCCCTGAAGCTATCCGAAAATGCCAACGTGCTGGCATTACAGTCCGAATGGTGACCGGGGACAACATCAACACGGCCCGGGCCATTGCAGCCAAGTGTGGCATCATCCAGCCCGGGGAGGACTTCCTGTGCCTGGAGGGGAAGGAGTTCAACCGGAGGATCCGCAACGAGAAAGGAGAGGTAGTTCCCAGCCCATTTGCCCTCCCATGGGGGGCTGCCTGTCTCTGTCCAGGGTTCTGGCTATTTCTCCACCCGTACCCACCACCTCTGCTCAGCCTTGCCTGCCTGCCCGCCCAAGCTCTGCAGCAGTGTGCTTCCCCCTTCCAGATAGAACAGGAGCGTCTGGACAAGGTGTGGCCCAAGCTGAGGGTCCTTGCCCGATCATCTCCCACAGACAAGCACACTCTGGTCAAAGGTAATGGAGCAAGTTTACTCTTGCTCGCCCCTGTCCCTTCTCTTTCCCCTTTCCGAGGTGGCATGATGCTGGCTGGGTGTGGCTGTCCTTCCTGCATTTTTTTCTGTTCCTAGACACCCAAAGCCGAGCTCTCAAATGGGCCTCCAGGGCCTGCCTTAGAAGTGGGGTCCTTGGCTCTAGACCCGCTGCTATTGGAGAGTAGTTTTGTTGTCTGCAAGCAAGTCACTGGCCCTCCCTGAACCTCAGTTTACTCATTGGAAAAATGGGGAAAATAATGGTGTCAGGATTTTACTGATAAAATCCACATACCAAAAAACCCACCAGCACCTCAAAGGGCTGACATACCAGAGCTTACCCCTCCTTTTCTCTGGGCTAACAACATGAATGGACTATGCCAGTTGAGCCTAGCTTCTCATGTAACAGATGGGGCAACTGAGGCCCAGGAGAGGGACACGTCCAAGTCACATAGTGCTGGGTCCCTGCCTTCTACCAAATGACACCACCTTGTATCATCTCACTGTGTGATGGACCCAGGCAGGAGGAGGGATATTGGGCTCCCGGTCAAGGCACAGCAGCTGGATCCTGATGGTGACAAGGAGCACGGGAGACGGGGGGCAACGGGCACAGTCAAAATACTGGAGTGTTTCCAGACCCAACCACCCCCACCCCCCGGCCCCCTCGGGCTGGTCACACAGGGCCCCACTGTGTTTCAGGGATCATTGACAGCACCACCGGCGAGCAGCGGCAGGTGGTGGCCGTGACTGGGGATGGCACGAATGATGGGCCAGCCCTCAAGAAGGCAGACGTGGGCTTCGCCATGGTAAGCCACCGATGCCAGACTGGCTCACCATGCCTGGCAGGGCCTTGTGTCTCTAGGACATTAGCTTTATGCAGGAGTTAGTGTTAAGGCAAGATGTAGAGTGTCTGGATTTCTTTCTCTCACATCTTGGCCACTTGGGCCTCTGCAGGCTCTGCCGGTCAAGGGACACACATGATTTGTTTAAAAGTATTTGGTGTGATAGTGCCTAAGGTGACAGTGGGGACTGGCCGCACTGCTGAAGGGCTTGTTGGGGGGACCTGTCACTTGTGCGCCCACCTCTCTCACTCTCAGTCTCCTCTAAGTGCCCGAGTCTCCTCAGTTGCCCAAGTGTGATCAGCGGAGTCCCGAGATAAGCTTTGCCTCTGTGCTTCTCTTCTGTTGCTTATATGAAGCTAGTCCTTTCTGTAAAACCCTGACCACACTGAGCGGGGTGACCTGGTCCGTGCTGCCCAGGTGGCTGGCCCTGGCACCGCGGCCTTCTTCAGGGAAGGAATCCAGCAAGCCCCTCTCCCTGCCCTACTGAGAAGGCATGCCCTTCACTGTGCCACATTCAGTGCAGCCCACCGTTGGCAAGCACTGGGGACACGGGCCTGTCCTTCCCAGAACCCGAGAACCCAGAAGAGGACCAAGACCCAGCCCCTGGGCGCTAGAAGAACCAAGCTATTCCTGCGTCAGAGCCTTCAAGAAACAAGGATGGGGGGGTGGTCCTTCTCCAAACACCCGTGTGGCCAGGATGGCATGTCCTCACTCTACCGACAGGGTCCCTGCGCAGGACTCAGGGGCTCCTTATGCAGCTGCTCTGGCATGCTAAGACTGAACAGACCTGTTTTGGACCGTGCAGCAGCAGCACCCTCTTTGTTCGTGAACAAAGCCGTGAGACTCTCTGGCATTCATAGCACAAGGATGTGTTGGATGAAATGAGAGCTGTTCCCAGCTGGTGGGGAGCCCCATTTAGAAAGAAAAGAAGGAGTCAGCCAGGTGGGCTGGGTGGTCGAAGGGGAGTGGGGAATGGGCCCCTGGACACTGTGTGTGTGTCCCCCAGGGCATCGCAGGGACTGATGTGGCCAAGGAGGCCTCAGACATCATCCTGACTGATGACAACTTCACCAGCATCGTCAAGGCGGTCATGTGGGGCCGCAACGTCTATGACAGCATCTCCAAGTTCCTGCAATTCCAGCTGACAGTCAACGTGGTGGCTGTGATCGTGGCCTTCACAGGCGCCTGCATCACTCAGGTGGGCACTGGGGACCGCCTTGCCCAAGGAGGACCCTGGGCTCTCCCTCCCATAACCCATGCGGCCTGTAGGAGGCAGCCGGTGTCCGAGGCCCTGCTTGCCCCATCCGTATACCTGGACCCCAGTGCAAAGAGAAAGCCCAGGGGACCCCACATGCAGCCTGAACAGCCCCCACCTGTGGGCCCAGTTGGGAGAGTCAGGTGTTTTCTTTGCTGATTTTTTGTTTAACTGATAAAATCCACATACCAAAAAACTCACCATTTGAGAGGATACAATTCAGTGGTGCTTAGTACGTTTATAGTATTGTGCAATTATCATCTCTATCTAGTTCCCGAATATTTCCATCATCCCAAAAGGAAACCCCAATACCCATTAGCAGGCACTCCCTATTCCCTCTCTCCCGGTGCTTGGCACCCACCAATCTACTTTCTGTCTCTGCAGACTTACCTATTCTGGACATTTCATATAAATGGAATTAAACAATATGTGGTTGTTTGTGTCTGGCTCATTTCACTTAGCACAATGTTTTCAAGGTCCATCCATGTTATATAGCCTGGATCAGTACTTCATTCCTTTGGATGGCGGAAGAATGCTTCATTGTGTGGCTTCAGCACATGTTGTGTACGCCTTCCTCCATCCATGGGCATTTGGATTGATTTCACCTTTTGGCTACTCTGAATGATGCTGCTGTGCACATGCATGAATGAGGCTTTCTGTGGACTGACGTTTTCAGTTCTCCTGGGTCTAGACCCACAAGGGGAAGTGCTAGGTCCTCTGGGAACTCCGTATTTAACCTTCGAAGGGGCCTCTTTGCCTTTATCAATAGTCCAATTCTTCCCACTAGAGAGTGTCCAGAATTTGTATCCCTTTCAAAGGTGTTCTTATTTAGATAAAATTCATATAACATAAACTGCAGCATAATAGCCATTTTAGCCATTTAAAAGTGTACAGTTCAGTGGTTTTTAGTACATTCCCAATGTTGTGCAATCATCACCTTTATCTCATTTCAGAACTTTCTTCATCACCGTTATACCCACTAAGTAATCACTCCCCACTCTTCCCTTCCTCAGCCCCTGGCACCCATTCATCTCCTTTCTGTCTCTGTGGATCTGTCAGTTCTGGAAGTTTCATAGGAATGGAATCATGCAGTATGTGGTGCTTGGTGTCTGGCTTCTGTGAGTCTTATTTTTAACCAACAACTCAGAGATGATGAGGAAAAAGAAGGTCCGGTGCAGAGTTTCTGCCTCTTCCCGCCCCTTGGCTGTGGGAGAGCAGGAGACCACCCGTGAGTCAGGCTCTTTCACAGTCTGGGGCAGCTGTCAACCTGCTAACAATTTGGACCACACCTTCTAGAATCTAGATGATTGCCACCAGGTGGGAGAAGAAGGGAAACTGGGAACATTGTAAAAGCAGGAATCAGAAAGGCCAGTGGAAGTCTCTCTGCTAACCTTAAGAAAGCATTTTATGGGAAGATTGGATTTGTTGCAATTTCAATTAAATGAAATTCCAGTGACATTGACCTTGAGCTGATTTTCTTCCCAGGAGTCAGAGCCGGTGGGGTTTCCAGTCCCACCTTGGGGTAACTGCCTCCTCTCCACAGGACTCTCCTCTCAAAGCCGTGCAGATGTTGTGGGTGAACTTGATTATGGACACGTTTGCCTCTCTGGCCCTGGCGACAGAGCCGCCCACTGAGTCGCTGCTGCTGCGGAAGCCGTATGGCCGAGACAAGCCCCTGATCTCCCGAACCATGATGAAGAACATCCTGGGCCATGCAGTCTATCAGCTCACCATTATCTTCACGCTGCTGTTCGTGGGTAGGTCGGCCCGGGGCACACTGCGCTGTTACTGGCCCCTCGGGCTCCAACCCGGTCTGGCGGTGGAAGACACAGATGAACACCTGGGGACCCGCTTTGCAGTGAGGCCCCTTTGGCCCTCACCTCCTGCTGTTCCTCTCTGTGTATGCCCCACCTAGGTGTCACAGGTCCCTGAGCAGCTGAGAAACCGTCCACTGCTCCACAGAGCAGGTGGCATTTCTCATTATACACCCAGACCCAGATCATTCACCCATCTGCCCACTCAGCCCATGACTGTTTCTCCAGGGGACAATGACCTGAGCACTCTGCTAGAAGGTGTGGGAGGAGGAGGGCCGGGAGAGAAAGGGCAGAGGGAGAGGGGGAGGGAGGAGGAGGGGACGGGAGGGAGAAGAAAAGGGGGTAGAGGACGGGTGGCAAAGAAGGGAAGCTGGAGGGAGGAGGGGGAAGAGAAAGGGAGAAGGGGGAAAGAAGGAGGAAGGAGAGGAAGGGTAAGGAGGAGGAGAGAGAGCATAAGGGGAGATGGAGGAGCGAAGGGAAAGAGGGAGAGGAGCAGAGGAGAAGGAGAGGAGGGGAAGGGGCAAGAGAGGGTCAGAAAGCACGAAGGAGGCAGAGGGCAGGGGAGGGGAGCAGGCGCAAGCCGGAGTGTGGGCAGCAGAGGGAAGGGCTGATGGGCTGATGGGCAGTGGCTGGGCAGAGGATGCTCAGCGTGAAAGCCATGGGGCCCCGCCACTGGCTGTGCCTACAGCCCAGATACGAAGGACACTGAGCCCTCCAGCACGCTGGCTGCTTCTTGGGAGCCTGGTGCCAGTGTCGGCTGTCCAGTCCTCTGAGTTTTCTTCTGTGTCAGGCAGGCTCCATCGAGCAGATTTCTTGATTCATATATGGGATGGTGTTGTTGGTTTGTCTGTTTGTGACCTCTATCCCTTATGGCGGGTGGCTGTCCCTATATCTGTGACCCTGGACCATGGGCGGGCCTGGGTCACCGTCACAGTACTCCAGAGCCTGGTGAGGCTCAGCTTTCAGCTCATACTCCTGGGGGCAGATTCAAAGCTCAGGGTGCAGGACTCGTGGTCGGTGGGGGGGCACCTATCAGTATCTGGAGGTCGTCTGGGAGACCTTTCTCTCATTTCCTGGGAGCAGGAGCCTCTCATGGCCTGCCCAAGGACCTAGGCTGGCTGCCTTGTCCTAGACGCAAGACAGAGGAGGGCCGGGCTGCCCTGCACCCTGTGGCCTTCCGACTCCTTCCCAGCCCACCCCCAGCTCGACCCAGTAGGCAGATGAGAAAAGATGAGCCAGGTGTCTGTCTCAACTTATTCATTCCTGCCCTCGGGTTTCAGGTTTCAGTGCCAGTCCCTCACCCCCCAGGTCCAGTACCTGACCTTGGCTTTCACCCTGTGGGGTGAGGGACTCCTTACTCTCCCCTCACAGTTGTCTCACGGAGGGGTCAGGGCTGTGCCTGGCTTGGGGCCCTGCCCCCTCACACGCCCCTCGGCTTGCAGGGGAGCTTTTCTTTGACATCGACAGTGGGAGGAATGCACCCTTGCACTCACCACCCTCGGAGCACTACACTATCATCTTCAACACCTTCGTCATGATGCAGCTCTTCAATGAAATCAATGCCCGCAAGATCCACGGCGAGCGCAATGTCTTCCATGGCATCTTTGGCAACCCCATCTTCTGCACCATCGTCCTGGGCACCTTTGCAATCCAGGTAAGGAGTGGCTCCATGCTTGGAAAAGGTGGGGGAGCAGGTGGCCATGTCCCCTGCTGCTGGCCTCTGAGTGAATCAAAGGCAGACCACACCCTGGGTCCACCTGCTGCTATCCAGAGGGTCTCAGTGGGCCTTCTCAGACCTGACCTTCTTACAGGTCCCTCTGGGTCTGCCACTGCCATTTCTAACACTTGACTCATTGGTGGGAGGCCACCATAACTCCAGAAGTTTCCTTTGGAGATGCCCTTGTCCCCAGTGCTGACACACAGACACCTCTGCCTACCACAGTGCTATGGGCAGGCTGGTCGGTCAGCTCTCCAGAAGGGGCTGAGCATTTGAACACAGGGTATATTAACAAAAAATGTGACGGATAGTGAGGCCAAAAGGCCAGAATAGTTTGTTCCTCACAGTTCTCGGAGGAGGGGGTCTGCCACGCCATGGCGAACCACCGGGAAAGCACCTGGGTCAGTCAGGAGGCTGAGGGGCAGTGGCGAACCGTGGGCAAGAAAGAGGCTTTACTGCAGTTTCTAAGGGAGGAACTGTGAGGCAGGGTGAGCAGGCTAAGGATTGGCTCGTGTGAGTGACTTCAGAGTTCTGGGGCAGAGGGCTGTCCCCGGTTGTCTGGAACCTGGCTCTGGAAGAATAGGATGGGGGATGGCGGCCTGAAGTGTGAGAGCCCAGTAGCGGAGGCGATTGGTCTGTATTTTTAAAGCTCACCACTGGGCGGCGGCCTCCTCCCAAGGAGGAGGCAATGAGGAAGCAGGAGGCTCAGGCAAGGCCACCCGGGCACAGTTGCCCGGGCGTGTCACCAGGGTGTCCAGAACAAGGTATGTCCAGCATATGCACGCAGGGTAGATGTTAAGCATCAAGTTTACAGAAGCTGGAAATGTGGCTGATCTGCTAAGTCCATCTGCCTGGGAGAACCAACAGCCCCTGTGAGTCTCAGAACAGGGCGGCAGGGCCACCCTGGAGGGCAAGACGGGCCACATGCTGGAGGAGGAGGGTGGTATCAGTAGGTGTGTCGGCTGCACCCGCCTCCCTCCCGCCCCTCTCCTGCAGATTGTCATCGTCCAGTTTGGTGGGAAGCCCTTCAGCTGCTCCCCCCTGTCCACGGAGCAGTGGCTCTGGTGCCTGTTTGTTGGCGTCGGGGAGCTGGTTTGGGGACAGGTGAGTGTCTGCCTCATCAGCTTTCGTAGTCCTGCCCCCTTCCTGTCTGCTCTGCAAGTGCTGGTGCTGAGCTCAAGGCCAGGGAACCGCGGGCAGCCCAGGGACCCCTGCCCCAGCTCCCCGCTCCAGAGCCTCCGAGCCCAAGCCTGGGAAAACATGCAGCATGTTCGGGTGGGTGGCACACACAGGAAGACTCGGGCCTGGGACATGCCACGACTCAGGTGCAAGGCCACAAGTGACAGTGTCAGCAGAGGGAAGGCAAAGGGCCATGGCTCAGATGTCACAGGGCCTTGGCAAAACCAGCCATCACTCTTCTTTTCATGATGGGACCTGAAAATCATTTCTTAAAACCGGGTGCCTTGGAAAGTGCCCCGAAATTTGAAAACAAACAACATTCTGCTAAAGCCTCCATGGCAAAGAGGAAATCTCCAGGGAAATGAGGAAATACTTTGAGCTGATGGAAAGCGAAACTCTGACACCTCAAGCTCTGTGGGCTGTACTTAAAGCCGTACTCAGAGGGGAGTTCACACACCCAGGGGTGAAGTCAGGAAGAAAGAGCCTGGGTGCTGGGGCTGCTCAGAGCACAGGAGGATCCAGCCCAGGCCTCTGAGAGCATTTCCCCCAAGAGCTAGAGCACTGGTAAGGGTGCTGGGTCCAGGATCCACCTTGTCCTATGTGTTACTCACCTCAGGCTGCCACAGCAAATACCACAGACTGGACGGCATAACAGCAGAGGGTATTCTCCAACAGCTCTAGACGCTGCAAGTTCAAGATCAAGCATACTTATGGCGGGTCCAGGAGAGACCAGGCGCAAGCTTCCCGGCCCCCTGCGCGTGCAGTCGTGCGGCCAGCACAGTGTCTCTCAGCAGCGATGTGTGACGACACGCACAGAGTGCTGCCACCGGGGGAGCTCCCCTGAGCAGTGGTGTCCAGGGACTCCCTGGGGGTCGGCCCTGCAGGCCGGGAGCACCCACGTGGCTGACCTCGGTCACTCAGTCTCCAGTCCCTGGAGGTCAAGCTCCTGTGCTCGGTCCAAGCGCCCATCGGAAAGCACTCTGTCAGCATTGACTATGAGGCAGGGCCTTTGGCCCAAGCAAACCAAGACCTTCTCATTAGGCAGGACTGCCAGGGACCTAGAGGTCCTCTCCCAAGGGCTACAGGCCAAGGCCAGAGCTCCCTCTGGTAAGGCAAATCCCTTAGTTCACATGCTATGTGGGAAAGTTGCACCAGATGCTCCCCTGGCCCTCTGGCTGGCTGAGGGGCTACAAGGAGGAGCCATAGGCATGCATACTGGGGTGCTGCAGCCCACCCCCACTTCCCGGCCTAGGGCCCTGGCATGAAGCCATATCACTGCTCCCTCTCTGGAAAATACTCCACACTTAGCTCCCCAGGGACTGCTTTGGGTCTGCTCTGTTTGATTAAACATGGGAAACAAAGCCCTCCAGAGGAAAAAGGCTGGCTCTCCCTCTGGAGAATGGATTTGGCACCATGCAAAAGCAGGCCAGGCCTGCAGCCTCAGGGACAAGGAAGGGGTGTCCAGTCCCAACTGTGGGGAGACACAGACACCGGCTCGGCCATTGTCAGAGGGAGATGAGCAGTCTGGGTCCCTTCTGGGCCCCAGCAGAGCTCCCACCCTGAACAGCCCAGCACTGCTCTGATGGCCGCCTCTGCCTGTTGTCCCTTGCCTCCGGCCCCCCCAGGTCATTGCCACCATTCCCACCAGCCAGCTCAAGTGCCTGAAGGAAGCAGGGCACGGGCCCGGGAAGGACGAGATGACCGACGAGGAGCTGGCCGAGGGGGAGGAAGAGATTGACCACGCTGAGCGAGAGCTCCGCAGAGGCCAGATCCTCTGGTTCCGGGGCCTCAACCGGATCCAGACACAGGTAAGCTGCCATGCCACAAGCTTACTCCGGCTTTTGTGCCTCAAGAGAGTGGCAAGCAAACAAAAGGCAGAGTGGGGCGAGATGAGCCTGAGACTGACAGGGAAACCCTTTGGTCTCGCGGCCACGATCATAAGGGCAGTTGCTAGTATCCCTATGCCATCCGCAGACGTACCTACCAGCAGCTGTGGCACTGAGATCACCTGCCCCTGACACCTCCCTTAGAGCCCAGGTGGCCCTCCCCATAGCAGGAACAGGAGTCAGCTACAGGTGTGTGCTGTGACCAGTGGCTGTCTCTCTGGGGGCTCCAAGGAGCTGCTGGGTCTCCCTGTATTTGGAAGAAGCTGTCCCAGGTCACGGAAAAGGGACATGCTGAGGATGACCTAGATGCCCATTTCAAGTAACCCTTGGCGAGCTCACTGTTCTTTGGTCCTTTTTGTTCACACTACTCTACAAATACCAGGGCTGCAGTCCTCTATAAAGTCACACAGCCACAATGATTGCCCAGCCGCGGCCATTTGCCAAAGATTGATGAGAGCCTGCCTGGCAGAGCCAGCCCTGCTCTCTGTCCCCAACTCTTCCCAGCCAGCCTCCTTGCCAGAATGTTCCATACTCGCTGTCTCTCCGTGGTTTTCCCACACACTCACGTGTGATCCCATCGCAGCCTAGCCTCTGCCCTCAGCGTCCCAGAGGTTCTTGTCAAGGTCCGCAAGGCATCCTCCCGGTTCTCAGGGTCAGGCTGTTCCTTCTTCCTTCCTGCTTTGAAGCTTTTCCCAGAGCCCTTCCAGAAGTGCTGCATCCCTGCTCTCCCTGGCAACTTGCTGTCCCCTCTCCACTTCACTCTGTGTTCCCGCCTGGTACCCTTGCCTCCCACTGAGACATCGGCCTACCTTGCTATGGCCCTCATGTGTTGAAAACCCCATGGACCCAGGGGCATTGGACCCAGTGGGGAAGGAAGGAGAAGTGGGTTAGAGCTGCCCCACCTGTGGGGGATCCCACCTGACCCTCAGCCCTTAGCACTCAGCCCCATTGAGTCACCTGCAGCCCCCTTTCGTTCAGTTTCTCCTTCAGCCCCTGCCTGCCTGCTCCACTAGGCCCCATGGACGCTGGTCTCTTCTGGGCCAGCTCCTGGTGCCCGTCACTCACCACCTCTTCCTCTGCCCAGCCAAGAACCCCAGAGCGCCACACTCACACCAAGATGCCTCACAGCACCCACGCTGGGTAAGGCCAGACCACAGGCCCTGCAGCCCCCAGCTCACCTCCTCCCAGCACTCCCCACCAGCTCCTGACCGGTGACTCCAGAGCCCCAGAGGCATCCCAAACCCTCTTCTGGTCTCCCTGCACACATGGTGCATTGGCATGGCTCATCAGCTCAGCTCTGCCTCCTCGAATGCAAGTCCTCAATCCTACTGCCACCCTGGACCCCAGAAACCTCCTCTCAGCTTAACCAGTCCCTGCCGCTTCTGTGCTTCCTGCTGCCTCACCTCCAGTCCAGGACCCCCAGCCTGACGGCTCCTGGCCTAGCTCCAACGGCATCTCCTCCCAAGCTCCTGAGGGTCCTACCAGAAAGAAGGATACCATCTGACCTGGCTTGGCCTTTCTCCAGAGTCTGTTTAGGTAACTTCCTGCCTTGGCCTAGGCCCTTTGGCCCAGGGCACGACCTGAGACACATCTCTCCCTGATGTCTGCCCTCCAGCCTGTCACAGACTCCTACACGCTCATCCCAGAGAACCTTCCATGCAACATGCCCGAAGTACCCTTCCTCGGCAGCCTGTGCCTGCACCACCCCAGGTCCATTGCTACCTCCCAGTGCACACGGCTCCTGCACAATCCCTGGGCGGCTCATGGGGCTCAGCCTCAGGCACTCTTCTTCTCTTCCCCAGGCTTCAGCCTCAACTCTGTCCACGAGCTCCCAGCCTCCTGCCTGCTCTGCCAGCCTTTGCTCAGCTCGGCCCCTCCGAAGCCACTCTCCGTACCTTTGCACATGTAGCCTCTCTCCCTGTCCTAAGGGTGAAATCCAGGGTCCAGACAGTGCCCTTCAAGCCCCCGCCCCTTAGTGTCACCCCACACACTCTGTGCCCCCGTAACCCCTGCTGCCTTTCCAGATGTGCGCTCTGCTTACCTGCTTTGCTGTGCCTCCATACTGGCCACTGTCTGGGCCCCAGGCCTTCCCAGCTCCCGCTGTGTCCCCTCGGGGCCCCTCCTCATCCTGTAGCAGCTCACCCAAAGGCCACTGCCTTGTGAAGCCTTCTCAGAGTCCACTCCCTTCCACCACCATGGACCCCCGTGGACCCTCATAGACCGTTGGCAAACACGGTTATGGCAGTTATTTCTCCCCATGACCAGCCATTCGTGCACCCAGTCCAGGGTGCTGAAATCAGTGAGGAGCAGAATACCTCAGGGAACTTTCCAAAGCTGCAGAGTCCAGGACCGCCCCCCGAGCTTGGGATCCTTTAGGGCTGGGTGGGGTGGCACCAAAGAACTCCATGTTTAAGGACCTCCCCAGGGGCCCAAGGGGCTTCTGCAGTGGAGAAGCAGGGGGCCAGGTCTCTGGCTCATTCCTCTTGGTGTGCTGAGCACCTAAGCCCATGTGGCCAGGGAAGACTCTTTTAGGTCTGGCAGAACACTGAGTGCCTGGCAGAATAACGGGAGTAGCCTTTGCAGCCAGATGTCTAGGTCTCCTCATTGCCTTCTGGCCACTTAACTGTGAGCTCCTACCCACCCTGTCCTGGCCCCAGATGGGCTCTTGTATGTCTGTCATGCAGAGCCTGAAACTGGCATGAGCCTTGGCAGGGCGGGTGGTGGGAGGGAGAGCAGCAGCCCCATTTTGCTTTCATCAGTGAACCTAAGATGGTGAGGCCGCAGCCCTGACCTGATCTGAAGCATCTCAGGGGAGATCGGTCATGCCCCGGCCACCTGCGGGTCTGTGTCTCCTGTGTGCCTGTGGGCCCTGGGGCCCGCCACTGCTGCCAGACTACAAGAGCGGGTCCCCGCAGTAGAAGTCTTGGACTTCCGGGTTGTTCCAACTGCCAGTGTCCATATAGACGCTGGCTAGTCAGGTCCCTCCTTTACACAAGAAGAAATGGGCTCAGAGAGAAGGGACTTAACCGAAGTCACCCAGTGAGAGTGTGGGCCTGCTGAGGCCCATGTCTCCATCCACAATCCTCTCGCGTACTCCATGCCCTCTCCACAGAGCCGCTCATTCCTCCGTGAGATCTTGACTTTGTCACATCAGATTCACCACGCTTCTCAACAATGCTGAACCAGTTGATACTTTAGCTCACTTCTTAACAGTATCTGTTCTTTTTTATTCAAAATACCTGCTTGAAAAACAGAAATAAGTCCCCCCAGGTTGTATGCACACACCAAGCAAAGAGAAATATTTCTCTAGGCAGTTGGCCCTAGATTTCTGGATTTTGTGAACTACAGAATTGCTCCCCAGATTTCAGAGGCCAGCACAACTTTTTATGTTGCTAAGTGAAGGCATTTCTAACCTGCTACTTGCTCTCCAAATCTTTTCATACTAACTTATGAATACATCAGATCATTAGGATGCCATTCCATGATTTTTAAAAAAAAAAAAAGTCCTTGAAATCCAGAACATGGGGCTTTTCAGAGTGCTCATGATGCGGTGTATTTCACATTCTATTATGAACCAATGAGAAGCTTCAGCAGCAACTGGGCTTCCAGGAATGGAGGATGGATGACAATTCTGCGGTATTTTGACTGATGCCATCAATCCATCAAGATACCACAGGGAGAGGCCAAGTCAGAGGCAGCAAAGACATCTTTCCCTTTCCTCGTCACCTTTGCCACAGCAAGAGTCCTTCTTGAGACAGACTTATCTCCATAGCTTCAGGAACATCTGCTCATTCTAGAGAGGAGACACGGCCCCCTCCAAAGAGACATTATGGGATGGGTCACCTTCCTTCCATGTGCTCAGGCACACTCAGCACTATGCCAGCCCCCACCCCATGCAGGCTCAATATGCCTTCCTCACAGGCGTCAGCCCTGGTCATGAAGTTGCCCTGCTCAAGAGACAGGTGTACTGGGCAGAAGGGGGCCTCAGCAGCCGAATACAGGACAATAAACCTTTTCTGTAGCATGCCCAAGGGTTGAATGATGGGCATGGTCATTTTGGTTGGGGTAGGGGGACTCTGAGCACTCAAACTGCCTTCTTCTAAGAAGCTTTGCCCCATGTCAAATATCCCGCTGAACCTGGTGGCCACCTCATAGCCACTGCAGGGCTTGAGGGTGGGACAGGTCCTTGGGCCCAAAGTGGGTAGACGGTGAGCTCCGGGCTCCAGAAATACATACTTGCTTTGCTGTTCGCATCATCCAATGAGCTATAGAGCACTTTCCGGAAATCAGATCTACCTTCTAAGACACCAAATATTCCCTCCCACCCCCACACTGAGGGCATTCCCAAAGACATGGCCAAAAGGGCACCACACTGGGCTGGCCTCCCAGAAGCTAGGCACATGGTCTCACAATGGCAGGATATTCACTGTGGCCGCTCAGATGCAGTTCCTTAGAACCCCACACCTGGGTCTGATCCTCCCTTAGGCCCCTATACCAGCCCAAGGCCAGGTCAAGAACTCCAAAGACACTATGACTCCCAGCAAGTTCACCCACGTGGTTCTCATTTTCTGAAGACCCACTGCCCTTTTGACTCCTAGGAAGCTTAAAGGGTAGAGGACAAAGCAAAAAGCCAAGTCTGTTCCCCCGGGTCCAGGCTCTATGCTCTCCCTCCCATCATGCCTGTGGCTTCCTCTCTCTCTTTTTAAATCCATTCTTCCACGGAGGCCTCCCCTGGCTGCTCTTCAATCATCTGGATGAGCCATAGAAAGAGAGCAATGGCCGCACCTCCCAGCGGGGTAGGGCAGGTTGGCAGGATGAGGTGCCATGTAAATGAAGGAGAGGCCCAGGGAGGGGCCCCTTTCCCCCTGCTGTGCAATCAAGGGGTGCTGCCGCAGGGAGCCTCATTTCTAATAGAAGCATGTCATATCCCTCAGGTTTGTTGGGGCGTAAAAAAAAAGGTTGAAAACCACTGACCTAGGATAACAAAGTATTGCCAGACACAGGTATTTATTGACGAGTGGCTTGCCATGAGCTTACCATGAATGCAAATGACTGTCGATGTTTGCAGTGTGCCTGGTTGTTAACCACCTGCCCTCCCAGTCTTCTGAGCACTAATCATTTTGCTCAGCAAAACCTCTCTTGGTGGATGACACGGAGGCGAGCCTGGGCCACGGTCACGGCCCCACCAGGGAGCTGGGCGACATAGATGAGGCTTCGCTGTCATGATATGTGCCCAGTGTGGTCCCTGTCCTCGCCCAGCCCCACCCCCGTGCGGTAGCCGGTACAACAGTGCAAGCCAAACTTTATCTCATTTTCTCTCCCACAGATGGAGGTAGTGAGTACCTTCAAGAGAAGCGGTTCATTTCAGGGTGCTGTGCGCCGGCGGTCTTCGGTCCTCAGCCAGCTCCATGACGTAACCAATCTTTCTACCCCTACTCACGTAATTCTCTCTGCTGCCAATCCCACCAGTGCCGCTGGGAGTGAGTCTTGAGCCCCTTTTCTCTCATAAATGGCATCTCTGGGGGGAGAAAAAAGCCTCCCCAACTCTTCCTTCTCTTTTTTCCAGTCTTGCATCCTCCGCTCACCGTGGCTTTTCCGTTCTTTCTTTATTGCCCTGTCCAGTCCTTCCCGCCCAGACGGTGTATCTCTCCAAAGCCATATTCTCTTAGAAATGTACTGAATCCATGGCACTGCTGGACCTTCTGTCCTTTTCTTTGTTTGGTTTTTTGGTTTTCATTTAGTGCTCCTTCTGTCATTGGTTTTCTTTTCTTGAGCTTGTCTGCCTTTGCCGATGGTTCTTCATGAACTTGGGCTGCTTCTGGTGGTGTCTGGCATCAGGGTGGGACCTTGGTCGGTGTTCGGTGGGGCAGTGGAAGGGAGGCAAGCAGGCTCAGGGCCACCTTCCAGGGCTGGAGGGGAAGGCAAGTGCCTTTTTGGCATTATTTGCAGCAGAAGAATCCAGCCCACCTATTTGGGACTAAAGTGTCAGCTTCCAGAAGTCTCCTTGAGGCGGTTTTCAAAGACACTAGGCCTGATGTGAGCTTCAGGAAGCCACTGTCACATGCTCCCAGGTGGGCTTGGTGGTGGTCAGCTGCTCCTGCTCAGGTGCTACCTGCCCCGTAGGCCCTGGTCCTGAGCCCCACTGGGTGGTAGAGGTGTCCGAGGGACCGTGAGCTGGAGCCTTCCTCACGCCCCAAGCCTGCACTCTGCTGCATCTCCACGTGTTGTCCCCAAAGCACCTTCACTCTTTCCAAACAGGCCTTGGCGCTGGAAGGTCTTCACCCGATCTGGCCCACCCTTTCTACTCCTTCCTTTGAGAAGCTGGGAGATACGAATTCCCTTCCCGACTTCTCCAATGAAAAGTTCCTGCCATGTCCGTCATATTTCAAAGAGAATCCAGGAGCTGTCCTAAAGAGATAGAAACTTCCCTAATTACATCTTTTCACGAAGACAAAGGGCAAGCCACTAGACCACAGAACCCCCCAGCCCAGGGAACAGCGTGGGCGCCCCCTGCTCCCACCCAGCGCAGCCTGCTTCTTGTAACAAACTTAAGATTTCAAAAACCAAACAGTAAACCTTCGAGTATGAGCCCACAGCCCCTGCCAGGATGATTCGATGCTACCTCTTTCCTTTCCTTCCAGTGAGACCCGGGAGCTCTCACCTCCGTGAACACACCACTTCCCCACAGACGGGAGTCGTTAACCACGCTGTTTCCCCCACCAGACCCTGGGATTTTCTTTTGCTTGATTTCATCTCTTTTCCTTTTTTCTTTTGTCTCGTCTTGTCCTTTTCCTTTTCTTTTCTTCTTTTTTTTAGGAACTGGTGAGAGGTCCCAGTGGGGGGCGTCCCTCCTCTTGCTAAAGCTGTCATTTCAGGCCACTCTGCCCTTTAAGGAAGGGATGTGAGCCGCACCAGTCCCCGCCGGGCCACCTTGTCCCCTTCGGAAACAGTGCGCGCGCGCGCACACACACACCCCTTCTCCAAACCACAGGCCACAACCACCTCCATCTCCCTCTCATGCTCCCTGGGCTACCCACCAGGGCCACAGCTATTGGCTGACAGACATCACAGGTGAATTGGAATGCTCTGGCCTTGGCCCGGAGGGACCTTGCCACCAATCTACCCAGAGAGGTCTACAGGAAGGAGGCTCAGCCACAGTCAGTTAAGGGCAGAAATGGTGCGCAGCCTCCTAGAAGCGCCTCGACCAAGCCCCCGCTGGGCCGCAGCACCTTCCTTCCTGGGAACATGGGGACAAGAGGGGGCATGGGTCTGTGTGAGGGGCACATGCTGACCTGCCCCTGTCCCTCCCTCCCCCTTGACTTCCTCCACATGTTTCTTTGCCATCTCTCTCTGCACTTTCTGTCTCTGTCCATCTGCCTGTCTGTTGACTTGAGAGGAAGGCAGCCAGCACAGACCCCACTCCACACGGCCCTCAGGCTCTCTCCATAGCTCTGGCCTTCTTCCACTCCTGAGTCAGCCCAGGCCTCCCCTCCTAGTGACGCCTGCTGGCTCGTGGCTGCCTCTGAATTCCTCCGGCTTTCTCTCTGGGGGCAGCCTCTCTCTCTCCTCTCTTCCTCGGCTCCTAGTACTTTCCTTCCTTCTGCAGCCACCTGTCCCCCACCCCGACCCTGCCTTCCTACTTCCAGGATCCCAGCAATGCCATCTCTCCCAGTGCTTACAAGCCACTCCAGGGGGACCTAACTACCACCTGGCCAGAAGAAGGGCCACTGTCCCTCCCACACCATGTGCTGCTGGGCAAGGAGCAGGTGGCAAGGCCCCCGTGAGAATGTGAGCACCTTCTAAGGAGGGCGCTGGTGTGACAGCAAGGGAGTCCCGATGTCCCGACTCATAAGGGTCGGCCTAAAAGGCTCACCCCCGTTAAGCGGTGGCACCTCACTAAGGACCCTGCTGTGGAGAAAGATGCTGGTTGGAGGACCAGGCAACACCAGGGGACGCACCGGCTTCCGGAAGCCACCAACCCAAACTGCTTCCCGCCCTCATCGCCATGTGGCAGATTGGTTTGGAACTCTGAACCGGCCCCCCAGTCTGAGCTGCAAGGACCCCAAGAAATCACCAAACCCAGCACCCTCATCAGGGGAAGGCCTAACAGAGTGGGGGCTAGCCCCAGGCCTTCACCCTCTCTTAGAACTTGCCAGAAGGAAGGCAGAGGGTGCTGGCCACAGCAGAGTTCCCAGCCTAGCTGAGAGGCAGCATTTTAGGAGGTACAGTAGCCATGGGTCACAAGGTCGCCTAAGGAAAACTCCACCTCTTCCTTGCCCACCTCCCAGCCAGTCTGCACTTATCCCGCGTGCTGAGGCAAGCCTCTCCAGCACAGCCCGGCCTCTGGGCGGACACCACTTCCAGTGAGAACCTCAGGCTCTCCAAGTGGAATGCCCAGTGCGAGGGTGTGGACAAGGAGCCTGAGGGCCAGAGTGATACGTGATCTTGCTCGCGAACGCAAGCCCCAGCACATAGCAGCAATGCAGGAAGTGTCTGGAGAATGTCCTTGGAGCCAGAGGGAGAGGAGCACCCCCCGGAGGGGTGACCAGGAAAAGGCAGAAAGGCTGTGAATCTTGGGACTCAGAACATCCGCATCCATACCTGCCTGCCCTTTGTAGCTGACCTCTGATCTTCCAGGCATCCCACGCCTACATGCACACATGCATCTTTGTCCGTCCAGGATGCGGGAATCCCAACACGGTCCCCACTCTCTCGGTCGCCCACAGTGACCTCCCAGATTCAGGATGGCCTTGGCTGCCTCCTCCACTCGCTCAGCCATTTCTCCACCCTGCCGGGCCTGGTGGCTGCTCCCCATTGTGGCCATTTCATTCTCAGCACAGGGTGTGGAACCTTCCCCTTCATGGTCACCATCTCATTTCATGGGACCTCAGCTGTGGCCCTGAGGCCAGCCCATATGAGTAGCTTGGGAAAGAGCATTCTTTATTAACCACTTTCAGTCTTCCTGAAACCAAAGGGGTACAAAATCCTATGCCCTCTTGGTATGTCAGCCCCCCCACCCCCACCACTCCTGCCCCAATCACGTTCCCCACCTGAGTGTCGGGATCACCCAGGGTGTGGCCAGAGAGGAGCAGCAAGTCCAGGGTGCTGGATGGCTGCCTCCAGGTGTGAGCCAGCGCACGCAGGCATCCCCCAGCCCTTCCGCAACCACACATCCAAAGCCTGTTCCCCACCAACTTACCCCGATGGCCCTCCCATTCCAACAGGCAGCTGAGCCTGGCCCGACCCTTCCTGAAGCAACACTGGGTCACTATACTCGAACGTTTACTGTGACAGTGGTTCATGAGGGGGCCCCTGACCCAGCCCAGCGAAAGGGACAGGGGCCTGCGGTGAGTTTGGTAAGATGTGGCCAGAAGGGCTCCCTCGGGGCTATTTAGTCCTGATTAACCATGCTGGCATCAGATCATGGCAGTCGCTTTATTTTAATTGGTGTTTGCAACCTTCTAGCCAACTTGGCAAAGCCAAGCCAGGCGAGTCCCCGGGATTTCCTGGGACACACCCTGCAGGAACCTGCTCATCACTCACTCACAGGGCGGCAGCGCCCATCGTTGAGGCAGTCCCACAGAGGAAGCAGCCTTGCAAAGTAAAAGTGGAGTTGTTTGCTCCTTTCTCAGGAGGTTCACTGATTTAGAGCCAAGTCTCCCTGCTTGGGTTTCTGGGTATAGTGTATTTGCATTTTTTCTCAGCTATTTCACATTGTGCTTGCTGTCTCCACAGTAGGAATAGCATCAGCCCTTGCCTTTCCAACCCTTCCTACAACCGCAGGGAAGGGCTTTCCAGGCAATTCCTAAAGCACATGGCGGCTCACCACCTAGGGCAGACCCTGGAACCCCTACTCTGAGCCCTCCCCAGTAGACACTTCTAGGCTGATGCCCAAAGCTGGGAGCCAGGGCCCAGGGAGCGCAGGAGACATATTTGAAGCCTTGCAGCCAGGATGAGAGGCAAGCTGACCCCTGAGAAGCCCATGACTCACCATGCCTGAGCCAGCTCAGGGCAACATCCTCTTTATATTGGCAGCATGAATCTGGGTTCTCCCGGCCCTGGGCACACATGTCTGCACACAGGACAGGAGGCAATATGCACAAAGCTCACCAGGTACTAGTATCTTGGCTTGCCAACATACAAAAGCCATGTCTTTAATTTGGTTGGGTTCAACTCCTCAGTGAAAGGGCCAGCCCTAGAGTTTGCATTTTCATATTTCCTAACCCTGTGACCTTCTCCTTGCTGTCCCTTCAAGTGTGGGCACGTCACCCCATACCTTTTTGTGTCGCTTCCAAGTCATGGTTCACCCTCACACCTGCAGGGGGGGCTTAAGACTTGGGAACTCTGAAGTTCCCAGCAGACATGGTTTTCCCTAGCTGCTGTATCCAGAATTTGCTCTAAATCCAAAGCCCAGATGCCAGGGGAAGTGACAGGTTCCTTATTCTTGCAGGAGGTTCTGGATTGGTAGTTGGTACAGAGACAGATATGTCTGTCAAGTGCGTGGGGGCTTTCAGGGAGCAGCAGAAGGGCAGGACAGGAATCAGAAGAATTCTGTGAGCGGTGAGACAGGAGCAGAGGGCAGAGAGTGTGACAATCCCCAGAGCCTGCTTCTCCCACAGCACTGGGGCGAAAAGGCCAGAAGGTGTCAGGCACAGTTTCTGTTGTGACTGTTGTCATCGTTGTTCAGGAGCCTTTGCTTTTAGTTTTCTCTTCTCTTCTTTTTTTTTTTTTCATTCCCTTTTTGCATTCCTCCAGTGGGGTGGGTGTTCCCTCCGTCCTTGGCTTGCACCCCTGCTTTCACATCCTTTCTCCACCCCACCCCCACCTGCATCACAAACTCAGGTGATTGAAGGTCAGAACAAAAGTGGACACAGCCACTTTCAGCCATGACCTTCACCCCTTCTGGTTGAGCCCCAACCATCCAGCAGTAGTTGGGTCACCCTGCAGAGCCTGACACAAGCATCCTTTTCCTTCGGCTCAGTGTGCCTGGGGTGGTCCTGTCAGTTTGGACTGCCACCCACCGTTCCCACTAGTGGAGTTTATGGTTCCGGCGAGGGCAGGCCAGGGCTTACATGCGGGGGCCGGGGGCGGGCAGCAAATCCAAGCAGAGAAGGAAGCTTACATTAAGTGCAGATGGTCACAAGCCTCCGAAGAGAAGAAAGCAAAGCAAGAGAAATGTTAGGATAGAGCACTATTTTAGGTGAAGGTTGTCTGAGACAGCCTCTCAGAGGCTGGATGTGTGAACTGAGTTCTAAATAAGGAGAAAAGGCCAGCATGGGATGCTCTGGCAGGAGAATGGTCAGGGCAGGGGAAAGGGCAGGCGTAATGACCTCGGGGGGGCAGGGGGCGCTCAGGCTGGCTGGAGTTAAGTGGGTACAGAGCCGCTGGCCTGGGAAAGCCATTGTGGCAGACATATGCCAAGCCCCACCCGCTGAACCCCTGCTGGGTGCAGGTGCCATGCTAGGTGCTGGGGGTATCAGTGACCCAGGCAGACAGACTCCTCCCCTCAGGGGCCTTATGGTCCAGAGAGAGGAGACGGAGATGAGGACTACGGGATGTGTGGAGTGCTGAAAGTGAGCCATGTCAGGGAGAAAATGAAGCAGAAGAGCTCCAGAGGTGCTGAAGGACATGGGTTGGGTTGTGATTCTAAATAAGGAAGGAGGTGAGGGGGAGCCAGGAGGCTCACTGTGGGAGAGGCTTCCCGACCATGGGAACCCCCAGTGCAAAGGCCCTGAGGCAGGAGTGTGCGTGGCACGCTCGGGGAAGAGCCAGGAGGCCTAGGCTAAAGAGAGCAAAGGGGGAAGAGGAACAGAATGGCCTGAAGCAGGTCCTGTCAGGACTTGGGGTTTTCCTTTGAGACACAGCTGTTGAAGGGTTTCAACCAGTGGAGGGTGTAGCATGCTCTGGCTTCTGTTCAAAGGCATTGCTCAGGCTGCCATGCAGCGCACAGACTATGGAGGCTAGGGGCAGCAGCAGGAAAGCCAAGGAGGAGGCGTGGGAGGAGGAAAGTGAAATGGAAGAGGCAAGTGGGTTTCCGAGGCCGAAGACAGAGACGTGGGAGTGGTGAGCAGAGAACTGGCATTGGCAGGTAGGAGCACTTAGGACATTCATGGATGTAGATAAAAAGGAGAAAAGGCCCAAATACAAGCCCTGGGGTCCCCGGACGCAAGAGGATAGGGAGAGGAAGGAGGCGGACCTGGAGCCCCAAGTCCAGCCAGAAAGTAGGGGTATGGTTTGGGGAGCACTGAGTGCCCCGTGAGGGGGTCCCCAGGAAGTAGAGGCAGAAGAGAACAGAGTGAATTAAAACGGAAGCCGTGAGTACCAACAACATTCTCCTGGCTGTTGCCTGCAGCTAGAGGGGACTTTGGCACCCAGAGAGTCTCTTTCAGGATGGGACAACTGAGTAACGTAGACAAGGGAGAGGAAGATGGGTGCGGAGGCCGCAGGGGTGGGGCACCCAGGCAGTAAAGGAGGAAGTGGGGGATGGCCGCACATCGGGCCTCAGTCAGGGTGAGACAGGAAGCTACAGGACGGCCTCCCAGCCCCAACGCAACCTGAGCCTCTTTGGTCTTCCCAGATGCCTCAGCCACAACCGTAGGGGTCATCTTTACTGGAGAGTGCTTCTCATGTCTCTTTTACTTTTAAATTATGCTGCTTGAATGTTTGGAGTCCCCCCCAAGAAGGTGGGGGAGGGCAGGGCCTGACTCAGTAGTCAGAGATAAGGGGCCTCAAGGAGGTCTGCCACACAGGTAGGAACCTGGAAAAGACAGGCGGACCAAGCAGGTAGAATCTCCGCCTTCAGTGGTTGTGGATCCTGAGGGGCCTCCAGGGACCCAGCATACGTGGCAGAAGCAGTGGAGGTGAGAAAGGTGTCACCGTGAAGAGGTTGGGAGCTAGGGGGCCACAGGACACACTGATGTTTGGCACTGGGTCAGGGGTTCAGATGCCTCTGAAGTTCGGCTGGAGCCCTGCACTGGGACAGGAAGACTAGGTGAGGGCCAGGGTTGGCGGGGGCAAGGCTGAGGGTACTCCTCAGCCTTCTTCAATGTCCCATTAGCCATCGGAGGAGAGGTGAAGGAGCAGCAGGTACATAGACCTAGCATGCCGGAAAGGGGTGGGCCGTGGCTACAGCCACAGGTAGAGGTGGTACAGAGAGTATATTTGACATCATAGCGATCTGTGGGCTGTAGGCGGCATTGACAGACAGCCTTGAGGGTGGTGAGGTCCCTTGGGAGTGGTAGAGATGAAGGGGTTGCCCTGAGGACCCCACCCTGGGGGGTCTGGGACCGTCCCAGGCCAGGAGAGGAGCCTGAGGAGGCAGTAAGGGCCGTGTGCTGGGGGAGGGTGCTCGTTCCACTCAGTCTTGGTCATGCGTCTGCTGGGACACACTAAACTCCACTGTGGGGACGTCCCTCGGATCCCATGTACGAGCTTGGCCCCCAAGGGCGAGTATCTCTTAGAAATGTTTGCCGCTTCTCACTGAGCCGGTGTCTCAGGACTTGACTGTGCCCTTCAGTGCTGAGTGGCCTGAAAGCACCCCATCATTAGACAAATGCCACCCACTTTGTTAATAGCCCAAGATTTGAATGCAGCGGAATGGAACCTGCAGGTCAGCTGTAAGAGACTCTCAGGATGGTACAAACCCAACTGAAAGCCCCAACGAGCAGAATGTTTGAGCAGCCAGCCCCGGCACCCCCTGTTGGTGATTAAGCACCCGCTCTGTGCCATGTTCTGGCAATAGGCAGCAAACAGGCAGACACCATCCCTGCCCCAAAGCCAGTGACAGGACAGACATTAAAGTGAGTCTGATTACACCCACGAGGTGTACCGCGAAGGAACCTTCCAGACTGGGATGGCAGAAGCTGGGAAGGGAGGGTTCACTGCCCTTTTTGGGCAAAGACTTTGGAGTTTAACCAGGTGCAGGGAGACCAGAGGGTTTGAGCAGAGACCTGGCCTGGTCACGTGACCCAGGTCCAACTGAGGGGACCAGCTCAGCAAGGGGAAAGGGTGTAACCGGAGTCACCAGATCATGGCTGGCAAAACTACCACAAAAGGCTCCTAGAGTCAAGGGCAGCAGCTTACAGCTTGCTCTCCTTTCTGTGACTTCAGGAATGTGGCCAACAGCTGGAATAGGTATTCTACCACCCCCATGTAGCCACAGCTGATGTTCTGGTGGCTCCCCCATAATTCTGGCACCAGAAAAGGCACAAACAATGAAGCCATATCTGCCATAGCTGCAAAAAGTACATTCTGCTTCTTTTTATTAAAAATATCAAACGATTCTCAATGTCTGTGTTAGCCTTATCACCAAAGCTAATCTGGGGGAATTAAGGAACTAAGTGCAAATAGTTGGCCATCTGCAATCTGGAAGATGTAGCTTCACCAAATTCAGAGAAAATCCTAACTGAATTTAATATACGGAGGTAGAAATTTTCAATTTTATGGAGCTCTTTGGCTCACTATTTTGCATTTCAAAGAGTGTGAGGTTTGCCTGGTTTAAACTAATTTAGGAGCGCTGTGCTTGACAGAGCAATGCCTAGGGACCAGATGCTGGAGGGTTTAAAGGGACTCATTGTCAACAGCGTGATTCATGGTCTAAATGAGGGGGCAGCAAAAGTCTGCAAAAAAGGGCTTTGCAGACCCAGTCTCTGTCCCAACTATACAACTCTGCCCTTGGATCTCAAAGACAGCCATAGGCCATGCATGAATGAAGGGCATGGCCGCGCACCAATAAAACTTTATTTACAAAACCAGGCTGAGGGCCAGAATTACCCCTTGGGCCACAGTTTGCCAACACCGTCTCTAAACCAAGAAAACCAAATCCTAGAACCTTGGATCTAGAATGATTTTGGAACTCATGTTGTGTTCAGCCACTCACAAAGGGAGGGGCTGGCTTCCCCATCTCAGCCAGCTAGCTTGAGTGGGGCCCAGCAGAAGCCTTCCTATTGAGTCTGGCTTCTAGAAGCCAGAGGGAGCTCAGGCCGGCGGCCAGAAAGTGAGCAAAGAGAAGCAGCAACTCTGTCACTTGTAAGCCCAGTGAGACTTGAGCATACACGTAAGTGAAGGTGGAGCACCAGTGAAGGGAGGGGTCAGAGAGACCCCGAGGCTAATTCTGGGAGCAAGGTATTGCAGGAGGGGCAGGGGTCAGGGAGCCACCATGGCTGGGCAACAGGACATTGTGGGAAGCTCTTCCCTGTGGGGAGTTACGCTAACCTGAGGTCTGCAGATGCTAGTGAGATGGCCAGGGAACAAGGTGTAGAAAAGCCTGAGTGGAGGGACTGAAAGGCGTTGTCTTGGAGAGTGAAGAAGAGGAGGCACAGCATGAGAAAGGCTGGAGGGACAGGTAGCCCCAGACTGCGAAGAGCCTCTGGTGATAGGAGATGTGTGGAGAGAAGGGAAATGATGATCCAATCGGATGCACCCAGATGGGGGCTGGGAGGCTGTAAAGAGACATAAGGAGTCACCGCAGTGCCATGCGTGGTCAGGATCATGGCAGCTGCAGGGCAGGGCTAGTGGGTGCAGGTCAAAAGTGGGTCCATTTTCAGTTATGGATGCCTCCAGGTGGGGGACCGAAAAGCTCTCAAGCCTGGAGCTCTGAGGAAGGGCCTGGGCCACGGTCCCTGGCTATAGCCCGAGGAGTCCCAGAGCCATGTCCAGGGCTAGGAGGTGGACCTGGCAGTATGGTCAGAGAGGAAGAGGGCCAGGGCCATGCCAGGACTCTGGGGCACCCTGCGACAGAGGAAGGAGCAGCGGAGGAGATGGGGCCAGAGTAGCCAGGAAGGTAGGAGGGGGGCCAGGAATGGGCAGTGCCAGGGAAGCCAGGAGAAGTTTCCAGAAAGAGGGGCGGTTGTCTGTATTGAGCGCCCCTGAGAGATCAAATAAGATGGAGACGCATCTTATGTGATCTGCTGGACTCAGCAGGGAGACTGATGGCCAGATGGGTCTGGGCATGATGGGTGCTGGCTGTGGCCAGGAGAGCTGGGCAGGCAGAGAGGAGGTCCCTAGAGAATGCGGGGAGGGAGACCCGCTCAAGAAAGTTTGCCAAGGCATCCATAGGATAGGGACTTTCTCTTACCAGAAAGTAGAAGAACTTCCTGGTAAGAGAAAGTCAAGGGCCCACTCTCCAGCATTCTCCCTTTTCAGATCATCTTTCTGTTCTACCAGATTGGAATTCAGATTTGGCAGAGACCCCAGGGACCACCTAAGCCAGTCCTCCCGCCCCCCGCCCCGTCAGGGAAAGGGGAGGTAGCAGCCAAGAACCCAGTGCTTCTGTCACTCTTGAGTTCCAGAATATCTGCCTAGATCAACCTAGAGAAAGCCACTGCCACTTGTCCTGCATGTGGATCAGTTGACAAGACTGAGACCCAAACGGAAAATCCTTACCACAGCCAGGCAGAGCCACCCCAACTGCTCCATTCTCAAGGATGAACATTTGTCACACAGTGAACCCCCTGCCATTGATGTGGGTGGAACTCGCCAGCACCAGTCTGCCATTGATTGTCTCCTTGCTTTCTTCTTTCCTTCCTTCCTTCCTCGCTCCCTTCCTCCCTCCCTCCCTCCGCGCCCCCACCTCGGGCCCCTGTCCGTCCACCTCCCGCTCCAGATCCGAGTGGTGAAAGCATTCCGTAGCTCGCTCTATGAAGGCCTGGAGAAACCGGAATCCAAGACTTCCATCCATAACTTCATGGCAACGCCCGAATTTCTGATCAATGACTACACCCACAACATCCCGCTCATAGATGATACGGACGTGGACGAGAACGAGGAGCGCCTGCGGGCCCCCCCACCCCCATCCCCCAACCAGAACAACAACGCCATAGACAGCGGCATCTACCTGACCACGCATGGCACTAAGTCAGCTACCTCGTCAGTGTTTTCTTCCAGACCCGGGAGTCCGCTCCACAGCGTGGAGACGTCCCTCTAAGCATAACTGCTCTCAGCACGCGCACCCCTGCACACACAGGCACCCAGGTGGGACGCACAGGCCTGCAAGGAGGGCACAGCCAAGGCGGCTGAAGACGTTGCTCACACGGCACTCGCAAGAAGCCAATCCACTCAAGGCTTCTTACCTAGGACCAAGGAAATGGAGGAGGAGGAGGAGGAGGAGGAGGAGGAGGAAGGAAAAACTAGAGAACAAGAAGAGCTGTGTTCCCCCTTTTTTTCTATCAAAGCTTTTTTTTAATGAACACTACAAATGCCACCAGATGTTTGTCATTTGGGCTGTGCAGTGGGGTAGGCAGTTGGTTTTGGCTCATTGGGAACTTCGTTGCACCCACTGGAGAGCAATTGGATCAACAGGTCCTATACAAAAGGAAAACAGGCCAAGCGCTGCTTCACAGGGTTGGGAAGGATGCCCCTAACCAGACAGCCCACCAGAGGGAGCCGCCTGCAAACATACCTGAACCGCCAAGCACCCCATCCCCAGGACACATGTGCAGTCTGTGTGTGTGTGCGTGTGCGTATAGACATATACGTACATATATGACCAGATGCATATTTAAAGAATAAGGACCTATTTATTGGCATGATATTTCCATTCCTCTTATCAGGTGTTTTTATTTTGAAATTTCATTATTTATTGTGGCAGGGTTTTGTTGTTGTTGTTTTTTTTTCAGGGAACTAGACTGCAAGAATATCTTTTTGATTGCTTGCCCCATCCAGGACTCCCCTGCTTCTCCCCTCTGTTCTCCCTCCTCCTGGCACCATTCCTGGCAATGTCGCCACTGAGAGTCCCAGTAGAAGGTCGGGGGAGCGAAGGACGAGGTTAAAGTGGAAACAGTTACAATTGGAACATTTGCACTTTGAGACCCCTGCGTATAGGGGGAGGGGGGAACCATTTCGATGGAATTTTTATTTGAAAGGAAAATACCAAAGTATCAATGTAAACGATCCCTTCCAGGAGGTAGAAGGGGAGTTTTGCTTTCAGTTTCCTTTTGTTTCAACTCCAAGTGCTGAATCCTGGCTGGTGGGCTTTCTTTGTTTTCAATTCAACCTCAAGAGCATGAAGCTCTGCCCCCTGCCACCTCTGACCCCATGGGGCGACCCAGAATGGGGCGGGGAGTGACAAGAGTCAGAAAGAGCGTGGAGGATGAGGTACCATCAGTACCCGAGGGAGGCTGACCCGGCTGCGATGTAGACCCCAGCCCTCTCGGCACCTCCAACTGGACTCCCACCCTTTGCTTTGGCAAATGCCAACAAGTTGTTGCTGAGGTGCCCCTAAAGCGACTGGAAAAGGTTCTCAGTCACAACCTGCCAAAGCACTCCTCTGACCCCAGTCTTCTCATTCAAAGACAACTATGACCCATGACAACATGGATCTGTGTCTGCAGCCACCTACAGTGACATCGAGGAAACAGATGCTGAAGCAAAGCCCCTGGGAGCCATGGCACCTCGCAGCTGTTGCTCTAATCACACCTGTGGCTCTTTGTCATGAGTCTGAAAGGCTGCGGAGGTCAGCTCCACCACATCAGCTGAGTGCCTGGTCTGCAGGTGAGGAGAGCCGGCCCTGGGCTCTCCAGATAGTTCCCTCGGGAGCCTGTCTTTGCATTGTGGGCACCCAGTGTGCCAAGCCTCAGTTTCCCACAAATGCACCTTAGCCAGGAAGGGAAATGCAAAAAAAAAAAAAAAAAGCAGTTCTTTTACCATCTGAATTCATCTGTCTCACATTTTTCGGGGAGGCAGTGGGGTCTGACCATGGCTCCTCCCATGTGCCTGTTGCTTGGGCCTGGGGCTGAGCCACTGGGGGTCAGCTGAGAACTGAGGGACATGGGGTCAGAATGGAAAGTGCGGGAGCAGATGGGCACACTCAGCAGCTGAGCAGCTGGACTGGTGGCAAGGCTGGTCCGCCCATCACACCCCCCATCCGGCACCCACTGGCAGGGTCTTGTCTTACCTCCACATGCGTCTGTGAGCATCCACGCTGGCGGCCAAAACATGCCGGGACTCCACCATTAACATGAATGCCATGTTACCCCTGAGCAGGAGTAGTCAAATCTCGGGCAAAGGAATTTCAGTTAGAAAAGAAAATCCCACTTAAAATGCCAGCTACAGATAACTTAAAGCCATCCCTTTTTTCCAAAGGGCACACTGAGAATGTTACCCATTTGTAAATTGTTCCCTATGTCCTTGTTTAAACAACCACAACAAAAAGGGCAACTCAATTTGTTGAGGGTCTGTGTGTTCTTAAACAAGAAATAAAATTGGAAATGTTTAAATTGAGGAAGATAAGCTTCATAATGCTACACTCATGGGCTTCTTTTCACTCTGTTGTAGACACGTTGATAGAACACATGGTCCATATATATTTAAAAAAAAAACCCTCGCTGCTGCTGTACAAAGTTGCCTACTGTACATGTCAATTGTTTAGTCCCTAGGTTGCCTTTCCGTGGAGTGTGTGGTTCAGAAAAGGGGGGCCGTGACCTCAGATCGTTGCTCCGGTTTCTGTAGTCTTCAGGCCGAGGGACCTGTCTCTTCAGGGAGCCCCTCTCTATAAAACATTATATTATATGGAATGGCTTGGTCAACTGTGTTCAGTTATTAAATGTTTTACATTTTTATCTGCCTGTTATAAAGATGAACAAAAAATATCTTAATGAGGAAGACCACAGATGCATAATAATTTCAAGTCTGTCGTTGAATTTCCTAATTAAAGAATAGACCAAAATTTCTGTGTATAAAAAAATGAAAGGCTCCTACAATCCTGGTCTGGGTAACGTGTGTGATTTATTATTTGGTGAATTCTCATCTGGAACAAAAGGAAGGTGTCTTCGTCTGCTTCACCGAGCTAGGCCAAGCCCTGGGAGGAGTGGAGTTCCCCTGAGCATAGCTTCCTGTCTGCCTTTCTGATCCTTATGGAAGGGACTCGCCCGTCCCGTGGGATCAAAGGCACTCCTGGCAGAGGTTTGCAGGGTGGTCCTCTAACTGTCTGGACCTGGAAGGGCCTGGCCTGAATGTCCCCCCGGCATGTCCTCAGAGGAGGGTGTGGGCCGGGGACCAGAGATAATCGCGACGATTCAATGCCAGCAAACCAACTCAAATGGCAGAACCTGACACACAGGTAGACTGCCTCTTCTTTTTATTGTGGTAAAATATACACAGCATAAAAGTTACCATCTTAACCATTTTAACCGGTCCAGCAGCATTAAGCACATTCACATTGCTGTGTGACATCCCCACCATCCATCCCCGGAACTTTTTCATCTTCCCAAACTGAAATCTGTCCCCATTAGACACTAACTCCCCATCCCCCGGTCCCTGGCACCAACCATCCTACTTTCTGATGAGTTTGACTCCTCCGGAAAACTCCCAGAATGGAATCATATTTGTCCTTCTTTGACTGGCTTATTTCACTCAGCATAACGTCCTCAAGGTTCGTCCATGCGGAAAAAGGTGGAGACAGAATTGCCTACCTTTTTAAGACCGAATGACATCCTATAGCAGGGGTAGACAGCGTTTGTTAAGCCATTCATCCATCAGTGGACCTGTGGGTTGCGTCCAGCTTTTGGCCACTGTGAGCGCTGCTGCTGTGAACACACATGTAGAAATATCTGTTTGAGTCTCTGCGTTCAGCCGGTTTGGGTACATACCCAGAGTTGGAATTGAGGGATCATACGGTAACACTATGCTTACATTTTTGAGGGACTGTCAAACTGTTTACCACAGCACCTGCACCTTTTATATCCAGACACCCTCCCCCACCCCCCGCCCACCCCCACCAAGCAGTGCCCAAGGCTTACAATCAGAGACTTCTTCTTTAACCCAAAGCCATGGGAAGAAAACCCATTATTTTACTCATTCGCTTGCACCATGGGTCATTCTCCCATTCATTCCTTCAGTTACCAGGTGTCTTTGAACACCCGTGCGAGGGGACATCTGCGGTCTGTGGCCCGCCCCCTCTGCTTCACCAACAGAGCCACAGATTCAGCTCTGGCCCGACACTTGCAAGTGACTACCGCAGTGATGGCTCCTAGACCATCCGCATCTCATTTCCTCATATTTCTGTTTCTCCACTCTGCGCATTGCCCTTTTAGACTTGGCAGTGCCAGAGGATGCATTTTCCAGGGAGGGTGCCAAGAAAGGAGAAAAACGGCTTCTCAGTTCCCTCCCAACCAACAGAACCTATGCTTTTTAAAAAGACAAATAGCTAAAAACAGCACTTACTTCTTCATCGATGTGCAAGTCCACCTCAAACCATAAAGCTATGTAAGTCTAGATTAGGCTAAATGCCATATCAAGATAGCACCTTATGGAGCGATGTTGTGCTCCCCCAGAATGGTTTCATTTGTGTTTGTGGATTCCCTTTCCCACTGATTCACAGTGTCAAATGTGACATGGGGAAAACCTGGTACTTAGCCAAATGACTTGGGGCAAGGAAACACTACAAAAACTCATCCCTCCACAAAGCCAACACCATCTTCGTCACCCCCTGGGTCACTGCCCCCTGGGAGCAAGGGTACACATGGTACTCTAGGGAAGGCCCGTGTAGGAGTTTCCTGGTACTGCTGTAACGAAGATCCACAAACTGGGGGGCTTCCAACAAAAAACATTAATCCTGTCACAGTTCTGGAAGCCAGAGGTCTGAAATCAAGAAGTAAATAGGGCCATGCTTCCTCCAAGGCCCTAGGGGAGAGACCTTCCTTGTTTCTTCCAGCTTCTGCTCATGGTCGGCAATCCTTGGCCTTCCTTGGCTCATGGCCGTATCACTTGTCCTTGAGTCTGTTGTCACATGGTCTTCTCCCTCCATGCACATCTTTTCTCTTCTTCTAAGGAGGCCAGTCCTGTTGCATTAGGGTCCCCCACTCCTGAAGGATCTCTTATCACCTTGACAACATCTGCAAAGACACTGTTTCCAAATAAGGTCCCGTTTTCAGGAGGTTAGGATGTGAACACCTCTTCTGGGGGACACCATTCACTCCATCACAGCTGAAAAGGAAGAGATGGGCCAAGTCCCTCATAGGACCTAGTTTGCCCTCGTCCTTCTACCAGGTTGACATGCTGAGTGAGGCTCAGCCATCTATCACTTTACAGTGATTAAGATGTGCTCTAGCCCTGGCTGGTGTGCCTCCATGGATTGAGCACCGGCCTGTGAACCAAAAGGTCGCCGGCTCGATTTCCAGTCAGGGCACATGCCTGGGTTGCAGGCCAGGTCCCCAGTAGGAGGCGTGAGAGAGGCAACCAATCAATGTTTCTCTCACACATCATGTTTCTCTCCCTTTCTCACTCTTTTCCCCCTCTCTCTAAAATTAATTAAAATCTTTTTTAAAAGACTCTTTAAAGCTCTTTAAAAAAAAAAAACATGCTCTAGACAAAAAAGCTGCTGGAAGCTTCAGGTTCCAGGAAACCTTCTAGATCTCTCATTGCTGACCTCTATGAACCTAATATAAAGGAGATGGGAGGTTGTATATCCTCCATCCCCATTATTATTTTTTTTTTTACAAAAGCCTCAGTAATAGGAAGCTGAAATGAACAACAACAAAAAAAAGCCACTTTGTACCACTGACTTTAATTTATATCCTATGGCTGAGTGTCCTTACAAAGCAGGGCTGGCATGTCACATATCCCCAGACCGTGTCACATACATCCCAATACCTTCCCGTCATCTCTCTTCCAATGACAACACACACTGAAGGTGCAACTCCCAGCCCCAGCCACATCAGGAAAATACAGAGTGGTGAACACTGAGATGACAGGCCCAGAGGCCAGTACTCAAAGCCAGCAAGTCCCCAGGACAGTGTGACAGGTACACGTGCAGGTCAAGGGACTTTGTTTTTGGTTTTTCCTTCTTCCTTTTGCTTTCTCCTCCCTCTTTTTT
This sequence comes from Pteronotus mesoamericanus, assembly GCF_021234165.1. Classification (NCBI taxonomy): domain Eukaryota; kingdom Metazoa; phylum Chordata; class Mammalia; order Chiroptera; family Mormoopidae; genus Pteronotus; species Pteronotus mesoamericanus. The sequence goes on from NW_026555183.1 coordinate 267,562, forward strand.
TTTTCCAAGGGATTTTAAAATAGCAATCACAGTCTGAGATGGTTGCGTCCAACCTGCTCAATTTATAAAGTGGGAAACTGAGTCCCATATAGAGAAAGCCATTTGCTGATGCTCGGTCATCAGAAAAGGAAATCTAGACCCACAAAATCTGCAGAGACTGCATTAGCCCCTGCCACCCAGAGCTTTCCAGGCCGTGCTTTCCTGGTTCAGTACGGTAGCTGTCAGTGGGGAGCAGGGATGCTCACCGAATCCTTAGCGAGCTTTACTCAGCCATCCCCCCTTGGTCCTGATCTGGCGCGGGGCAGGGTGCGGCAAGGGGACAAACTGGAACAGGCACAGTTGGAGGGCCCTCCCATGCAGAGCAGTGGGTTCTGCCTTCTGAGAGTTGAGAACGTGGCCTCCCATCAAGTGCATGGGGCAAGTGCCTCGTTGGAGGCTAACCCTAAGGACAGCCAAAGAAATGGAAGCTTCTCTAGGAGCTTGTGACCCTGTCAGGGCAGAGACAATGAGAGAATTCAAAAGCGAAACACCCATCTCTTAGTTCCATTCAAATCAATGGTAAACGCTGGCTGGGGGCGGTGACCTGTCAGCACAACACAGGCAAGGCCTAGGGGGCCAGAGGGTCAGGGGCGCCCGCGCCCAGTTTTCGGGGAAGAAGGGCATGACGGAGGGAAGGTGCTTTTTAAACAGCAGAAGGCGGAAAGGACTGGCAAGAGCACCGAAGCTGTCCTCAGAGGCCTGCCGGGCTGGGCCCCAAGCCCTGGGTCCTGAACCTGGGCGCCGCTGACCCTGTCCTCAAAGCGCTCCCAGTGAAGCTGGGTGTACAGATATGAGAAGGACACAGTGGAAAAGGGGACATTTACGTGGAGCCCTCACCCTGAAGGGAAATAGCACAGTCACTTTGTAAACTCGAGCAGGCGCTCGACTTATCATGAGCGTGACCCCTCCTTGTGCCCCCAACCAGGGACGAGTGCTCCGAAGCACCCTCAGGGCCTCCAGGTGTTCCGGCCACCCCCCACAGCCGTGGGCGCCACAGGGCGTGGCAGCCAGTGTTCACAGCCCACACTCCCCTGGTAACCACCTCCCAAATCAAAGGAAGTACTTGGGACAGGCCCCCAGACGCTAAGCTATCATGTGTTGACAGGCCGGCCCCACCAGCGTGCCTTGAGCCCAGTGGGGGTTCCCAGGGAGAACAATCCGGGCTGCTCTGTCTCTCTTACGCACCCTAGAGCAGTCCTTCATGAAGTACCTTTTGAGTGGGAGTTGCGGACGGCAGTGCCACGACTCTGAGAGTCTCTAGATTTCCAATTTAGACTCGGTATCTCAACATTGAAAATTTATGACGTCCACCCTGGCCGGTGGCTCAGTTCGATAGTGTCATGTGGGTGCACCAAGGTTGGAAATTCCATCCCCAGTCAGGGCACATAGAAGAGTCAACCAATGAGTTGGTGGGGCAACAAACTGATTTCTCTCTCTCCACCGCCCCCTCCCCATCAATAAATAAAATGTTTTTAAACATGTATTACTTCCTACTTACATTTTGGTCAGATCTGGGTTTTTTGAACACAAGCCAACAATCCCTACCCCCCCTTTCCAAAAGTTATGTTCTCTCCCCCAAGCAGGATGATTGCCAAGCCGTGCGTATGTCCCAGTGGTGGAGGAGTGGCGACACATGGACTCTTTCAGAAGACACCGCCATGACACGGGCACACGCTGCGCCATCATGCTCTCCAGAACCGATGAAGGGCCTGCCCCAGAAACATCTCAGGAGCACAGGGGGCAATCCCATCTGGACAGCAGAGCATCTGAGGGGAACTCGAGTCTGGACAGAACCCATAAGCACCCCAGGGCAGCACTGGCTACAAAGCAAAGACAGGGTGTCTCTGTTGATTTGTTTCATCTTTTATTATACAAAATAAAACTTCATCTATGTTACACGTTCATACTTTCTATAAATCTGGCCTTTAAAAAAAATCCCCAAGAGTACAGTGCCATCCGCTCTTTGATTTTCCTTCCAATAACTCCAAATCTCAACCGCAGTCTGCATCCTCTCAAAGGACAAAAGCAGACACAGACGCCTTAGAGCCGCCCCACATAGCGCGCTCCTGCTCCCGTCACTGTTGGGACCGTGGCTGCTGGGGACAGTCAAAGCACTAGAATCAAACTGGCAGCGTGTCATCACCTTCACCAGCCCATCTCCAGCAGCACAAAACCAGTTCTCCCAGCCAGTCCTCTGGGGACTGGCCGTCACGGCGATGTGGTGGCGCCATCCCCTGGCAGCCGAGCATCCCAGGCTTCTCTTTGGGCAGGCCTGGACCAGGACCTTAGGGGATCTCTGTGTCCATGGTATAAATCTGAATGAGATCAGACACAATGTTATCAATGGTTGGCTTGGTAAGGTCGTCACTAAACACCTAGAAAGGAGAAGGAAAACAGGTTCCAATTAGACTCCCTCTGCGTTACACAAGGCTCCTGCCACTAAGTGCAGAGTCACACTGCGTGGGGACGAATGGCATGAAGACTTCACTACTGGAAATGATAATGGCCCTCCGCAACACCGGTTCAGTTCCAGCCTGCCAAGGTTGATCACAAAGCAGAGGACATTCCAGACGGAAGAGGCCTGGGGGATCATCTGCCCCAGACAGGAGAGCGGACTTGTCTTGGGTTACACAGGGAGTTGGTAACAGAGCTGGGCCAAGAGCACAGGCTCCTGCCTCCCCTCAACCCCCACCTGGGCTCTCAGCTTGCAGATCTCTGGGGATCTTGGCAGAGAGGGGGGCAGGAATCTATTTCAAGAAATAAGCAGGCTAGATCACCTGGACCCCACCGCACCCTAGGCTGGCCGCTGGGGAACGCGTGGACCTGGCTCTAGAGCCTGGACGAAACATCCTCTTGACTGTGCCAGAGAGATTACAAAATTGTAAGATGAGTCCCCATGGGCCCAAACCAAGAGTGATGTGTAGCTCAGGGCTAACCCTGAATGTTCCCAAGGAAGGTCTGTCCCTTGCCTGGCTCCCGGGAGGGGACGTCTAGGCCCCTGGCACAAGGGCCCTGCCAGGCAGTCAATGCTGACAGAGTGCTTTCCGATGGGCGCTTGGACCGAGCACAGGAGCTTGACCTCCAGGGACTGGAGACTGAGTGACCGAGGTCAGCCACGTGGGTGCTCCCGGCCTGCAGGGCCGACCCCCAGGGAGTCCCTGGACACCACTGCTCAGGGGAGCTCCCCCGGTGGCAGCACTCTGTGCGTGTCGTCACACATCGCTGCTGAGAGACACTGTGCTGGCCGCACGACTGCACGCGCAGGGGGCCGGGAAGCTTGCGCCTGGTCTCTCCTAGACCCGCCCCATGTACATTCCTTTCACTGTAATTAACCATACCAACCATGACCACAAGTATAAAGGCTTTTCTGAGTTCTGTGAGTCCTCCTAGCCAGGCACTGAGCCTGGGGGTGTTCTTGGGGACCCCAGATGACATGGGAAGTAAAAAGTAAAACAAAGAGCCCCTGGTTGGATACTGTGCCCCGCCCCGGGGCCAGGGGGTTGCTGCCTGGGGAACCGAGGTGCCATGAGGGTCAGGCCTTGGGCTGAGCCAGGACAAAACCTGGACTTGAATCCACCCACTGCAAGGTCCTCATAGGGCCCTCCACAGGCTGCCACCTCAGCTGGGAAACAGTGACCTCAACATCCCGAGCGCTGGCTCAGGAAGATTGGCCATCTCACCCTGGACTCTGCGTGGAAAACAAATACCTCAGATATACAGGCTTGCTTGTCAGAGTCCACTACCTGTGTGCTCCTGGAGACCCCAAGCCGAGAAGTAACCATTAAAAAGTAGTTCAGGGCCAAAAACTGCAAGCAACCCAAGTGTCCCTCTCTGGAGGGCTGGACAAACACAATGTGGTCCATCCAGATCATGGAATAGCGTTCAGCCTTAAAGAGGACAGAAGTTCTCACACATACTACAACATACTACTGATTGACAGGCAGTGCGTCATGGACCCAGAGGCTTGACATGGCTTAGCACAAAGGCCCGCCGCGACTGGCACATTTAAGTGCTGGCCGGAAGCCTGTCAAGCTTTGCTAAGTCCCCTGACCAGCACAGTGGAGCCCCAGCCCACGACAAATGACAACAGAGAGACGGTTGCTGCAATAAGTGGCAGCAGAGAGCATGCAAGCAGGGAAAGAGTTTTGCAAATCAGACATAAGTGTTCCAGGGTCAGGCAGGCAGGACGTCACTGGGAGCTGGGCCCTCACAGCTCATGAGTTCAAACGGTGCCTGGATTCTGGACGCTCCCAGTGCAAAAGGCCTGGAGCCATCCAGAAAAGATGAAGAGCTGGGCGAACATGAGTGCGCCACCCCCCAAAGCAGCCACTTCTCCCCCACTGTTGTAAGAATTACTGGTTAAGTCAGCAGTGCCCAGAAAACAAGCTCATGGTGGAGCAGCTTCCTGGCGCTCTTATCCCGTGAGGGCTGACAGTGAGGCAGAGGCAGTACAGCGGTGCCCAGTGAAGTTCAGGAGCAAGTGACAAGAAGGCAGACACAGAGGAGAGCCGGCAGGGACAATGGGAAACAAGTGACAACACTGCAGATCCAAGCAGCCAAGCGACTGGGGCCCCCATGCCCACCGGATGCCCTCAGAAAGCAGGGACAGGAAGTGGCAGCTCCTCTGCCACCACCTGATTCCAACAGAGCAGGGACACCGCAGGCTCGTGATCTGGAACTCCCTGAGAAGCCCCACGGAGCGATAATTTCTGTCCACACAGATGCCCTTTCATCCCCTGCTGCTGTGGGGATTCATCTGGCCCAAGCCCAGGCTATGGATGCATTTATTCACATATGTGAGCACCTACCATGTGCCAGGTCTAGGCACTGGACATGGGGCAGTCGATCAAGCAGACAAGACCCCTGGCTTCCAGGCGCTTACAGTCTGGCGAGTTGCAGGGGCCGGGGGAGCGGTCCGACAGACAATAAAGGCCAGCAGAGCAAAGAGCAGAAAAAGCTGCGGTCTCCCGTGGAGAGTAAGCAGACCAAGGGAGGGAGTCTCCGGAAAGGGGGAGGCGCCACTTAAGCCAAGAGCTGCACAAGGGAGCAAGGAGCAGGCCCAGGAAGGCACCCATGGGGCACACTCCCTTCAGGGAAATAAATGACACAGAAGATTTCTGGCCACTGTGGATTTGTGGAGGAGGCGGGTGTACAAAAAGAAGAGACCTTCGGTTACCTCAAATTCTGCTTACAGAGAACCTCATTCTAGAACGAGGCCAGACAATGAGGTTTTGTGAAGAAAGGAACAGCAAACTTCAAGTACGGGAAAGAAAAAACAAAATGATCTCAAAATTCCATTTTGAAACAGTGGGACTACTCAGGGGAAAATCTGACCGGACCGCAGAGGTCCCTGAGCACCGCTCTTCTGGTCTACAGATTTCAACTTGCTCTCTACAAAGTGCACTTGGAATTCTGTAGGTCTGCGGGACATAGGGGAATCTATCAATCATCAGTCTCATCTCTCTCTCTTCACCTATTATCTACCTAATCTATTCATCCATCCATCTATCCATTTATCATCTATCTGCCTACCTACTTATCGTCTATGAAATAAACTCATTCATCCATCTCCTTTCTTCCTTCCTTCCTTCCTACCTACCTCCCTCCCTCCCTCCCTCTACCATCTACCTACCTATCTATCATCCATCCATCTTTTAAGAGCACCCCCTACACTTCTTGTGTGAAGCCAGGTTTATTAATCTCTGATCTATGACAAGCTCCCACTCAACTCATAAAAGTGCTTGCCTGAGCTCAGCAGGTCTCAGCTGGGAGGTGACTCCTACCCTGGGACACTTGGCAATATCAAGAGACATTTTTGGTTGTCATGACTACTGGGAAAGTTGCCCCTGGCTTTGAGTGGGTGCAGTGATGCTGCTCAATATCCTACAGTGCCCAGGATGCCCCGCCACAGAGAATGACTCCGCCCCAAGTGTCCACAATGCCAAGGAAGAGAATCCCTGCCTTAGACTTAGAAATTACAGCGTATTTTCAAGCTTCAATATTCCCAAGTAGCCCACATCTCTCTTATGGTTGCTTACTACAAAGAAACATGAATGCCCAGGTACAGAGACTTCTGAAGGTCCTTAGGCAGAGGAAAGGGGGACACGTGCCAGTGTACCGAGCAGTCACCTCACCTGCCACCATGGCTTCTCGGCCTCCGCTTCGGCAGGCACCTCAACCCCATATACCTGCAGGGCCAGGTGGAGCACTGCCACAGCTATGTGCTGAGCCCGGAACCGAAGGCACAGTCCCCCGTGGTAGCTGTCCCGCAGCAGGGCCCAGGCAGTGACAGAGATGGGGGTCCGCTGCCAGCTGTAACGATTCAGCCAGTTCTTGAGGGAAATCAGGTAGTGGAGCAGGTACTGCAAAGACACACCCAGTCTGTCAGCTGGCTTTCGGGGCTCTGGCCCCTGGTCACCTGCCTCCTCACTGTGAGGCACTGTGATTCCTCTGCCTGCCTGCCAGCCACTCTCCCATAAGCTGTCTCGATCTACATATAAAAACGCAGATTAGATCCAGTCACCTCCTGTTCAAACTCTCCAGTGGTGCCCTGTATCGCTTAGAAAAAAGCCCCAGGGCCTTCCACGGGCCCCCCAGCCCAGCCTCCCTCTCAGCCTCATTGCCCACTCCCCACTCCCCCGCTGCGTTCAATTGCACCAGGTCCGCTCCTCCTCAGGGCCCTGGCACTCACCCCTCCACCTGAAATCATGTCCACTCCTGACCCAATCCCTACGTGCTCACCTCCTCTCGTCCTCCAGACCCAGCTCCTGAACCCTACCCGGGCCACTCTTGATGGCCACCCCCATGGAAATCCCTCTCCATCACACGGTCCTGCTCTGGCCACGGTCGGCAATCACTCTGCCCATCCCCTTGCCCCACTCAAACATAAGCTCCAGCAACAGCGTCCTTATCTAAAGAATAGAGCACAGCATCCGTATGCCCAGGCTGAGGCTAGGGAGCAGCCGGTGGCAGGACGCCCGCTTTCAGGAGAATTAGAGACAGGTGACTGCATTTTGCAATAGTACTGATGGCTGTAAACACTTCATGAAGGACCTTCCAGCTCAGCTATCTGTCCGGGAAGACAGCTGCTTTGCCTGAATCTCCTGATCAACTGAGCACGCCAGTAAGCCTGCTTAACAGGTGTGAACACTTGTGCGCGGAGCTCCAGCACATGTGGAGGACGGATTTGCCCGCCGCTCTATGCCTGCTGTAACCCCTGCAGAAGGGCAAGGCCGCAGCTCGCGGTCCCACTGGGCCCCCCTCCCAGTGTGCACTGTTCTCCCCCAGACTCTGCTCCGAGATTGCCCCCCGGAGCCAGGGCCCTCCCGCCTTGCCCCTGCATCAGGCCAGCACAGGAAAGCACAACCGTTTCAAAATCACCTTCAAAATCTCTGCCAGGGGTTTCCAGGAGGAGGTCGGTGGTTTGCAACAGAGGGGTGAGATTATGAAAAGGGGAACAGGAGGGACCCCTGTGGTGATGGACTTATTTTACATCTAACTGAGACGGTGGGTACATGATACACAAGCCATAAAATTATCCTGTATAGCACTAGGGCAGTGTAAGTAATGACCAAGTTAACACCATGAACCAGGGGCACTGCAGCAATGCCCACACCCCAGCTGCTATGTTGTATTAATTTTTCAAAACGTTTCCATTCAGGGAAACCGGGCACAGTCTCTATCTTAAGTGGGATGTCTGTGTTATTTCCCCCCACTGCTTGTAAATCTACACTTCCTTCAGTAAAAATTCAGTCAAAAAGAAGCGAAATCCTGGCAGAGAGCCTCATGACCTCCCCCAGCCCCCGCAGGCCACAATTTCCAAGTGCCTTAGGGTTTAATGTGTTCCTTTTGCTGCTGTTTCAAACAGTGTTTCTGTTGGGACTTACGCGTTCCTAGCAGTCAAAAGTGTGCTACTTAACTCAAGTGACCTGGCTTTTCTCATGGGTTTCTAATTCCAAGCAAAACCGAACTAGATGTGGGCTCCGAGGCACAACAGCAACTCTCAGGGACAGAAACTCTGGCAGGTCACGAAACCAGCCGTTTCCCCATGGCTCACTGAGCACACAATCTATGTGGGTCACAGGATCTGCAAGGGCTTCAGGGCGTCACATGGATCCCAATTTGTGGCCACAGCTGAGCAGGCAGAAAGGCAGAACCTGAGAAACCTCCACGAGTGGGACAGGAGACGCCACCTGAGCCAGTCACTGTGCGCCACTGGGAGCCCTGGTTGCCCAGATGTGACCCTGTTCTTCTATGTCCCCCACGTGCTCTCAAGGATCAGATGGGTACACTTTTGGTATAAAGAACAAAGAGGTTCATACCTTGTGTGGGTGTTGAAAGGAGACTTGGAAACGCAGCACCCTCAGCACAAGGAGCTCGCACTGCACGATGCTGTCCCGGAGCACCCAGAATCGGGAGTCCAGCTCCAAGGGCTCGCTGCCTGGGTGGAAGTACCTGCACAGAGAAATGGCAATGCTTACGGCAGCCAGAGAAGTGGCCCTGAGGAGCCCCCGAAGTCACATAATGTCCAGATATAAATGCCAATGTCTTCTGCCATATGACTAACAGTGTCATTCTACTTTTTTAAAAATCCTCACCAAGGATATGTTCGTTGATTTGGGAGGGGAAGAGGGGGGAGAGAGGGAAGGAGAGAGAGAGAGAGGGAGGGAGAGGAACGGAGGGGGAGGGAGAGGATGAGAATGTGAAACATCAGTCGGTTGCCTCCTGCACGCACCCTGACTGGGCATCGATCCTGCAACCTTTTGGAGTACAGGACCACACCCCAACCGAGCAACCCAGCCAGGGCTCTATGTGCGCTTTTATAAATCAATCCTCATCTATATGTCTAGTGTACAGGATAAAGAGAGTAACCAACAGAGGAAAGAAGCCAACTTCTAGTTTTAGTCCCATATCACTCAGCAAGATGTCAAGGGTAAAGACAGGTTCTTTGCAACTGCTCCACAGGAACTGGGAGCTCTAGCAGGCCAAGGCGGCTGTGTTTCCTGTTACAGCCAGCCTGGCATCAGGGACAGTTTTTAACACCTGGGATGGCAATGCCCAGGGTTCTCACTCTGGGCACAGGGAAGGTCTTTAAACATCACGGGGATGATGTATTCGGAAGAGTAAATGTATTTTGGCTTAATATTTCCCAGATTGTCTTTCCTCCTTTCCAGATCATTCTGTCCTTTTTTTTTACACCATATATGTCTGCAGCACTCTCACCTATGCAGGATCTCCAACCAAGATGTACAAGAACAGGATTCACACTCAGGTAATCAAAACTCGCTGCTGATGACTCATCCTTCCTAGCTCCTCACTCGTTTTCCAATTCCCACAGAACCCCACCTGGGGCCCCGTGTCTAATTAGTGATCCATGCAATTTCCCCTTCCGTCAGTCCTCCCTGCTGGGGATCTGGCAATTACGGGTGGGCTCCAGTCACCCTTCACTTCCCTCTCCTATTTTACTCTTAGTCTTTGAGGTACACCATGAACCTGTCATGCTTTTAGGGGGCTGGGGAGTGCTTTTTCTGTTACCTGTTGATTAAAAGAGAAACAGCACAAAATAGTTTTCTTTCCTAATGATTAGAGTTCCTGGAAAGGCTACGATGCACCGCTAGTCAGTAACTTTCCATAAATCACTTTCCCGCAGGCCTCAACACAGGCTGCCGGGCCGGCTGGACGCCTACACCCTTCCCCAACAGGAACACAGCTCCTTGGGCCCCGGGGTGCCGCCCACTGACCACCGTGCCAACACCAGAGCCAGAGAAGCTCCTTAGCAACTCTGACTGGGTTTCTCTCCCCATCTAAATAAGATGATCGCCAAGCTGGGTCCACACCCTCCCCTATATGACGGGCTGACCTGTGGTGCCCACAGAACCCAACTGGTTCGTTCTGTCCTGTCCAAGACTCCAGATGAATCTCCTTCAACATATCCCTCCAAGCTCCCTCTACTCCAGCCACACACCCCTCCCTCCCAACACCGTGACACCAGGGACTTCTTCAAACCCACCCCTCCCCACTCTACCTGGCCTTTGAAGCTTCCCATAATCTGGTCCAAGCTTCTTCCGCACAGATTCCCCGCTCCATGCTTCTGATACCTGGCTCATTCCCACCTCTGCTGCTAGTGCTTCCAGCCCTGGTTCAAGGTCACCCAGGGGCTTCCTTCTAAGCTTGACTGCTGGCACCTGGAAGGCAGGGCACAGTGGGGCCCTTCTCTGCCCTCCCATTCGGGTGGACACCAGGAAGTCTTTCCAAATGCCTGGGCCAGGATGCTGTTACCTGTTGGACACATTGATGATGTCACGAGTGCGCAGGTGCTGCTCTTCCACTTTGCCAGCCAAGTAAAGGGAAGACATGGCGATTAAGTAGGGGTCATAGGCATCCACGTTGATCTCGCAGAAGAACTTATGGTAAATGGCACAGGCGGTGGCAATAGGAATGGACTGCATCCCTAGCTTGACACCTACCAAGAGAAAGCAGGCAAGAGGTAACTCAACCCATGCTCATCCCCTCCTCAACTGTGAGGAGACCTGCTGGGTTGGGCCCAAAGGGTGCACACCCCTGCTCAGACCAGACCAAGAGCTTGGAGCCTAGCCAGCCCTGACTACTGGGTCTTCCACCAAGTGCTCTACCTGCCTGCATGAAGGGTTTAGAGAAAGCCTTTTTAGACTCTGATGGCCTAACAAGCCCCTATGGCTTGTGCTTAAGTACTTCAATCGCTCTGCATAGTCTCTTCCTCTACCAAGCCCCCAGGTTACACCCAAGCTACAGATCTGCAGACCCCACTAGGTGAAGCAAGGCTTTAGAGTACCAACCAGTTAGCACCTGGCATCTCAGCTTCCATACAGCTCAGAAAGGACCACACACTGGTGTGTGTCTGCTTCCACCTTAACAAGCATTTAACTAGAGATCACCACCACTGCCCCTCAGCTCACCTAACCAAAATCCTGCCAGGAAGACGGGAGCAAAAAAAGCTCTCTGAGCATCAAACAGATACCACAAATCCTGAGGTTACGGTTAAAGATTATACTCAGCACTGGTTTCCTAGTCTTGCAGGTTGGAAAAGGCAAGCAGAGTACCTGCCAAAGGCAACTGCAGGCAGAGCAGGAGAGAAGCCACAGCCAGGCCCCAGGGAAAGACTCACACTCTGAAAAGTGAACAGAACTCAAAAACCAGAGGACAGTGGTTTGATTTAGGGATTAAAGCCCATCCCCGACTCCAACCTGAGAGAGCTCCTAAGGAAATCACTGCAATGGGTCGCAGAACCCACATGAATTCACAATGACCAGGATTAACAAGGTAAGGTTAAATGATACCCAATAAACTGAAAAAATGGGATAGAGAACAAACCAACGATCATTAGGATCACCTTCAATATCTCCTCCATAAGGTGTATTAGTTCCCTAGGGCTACATTAACAACTTACCACAAACTTGGGGGCTAAAAACAACAACCATTTTTTTTCTATCATAATCCTGGTAGTCAGAAATCCAGAATGAGTCTTAGGGGGCTAAGCTCAAGGTGCTTGGCAGGGCTGGTTTCTTCTGGGGGCTCCAGAGGAGAATCTGTTTCCTTGCCCTTTTTAGCGTCTAGAGACACTAGCAGCCTTTAGCTCATGGCCCCTTCCTCTGTCTTCAAAGCCAGCAGTACAGCATCTTCTAAGCCTGCTTCCATCATCACATGGCCTCCCCCTCTGCCTGTCCCTCCTCCTGCCCCCCTCTTTGAGGACAAATATGATTACTGTATCTGGCTGTGTATAATGTGCTCCCGTGTGTAATGTGCACCCATGTTTTTAGGCCAAACTTTCAGGATTAAAAAAAAAAAATCTTTCATTTTAATTTTTAATTCAATTATTTACTTATTTATATTTAGATACTTTTTTTGTATTATAAAGGAATTTTAGCACTTATTTTTAAACATGTTGTGGTATAAAAAAATTTATGTAATCATTAAAAGAATTAAAAACGTTTATATAGACACAAAATTAGTACTACCCATGCGTCATGCACATCCTTATTTTCCCCTCAAAAATTTGGGCAAAGAAGTGTGCATTATACACAGCAAAATATAGGTATGTCAGGCCCACTGGATAATCTAGGATAGTTCCCCCACAGCAACATGCTTAAATCCATTTGTCAAATCTCTTCTGCTACGTACAGGTTCCAAGGCTGAGAATGTTGACATCTCTACCAGTATTCAGCCTTGCAAAGAGGGCAAAAGCATTCGCAATAAGTTTGACAAAGAAGCCCTTCAAAAGTGATACCTAAAGACCTTTTAGCATTTCAAAGTTTAAGCTCCAGTTGTTACATCAAGAGTTCCTACATGGGGCCCCTCATTCCCAGAGATGTCGATAAGGTGGTCTCCCACCAAGTCTTTATTTCATACAGCAAACCCTCAAAGGGCTGCATGCTTCCCTGGTTTACATGGACCCTTGGAGCAGATGGATGGAGCATTTGAAGGGACACTGCCGTCCTTTCTGATACACTTTGCAACTCTTGGAAATATTATGATCCCGCCCTGGCTGGTGTGGCTCAAGTGCTTTGAGCGCTGGCCTGCGAACCAAAGGGTGGCTGGCTGATTCCCAGTCAGGGCGCATGCCTGGGTTGCGGGCCAGGTCCCCAGTAGGGGGCGCACGAGAGGCAACCACACGTTGATCTTTCTCATCTTTCTCGCTCTTTTTCCCCCTCTCTAAAAATACATAAATCTTAAAAAAAAAAAAAGAAACATTATGGTCCTGCATCATTTCCGCAAACCCTCTGCTCCCCTTGACTTGAAAGCAGACTCATTCAAACCCTCTCCCTCGAAGTGCGCACAAAGAAAGTAACTAACTGTCCCTCAGCTGATTATGATACTTAAAAGACGGTAATGTTTTTACAGGAATCCGACTGGTTTCATTTCCTGCCTTGGAGCCAGGGGCGCCCAAAACCACTGTGGACTCCCTGGCAGGGTTCAAAACGCCAGATGCACACAGAGACCTCGGTGTGATAGGGCGTCTCCAACAAGTCTCGTCCTGAACCTCACCAAGGGCGTGCTTCAAAAGGCTCCATGATCCCTGGCTGGTGTGGCTCGGTGGATTGAATGCCAGCCTAAGGACCGAGAGATCACTGGTTTGGTTCCCAGTCGGGGCACATGCCTTGGCCGCAGGTTCAGTTCCCGTCCGGGGCACGTGCAACCGATCGATGCTTCTCTCTCGCTTTCTCCCTCCCTTCCTGCTTCTCTAAAATAAATAAATAAAATCTTTTTTTAAAGAAAAGGCTCCATGAGACCAAGTGCCATACAGTGTTCTACAGGCTAGGATAGCCGTGGCAAAAGGCACGGTACACTCAACCCAGCTGCGGGAGCCGACTTGGCCTCCTTCTAGCTAGAGCCAGCTCCTTTCCATACCCTCTCTTTGGGCCTGCGCGCCGGAGAAATGACAATGACCGCGTCTGCCTCGCAGCTCGTACCCTAGTACACAGGGTGTGGGGAAAGGCAGAGGCTCTTCCCTCCACCTAGCCGTGCCAGCTCTGCGTCGTTTCGGTCCCCTCCTCTGGAAAGCAGCGCCCCGCAACGTTGGCCGCGGCTCGCAGGCCCGGCCCCACAAGGGCTGGCCAGGGCCGCCTCGGTTAAAGTGCAGCACCGCGGCCCTGGCCTCCATGTCCCGTTGGCTCAGGGCCCGGTCTCTTCCCGGCCACGGTTACCTGCCTCCATGATGAACCTCGTCACACGGAAGTGCACCCTTGCCTCAGGTGCAGCCCACCCCTGGGCTCCCCGCGCCGCATCTCCTCCTTCGCAGCTGTCCTGACCGACGCCCTCCATGGGACCCCGCCTGGAGGCCCCAGACCCCCCGGCCGTGAGGACCAGAGCCCCCAGACCGCGTGGCCGGCTCCGGGGGGTCCTAGCGGCGGGCGTGGCCGCCCTGCCCCGCCCCGCCCCGCCCCGCCCCAGCCGGCCCTCCACCCGCGTTCCCGCCCCCTACCCCGGGGGTGTGCGCGCGGCGGTACGCTGAAGGCGGACCGGATGAGCTGGAAGGCGCAGGCCCAGGCGCAGGCGCAGAGACCGATGCTGCCTGGCTGCTCACAGGCACACGTTGCTGCCCACCACGCCCCTCAGAGGCTTATTCCGGGCCTCCGGAATATGCCCGCCCCGCCCCTGGGAGTCGCTGGTCTCGCCCTGGACCGCGGGCCGCTCCGCTCTCAGATGCCTCTTACCCTGCCCTTAGGAACCTCGGGCCCCGCACTCGGAGCCCTACCCCTAAGCGCCCAGTCCCCGAAGGCCACATGCCCCACCTTAGGGAGCTCCATGCGCTGCCCCTCTTCCCGGAAGCCGGAACCTGTGGGGCTACTCTGCGAGGGTGCAGCAAGGCCAACCCCAGGCACCTGAGCTGGGAGGTCCCACTAAGGTGTCGCTCCGGGCTGGTGGCCCAGCGCAATATAGGACGGGGACAGTTGGCGGCATCTGCCAAGCCCTGGGCGAAAGGCACTTAACGGAAGTTCACATTGAGGCTTGCGCGGCTCCCAACAGGAGATGGCGTATGGTTCAGCGTCAGTGTGCGTAAAACCCGAATCCAGGTTTGCTGTAGTGCCCAGACATGCAGAAGAGCCCCGGAGGAAATGCTGTGCACAGAACGAGGGCATTAGAGGTGTTTGTTTCTGCATCACTTGGGGATCTGGTTACTGCTCGCCCGTCCAGCCCGGCACAGAGTAGGAACTTAAAAAATGTCTGCTGAATGAATATTCAACTCACAAAACCATCCCACGTTTTGTTAGTGTCTTGCACGAACAGGAAATTGTGCGTCAGGCATTAGAGATGTTTGCAGAGCTCCAAAGGGACTCACTCCCAAGCTCACTCAGGACATTCTGATATAGTTGAATAGGATTTGAGACAGCTAGAAGTTGAGAGCCAAATGCCACTGTTCCTAAGCCCTTCTGCCTGGGTGACTGCACCCTGGTGAGGATCCCACTGTCTCCGTCTTCCACCTACCCCCACCCACCCAGCCTTGATCCCCTTCCTCAGACCCCCACCTCCACCCAGCTCCTCCCAGTCTTCTCCCCACATCAGCTAGGTTAGTTTCCTCTGGCTGCTGAAACAAATGAGCATAAGCTGGGGGGGGGGGGGGCTTAAAACAACAGGGGTTTATTCTTTCCCAGTTCTGGAGGCCAGAAGTCTGAAATCAGGTGCCTGCAGAGCCGTGCTCCCTCCAAAAGCTCTAGGGGAGGACCCTTCCTTGCCTCTTCCAGCTTTTGGTAGCCCCAGGCATCCTTCGGCTTATGGTGTATCACTCCCATATCTACCTCCACCTTCACATAAGGACACTTATTGTATTGGAGCCCTACCAGGGTAATCCAAGATCATCTCATCTGAAGATCCTTAAATTCATTACATCCGCAAAGACCCTTTTGCCAAATAAGGTCACATTCACAGGTTCCAGGGATTAGAACGTGGACACACCTTTAGGGGCACCACTATTTAGCCTAACGCCAGAGTGAGCTTCCTAAAATGTGAGACTGAATGGGCCCTGCCCTGTCTAACACCCTCCCGGGCCCCTTCACCTGAGGAGAAAGCTTGAGGCTTTGGCCTGACCTGTCAGTCCTTGTGGAGTCACCCTGTCAACTGGCCAGCCTTGGGTCTCACCACTTTGACACTCACGGCAAGGGCCTAGCGCAGCTCCCTGAAGATATGGACTCCCAGCTGAGGGTCTTTGCACATGCTCCACCCAGTGAAGGAATTCCTGCCCCACATCCTTCACCCCAGCTCCCTCTGTCTGAGGCAAGGCTCAGGCCGTCTGGGCTGAGTGCCTGTGTGTGAGCACATGAAACCCATGTGTGCATGTGTGGAAGGGCTCAGGGCCCCCAGCTCCTGTGCTGCTGGCGCCTGTCATGCCTTGAGCACCGTGGCTGGTATCTGTCCTTGGGCCAGGAGCAGTGCTGAGACAGGAGACATTCAGAAAGGAGGAAACTCTGGAGGTGACCCAGGGCTAAGGTAAAGGACAACGATACAAGACGGAGACCCTGTTCTAAGACTGGTTGTTCCCACTTTCTGGAAAAGCACTGAATCATAGTGAATCTTGAGTGCACTTGTGCAGAAGATGCTACATGACCCCTGCTTCATTATAATAGCATTGTAACAAACTAACATTGTGCGACCCCCTTCCCCGGTGGCTAATAAAGAAAAATCATGGGAGATCACATGCTCAGTAGCTTTAAAATAATATAACTACTTGTACATGCACAATAAAACCTCACCAAAACTAGCCAGGAAATATCTGCCCTATAAGAATAGAATCCCTCCAGCCCCTGAGGTCAATCTCTGCTCAGAGTTGGCCTGCTCTCATGTTCTGTGGAGTGTACTATCGCTTAATAAATCTGCTTTGTCTCTTTCTGCTGTAAACTCTCTGTGTGTTCAGTTCAATTCTTTGTCCGCGATCACCAAGAACCTGATTACCTGTGCCTACCTGCAACAGCTTCACCCTCTTCCCAGCCCGAGGCTGAAACCCAAAGAGCCTGAAGCTCCCACCCAAAGGGGCTGTGGATCTTGGGGGATTGGGCCACTGCCTCCCAGCTTCCCACATCCATGCACACTCCACACGCTGTCTCACACACAAACCCCCGAGTGCATACACATCAGGTACTCCCACCACTGACAGAGAGGTGCACGTGGATACACACATGCACACTCCCACATTGTGTCCCTCTTTCCTCTGGCCCCTACCTGTCACCTCCTCACCCACTGTGTTGGCCAGTTAAACAGCGTGGCTCGAACTCCTTCCTCTCCCCTGGGCCTTTTGTGATGTGAAGAGTCTGGACTCAGCAAGTAATAGGTGCCTATGAATGTGAATTGAGGGAATGACTCAATGAACACATTAATTTTTAAAGCCCTGGGTCACAGGGCATACTCCTGGCAGGCAGCCTGGGTGCGGTGGTTGATAAATGAATAATTGACTAGCCACCAATTGAAACTAGCAAACCCCTGGGCAGCACCTCCTCTCCCACCAGCAAGCCACACCCAACAAGGGGACCCTCCCTTCTCTGAAATGTGGCATCCCCCCTTCTCTCCCCACCCCTTGGACCCTTGACCTCTCCCAGGGATCATCCCCAGGCCTGGCCCAGAGAAAATGGTCAATGAAGGTGGGATGGACAATCATATCAGAAGAGGATTCTACGGTATTATTTCCTTATCTAACACTTACTGCGCGCCTCGACCTGGAGTAAGCCACGAGCTCCTTCTTACTGGGTCTATCAGTGCCATCAGCTAACACGAGAGACGGGGGAGGGGCTCAGGCTGAAGCTCAAAGGAGGAAGAGAAGAGAGGAGAGGCATTTAAAGCTCAGAGGAAAGGCTGTGCCCAGGCAGGGTCCAAGGAAAGCCTGGGAGGCCTACAAAGACAGGGGATATCCAAAGTGCTCGGGCTGCCAGAGCCCTCCCCAGTGGCCTTCAGCAGGGGAGCAGTCAATAGAAGAGCAGCCTCAGCCAAGTCCAGTCCTGCCT
Source organism: Pteronotus mesoamericanus (assembly GCF_021234165.1). Lineage (NCBI taxonomy): Eukaryota > Metazoa > Chordata > Mammalia > Chiroptera > Mormoopidae > Pteronotus > Pteronotus mesoamericanus. Next base: position 285,066 of record NW_026555183.1, read on the forward strand.
CGTGTCCTTGGAACCTTCTTAATACCTAAGAACCAAGCTCCACTGTCACCCCATCTTTCCTACCTCTCCCCGTTTCCACCAGCACCTTCTGTGCCAGCGTGGGCAGCTGCTCAAGTCTCCTCCTCCCACCATCAGCAAACCCAGCAGCCTCACTCTAGATCGCCCTCCCTACCCCTGCCGCCCTCTGCCCACCCACCTTTCTTAACTCTACATCTCTGGAGCCATTTGTGAAAGGATCAGGTCAGCCCCATTTGCTATCGTGGCCCCATTTGCTATCGTGGCCCCATTTGCCGAGCAGGCCTCTGACCTTGTTGAACAGGACTGCCGTTTTACTCTTCTGAGCTTCTGTCGCCAGGACTGGAAATTACTGGAAAGCAAGAAAGAACTAACTGCTCCCTGCAGCCACAGGCGGAAGGTAACATTGGAACAGGCTGCAGCCTCGTGTTACAACGCCCCGACAGCCCAGGGGCCGCACAACAGCAAACCCCCCCCACCCCTTTGTAATCCGGTTATAATCCAATAAAAGCCCAAAGCCCCCACCCCTCAATGCTGCTCTGTCCGTCCACACCAAGCCCCTCTCCTTTCTGGGAGAGTGAATAAAACCTTTATTCTCTACGCGCTCTTCTCGTTGTGAATTCCTTCACAGCCCACGTCACCGACCACCCTAGCAATCTGCGTCCCTGGACCCGAAGGCCTCCTGCCCTGCTCTGCCCTCGGCCCCCCAAATCTGGCTCCTGATGCATGACACTGTTTCCCACCCCCACCGCCATCCTTATCCTAGACCATTTACGCAATATAACAAAATATCACAGGCTGGGTGGCTTATAAAAAACAGAAATTTATTTCTCATAGTTCTGGAGAATGAAAGTCCAAGATCAGGGTGCCAGCGTGGTGAAGTTCTGGTAAGTACCCTCTTCTGGGTTGCAGAAAGCAGTCTTCTCACTGTGTCGTCACACGGTGGAAGGGGCAAGGGCAAGGGATCTCTCTGGAATCTCACCATTCCTTTCTTGAGGGCTCTGCCCTCATAACCCAGTCACCTCCCAAAGGCCCCACCTCCTAATACCATCACCTTAAGGGCTAGGATTTCACCATATGAGTTTGGCGGGTGGGGGGACGACACACACACATTCAGACCATAGTACTGCCAAGGTCATGTGCCAGCTCCGAACTGCTTCCGCCCAGCAACGTTCATTGCAATTGACCACTCTGCAATAGGCTGTCTCCGAACTGTGGTGTCTGACTGCTGACAACCGTGAAGCCTCATCCCCCCTGTCCCCCTTGAGCCCACGTCTGGGCAAGCCTGGGTACTCCCTCCTCTTGGTGCTGAAAGGGAGGTCCAACCACATGGGAACCCTCACCCCGGCCCCAGCCACAACCATGACAAAGAACCCCACCTGTCTCCCTTCCATGACCTCTCAAGCTATTTTCTGACCGGCTTGGGGACCCGCCCTGCACTCCCCCAGAGAGCCTCAATATGTGAGTAAGGAAACTTTTCGTAATCTCTTGGTGGGTGTGGCATCATCCAAACCAAATTTGGGGTGGGGGCCCATCGTATTTCCACAGAGTGACCACAATACACTCCCTTCTGCCCCAAACACTTGCCCCTTGTGGATTCCGGCTGGCCGCCCTGGCTCCCCTCCTCCCTCCCTGTTGACTGAGTGCCCACGTGGGCCATGATCAAGCCTGGGGCCGGGACAAAGCAGACAGGGTCTCCCTTCAGTAGCCTTGCCCTCCTCCCCACCCCCCACACTCCAGACAGAGCAACCTTTGTAAAACTGTAGTCTGATCAGGGCCTCTCCCTCTCTGAGCCCGCAGGAACTGGACCAGCTGCCAGAATGCAGCTCCATTTACCTGGCAGATCAGGGTTCGGTTGTATTAAAGAAGGTGGGAGTTTCCCTAGAAGTGAGGACACTGCTGGGATGATACTTCTTTGTTAATTTGCTGCCTGCGGTTATTTCCTTTTTCAGAGTTTTGATTAAAAAGAGGCTCAAGAGAGAAAAAATGGAGCAAGCCCTGAGCATCCACAAGATCAGGATCTTGTGTGTGACCAAGTTGGACCTCAGGAGAGGTGCCAAGAGCTGCATGAGGTGCACGGGGACAGAAAACCCGCCCCAGCAATAGATATGCACGAGCAGCTGCTACAAAACCAGACAGAAAGTAGATGAGTGGGTGCCAGGGGCTGCGCCGCTGGAGGAGCAATAGGGTGACCACTAATGGGGACGGGGTTTCTTTGGAGGGTGATGAAAATGTCAGGTTACACTGATGGCCGCACAACTCTGTATATATACTAAAGAAAAAAAAAAAAAACATTGAACTGTACAGTTTAAATGGGTGAATTTTGTGATATGTGAATTCTATCTCGATAAAGCTGTTATTTTAAGTTACCAGAGACAATTGGGCCATCGAGGACAAAACCCTCCCATGAGGAGAGAGGATGTCATAAACAAGAGCCAGAAGACTGGCCAGCAAAGAAAATCAAAATCAGAGGGTAGAGCAGTGCTGGTGGAGAGACCACGAGATGGTTATGGAGCCAGGGAGTTCTTCAAAGAGCTAAGGCTCTGTGTGGACTAGTGAACTCACAGCCCCACGGAGCAGAAGCCAAGAAGCCGCGGGACATCAGCAGCAGTACAGCTGCAGTGAGGGTAGCCCAGGGACTCCGGGTACCAAGAAGGCAGAGAGTACAGGTCAGTGCAGTGAGGACCCGTGGGGGTGGGGTATGCCTTCAGAGCAGTGACGTGGGGCTAATGGTGTCCGTTCAGAAACACAAGGCTCCTTGCAAGGGGAGGAGCTTAAGTAGATCGTCAGAGGTGGGGGAACACCCAGGCCTGAAGGTGCTGGCAGAAACTTCACTGTGTAGTTCTTCACAGCCAGAGTGGGTGCCGATGGGAACATCTTGACTGGAGTCCATCTCACAGGTGACCTCCTTAACCCATAGGCCCCGTGGAGACAGAGGCGGGGATTAGAGTGACGCGGCCACAAGCCAGGGGACATCTGAACCCCTAGAGCCTCTGGAGGGAGCGCAACCCTGTAGGCACCTTAATTTTAGATGTCTGGCCTCCAGAACTGTGAAAGAAGAAATTTCTGTTGTTTAGGATCCAGGTTTATGGTTATTTGTCGCAGCAGCCCCGGGACACTCATACAAGAGGGCAAGGAAGGGGGTGGTTAAGCCTTCCGCTCGACTTCTGCTGATGAACTCAAGACTGTAGAGAAGATGGATGTCGCTTCCAATGCATGGGCCCCTCATAACTCCTGTTGATGGAGAGGAGAAGGCCCAAGGAGGCATAATCTTCATCCCAGGGCAGTGGGAATAAAAGAGATGGAAAGAATGTAGATGAAGAAATCGGACCCGAGAAGACCAGATGGCTTTTCAAGGTCACCCAGCATGTGGATGCCATTACCTGTTAGCCCTAGCAGCCCCCACTGAGGGTGGAAAATTCTTACTATTTTTGTCACCTTTGCCAGGCCCCTCTCTCCTGTATACTGTCATTGTACCTCTCTAACGCCAGCCACTGGGCGTTTCCACTGGACCCTCTTGGGGTTACTGCCAAAAAGCCCTTACTGTGGCTGGGATGGCTGAGGCTCAGGGCCAGAACCACTGCCTTCCTGACCTCCTCCTCCTCCTGGATTCCCCACTCCTGTTTCTTTGGCCATGGAGCCAGCACAGCCCGGACTTTCTCTCATGTGCCCACCATCATTTGACCAACTCTGCCTCTGAGGTTCCAAGTCCAGAGGGAGAATCTGACTGGATGAGCCCACTTTATGAACACATTCCTCTGAAACAAGAAGCCATCTTTGGTAAAATCAGCTGGTGGGGTGGTCCATTGTACATATAAGTTCCTGTGGAAAGGAGTGTAGGGAAGGAGGCAGGAACCCACTTGGCAGGGCTACTCTAAGGGCACCTGAGCCCATTGCCTCAGATATCATGCTTTGTGCACCATCGCCATATACCTAGAAAGGGACTCAGGGAAAAGGGTGGGTAAGGCCAGAGATCTTATCTTTGCTATTTGCTATTTGTTCACTGGGCAAGGAAGTCAAATCCTCAGCTCCTTTGGCAGGCACTCAGTAGAGAATGTCTAAATTGCTACATGAAGAAATAGATGTGGAAGTCATTTGTCTAGTGATATGAAGGCAACTATCAGAAGAGTTACAATATTAAGGCGACGGTAAGCAAACAAAATAATAAAGTGCATTCAGACTGGAAAGGGAAAAACAAAACTATCTCTATTTGCAGATGACACAATCTTGTACACATAGAAATAGAGATGAATGGAATAGAATTGGGAGCCCAGAAATAAACCCATAATGCTATGGTCAACTGATTTTTGACAAGGGTGACAAGACAGACATCCAATGGGAAAAGTCTCTTCAACAAACGATGCTGGAGCCCTGGCTGGTGTGGCTCAGTGGATTGAGCACTGGCCTGCAAACTGAAAGGTTGCTGGTTTGATTCCTGGTAGGGGCATATGCCCGGGTTGCAGGCCAGGTCCTCAGTTGGTGGCGTGCGAGCAACTGATGGATGTTTCTCTCATGCATTGATTTTTTTCCTCTCTCTTTCTTTCTCCCTCCCTTACGCTCTCTCTAAAAAAAAAAAAAGTAAATAAAATCTTTTTAAAAATGATGCTGGGACAACTGGCCGGCCACAAACAAAAGAATGAAGTTGGACCCCCTGCCTCACACCATATAGAAAAATTAACTCAAAATGGATCATAAACCTAAATGTAAGAGCTAAGAATATAAACCTCTTTTAAAAACGTAGGCATGAATCTTTGTGACCATGGATGAGGCAATGGTTTCTTACATATTATACCAATAACACAAACTACAAAAGACAAAATAGATAAGCTGGACTTCATCAAAATTAAACAGTTCTCTGCTTCAAAGAACACCACCAAGAAAATAAATAGGCCATGCACAGAAATGGAGAATCTCTCTGCAAATCATATAGCTGATAAGTGGCTTGTATCTAGAATATAAAAAGAATCATTACAACTCAATAACAAGACAAAAAATCCAAATAAAAAGGGGCAAAGTTCTGAAAAGACATTTCTCTGAAGATTATGTATAATGTACCATGAGTTTATGAAAAGAAGCTCGTCATCACTACATATTAGGGAAGTGCAAATCAAAACCATGAGGTACCACTTCACACCCACTAAGGTAGCTATAATTAAAAAGAGGTAATAACAAGTGTTGTCAAGGATGTGAAGACATTGGAACCCTCGTACATTGCTGGAAGGAATGTGAAATGGTGCAGCCACTATGGAAAAGTTTGGCAGTCCCTCAAACAGTTAAACATGCAGTTACCATATGACACAGGAGGTCCACTCCTATATATAGACCCAAGAGAAATGGAAGCATATGGCCACACAGAATCTTGTATGTGAACGCTCATGGCAGATTTATTCATGATAGCCAAAAAGTAGAGTCAACCCAAACGTTCATCAACTGATGAAGGGATGACCAAAATATTATTTGGCCATAAACATGAATGACATGACACATGCTACAACATGGATGAACTTCGAAAACGTTATACTAATTCAAAGAAGCCAAACACAAAAGGTTACATACTGTATGATTCCATTTATATGAAAGGTCAGAATAGGCAAATCCGTAGAGACAGAAAGGAGTGCATGTTGCCAAGGACTGAAGAGGGCAGAATGAGAAGTGACTACTTAGTGGGTATGGGCTTTTGGGGGTGGAGCTGAAGGAAATGTTCTAGAACAAGACAGTGGTGATGCTTGCAAAACAATATGGTGATAGTGGTGAATATTCTAAAACTCATTGAATTGTACAGTTTGATTGGATGAATTGGTATGTAAATTTTATCTCAATAAAGATGTATTTTTTAGGTGAAAGCCACGAGGGAACGCTTAAATTGTTACTGCCCTAGAGCAACTCTAGCAAGAAGGTAGAGGAGATTGGGTCTCAGAGGCAGTGTGTGAGGAAGTCAGACAGTGACCCCAGAGGCAGGTTTGATACTGCACCATAATTATGTAAGGTGCCACCACCAGGGGAGGCTGGGGTACCCTCTATTGTCTTTGGAGCCTCCTATGAATCTGTAATCATTTCAAAATAAAGACAAAACAAAAGATGTCGGAGAGACTGTGCTCTTATCTGGAGGCTCCGGAAGTTTCTGCTTCCAAGTTCATTGAACTTGGCAGAATCCCGTTCCTTGAAGCTATAGAACTGAGGTCACAGTTTCCTTGACATGAAGCCCCTACATCTTCAAGCTGGCAATGGCAGATGGAGTCCTTCTCATTGTCTTTGAATCTTTCTGACTCCCCTTAGGCCTCAGTCCGTGAAGCTCTGCTTGTAAGCACTCCTGTGATGACATTGGGCCCAGCCGATAATCCAGGCTAACCTCCCTATGTTCAGGTCAATCAGTTAGTAGCCTTAATTACATCTGCAAAGGCCACACAATGTAACATTCACAAGTGTGACATCAGAAGACTGAGGTCACAGAGGTTAAAATTCTACCTACTACAAATGAATTGTTTAAAAGCTATTTGGGATGTAAACACCCTAGGATGGATGAGGAGTTGGGTGTTGGGAAGGAGAAGGTAGGGAGCATCAAGAAGTCGTCTCCAGTTTGGAGCGACCTGAAGAGAAAGGCCTGGGCAACCATGAGAGGAGCTGCTGTCACCCAAAGAGAGTGGCAGGTGGAAAGAACAGCCAGATAGGAGCCAGCTGCTATCTTCTTCTGGGATGCTCTGTCATGCTCTCTTGCTCCAAGTTTAGCTCGTGGTTTTCTCTTTGGACCCAGCATGGGAGGACCAGTGTCCTGTCTGTGTCTTTCATCTTCAAAGATCCTTCACCTAAGTCATGGCTGGACGGAATCCCAGCGAGTCAGGGTGTCAGCCGGCCCCTGAGTCCAGCACGCTGGCCTCAGTCTGCCGCTAGGGGGCAGAGTCGTCTACACCAAAAACCACACAACTGGAGTGCGCGCGCGCGTACACTAGTACGAACTCGCACGTGAGAGAGAGAGAGAGAGAGAGAGAGAGAGAATGTGTGTGTGTGTGTGTGTACACGTGTGTTGACAGGCGCTTGTCACTGGATTGAGGGAACGCAACTCTTCCCTCTCTCAATGTCTGCCTTCTCACTGTGCCAAGTGGGCCCAAACAGGGAAGCAGGCTCTTAGAATAGAGGAGGTCACACAGTGAGGCGAAGTCCCCAATGGGTCCAGGTCTCACCTCAGTCACCCCCAAAGCATACATTTTCTCTTGTTCTGGCTGAAGAAAGGATTCAATTGGGAGCTAGAGGCTGAGTCTTGTGACAGTACAAACAGCCTTGAAGGTCTGGAGCCAGGAGTTGAGCCTCGTTTGGACGCAGAGCCGAGCAGGTCACTTACCCAGCCTTCCCAAACTCGGACCCAGCACCGTCAACACCAGCTCACCAGGATTGAAATTCACAGCAAAATGCAAAACTAGTGAATAACTGGGCTCAGGTCCCAGAAATAGGCTGCCCTTTCTACGGGGTGACGGGAAGATCCTCCCTGCTTCCTGTTGCCATGGTTTCCACTCAGCTACCAGGCAGCCAGTGGGGTGGAAGCCATTTCCCGCAATGGGATGCTGGAGCCGCCTGGATGTGCAGCTGGTGGTGTAGCCAAAAGAGAAACGGGTAAAAAAAAAAAAAACACCAAAAAAAAACCTGGTTCCAGAAATCCACTGGCTAGAGAGTAATTATCAGGGCATTTTATACTCCTTGAGTGCACAGATCAAAAGGCCTTGAAGAGAGGCTATGCAGAAAATAGCAAAAAAAAAAAAAATGTTAAAGCCAACACATGCTTGGGCAGAATGCACTGTTGTATTGGGCACTAGACATGGGTTCTCAGGAAGGGGATGCCCATCTTCTGGCCAGAGAAACACAACGAGGAGGAGAATCTCTTGGCCATGCTCCCCACGGAGGGGTGTCTCAGGAATCCCCAGCCTGCGCAGCACAAGAAACTCTGAAGCCCAGGTCTCTTGTATCTTGATGTTCAGAGTCTAGGAAATTGCTGGTAGGTCTGAGCTGGGAGCCGCATGGGCTGCAGCTTCCCTGCTGGGCCCTGTCTGCTCTCCATGGGTCCAGCAATTCCCTGTGGGCCTGCCCACCCCTGGTAGCCTACTACCCTCCCAGGAGAGTAGGCAAGGAAAAGAGTTCCTCTGGTCTCCAAACCTGCAGGCTGCCTCTGTGCAGACTCAGGGACCTTCTCACCTCTCCCCTGCTGTTTGTCCCCAAAGCACAGCCCGGAGATTTTCTGTCTACACAGAGTCTCTCCCCACTCTCCCCCATAGCCTCAATTATGGGAAATGTCTCCTGGGAGAGGGAGAAGCTGAAAGTCAACCCCCCTGGCTTGACTTTAGGAAGGTAGAGGGCCCATTGACGTGCTGTCCCCCTGCCCCCAGATCCCTTTCCTGCCTGCCTTCTGGGGGCTGCCCCTTGCCCCCCTGTGCTCAGCTGCTGTTCCCTGCTCTGCCCATGTGACAGCCCTAGATGAGGCCCACCTGCTGACTCCCTCTGGAGGGGAGGGGTGGAGAGGCCACCCTAAGGTCTTGGGGAGGGCAGGGGGCTGGGCACTCAGAGCCCCGGAATAGGGATCAGACCTGGGCCTACAGCCCCTCCGGCACTTCCTGGGGCCCCACCAACCTTTTCCACTAGTGTAACTCCACAATAGGGTTTGTTTATGCCAGTCACGGTGTGTTCTGGCACCACCCCCCACCCCCTCACCCCCAACCATTAACTTTTCTGGTCCTTCTGAGTGATTAAAATTCAGCCCAGACTCACATCCCACTCAAAGCTACCCCTCCCCATCCCCAGGGCTAGAATGGACTGGAACGGAGAGAGGGTGCTCTGACCTCCCCTCCCCTGCCAACCCCCCTCCTCAGGCACTGGCCCAAGGTCAAGGAGAGGAGGGTGCTCCGTCTTTGCCTGTGGTTTCTGCCGGGGGGGTCACCCCTTTCTCAAGGTGGGCTCAGCTCCCTCCTTGCTAAGGACTCTTTGGGGCTGGCCGGCCCTGTCCTCTTTGGACCCCAGCTGTGTCCACATCGCAACACCCTGTCTAGGTGGATATTCCCTGCAAGGCCAGCTGCCTAGACAGTCCTCCCAACCTCGGCCCTCTCGTCCCCGTGTTTCCTGTTCCCAGGGCAGAGGGGAGCTGGAGTTTGGGCACCTCAACTTTCCCGCCCAGCATATACTTTGTTTCTCCCGACTCATCTGGGCAGCATGTCCAGCAAACCTGCCGCCTCCAGAAACCCCAGCAGGCAGACACAGGTAGCTGCCCGGGAGCCCAGCACGCACTTTCCTTCCCGGGGCCACACTTCACTTCCTGCTTGGAAGGCAGCCTGGAACTGAGCTTCCCAGAAGAGAGCAAGGAATCCTTCTCCCCAAGTGACACTTTCTGAGTCGCCCCCGCATTGGGCTGGGGGTTACTCCTCCTCTCCCATTAAACTATTAACAACTTCTGCGTGAGGGACAGTGGGGGAGGCAGAATGAGGGCCACAAGGCTTGCCCTCCCAAGATGGCAGAGGCTCACAGAGGTAGGCAGGTACTCAAGGAAGGCTTCCGGCGGGGATGCTGGGTGGAGAGAAGGGTCTGGAGACACAAGTAGAGCTCTTGAGGCCAAGGGAAGGGCATGAACAAGTCACAGGGAGGCACTGGGGTTGCATTTAGAAGCTTCTAGGAGGCCTCCAGGTGCAGTGGACTGGGTCTACATCTATAGCGGGGCCTTCTTCTCTCCCAGCTGTTTGACATTTTAAGGATTTTTTTTTTAAACAAACAAAAGATAACGAAGCATTCCTCTCAGGGCAGCTTGCTGTAATCTGTGTTTCTATAGTAGTTAAAGTGGATCTCCAGGCCAGCTCCATAGTAAACAGGACATGGATTAACAGACTTCCAGCTATCTGAAGGACATACCAGCCTTGCCCCATTTTACGTAAGAGGAGGCTGGCGTGACCTGTCCAGGGTCAAGAAGGTCCTTCGACAGCAAAGCCGTTGGGTCCAGAGGCCAAGAGAAGCCGGGAGGGCATTCTGCATATTTGCGACATCTTCCACTTGTCTTTTTCTATTTCCTCCTCTCTGGAATACTTGAAGGACATTTTTGCCTTTTGGCTTAAAGATCTTTCCCAAAGATTGCTTTGTTCTATGCATAGTGTATTTTATTAAGATACGTTGTACACCATCTTGTGTCTCCCAAACCCATTTTTCTTTATGAATTCAATAAAGTGACACAGAGCAGGCACCTCGCTCGCACTGGGTCCTTCGCCAGTCAGAACCAGAGGCAGGCAACTGCAAGGCCAAGGACGAATGAGCAGGTCCAGAAAACGTTGTGACATGGAGACATGTTTACAGCCAGATGTAGTCTACTTTTGAAAGAAAAAGAAAAGAGCCTGCAGCAGAGCAAGTAACCCTAACCCAGCAACAAAGCAGTCCTTGCAAACACACCGTAGAGACAGGAGAGCCTTTGCTGAAATGGTTTCAAAATGCTTAATTTTTTTTAATTAAGCAAATTGATCATTAAAGAACTGATTAAGCTGGAGTCACTGTTAGAATAAAAGGTAAAAATAAGCTCCTTCATTTGAATTCCAAATTCAGGCCTCGAGGTGACCTGGTAATTAGGTGAATTGGTCATTAGGCAAACTGGCTGTGGGTGGATGGGGTAGCAAATGGATCCGGTGGGTGGATATAACCTTGAGTCTTCTCTCCTCCAGGAGCGGGGGTGCGGGGCCTTGCTGCAGAGCAGGGGCCTCAGGAGGAAGTACAAATGTTCCTCGCGCTTGACCCTGGTGGCCCAGCACGGAGGCTGCTCAGGGGCCCCAAGCAGGGTCTCAGAGGGCCTCTGCTGGGCCCCATGTGAGCACTAGTTACAGGATCAGGATGGGGGAGGGAGCTGGGAAGGGGAGGCTGGGGCGATGGCGGGGGAGCGCTTGAGCTGCAATATAGTGACCAGGTACAGAAGTACTTCGGCGCTTTAACCCCAGGTTCCAGCCTACACAGGGTACCAGCTGCTGTGACCAAAACTATATGGTCAGAGCACAGGGCCGAGCTCGCTGGGGAGGCACAAGGGCCCAAAGGCAATTTCTGAGGTTCCCAGCCGCTACAGGCTCACAATGTCTCTCCATAGATAATTCAGCAGAACTCTGAGGGCTTAAAATTGTTTCTGTGAGAATTGCGAAGACAAAAGAAATTTATAAAATATGTCTGAGCAGAAAGACCAAAAAATACCATCAGCCCCAGCATACTCACCACCCAGCTTAGAAAAAAGAAAGGTGACATTACCTGTGAAGGACCTTGGGTGTCCCTTCTCATCCCCCTACTCTCCTCTCCCCACTGCAGAAGTGACCTCTTTCTTAAATTTTGCGTTTACCACTCCTGTGCTTTCCTTTATGGTTTCACTGCCTTCGTATGCATCCCCAAACAATATATTGTTTCATTTCACCTGATTCAAACTTTATATAAATGGAATCATGCTATTTGTATTCTTCTGCAAACTGCTGTTACACGGAACGTGGAATTCCCAAGACTCATCCACGCGGCTCCATAAGAGCTGGAATCCATTTGTCCTCTCAGCCTTCTGTTCCGTTTCAGAACTAATCTCTATCCATCTGGTCCACTTATTGGCTTGATGGACAGTCTGGGTGCTTGCACTTTCCATGCTGTTACAAACAGGGCAGCTCTGCAAGTTCGTGGATGCCCAGCACGGGCTTCTCCAGCGACCGCATGCAGGGGGAACTCCCTGGGCCGCAGGTAGTGTGCATCGTCCACTTTACTAAGGGATTACAAATCATTTTTCCAAGCAGTTCTGTCCATTCCCAGGCCCACCTGCAGAATCTAGGTTTCCTTATGCTTCCCCAGGCTTGCCAACAGCTGATGTTGTCAGACTTTATTTTCCATGTGGAGAAATAATTGTTCAAGCATTGTTTATTGAAAAAACACCCCCTTCTCCCACTGACCTGCAATACCGGCCTTGTCCTAAATTGAGTTTGTACATGTGGCTTGTCTGCTTTCAAATTCTCTATTTTTGTTCCACCGGTCTATTTGCCCATTCTTTTGCCAATACTGTACTGTCTTAAGTCAGTACCTTTAGAATAATTCCTAGAATTTGCTAAGGCGACTCCCTCCATCTCCTTCTTTAGTAGCGTCTAAACTACTCTTGGCCATTTGCTCTTCCATATAAATTTAAGAGCCACCTTCTTCAGTCCCATTTAAAAATGGCCTTTAGATTACAATTGCATTCAATTTATAAATCAAATTGGAAAGAATTGGCATGTTCAAAACATTGATTTTGGGGGGAGAATTCTGGGTAGCCAAGATAATGGCAGCCAAGTAAATCTGGAACTCTCCACAGTTTCCAAACAAAAATCAATTTGAAAAAACAAGAACAAATAAAACCACACAAAACCCATGCCCCTAGCATAACTGGAAGACAGAGAGCATCTGAACTCCAAATTATCTAAAATAAATGAAATCACAAGGCTAGTGGAAATGTCCTAAAATGACATACAAACAGAAACAAATGGACCAAATCATACACCACACAATACTGTAACCGCCCTGAAGAGGAAGAGAAGAACTAACTCAAAGACCTTTCCAAAGCAGCCTTTGGACTGTACGCCCTCCGGCTAAAGACAAAGGAACTAGAAGCAAACATTAAACTCCAGAGAGCAGGTTAGTTTTATTTTGTTTTGTTTTGTTTTTGTTTTTGCAAAGACATAAGTGAACAATTCTGAAACTACTTTCTGAGTATTCTAGGGTTGAGCAAGTACATAAATATATTGTAGATTATGGGAGCCAGCTTTCTCAGTAACAGACAAAGAAGTTACAAATAAGCAAGTGGGAAGGAGGCTAAAATGTACCTGAAATTAGAGGTGTCAGTATGAACTTATGGTGATGGATTAATGAATGAATGGATAGATAATTGATAAAATATACACAGACAGATGATATATATAAGATAGATAGACAATAGATAATAAATACAGATGTATGGAAGTATACATACATCTACATGTATGCCTGAATATATACACACACACATGCGTGCACACAGACACACATACGTATAACTATGTGGAGTGTGTGTCTGTGTGTATAATTTCCAAATAGGTTTCTAAGTGCAAATATCCACTCAGAATGAACTAGGGATCCTAGACTAAATGGCTGTTCTAGGAATAGGGGCAGGGTAAGTCTGGAGATGCTTAGAACATTTTATTCTTCCAGAAGGTTAGGAATCTCTGAGTCCATATTTATATAAATAAATAAGTAAATGGGTAGAAAGGAAAGCTCTTCCTCACAGTAGAAAGCCAAATAATATTCGTAGAGGTAATGATGGAACTGGAAAAATCACCATTTGGCCACCATCATAGTAATGATTGGCTCAAGCAAAAATTAATAATGGATGAAAAAACTAGAGGGTGAAGGTTTAATAAGGAATGGTCTCAAAACGTCCCCCCACAAATGAAAAATAACAGCAAACAACAGCAACTTGACCGTGGAGAAACCTGGCAGACACTACCTTAACCAAATGATCCAAGTTACCATAACCAGTCATGGGACAACCTCCCATAGTGTACTCACAGATCTGATGCACCGAGAACACATCTGACATTTTCTGACATTCTCTGACATTCCTACCAAAACTATAAAACCTTAATCTAATGGTGAGGAGACATCAGATAAACCCAAACAGAGGGACATTCTACAAAAGAACTGGCCTGTGCTCTTGAAAAACATCATTGTCATAAAACACAAAGACAACAGCTCCAGATTAAAGGAGACTAAGATATGGCATTGAAGGCAATGCATGATCACAGATTCTCCTTTTCTAGAAAGAACATTGTTGGGACAATTGGCAAACTCTGGATAAGATCTGTAGATTATAGTATTATATCAATGTTTATTTCATGATTTTGATAGATGTACTGTGGTTAGATAAGAGAATGTTTCTTGTTTTTAGAAAATACACACAAGTATTTAGAGATAAAGGAGAATAATGTCTCAGTTGATTTAAAATATTCAGAAAATAATTATGTGCATGCATGGGTGTGTGTGGTAACAAGAATAAAGCAATCATAGTAAAATGTCAACATAGATTTGGGGAATCTATGTAGAGAACATAGAAGAAATCTATCTACTATTCTTTTTCTAACAGCTCTATTGAGATATAATTCACATACCATACAATTTACCTATTGGGACTATACCTGGGAGTGAAATTGCTGGGTCACATGGTAACTCTATGTTTAACAGTTTGAGAAACTGCCAAATTCTAAATCACCTGCACAACTGTACATTCCCATCAGTAATGTATGAGGGTTTCAGTTTGTTGATATTGTCACCAACATGTTTTTTTCCATCTTCTTGATTCCAGCCATTTTAGTGGGTACAGAGTGGTATCTCCTGATGATTTTGATTTGCATTTCTCTAATGACTAATGATGTTCAGCATATTTTCATGCGCTCATTGACCACTTGCACATTTTCTGTTTGGATTCTTTGCCCATTTTGAGAATTGAGTAATCTGTCTTTTTATTGTGGAGTTACAAAGTTTCTTTATATATTCTAGACACAAGTCCCTTATCTGAGATATTGTGAATATTTTTCCTCATTCTGTGGATTGTCTTTTCACTTTCCTGATGGCTTCATTTGCAGCACAGAACTATTTTAATGAAGTCCAATTTATCTATTTTATCATTTGTTACTTGTGCTTTTTGGTGTCATAACTAAGAAATCATCGCCTGATCCAAGGTCATGAAGATATACACCTATGTTTTCTTCTAAGAGTTTTACAGTCTTACTCTTTACATTTAGATCTCCGATCCATTTTGTTACTTTGTTTTTGTATGGTGTGAAGTAGTGATCCAACTTCATTTTTTCACGTGTGGATATCCAGTTGTACAAACAGCATTTGTTGAAGACTATTGTTTCTCCTGTTGAATTATCTTGGCGCCCTTGTCGAAAACTTAATTGCCCCTGGATGTAGGGGTTTATTTCTGGACTCTCAACTCTAGTACATTAATTTTTAAGTCTATCCTTATGCCAGTACCTAACAGTCTTGATTCCTATAACTTTGTGGTAACTTTTGAAATAGAAAAGTGAGGGTCTTCCAACTTTGTTCTTTTTCAAGATTGTTTTGGTCATTCAGGGTCCCTTGCATTTCCATGTGAATTTTAGGATGGACATTTTGCCAGCTGGTATTTTGATAGTCATTGTAGTGAATCTGTAAATCCATTTGGAGGGTATTTTTAGTATTTTTATCTTAATATTAATTCTTTTATCCATGAACCTGGGATGTCTTTCTACTTATTGAGATGTTCTTTAACATCCTTCAACAATATATTGCTGTACAGCCTTGCTGTCTTTCTTTTCTTTTTCTTTAAAGATTTAATTTATTCACTTCAAGAGGGGGTAAGGGAGGGAGAAGGAGAGGGAGAGAAACATCAACTGGTTGCCTCTCGCATGCCCCCAACTGGGGACCTGGCCCACAACCCAGGCAGTGCCCTGACTGGGATTTGAACCAGCGACCTTTCGGTTCACAGACCAGCACTCAATCCACTGAGGCACACCAGCCAAGGCTTGCCTTTCTTTTGTTAAATTTATTCTTAAGTATTTTATTTTTTTAATGCTTTATAAATATAACTGCTCAATTTTATTTGAATTGGCCATTACTGTGTATAGAAATACAATAGATTTTTGTACATTGATCTATATCCTGCAACTTTACTAAACTTCTTTATTAGTGCTAATAGTTGGTGGGTTTTTTTAGTGGATTCCTTAGGATTTTCTATATTACAAGATCATATGATCTGTGAGTAAGGATAGTTTTACTTCTTCCTCTCCAACTTGGATGCCTTTTATTTCTTTATCTTGCGCGATTTCCCTGGCTAGGACCACCAGTGTGAAGCTGATTGGAAGTGACAAGAGCAGACATCTTTGTCTTGTTCCTGAGTTTATGGGAAAATTTTTGTTCTCTCAACAATAAGTGTAATGTTAGCTGTGAGTTTTTCATGAATGCCCTTTATCCAGTTGAAGATGTTCCTTTCTATTTATTTCTACTATTCTTGTAACTTTCCTATAAATTTGAAATTATGCTTTAAAAAGTTAAAAGGAAAAAACTATGTTTCAGCCCATAAACATAGAATATATTTCTTTTGTTTTTTACCTTTCTTTCAATGTTTTTGAAACTATTATGCATTTCTACATAATGTTCTTGCATCTTTATTAGATTTATTCCTAGGTAGTCATATATGTTATGCTACTGTAAATGTTATCTTCCTTTCATTTATAAATTATGTCTCGTTTATTTTTATGTATTGATCTAGAAACCATGCTAAATTTTCTTATTTATTTGATTCATTTATCTGTAGATTCTTTGGGTTTTTTTTTTACATGAATTATCATAACATTTGGCAAATAGTTTCTAAGTTTTTTTTATTTACTGCACTGGCCAAGAACTCAAATATGTGTCAAATAAAATTGGTGTTATACAGTAACCCTATCTTGTGCCTGATCTCAGATGTAAAGCTTTCAACATTTCACAATTAAGTAACTCCGTTTTTTGTTATTTTACCCTGATGCTCCCTGGTGTACATTTCTGTTCATTTATTCTGCAGGGAGTTTCTACCCCCTCCCCCTTAATCTTTGGTTTGAAGTTTGCCACCCCCATTCTGGAAAGTTCTCAGCCACTGTGTGTGTGTGTGTGTGTGTGTGTGTGTCTCTCTCTCACATTTCTTCTGGGGGTGGGGAGCAGGGCACAACTTTTGTTTTTTAAACTTAAATAAATTGTTATAAAATAGACTTTAGAAAATAAGTTACGTGTTGGAGCAAAAGGCCCTCCTTCCAAGGGTAACATCCCTACCTCAGGCTCTGTCTGAGTCTGCCTCTCCCGGCTGTTGCAATCTGGTTGGTGAGGGTGGCCCCGCACCACGGCAGAGCCTGGCACCATGTTTCTTATAAGACTGGTCATAATGAATGGCATGGTGACCAAGGCTGTGGAAGAAGGTCCTTCAAGGGCAGAGACATAAGGAACTCCTTGCCCCCTGCTTGGGAAAGAAGCCAGATCTGAATCCTCTTTGCGAGGGAAGAGGAGAAGTGATAGGGATGTCCAAACTACTCCTGAGCAGAACATGGAGTCAGCCACTATGTCTTTTAATACTGTTTATGCCCCATTGTTTCTCTCCTCTTCTCCTGGGACTCCAATTACACGTGTTAGCTCTCACTGTATCCTTTCTGTCTCTTTCTCCCTTTTTTAAAACTCTCCAACCCTTTGTCTCTCCACGCGTTGTTCTGGATAGTTTCTTCTGACTTCTCTTCCAGTCCACTGACATTCTCTTTGGCTGCCCAGGTTCTGCTACCATGTCCATCCATTCATTTCTTAATTCCGGTTACTGTCATTTTTAGTTCTAGAATTTTGAAATAGCTCTTTTGTATGGCTTTATTTCTCTGCCCTAATTAGCAATATTGTCATGTATATCTTTGGACAGTGTATGCTTAGTTGTTTTAAAGTTTATATTTGATCATTCCAATGTCTGGAGCCACTTTGGGCTTTTCTATTGTCTGCTGCTTCCATTCTTTTTCATTCATCTTGCCTTCTCGTCTCATATGTCTAGTTACTCTTACTTTTTACTGAACATTGTAATTGAAAATCTTTGTAGCAATAACTTGAGAGCAAGGATGATGCTGTCTTCCTCCAGAGAAGATTCCAGTTGTCTTTGAGAGCTTCTGAGGACCCTGGCAGTGTAGGGTTATTCTAATCTAGTTTCAGGGATGGAAAGGATGAAAAGCTACTAATGTCCTAGGAGACTCTTTCTGTTTCTGGATCACCTTAATCCTAGGGAGCAAGTCTTCAGGGTTCCAACTAAAATGAGGGCGAATCACCAGGGAGCTCCTTTGGCAGGCCCTGGGCTGCAATGCCCGCCCTTCTAGCCCCGTGTAGCTGTCAGTAGCCCTCTGCAGCCTCCCGCCCACCCATTCTAGACTCTGCAGACACCCCCATGGGGTTATCGCCTCCAAACTCTGGCCTCAGCTCCCTCAGCTCCTGTCCTTCTCTGCAGCCTGGCCGGAAACTTCTTCGTCCTCTTTTTCCTCCGTGATGCCTTCAAGCAGGTGCTTTTTCCTTTTTTCCAGCTTTTCTAATTGTCCTTATCAGGTAGGTATGAATGAACTAATTTATCACGACCAAAAGTGGAAGTCCTTCATTGAATTTTTAAATGTAATTATTTTATTTTGTCACTTTTAGAAGGATGATTTGGTTACTCCTCACTTTTATTTTTTAGAACTTTGTAGTGGGAGCACCTTGAAACCTGAATTGAAGGTGGGTTCCTCCAAAGAGGATTTGCATTGGCTTGTAAAGATATTCTGGGGATACTCCAATCTAGAACCATTTTAAATTAAATTCTCAGTCTGAGGAATTTATGAATTACCCAGGTATTGTAATTCCAGCTGCAAGTGCACGTGGTGCTGCGTTGTGAGTACAAACATGCAGAGCAGATATTTTTCCCTTCTTCTTGTGCCAGGTTTGGAAACAGGCCATTCTCCCTGAGATCTCGTGGTGAAGACGCAGTATCTCCAGTTCACCCTTCCAATGATGACATACCTGTTTTGTCCTACCTTCGTGCAGTGGGGGAGGGATTGTTTCCTATTACACATCCTGTTTTGCAAGCCTTGGGCTTTGTGGCTTGTCCCCACAATCCATGAGGCCATAAAACATGAAACTCAAGGTTACTAGGGTCCACAAATACCCTCAGGGTGAAGGTTAGTCTCAGAGTTCTATTTACCAATCTGAGTTCCTGTCTTGACTTAACTTTTAGACTCTGGGATTCCTTATTTTTTCATAATCTCACTAGAGCATTTAAAAAGATTATTTTAAAATCTCTTATGAAGCAATTTCAGTTGTTTTCATCAGAAAGGTTATTCACAGCACCTACTTTACAATACTGACTGAAGGAAACGGAAATCCACGGTACGTTTTGAAATGTCACAAAGCTTACATGCATGCTGCCATAAAAACAGCTTCCATCTTGGTTCTCTGATTGCCAAAATCTAGACACATTCATCTAAGATGAATCTCTTCCTCTCACTCTTGGTTTGTTGTTAAGGGGCGGCCTTGTCTTTTTCTATTGTAAATATTTTTGCACTAACAATTGCACACTTACTTATTAGATATGTGACCAAATGACTGTCCCCCCGTGAGATAATAACAGAGACCACATCTGTTTTGGTTTCTCCTCTGTCAGTAAACATTACGTTCAGGTACACCTACGAGGAAAACTCATGATAGTGACTTAACCAAAGTAGACATTTATTCGTCGTGTGCATTAATAAAGGCCAGAGGTAAAAATATTTAGGGCTAGTATAGATATTCCAAAAAATCATTAGGGATCAAGGGTGTTTCCAGATCACTCCAACTCACTGCTCCATAACCCCTAGGGTGTGGTTTTCATTGCCTTGACCCAAAATGGCAGCTAGAGCTCCAGCCATCAGAGCAGAGTGAGATGAGGAAGAGAACAGAGGAAGGGGTGAACAAGGAATGTCCCAAAGGGCGCTATACAAAACTTCCAGTTAACTCTCACTGGCCAGAACTGGTCATGTGGTCACACCTAGCTATAAAGGCGGCTCAGAAGCGGTCTTGGTTCAGGCACTCATTGACCCAGCTAAAGCTCTGCCACCAAATAAGAATGGGGAAACAACCAGCGGTCTCCACCATAAGCACTGTGTCCAGAGAACCTGGCCCAGGGTCTGACACATGACCAGCATTCTGCATATGTTGAAATAATTTGGGAGGAAAGGGGCAGGGAGTCCCACAGACCTATCAAGAGTAGGTACTTATCAGTAATAGCAAACGACCGGAAACAGTGCACCACCCATTACTGGAGCCAAGCTACATCGGCTGTGCCAGGCCTGTGTCTTGAAGCATTTTACAGCTGGATAAAGGAATGAGGAAAAGCTTTGCATACCCTGGAATATCTCCAGGACATAATAATACATCAAAAACCTAGGGGGATATAAATGCACGCATACAGATATTGTTTCATGAAAAAATGTTTCTGTAATTAAAACGAGATCAAAAAGAAAACCAAAGCAATTCCTAAGCATCCAAAAACAAAACCAAAAAAACAAACAACCGAACAAACAAGCAGAAATGAATGGAACCCGTTGGTGGCATAAGCAGACCAAGAGGACGTATTTCAGTTGTCTCAGAAACGCGTTATTTTGATTGCATATACGTAATGGGTTATATCTGAAGGATAAGGAAACTGCAAGAAACTCTTAAACTGTAACCAGCAGTGCCTACATGTGGTCTCTCTGAATACCTTTTCCTTCTAAAAAGAACTAGTAGGGCTCCTTGAGGGAATGTCACAATGCAGGTCTGAAGCAGGACACACGTGGGACATCCTGTTGTAGTGGAAATTAAGGAAACCCTTAGATCACTTGGTCCAAGTCTGTGGGACACAGGAGCCACCTTGGAAGAGCTCCCACAGGCCAAAGATGAGACCATCTCAGCATCACAAGGAAAAATGACGGCAATGGCTGAAGTACATTCAGAGTTCTTCATGGCTGTTCATTCTAGACGTTGCTAGGAAGCCATGTCATTATTCTGAAGGGTAATAGATAGAAAGAAGGTTCAGGCATCAATCCTGTTTTTCCTAGATCACCTATATTTCACAATAACCAAGTAGTTGATGAGGGGAAAGTCCTTCCATTGTAGAATTTCAACTAGGAAATGCAGGAAGAATGACAAAATCAGAAAATTGCCGTTTTGTAATCCTAAATAATGGATCTAGCTGGAGGTCATCAGTGGCTGCTAAAACCAGTGGGTGTAAGGTTGCTGGGGAATTTTATAAAGGCTGAATCAGGCTGATGCCACCAGAATCTACGGATCCGTCTTAAGATCTTTGAAAGTGGGGTAGCAGACGAGGTGCCTCCTGGCGTTGCAGGATGGGAAGTGCTCAGCTCCACCTGTGGAATCATCTTGCCAAAAAATTTTAACTTGAATCTGATTGTGCCTCTTGCTCTATTAGTTGATAGGAAACACAGACCATAAAGGAACATGGTAGATACTACAAGGATGCCGTCAGCCACATCCGGATTGTGGGAAATGCCGCAGGACAAAGGACTTGGTTTTAAGACATGAGACGCATCGACCCTATGCTAAGTATGCACCGTGCCAACCTTCACAGCTGATTAAACCATTTATAAAAAGACATCTTTGAGACAATCGAGGAAAGTGGGTATTAGGTGAAATTAAGGGCTTATTTTTCATATGGACCATGAGGTGGGATAATGACACTGTGGGGTTGGTTTTAGAAGCCTTTTTCAGTTAGAAATCAATATGTAAGTATTTATGTGTGAAATCACATGATGTCTAACATTTATTGTAAAATACTCCAGACTAAAAGCAATGTGTGATCCTGGATGTGATCCTGGAACAGAAAAACAACATTAGTAGAAAAACTGGTGAAATCTGAATGAAGCCTGGGGTGGAGGTGCTAGTATTGTACCAGCATTCATATCTGAGTTTCGACGAACGTCCGGTGGTCAGGACAGGTGTTAACATCAGGAGGAACTGGGGGAGGGCGGACAGGGTACACAGGAACTCTGCACTGTCTTTGCAACTTTTCTGTAAAACTAAAACTATTCCACAGTCAAAAGTTCATTTTAAAAATATATACCAGAAAAAGGGGGAGTGTATAAATTAAAAGGATGGGCAAAACCCAAGAGTAAAAATGCAGACAATCCACTTAGAAAATGGACAAAAGACATTTCACCAAAGAAGTCATGTGGGTGGTAAAGGGGCAGAGGAAAAGCTGCTTAACATCATTAGCCGTCAGGTAAGTGCAGGTCAGAACCCAGTGCAAAGTCACTCCGCGTCTATTTGAAGGGCTGAAATCAAAGGGAGGGACAATAGCAACGGCGGGGGAGGGCGGGGGAGGACGTGGAGCAATGGGCATGGAAAATGGGGCAGCCACTCTGGAAAACAGCTGGGTAGTTTCTTGTAAAACTACACATCTATAAAGGGTAGCACGAGGATGTGTGTGGTGACGGCACAGGACTGTATTTTGATGGCAGTGGCGTCGCGTGGATCGACACGGGTGATGAGATCGCAGAGGCACCGGCACACGCATGCACGCACAAATGCAACCCCGAGCCACGCCGGGACGACACCGGTCTCATCTGCTGGCTATGCAAGACATTGGTGCTGAGGAGCTGGGGAGAGGGGCACCCGCCTCCTGCGTGTGTTTGCAACTTCCTATGACCCTAATTACAATGTTTCAAAATAAGAAATTCCAAAAACTACTCCAGGAAATAAAGGAAAGATATAAATGAAAAATGCAAGCAAACTGTTGATAATTGTTGACACTGGCTGATCGGTTCCGAGTCTTCATTAACGATTCTGTACCTTTGCTTTTGGTTGACATTTTCCATGATAAACAGTTTTCTTAAGAGGCACTGCTAAACCGATGTCTGTTGAATGAATAAATGAAGGATTAATGAATAACCCCAGTCTAAACCTGTGGTTCTATAGATAATGGAAGCAAGACTTAGGGAGGGAGAGGCCTGCTCAAGGCCACACTGAATAGCAGAGGCCAAGCCAGGCATCAAAAGCCAGGCTCCTGATCTCCAGTTTAGCTCATTTTAAACATATTTTTTAAACTTTACACAAGCATTACGTAAACGCAAGCTTTTTGCTAAAAAAAAAAACAAAAAAAAAAACCCATAAACTGAGGGCTCCAGCAGGGGTGGGGGGAAACTGAGAGCTCTAACCTGGGGCCAACTGAGCTCAGTAAAAAGCGAAGAAGGACCTAGGATGCCAGTTGTGCCCAGGGACAGGGGCACAGGCAGCTAGACAGCCTGCAGCTGGTCAGGGCTCCACCGTGAGAGGTTTTCTTCAAGATGAAATCACTAGAATGCCTGGTGTGTTTGAACGTCTTGAGAGAACATTTACACACCAGGACGAGTCTGGGGTTGAATTAGTGATAAGTGCATGGGAAGCTAAGCAAACAGCCAGCCAAAGGACAATTATTAACTCCTGGGAAAACAAAATGCTGTGCAGAGAAGAAAAGTAACCATGGCTTGCATGGCTTAACTGTGAATGGCCTTTACGTGGCTGCATAATTTTCAAGGATGGGGGGATAGGAGGGAGTGGGGAGAACAGAACCCTCATCTTACAGAGGAAGCACCGAAGCAGGCTGAGGTTGCGAGGGCACCAGCCCCCGGCTAGGGCAAATCCGTGAGCAAAGGCACGGGGGCAGGACAGAGGGAAGTCGGAGTGTACTTTCTCAAGATGTGGCCGGTCCCTCTTCCAAAATGCTCAAGGGCTCAGAGGACTGTCCCTTCACCCCTCACACTCCTCCCCCTCCCCTGTCAACCCCCGGGCCCCCTATCTTCCTGAGGAAACAGAACCCACCACTCCGGCTGTGTCTCTTGCCCCCAGCTCGCCGCTGTCCCTCCCAATGGCCTGTCCTTGCTCCTATCTGAGGCCAGCTCCTCTGCAGGGGCACCAGCCCCCTCCCTGCTGGCCCACTCCAATCAAGATTTGATCCTCCATTGCCCACCCCTCTCTCAGTCACACAGAGACCTCAAACACCAACTTGTGCACGTGCCCAGACAGATACACCCGGACCGCTCTGAAGAGAGGACTCCTGTCCGTCTTTGTGCTGGACAATGTCTAGGTGACAGGGAGAAGGACGCTCAGATCCCCAGAGCCAGAGCAGAAAAGGGCCGCAGAGCACGTGACTTTGGTGTTCGTCCCTTTTACACCTGCACCCAAGAACAGCTGTCCCACAGAGTGGAACACAGCCAGAGTGCGGTCCCCATCCTCCAGCGCGACTGGGGCCACCCAGGATCCCCCCCTCACACACACAAGCCAGAGTCCTCAGAGTCCAGGTGCCTGCCTGCGATGCACAGTGGAGGGGTGAATGGTATCCCACACAAAATATCTACATTCTGCACCCTGTGAGTGTGACTTACTAGGACAGAGGGCCTTTGCAGATGTGATGAAGTCAAGGATCTAGAGATGAGATCATCCTGGATGGTCGGGTGGGCCCTAAATCCAATGACAAGCGTCCTTCTATGAGACAGAAGAGAAACACAAAGAAGGTCACGTGAAGGTGGAAGCAGAGATTGGAGTGGCGTCTACAAGCCAGGAATGCCTGGAGCCCCCCGAACTGGAAGATGGCGGAATGACCCTCCCCTAGAACCTGCAGAGGCCCTCCAAAACCTTGAGTTCAGACATCTGTCCTCCAGATCTGTGAGAGGAGACCCCCCCCCAAGTCACGATCATCTGTTAGGGCAGCCTCAGGACACTCCTACAGTGAGGAGTACAGGGACATGAGAAAGAGCCCCTTTATGCACACGGAGGATGAGGGCCACTGACCACGGCAAGCCCACCAGGCCTCAAAGCGGAGTGCCTGGCTAGCCAGCCTGGCCCATACAGGGAGGGGCCGCGGGGCGCTGCTCCTGAGCCGATGGACAAGAGCCGAGAGCCTTCATTCAGTAGGTGCCCGGCATATTCTCACTGATTGCGAGGCCTGGGCTGCAGGGAGGGGAGGGGCAGGGGCGCATGGGAATGCCCACTAGACATCACCTCTCTCGCTAACCCTAACCCTAACCCATTCCTTTCTTACCCACTGTGACACTGCTCCGGCCAACGTCACCAGTGCCTCCTATGTCACCAAACCTGGTAGCCACAACTCAGTCCTCATGGCACCTGGCCTTTCAGCAGCCCAGCTCCAGCCCTTGCCCTCAGCCCTTTCCTTTCTCTCTGCCATGGCCCTTCTCCCTGCAGGCCCGAGAGTCCATCTGTCCATCTGTCTGTCTGCAGCTTCGGTTCCGTGATCTCTGGGGGCGGGGGGGGGGCAGGACAGACCCGGGACTGTCCCACAGCCCCGTTCTCTGAGGTGTCCTTGGATTTGCGTGTCAAGAGTGGGAGATGGCACTGTGGAAAGTAGGAGTGAGGGTCGTAGCCATGACAGACAGTGTTCATTCGATCCGAGGCACAAGGAGGGGAGGGCCATGGGGGTCCGGGTGGGGGCCGAGCACTGCAGAGGGGCACATCCTGGCCCGAGCCCCAGCTCCCCGCACTGGGGGCAGGCAGGCTTATGGGAACCCAAGCTCACCATGGAGCTGGGTGCCCAGAGCTTCCAGACCCAGGATGGCCTCGCAGCTGCATGGGTGCAGCCACCCATGCTTGCCAGTCCCCGGAGGGCAAGGGGCTAGAGAATCACGGACCTGCCACAGCCACACCGACTCCATGGGGCTCTGGAGGGGTGCCTGGGCCCAGGTGCACCCTGGGCTCTGGGCAACTTGCCCTTTATCTGGGGAACCATCTGGCTCCCCTGATTGAATGTCAGCACCGTGACAAGTCACTTGGTTTTCTTCACTCTTCTGTCAGCACCTAGCCCAGCAAGCGGCACATCAGAGGTACTTCGCTATTTGATGACTAGATGCAGAGACCAATACTCCCTGCGAGTGCAGGGAGCGGAGAGTAGGCTGCACAGCCCCTGCAATGGGCCACTGTCACCAAGGTATGGCTGCTGTGCCATATGCCTCTTGGAGGGGTGGCCTTGGGATCAGGGGTGCGGTTGACAGTGCCCCAGCTACAAGGGACCTCCTGCTCACAGCTACACAGTCTGGAGCTTGGGAGCCCCCGGGAACAGCTCACCCAAGTCCTGCTCTGGCTCCTCATTGCTGCTGAACC
This sequence comes from Pteronotus mesoamericanus, assembly GCF_021234165.1. Classification (NCBI taxonomy): domain Eukaryota; kingdom Metazoa; phylum Chordata; class Mammalia; order Chiroptera; family Mormoopidae; genus Pteronotus; species Pteronotus mesoamericanus. The sequence continues at coordinate 310,740 of NW_026555183.1, forward strand.
CAAGTCTCTTGCCTGTGGTCAGGTCTCTTGGGCCACTTGTTGGGGCAGTGGCCTCTGAGCTAATGATCACCAAGCACCAAGGCCACATACGAAGGGGCCACGGCCCAGCAGACCACAGTCAAGGGGGTGAGGCAATCACTTGGCAGAGGTCTTCCTCCTGGGGGGGATAAAGTTGGGGTGTTGGGGGAGCAGGTGACGAGGAGTTGAGGAGGAAGGGTGTGGTGCTGGCCCTCTCCCTACCTGACTGGCCTGACCATCCCCAGCTCCACTCGTCCGTATCTGAGGCTATCCCAGGGCGGACCAGTGAGGCAGCTGCGGTGCCAAGGAACTAGGCCAAGCCAGCGGCAGCTTCTTCCCGGGGCGGGTTGGCCTCTAGGCACCAGCTGCGCAGCAGGGAAGGGGACTGGAGAAGGGGTTCAGGGTGAACCAGAAGTGGGGAAGCCAGGCCTAAGCAGGCCATGGGCCCATTTCAAAAGGGGCAGGGGCCTGGGTGGCTACTTCTCCCACGGCCACTGTGGGTGCCATGTGGGCTTTGTGAATAGGAGAGTGAAGGTTCTCCTGAAATTCCATGGACGCACCAGTCAGCTACCGTCCATGCAGGGCCACCTGGCTCCATGTCTCCTCTGTCCACCCCCCTTTATTGTGGCAGGTGACCCGGGACCTTCTCTGAGAGAAGCGGCCTCGCACTGCAGGCAGGGATGACGCCCCTAGGGCAGAAAGCCCATACCCGGAGTCTCAGCCCACATCTGTGCCCACTGAGGCAGGCAACTGGCCCACCCAACTGGGGAGACCCGCAGGGGGGCCCCAAGCTAGGCTCAGACTGCTGGGGGTGGAGGCTTCCCAGAAGCTCTGAATTCACAAACAGCCTCTTGTGCGTCATGGGACAGATCAAAGCCCATGTGAACGGGAAGTATGTACAAGGGCCACGTAAGGAAAGCAGGGTCCTGAGGTAGAGGCAGGTCCAGACAGAAATGACCCCAGGCATTTGCGCACACAAGGAGGCAGAGTCAAGGGGAAGCAAGGTCCTAATCAGAAGAGAAGGTATGTGCGTCAACTTGGTGCAAAGGTCAGGTGGGACTGGAACTGGAACAGAGAGGGCAGTAGCCAGGAACCCTAAGGGATAGCAGAAAGGAATCTCTTCCAGCCCAGACCGGCCTCACCTGCGTAGATCCCTCATACACCTTTGCCACGTGCTCTCACCAAGCATCTGAGCCATCCCGGGATGCGTGGCTCCTCTCCACATGCCCTATGTCCAATGCAGTTCCAGGTGTAATTGCTTCTCCTCCTCCCAGATACCTTCCAGGCCTGTCCACTTCTCATCTCTCTGCTCCCTCTTTTGAGCACACACTCAGCCTTCCTGCCTGGAAGCCAGGTGATTGCGTCCCAAAGCCCCTGGTCCTGTTAACACAAATGCAAGCTGCTTGCAGGTTTCTGAAAGGCTGTGGCCCTCTCCTCTCCAGCAATCAGTCCCTTGAGAGGCTGAGTGAAGGCTGGGACAAACACGCCTGCCTTTGCCTTACAAATAATGGGTGAAAATCATTTGATCCCCATCAGAGGCAGGCAGAGAGCCTGGGCCCTAGGGTCTGAGGCTTTCTGCACAACCAGATCTTGGAAGAGAATGGCTCCAAGGGGCCTGTCAAATGGTCACCATCCTGTTGGCCCAGGATGGGGGCTGCTCCTGGAAGTGAGCTTCCTGGGTGAGGACTGAGCTGGAAGGGTAAGCACTAGGCACTGAACACTTATGGCCCAGCTGCGGGTGAAGGGAAACCCCCCTCTCTCCCTCCCCCAGCAGGCCTGCTCCACCCCACCTCATCCAGACCAGGCCTGCTGGGCCCTGCTCTGCCTTACCCGGCCTCCCCTCAGCCAGCTGTTGGAGAGTCCATAGAGCCAGGGGCCGGCATAGGAGAGGACAAGGGGAGGGGTTGGCCGGAGGCTGTCAGCTAAAAGGGGCCCCTCTCAGGAGCAAGAGGCAGCGCTGAGGGGCACCTCCAAGGACAAATGTGTCTGCTTTCTACTTGACTGGCCTGCAGAGGCAAAGAGCTGTGTGTGTGTGTGTTTGTGTATGTGTGTCCCAGAGATGAGACGAACTGGCATTCAGGAAGCATCTTGAACCAAGGGGACAGCCTCTATTGTCTCCCTCCCCGAAGTGTTCTCCTCTGATGTAACAGCTATAAGGCCATGTGTGTCCGGCTCTCCTATACCTCTAGCCTCATTTTTACCCCAAATACACACTCATGCATACATGCCACAGGGAAAGTCCCTGAACAGACTAAGCGTTGTCATGCCTCCATGCTCTTACCCATGCTGTTCCGCCAGCCTGGGATTACTTTCTTCCCTGCTCTACCTGGTGAACAGTTTCAATACTCAGTTCCAGGACCCACTCTCTGCAGAGCTTTTCCTGGTCCCCTTTTCTGTGGATTTTGTGGGACACTTGTTGAGGGCAGTCTTCTTCCTCCCACGTCCTCAGCTACCATGTCAGTAATAACCCCCAGACCTAGATTACCCCTGGAAACCAATTGGGTCAGTTCATTCATTCATTCCCCAGGCATATGTTGGATGCCAACTATATTATGCTTCTTCCCTAAAGGTAAGCTCTTAGTTAACGTAGCTAACCATCAATTACTACATTGCAATGTTTTTGGGGTTGGTTTGTTTGTTTTTATTTTGAAAAAAAAGCTGTCATTTAGAGCAGGGTTGAAAGAAATGCCATCAAACAAGAAAAAACTAAGGACCTTGTTTCATTGTCAACTATGAACAGCTGTTTCTTGTTGAATCTGGCTCTGTCTTTGAGGTGAAGTAAACAAACACCTCTTCATGGAACTCTAAGTTTCCTATCAAAACCTCCAGCCCCATCCACGCCTCCCTTATGTTGGAGTTCCTGAGCAGGTGGGACTGGTCACTGGTGGCTTTCTCCCTTTGCCATGGTGAGGGGCAGAGGACAGTGCAAGCTGCCCCCCCTTTTCCCTAATTTGGGTCTAGAATAGCCCAAAAAAGTAAAAACCATCTCTTCTGAGTCAAGTTCCCTTTCCCTCCAAGACCCTCTGCTGCTGCTGCTGGCCCCTATATCATGAAAACTATAACTGGTAAAGAGAAAATTCATCTACATAAAAATCAAAAATTTCATTTCAACAACAATGAAAACATCATGATAAAGGTCATTCCACCAAGAAGGCATAACACTCCTAATGTACATTTACCCAACAGAGATGCAAAGTATGTGAAGCAAAAAGTGGTAGAACTGAAAGGATAAAAAAAAAAATCTACAATTATAGTAGTTGGAGACTTCAACACTCCACCCTCAGCAAGTGACAAAACAACAATATAGAGAGAAGGTCAACAAAGATATAGAAAAACTCAACAACACCATCAACAAACAAGACCTAATGGACATTTATAGGATACTCTACTTAACAACGGAAGATACCTATTGTTTACAAGTACCCATGCTACACATGCCAATATAGACCATATCCCAGGCCATAAAAGAAGTCTCAACATATGGAAAAAAAACTGGAATCATCAACGTGTGTTCTCCTGCCACAATAGAATCAAACTAGAAATCAATAACAAAACAACAACAGAAAAATCTCCAGACACTAGGAAACTAAACAACACATTTTTTTTTACTTTATTTATTTATTTTTAGAGAAAGGGAAAGGGAGGGAGAGAGAGAGGGAGAGAAACATCGATGTGTGGAATATACATTGATTGGTTGCCTCTCACATACCCACAACTGGGAACCTGGCCAGCAACCCAGGCTTGTGCCCTGACTGGGAATTGAACTGTCAACCTTTTGGTTCGCAGGCCAGCGGTACTCAATCCACTGAACCACACCAGCCAGGGCACCAACACCCTTCTAAATTATCTGTGGGGCAAATAAGATGTCTGAAAAAAAAATTTAAAGTACACCAAAATAAAAGAAAATAAAACTACAACATAACAAAATTTGTGAGATGCAACTAAAGCAGTGCTGAAGAGAGAGAAAGAAAGAAAAGAAAAAGAAAGAGAGAGAGAGAAAGAAAGAAAGAAAGAAAGAAAGAAAGAAAGAAAGAAAGAAAGAAAGAGAGAAAAAGAAAGAAAGAAAGAAAGGGAGAGAAGGAGAGGGGGGAGGGAGAGAGGGAGGAAGAAAGAGGAAGGGAGGGAGGGAAGAAAGATCAACTGTTTCTCTTCCTAGAAAGGAATCACTTTATCAGAAATAGGGCAGTGCATAGGATAAGGGTAGGCAATTTGCCTTGACTTAATCGACAATATCTGTCAGGCCCAAAGCTTGAGAAATATACACTTTAAAATAAAATTAAAACCTGTTGATATCAGGAATCTGGGGAACTGTAGCACTCTTACATTTCGCTGGGTCTAGATTTAAAATCAGAAGAGCTGCACTGAAACCTTGGGTCTACCTCCAACTAACCGAATTAGTCTGAGCTAGTCATCCAAATGTTCTGAATCTTAGTAAAATGCTAAGAGCATCTACCTCATAGGGATATTTTGGCATTAAATAATACAACAGATGAGAACGAAAGCCGTAAAGCCTTGTATGAGCTTCCTGGAGCTGCTGTAACAAAGTACCACGAACTAGGTGGCTTAGAAAAAGAGGCATGTACTGTCTCCCAGTTCTGGAGCTCGGAAATCTGGGGTCAAGTTGGCAGCAGGGCAGTGCTCCTTCTGAAGGCACATGGGAAGGCTCTGCTGAAGGTATCTCCCCTAGCTGCTGCTGGTGTTGGTGATCGCGGTGCTCCTTGCTTTGTACAGCTCTGTGTCCACCTTCACATCGTGTTCTCCCTCTGTGTGGCTATGTTCAAATGTTCCCTTTTCATCTTTTCATAAGGACACCAGTCAGATTAGATTAGAGGCCCACACCACTCCGGTATGACCTCATCTTAATTACATCTGCAACGATCCTATGTCCAAATAAGGTCACATTCACAGGTACAAGGAGGTTAGGACTTCAGCGTATGATTTTGGCGGCACAGGGGGTGGGGGCTGGTGCGGGTAGGGACACAATTCAAACCATAACAAGCTCTATACTAATATTATATTAGAACATTTGAGTCTTTTTTATTGTTGTCCCTTTTGTTGGCTATGGTTTAAGTGGTCCAATTAAATTATTTTTATATATATAAAATACACACACACACACACACACACACACCCCTGGGCACTTGGACATGTGTCTCAGCCATTGTAGGTGACCCCCTGCCAGTCTGCCTGGATGGTTTGGGCACTGTATTTACACCCCGTGAAGGTCTGTGCGCTCCCAAGTGTAGACAGCGTATGGCTGCCCTGGTTCCAGCTCCGTGCTGCCACAGCGGTGCTGGTAGTACAGGCCAGCAAGTGCATCTAGCCTTCCCCCTTAGGCCTGCAGCGTGCACAGGCCTGTCCTGCCCTCGGGCCCCTGCAGCCCTGGGAGACAGCCAGGCTCCCAGTGCATGTTTGTGTCCATCCAGTGGAATTCTGTGCGGTTGCACGGACATGCTGCCCCTCGTCTTTGGCAGAGGTATGCTCTGCTTGTCTTCTTATTCCCATACGACAAGCGCTCACAGGAAGTTTTGGTTTCTGCAGTAACCAAGGCCTGTGGCTGGCTGGTCACAGAACCTGCAGCAGAGGTGGCCTGGGGACCACCGATGGGATGACATAGCAGCTTGTTCTCCCTTCCTTGTCTCCCTTTCTTCCTCAGCTAATGCCCAGCGAGCCCCTCGGCACTGGGCGGGGGACAGCCAGCCCCACCCTCGGAAAGCACACACTCAGCCCTCTGAGCAGAAACTAAGGTGAGGACAGGAGCAACCCGGGCCCCAGCCGACTGCCTGGTGTGGAATCAGGACATTGTGGGCAAGTGAGGGGCAGCAGGAGAGAAGCCTGGGGAATACCTGGGGCCAGCAGAGCATCAAAGCCCTCCAACAATGCCTGCAGGTTCTGGGGTACACCAGAGCGTGGAGGAAGGGCTCAAAGGCAGCTATCTGGGCGCTACCCCAGGAATTCAGAATCCTCACCTGGAAGCAGGACCAGACCACAGGAACAAGGAGGCTGCATTACATGTGCCAAGGCTGAGGGAAGAGGAGGAAGGCACCCCCAAAACAGGGGAGGGACTTAGCAAGTGGCAAGAGCCACAGGAGCCAACCAGGTGGACAGGTAGCTTTGGGCCAGTGCTGGGATAGTGGAATGTGCTATTGGTCCCCCACATGGGCATCTCCCAGAGGCCGTCCGGGGCTCCGGTCCTCTCCATACCACAGTGGGCCAGCTCAGGGCCAGGCACACAGTAGGGTGCTGTGCACGTCTAGGAGCTGTCCAAGCTCAACGTCATTCATTCAGGAGATGTTCATGGAGTACCTGTGGTGCCCAAGCCCAGTGCCAGGTGTGCAGGAGCACAGAGGCACCCGCAGCGTCCCTGGGCTCGCCAGCTGGCCAGGCAGGAAAGGAGACGGAAGCCCTACAATGCACGAGAGAAGAGCAGGGTAACACCTGAGGCATGTGCTCTGAGCTGTGGGGCCAAGGGGCAGCAGGGCAGGGCTCTGAAGGCAGGGACACCCTTTGTGCCAGGGTCCCAAGCCAAGAAGCAGCCTGGTGAGGGTTAAGAAGCAGGCCTACGGCAGGCCTGGGGGTTCCAAGAGGGAGTAGCGGGGGGGATGGATCATGCAGAGGCAGGAGGTCTCTCTCGTATCAGGACACCTCAGTGACAACAGCATGGAGTTCGAGCTCCGCCCTCAGCGTGACTTCCCGCAGTCTCTGACCCCTCTGCTCATGGCCACGTGCTCACTGAGGCCAGGTGCTGGGAAAAGGGTAGTGGATGGCGGAGGAGAAGATGGGGGAAGTAGAGCTGGGCTGTACAGCCAGAGAGTTCTGCCTGTAAGCCCATCCTTGCAACCCGCCTCTGGGGCCCACCTGACACTGCCTGGAACTGGGGAAGGGTGTCCTGGTAGCAACCTTCATGAGAGGGCTGCCTCTGGCTCTGAGGAGGGAAGACCAAGAGCCTGGACACTGCCACTCTTGTCCTGCCCACAGGCCCCGCCTTCCTGTCCTGCCACAGGTACTGGGCCACATCAGGTGGGAGCCTCCCTCTGACAGCAGGGGCCACCCCCTCACAGGCAGGGCTCAGGGACCCCAGCAGCCTGAGGAGCCCAGGCCGCCTGGCCCCGGGCCGCCTGCCTCCCTCCCAGGCCCAGGGCTCCAAACCGGGATAGGACATTGCACCCCGCGTTCTTCCAGGAAGAATGGAGCCGAGGCCCACGGTGGGCAGCATGGGAGAATCCCAGGGATGGGACTCTCACAGGGGAGCAAGAGGACCCAAGCCCTGTCCTCTGGGTCCCCAGCAGCGAGAAAGGAGCCAGCCAGCAGCAGCTGCACATCTCCCTGTCCCTTCCTCGGTTGCCAGCTTTGTTTTCCTCTTTCTTAATCAGGAGAGTCTGGTGACCCTATTAAAGTCATCTAGCAACTCAAGTCAAACTTTTGGATTCATCTGCTCCTGGGTCTACACACATGGCTTGAGCCCCATCCCAGAGGCAGGCTGGGTGCAAAGTACTGGAGACGTGTGCCAACGCGACACAGCCCCTCTCCTCCAAACGTTCTGTCAACTCAAAAAGTTGGCTCGCTGGCCAACGGCTGCAGTGGGCCACAGCTGGAAGGACACAGGCAACCTGAGCCACGCAGCCCCAGGGAAGGGCCGAAAGTGGTATGCCAGGCTGACAGAGGGCTATGATGGGAGGAGGCAACAAGCATGGCAAGTGAAGGCCAGGGCGTGGCAATCACGGGAACGTACTGTACACAGGGGCTGGACATGAACTGGGGGCAGGGAGCAGGCTGGAGTGGGCTGAAGAGGAGCCCCACAAAACACGTGTTTACCTGGAACCTCACAGTGTGAGCTTATTTAGAATAAGGCAAAGGGACATGAGACATCCTGGTACATTCTGGCAGCCACTCACAGCAATCGGGCTGGAAGAGTGACCTGGGAGAGGACTGGAGAAGAAGCAGGAGCTGGTCGCACAGGGCCATGTGAGCTGGCCACAGCTCTTGGATTTTGTTCTCAAAGCCACTCAGAACCATTGGAGGGTGTTGAGGAGGAGAGTGTCTGATGGCCTCTGCTTTAGGACAATCACTGCGTCCACCGTGCGGGGGATGGGTGGCAGGGCTGAGCTAGGAGGCTTCAGACAGTGAGGAGGAGGCAGGGCCTGGCCAGGGACAGGAGGTAATAAACTTGCAAGCTCTTTAGTTGGTCAACCCAGCAGAGGCTGGCAATGTGAGGGGGTGTGGGAGAGAGAGGGGACCTGAGTGCGACCCCTGAGGTTAGGATTTGGGTGACTGGAGGGAAGGCAGTGAGTTCCCGGTGGGATGCGATTCATTTGAAGGGCCATGGACATCCAGGTGGCAATGGCCAGCTGGCAGTTGGAGCTGTGGGCATGCCCCCCCCAGGAGACACTGATGTCACAGTCATCACCCAAGAGAAGAGCTGAGGTCATCCAGTGAGATCATGTAAGGGAGATGAGGCCTGTGGAGCCCAAGAGAGATGGGACAGTTGGCCAGAGTAATGGGAAGAAAACTGGCGCGTGGAAGGGCAGAAGGGGTGAGTGTTTCAGCAGGAGGGAGGGCACAGAGGGTCTGAGTGAGATCAAGACTGAAGCGGGCACCTGGGCGGCAGCACCTGGCCGGTGCTTGAGGCACAAGAGGAGAGGCCTGCTCAGCATGGGACCAGGACTACGACTGCTGCGGGTTCTGACTGAGGAAGGGCACGAAGTCCAGGGAGCTCTCACCTGACTGGCCTGAAGGTTCTTTTTTTTCAACCCTCACCCAAGGATATATCAATTGATTTGAGAGAGAGAGAGAGAGAGAGAGAGAGAGAGAGAGAGAGATGGAAAGAGAGAGATGGAGAGAAAGAGAAAGAAACATCCGTGTGAGAGAGAAACACGGATCAGTTGCCTCCCGTATGCTCCCTGGCCAGGGACCAAACCCACAGCCTACGTATGTGTCCTGACTGGGGATCAAACCCACAAGCTTTTGGTGTATGGGACGACACCCCAACCAACTAAGCCACCTGGCCAGGGCCGGCCTGAAGGTTCTTGGTGATGTGGGTGGCAAAGGCACCCACTGGGAGAGATTGGTCTGAGCCGGGCTCCAGGAGGCTGACGGAGGTCAGCAGTGGCTGCTGAGGGTTGCAGAAAGGAAGGTGGCCAGGGGAAAACAAGGGATTCTACAGGCAGAGAGTGAGGTTCCAAGCGGAGAAGGGGCTGGCACCAGAGAAGCCATGAGAAGCAAGGGCTCAGAGGAGCCATAACAAGGATGAGGGCTGACATGGAAGGAGGGAGGCCGTGAACCCAGAGTAAAGGCACCGGGAGTGAACCTGCAACTGGGGGAGTGAGGGGGTGGCCAGGAGGAAGAGCCTCAAAGACCCTGGAGTTTGACAGGAATGCGGACAAGTCACCTCAGGAAGCTAGGTGATACTAACTAGCATTGGGCTCCGAGAGGGGGCGGCTGTGGGAAAACAGGCAGCGCCCAGAGCTTAGGAGAGAGGCGGGCCACAGAGGTTTCTCCACTCCAAAGACACAGATGTCATGGGGCGGTTTTGAGAGCCATTTAGGGGCTTGGGTAGAGGTAAGGCTGGCGCTGGGGGGACATGGCGATGAGAGCCATTGGGAGGGGAGGCTTGGCTAGGGAGACAGCATTCCAGGCCCCACAAGTCCCCCTACCTGAAGACAACTTCTGGATACTTCTCTCCCTTGGAACCTGCAGAGCCTGTTCAGGCCAGCCACAGTGGGACCAGGACTGAGACCTGAGGCACAAGAAGTTTGCATCTGGAGCTCAGCAACTTTGATCTGGTGACTGGAAAGCCGGCCTAGGAGTATAGCCTTGGAGACCCCATCCTCAACCCCACCCCCCTTTCCCTTCCGGAACTGCAGAGCACAGGCAGCACAGGCCAGGATGCCACAGGGCAGCTGAGGTCACAATCACAGTCCCTGTGGCTCCGGCCAGCTCTTCAAGGGCAGGTTGACAAATTGAGCTCTGTGTTACCCTCACGGTCCCACCCCATGCTGGCCCAGACGCGCGGTGCCGGGAAGAGAGGCTTCCACCTACTAGAAGACCAGTCTCAGGACACTGCTCCAGGTTGATGACAGAGCGTCAAACAGGACCCTAGAGCAGCCTGGGCTGAGCCAGGACTCTGAGAGCCCCCCAGGCATTCCCTCACCGCATTCTGAGTGTCAGGATGAGACAGGAGACAGAGGAGCTGACTCCCCACACTGCCCAGGCACCCAGTGACTAAGGACTTACGGTCACCTACAGGCAGGACAGTGAGGACCACTGCAAGGGGCTCAGGGACTCATCACAGCCCCACGCTGGGAGGGCCAGTGTGGAAACCAGGCTATAGGCCTGACCCTGAGCGAGGGGACTTGGATGTCCCCTTCCCACCCATGGAATCTCTTGAGTCATTCAATTGATCCCTCTGGCTTCGCCGCCACAGGGTCCTAACCTCCCCTTCCCACTTCTCGCCCTCTCTCTGCCCAGGGGCTGGCCCTTAGGGGCAGCAGGTCACGTGGACCCACATCTGTGCTGGGTGCTCTCAGGATGCAAATGAGTCACCAATGTGGGAAGCAGGTACTGTGGCAGGGTAATAGCTACTCTAAATTTAGACAGAAAATCCCTACAGAGTTGGCAGAAATATCCCAAGCCTTCCTGGTGGCGAGATTCTCAAGCACGAAAGTGGGGAAGGGGCCGCAAGAGCTGGGGGGCTTCACAGAGGACAGGGGGAAGGGCCAAGAAAGGGTGACAGAGGAGAAGGCCCTCATCTGGACTGGGGTACGCCTTCTCCCGGGGCCCGTCTGTCACCCTGGAGCCATGGGTTAGGGCCCCACGCTGGCGGAGCTGGCCTGCACTCAAAGGTGGACCAGGCCCTCTCCACAGTCCGTTCAGACTTCAGGGACAGCTCGCCAGGGGCCCTCTTGCAAGGAAGAAGCTGCCTCCTTCCTTGCTCTGACTGGGTCTCTGGACCCTTCCTTCTTGCCCCCCGCCCCCAGCCCCCAAGGGCAGAGGCAATCCCTCTATGGAGGCTGCAGCCTGGCTGGGTCCTTGACCCTGTCTCTCTGTATCTCAGTTTCTTCATCTCAAAGGTTCGTCGAATGGTGCCAGAATGGTTTAGTAACAGCACGGCTGTGCCCGTTGTCTCCTTTACCCGAATGGTGACCAGGAGGGACCACTCTCGTCATCCAAGGGTCCTGGGATGGGGTGTTCCCAGCAAGACTGGAGGGCCCCACCCGAGTCTCCCTCCCAGCGGCCAAGCAACTCTGAGCTGGCCCTGCACAGCACGCTCCTGAGACGTGGGCCCCGAGGGCTCAACCGCAGTACCTGCTTTTGTCATATCTGACTCCTCTCCTAGAAAGTGGTCCCTGTCATCTGTAGCTGTGGACTTGGGCTCCAACTTCATCAACTAAGTTGTAGGGCCTTGGGCAAGTCACTGTCCTGGGTCTTAGCGCCCTCCCGCCCTCAGTTATTTCAGTCTCTGTGAGAGACTTACTAGGGCTGCCAGGCCCACAGAAGCGAGCCCAGACCCCAGACCGGACCAGAGGATGGAGACCCCCCCCCGCCCCCCGCCATCTCGGGATGGCGCCAGCAGTTGGGGGAGAGGTACGGAGAAGCGCTAGTACGCCCTAACCCCAGAGTAGCCCATGACCCATCCTGACGCTGGGCCTTAGCATGGATGCAGGGAGCCAGAGGGGGCCCAGGTTGGGCCTTTCAGTATTGGGAGGGACAGGGGGAACCGGCGGGGGCGGGGCGGGGGCAGCCAGATGGGATGCTTAGCGCTGTGATAAAGGCGGGCAGGCCGCCTGAGGTAAGAAAAACCAGAAGCATCCCTAGAAGTCACCCCTCACCTCCCCTGGCAGACATGTGAGCATCCGCCAGGGCAAGGAGTGAGAATGAGCCCTCGCCCAGACCTGGCCTCACTGCCTGTTCCATATATTATCTGCTTTCCGGTGATGAGATGGCCTAAGTGGAGAGGCACGTTCCTGGAGGCGGTGCGGAGAGAGGTGGCCAGAAAGGCAAGCAGGCCAGTCTCAGAAGCCTTCCTCAGAGCAACCGGGGTCCGCAGCAATTCCAGCCTTCCACCCTCAGTGGCTCCCCTTCCCTCGTTCCCCCATTGGGCACTCAGTTTCCCTTGAACAAGCCAGGAGAGTCATCCGTTTCCTTCTCTCCTCCCCTTCCACCACGCAGGGGCTGGAGGGGCTCCCCACTCTCTCCTCTCTTCCCTCTCACCTCCCTTTGCTAGTCCAGCCAATGGACGTGGGTGTCTTGCTCTCTCCTTATACAAGGATTTTATCAACTGTAATGTATATCCAGACACATGCACTGCTGCTTGGGAGGACAAGACAAGGAGAAGGAGCCCGCGCAGCTGGCCGGAGGGGGTTTATAACCAGGCTATTGAACCTGAACCTGAGCCCTCCTGGAATGGGGGCGTTAATGGCTCCCGAAGAACCAGCCCCTCAGAAATCAATCGCGGTATGGCTGGCTGTTGGCCTCCCTCCCTCCTCTCTTACTCCCTCCTTCTCCTGCCAGGCACTGTGTCTCACCCTTTTACCTCAGCTGCAAGTGCAGATCTGGGAGCTGCCACAGGGCCATTTGGTTTAAAATGTCCTGATGTAGCTCCTTCGGGAGCTGCCACAGGCAGGTGGGGTGCTCTGGAACAGGGTCTAGAATGTGCTTCTGAAGGCATGGCAACTGGCATCACGTCTACAGAATGCTGGCTAAGGAGCCTCGGATGGGGGAGGGGCAGAGTGAAGCCTGTTACCCAGTGGTGGAGCGACGGCAGCCTGGGGGACAGTTGTCATATGAGCAAACGTCTTCGGCTGCAGATACTGATTTCAGTAAGACCAAACATTGCCCAGAAATAAAGCCTCGGGTGTGCGTGCACCCGAGTGCCAGGGCCCCCCCAGATGGAAGCAGGGTCTCCATGCAGGGGCCAGGTGGGGTGGTGGGCCTCTCCTCAAAGCTTCGCTCCCTTGTCAAGTGGCCCAGAATCAGGACCTGGAAAAGGTGCAACTGAACAAGGACTGCGCCTGCAGTGAAAGGCCCGCCATAGCACAGTGTGGCAAAGCAGGGCCGGCAGCTGGGTCGGACAGGCTGGAGACTTCTCCATCCCAAGCAGGGCCCAGCCCTCGGCACCCCCTTCACCTTTCAAAGGACTGGCAGTTCCTGGAGCCCCACCGAGAGCCTTGTGGGGGGGTTCTCTTGGAAAGGGGGCAGGCCCTCAGAGGAGAGGGTGAGGGCTGGAGCACCCCAGTCACCCCACTCTGAGGCTTCTGTGAGGGAAGACAGGACCCGAGCACCTGGGCTTAGCTGCTTCCAAAATGGAGGCCCAGCCGCGCCTTGAGAACAACCTCAATTCTGATACGGTTGGCCTCGCACTCAAGACCTGTTCAAGAAGGTTCTCCATTTTATTCCTCAACAGGGCACAGGCCAGGCCTTGTTAGCCAAGAAAAGTCTCTGGGGATGAGGAGGGAGGTCCCATTTCCTGAGGTGGAGCAGGCTTGTGCCTTTAGAGCTCCTGGCCTGGCCTGGCCATTGTGTTAGCTTTCTTTTCCTCCAGCACTGGTGGGTATTGTTGCCTGGAGAGCAGCGGCACTGTGGGAGGGCTGGAGTGGGAGCTTTGCAGGGGTGGGGGGGCAGCATCATTCAATCCAAATGTTCCTCCTCCAGCCGTTCAGCCCTGAGTCACTAAAGCACAAGATTGGGGGGGGGGGGGGAGGTTATCCAATCATTCCAGAAACTCCTCTGTGAGTCAGCTCACCGAGCCTCTACCAGGGGCCAACTGAGTACCTGGGCCATGGGCACAGCCACCATGCAAGTCCTCCCCAAATGGGAGGACCACCAAAGGGTGAAAGCCAGTTCCATCTTCCTTGGTCTCCATGTATTTTCATGTTTTCGCTAACAAAACGGTCCTATTGCCGTACGGCACAGCTTTTAGCATGTGATTTCTTAGCAAGGGCTCCCAACTTCAGGACAATTGGCAGCACTTTCAGGGCACAGGGTCCAGTAGCAGGACCCACACACAGTTTTGTTTGCTCACTGGAGAGATGTCATTTTGGCATTTTCATTCCACACTGGACCCCAGAGCCCTGATGCAGAAGGAGATGAGAAAGGACGGCCTGGCCAGGCAGGGGGTGGGGGCGGGGATCTGGGCCTCTACCTGGCAGATGCACCAACCAGCGCGTGCAGCCCCAAAGGCCGCAGGCCCAAGTGCGGGTGGGCATCTGCTGAGGCCAGAAGGGGGCAAAGGGGAGGGCAGGCGTGCAGGCTAGTGGCAGCAGGACCCTGCCCTGGCTCACACGGTATGGATTAAAACTGCCATGAAGCTAGGAGGGCCCTTGAAGATCAGGCGGTCCCCTCTCCCTCCCCAAATGTGCAGGCGGGGAAACTGAGGCACCAGAAACAAAGCTGTCTCTCTCCTCTCCTTTCCAGGGGTAATGACTCAGGGGAATCCAGTGCTGCGGCAGATGCAAGCCAGGCAGCCAGGCCTCCCTTGGCTGCCCCTCATCCATGGAGTGGCTGGCAACCCAGCTCTGCCCATCTCCTTCAAGATGTCGTCCCAGCCTGGCCTCCCCTTATTCTGATCTCCCTGAGCTGAGAAGGGAACCCCCCCCCAGCCGGAAGCCTGCCCTTGAGGGCCCATGGCCTCGTGCTGGTTCTCAGCATCCCTTGTGACTCATTCCAGGGCTGAGCTCCTGTGTGCTCCCCCCTGCCTCCCCCTCCCCACAGGAGTGACCAATCCAGGAACCAGTGGGCCTCCTTGTTCACGCTCAACTGTGGCTCTGGAACTCAGCCAGTCTGGGCCCACTCATTATTGTGTGACCACCCGGAAACCACTGCCTCAGTTTCCATAGCTATCGCATGGGAACAGACCGGTGTAGGGACGAAATGAGTTCCTTGATGGGGATGCTTGTGGCTTTTAGTGCAGAGGAAAGGGCACTGGGCCTAATGGCCCCCTCCCAACCCCTCCCCCTACGCCTTGGCTCCACCCTTTCCAGGCACCCAAGCTCCAGTGCTATTACTATTAGTCAGAGTCTAATATGTGAGAATTGGGAGAAGACAGTGCAGGAAGACCCAGGAGTTGGGGGGTTTTGCAGTGCTGTCAGGTGGACCATAAGCCCTCTCCCCTGCGGCGGCAGGAGGTGGCCCTGGAGCCCAAGCTGCACCCGGTCCTCGATGGGCCCTTTCGCTTCTCTTTAAGGGAGCAGGGGGGCCATCGTTGATTCTTTGGTGCAAGCCACCCCCAGCCCAGGCCCAGCATAGGTCAGAGCCCTACACCTCACTCCTGGTCCCCCAGGCTCGGGGCCCTCATGCAGCAGGGCCATTGGGGGCCAGGGGGTGCAGTGGGTATCCAGACAGGGGCCTCAGCAAGCGGAGCGGGCAAAGGCTTGCAGGTGGGAGGAAGACGGAAGGAGGTGGGAGAGGTGGAGGGAGACGCCGGGCAGGCCGCGGCCCCTCCCCGCTCCCTCCCTGCGCGCCGCCGGCGACAGTGCCCCTCCTGGGCAGGGGGCGGAGAAGACGGCGACGGGAGGGGAGGAGGCGGCGGCGGAGGCGGGATTTGGAGTTTCCCTCCGCAGCGGCGGCGGCGGCGGCCCCTCGGCTCCAGGCGAGGCCGCCGCCCGAGGCTCCGGTGGCGCTCGGCGGCAGTGGCGGTGGCGCTCCCCGCCGCCCGGGCCTCGGAAACTTCCCGGCCGCCACGCGCGGAGCCGGCGCAGGAAGCCGAGCGGAACAGAGGTGAACAGAGGTGAGCGGAGCACGCGGCGCCAGGGCACCCACCCCACCCCACCCCCACCCGGCCTGGCCGCCGTCCGACGTGCGCTCCTCCACCCTGCACCCCCAAAGTCTTGCCAACGCACATCCCACGGGGCTGACCACGCGCCCCTGCAAGACCCGCTTGGTCCTGCCACCACATACTCCCGCATCCCACCCATGCACCTCCCGTGTCCTCCGCCACGCACACCCCGTGCCACTTAACGCGAGCGCACAAACCATGCACCGCGGGCCCAGGTCCCTACAGTGCAAACAGCAGCCCCTAGCCTACCACTCACCACTGTCCCCAACTCAGGCCAGCACCCATCCCAGACCCTGCCACGCCTCGAAACACACCCAGGCACGCATATTCCCAACACATCCCTGCACTCTCTGCACTAACATAGCTCCCTTCACCGTGCCCCCACCATCTCCGACTCCCCATATGCTCATTACAGACACTCCACCCACATTCCCAGCCCAGAGACACTGCAATCCACCCGCCCCCGAGCAAAGCCCCAACACTAACCCACACCCCAGTGGCCGACACTCCCCAGTTCCTGCGGCCAGGCCCACTCCCCAGCACGGTAATCTCAGACACCCCAATATGTATGCACACCTGCTGGATTCCCGCTCTCCAGCACCCTGCACTGCCCCCATTACAAATAGCCTTCAACAGCCCCCAGCACATCCCTGAGTCCCTCCCACCACCACCCCCAACACCTGGCACGCGGGCTCTAGAGGCTGCAGCATTTGGTGACATCCCTGCCAGGCGCCTGTGGCTCGCCTTCGGCAGCGGCTTGCCATCCTGAGGGCCACCAGGTGACTTCCTAAACAGACCTTGAGTCTCCCCAGCGACTGGCTTGGCCTCTTCCCTAAGAGATAAAGAAGGCACTTGGGGAGCAAGGTACGGTACCTAGAAATCGGGGCGCTGGTGGGGGACGGGAGGAAGCTGAGAGGCAGGGACTGAAATGGAGGCAGCACACGTAGTAGGTCGGCTTCACGAGGACAGTAATTCAGGCAATGTAGTGTGCCTGTCTGCATGTGTTGGGGGGAGAAATGTGTGTGCACGTGTGCTTGTGCGTGGGGGGCGGGGGCAGTGTGCAACCCTCTGAGAGAGGAAGCAAAAGCAGCACCCTCCTAGGCTCCCTGGGTGCAACAATTGGTTTCATTCATTCATGCCTTCGTTGTTAACAAGCATTTCTTCCGTGAGCGTCCGGCTCTTGCCAGGCCCTGCACTGGGGTCTGGGGCCAGCTTGGGGCCGGGCACACACCCGCTCCTGCCTTGGAGGAACTCCCAGTCCCACGAGAAGACCGACCAGGAAAAGCAGAAAGCCATCCCCAGCAAAAAGTGAATTTGGTGGAAAAGACACAGGATTTGGCAGGAACGCTGTCGCGGGGAGTTGTGCTCCCGGCCATGTGACCGGGCCGCGACAGCCGAAATCCTGCTACTCGGCCCGGCGGGAACCGTGCATTTTGGAATGGGGGGATGGAGGGAGAGGCGGGGCGCCGCTCTCCGGAGGCTCTGGGGACAAGAGGGCACACGCGACGCGCAAGGGGCCTAGGGCCGCAACGTCCCCGCAGCCTCCTAGGGGCAGTGGCGAGGGCGAGGCGGAGACCAGGGGCGCCCAGCGTGGGCTGGGGCAGCGGGCGCAGCGCCCACCCTGCAGAGAGCGCGCGGCCTTGCTCCGCCCGCCCGCCAGAGGGGGCCTGGAGAGGCCCAGGCGCGCAGCCCGCCTCCCCCTGCCCAGCCTGCCGGGAGAGCAGGCGCGGGGCGGGGTGGGCGCCCCGAGTGGGCTCCCCGAGCAGGCGCTGCCGGGGGCCCAAGCACGGGCGGGCCGGCGAGGGTCGGGGGAGGGGGGCTTGGCTGCGCTCAGCCCTGCAGTGCGGAGGTGGCAACAGGTTCCAGTTCGTCCTGCTGCTGGCGCAGCGGGCGCTGCTGGCTCCGGGCACAGAGCACTCGCTTTTCTGGTTGGAGGGCTTGCCAGCAGGATTGGGAGCAAGATGCAGGGGAGCCACTTTTCAGGCGTGGGGAGACAAAGGCCCCAACACAATCCAACCCTGGGGGCTTTCTTGGAGCCTAGCTTCCTCTCCCTTCACCGTTGCAAAAGTTGCCTCCCTCACCGTCATCTTCCCAGACAGCCTCCCATCACCTCCTCCAGGAAGCCCTCTCCAGATAGCACGCCTGGGCATCTCAGGAGCTCCTCCCTTCCTCGGGGTTGAAGACCCTCTCTCCAACCACGCTGAACCCCCATGGCAGCGTGGGTGGGAGTTATGTGTCTCTCCACCTTCCTGTCAAATGGACCTTTCCACCTCACTGCCTGCAACACAGTCAATCCAGGAACCCCAGGCTGGCACATTGCAGAACCACTTGGTGCCTTCAACCCCTGGCCACCCCAGGGTACCATCCATAGGTGCAGTGGGCCTGGAGGGAGCCCCCAGGCTGGGGGCCCATGTCCAGGTGGCAGCCTACTTCTGCTTGAGGGCAGCGAGGATGGAGGGACAGGAAACACTAGAAGGACAGAGTCCCTGCCTAAGAGCACATGGGGCAGAGGCAAACGGGCCCTTCTCTGACCTGTACCCTCATCCCCAGCCTCCCAAACTTCAGTTCTTGGGCATTGCAGCCTCAGAGAGCTGAGGTCTGGAGCACAGAGGAGGGAGACCACAAACCTGCTCAGGAGACAGACAAAAGCTACCTGGAGGAGGGCACCCTGGTGCGGGAGTGGGGCTGAAGAAGGAACAGAATCTGGCTGGGGTGCAGAGGAGCAGAGGAGGGAGGCCTGGGCCAAGGGAAGGGGGACACAACCTAGCTGCCTGAGGCCTCGGATGCTGGCAGTGGGACTCGTCCCAGAGATTAGACCCAGGCTGGTGACCCAGTGGGCCAGGGAGGAAGGGAAGGCGGGATGACTGGAGGCCCCTTTGAGGCAGCCTGGCTCTCCCCAGCACTACCTCCTGGCTTTTCTCCTCTGAGTCTGGTCTGAGAGGAGTCTTCAGTAGCCACACGAGACTCAACTAGCCTAGATTTGGGCCTTCCAGTGGCTTTGAGCCCTATTCTCGTTAGGTACTACTATGTCTTGTGGCGCCCCATCCTATGTGCATAGCTCTGCCTTCTTTTACTTAATTCCTTAGGGTAGATTCCCAGAAGTGGCCATAGGGTGTGGATTTCTTTCTAGCGCTAGACGTATATTACCAAATTAGTTTCCGAGAGGGCCAATAGAGAATCCTCCAACAACCAGCAATAGAGCGGCAGGCCAGTTTCACAGCACCGTTGCCAGCACTGGGTGTTCTCATTTTGAGAACATTTTACTACTGTAATAGGTGGGAAGTGTTATCTTGTTTTCTGTTGCTGTTACCTTGGTTTCTAAATTTGCTTTCCTTCCATGCCTGAGGTTGAACCTCCCCCCATTCTTGTACCCAGTTGGGTTTCCTCCTTCGTGCAGTCTTTTCTGGTTCCTTGCCTATTTATCTATCGGAGTCTTAACCTTTCGATTAATTTGTATGAGCTTTATCTTATCTGTTGTACATTTTCCTTCAGCTCTGCTATTTGCTTTAGATGAGTTTTAAATAGAGAAGGGACATACAACCAGACTTTTCAGAAGCCTTCCCCGCCTCGTTTCATTGTCTCGGCACTTACCACACCTGGTATTGTTTGTTTGGTCCCCTGTTTATTACGGGACTGTCCTCCTAGTCTGGGAGCTCTATGCAAGCAGAGACCCTGTGTGTCTTGCCGGTTCATCATCCTGTGTCCATGGACGGTATGGAGGCCACTGGCCTTTTCTGAACAAATGTTCCGGTGCAGGGCAGGGCAGAAGGTGGTCGAGGCAGACAAACCTGGAGGCAGGGAGAGAGCTTTGGAAGCTCTGTCAGCGACCTGGTCAAGAGCTGGCAAGTACAAACCCTTCCTTGGCCAGAGCAGGGGCAGAGGAGAGAGTGCAGATATGGGACTTAAGTAGAAACTACTTGGCTCTTGACTAGACAGGAGGCAGAGGGAGAAGCTGGGGTGACTCCCAGGATCAGTAATGTGATAAGAGCAGAACACCGAAGTTTGGGGCCAGGAGCTCAGAGCTCCTGGGTGCCTTTGGCCAGGCCTGTTCCGATAAAGCCAGTGGGGGTGCCCAGAAGCTGTCCTCTGCTTGCTTAGCCCTCCGGCCAGCCTTGGGCAGAGTTCTGGGCCAGAAAGCAGCACTGGATTTCTGTTCCTATTTCCTCCTCCCCGCCACGATTTCAGTGGCATCCCATGATAGCCCAAGGTGGTGGCTATGATGAGTCACTGAAGACATGAGGGTGCAGGGTCACCAAGTGAGTAGGGCTGGAAGCAGCCTCTGGGGTAGGGGCCCTGGGCTCTTGTCCCCACCCCTCCCCCTGCCTCTGGGGCCTGACTGGCGCCGGCCAGGGGAGCTGTGGCTGGTCCCCTGCTGGGCCCCTGACCTGCCCTTGGCCTCTGCCCTGGCCCTGTCCCGCTTGGGTGGAAGCCTCAGCTGAGGGGGGGGGGCACCCGACTGCTTTCTCTAGCACCCGTTGGCTCGCTGGACCCCTGACCCCGCCCCCATTGCCCCGCCCCTCTGAACGGTAACTCCTTGTCCAAAGGCAGCTGCTCCAAGGTGGAAATCAGGTCCCTCTGCGAGGAAGCAGCCAGCAAGCGGGCGGCGCAAGACTCAGGACTTTGCTTCCACGTGCCCGCCTGCTCGGCAGCACAGCCCTCTTCCCTGCGTCCGGGTCCGGGGACACCCTGCCTGAAGACCGCGCCCGTGTCTCACGGTGGCCGTGGCTGAGACATCGGATCACGCTTCAGGTCTCTTTTTCTTTTTCGAGAAGCGGGTGGGAACCAGAGCTGGGTCAGCTCTGAGAGGGCTAGCCAAGGTCCATCACCTCCGCTCCAC
Source organism: Pteronotus mesoamericanus (assembly GCF_021234165.1). NCBI lineage: Eukaryota > Metazoa > Chordata > Mammalia > Chiroptera > Mormoopidae > Pteronotus > Pteronotus mesoamericanus. Next base: position 331,367 of record NW_026555183.1, read on the forward strand.
CTTTATTCCCTGGGCCCACCTGGCTGTAGGGAAGATCTCGGTCTTGAACCCCTCTCGCACGCACGACCCCAAAGTCGGAAGCTCGGACTTGGGGAGTGATTTCGGGCAGGCCAAGGGAGGGCAGGCCGAGGGAGGAACGCAGAAACAAGGTATGAAAGGAGGAAGGTGGCCGTGGTCTTGAAACGCCCCAGGAGGGGCTGGAAAGGAACCCACGGCTCTCAGAGGGGCTGCTGGACGCTCAGCCTTCCTCTCCTGGGGGACCTTTCACAGTTCCTTTCCCCGGGCAGTGAGCAGCGACCAGGAACCCAGGTGGCCGCCTCGGGTGTTTTTCCTGGGGCGCAGGAGCGCCTTCTGAGTGTCCTCACTGTGGGAGCGTCGCCAGAAGAGAATCGGGAGGTGGGGGGGTGTCCCCGCGGGACCCTGGGAGCTTGCCTTCAGGACCCGAGGGTTAGCCTCACAGCAGCGGGAGGCGGAGGACGCTGGCTCACGGCACATGCCTTCCTCTCTCCGCAGCACTAGCGGCCCGACGTGCCAGGAGCCGCGAACCCATGGAGGGTCTGGGTCGCTCGTGCCTGTGGCTGCGCCGGGAGCTGTCGCCCCCGCAGCCGCGGCTGCTGCTCCTGGACTGCCGCAGCCGCGAGCTGTACGAGTCGGCGCGCATCGGCGGGGCGCTGAGTGTGGCCCTGCCCGCGCTGCTGCTGCGCCGTCTTCGGCGGGGGAGCCTGTCGGTGCGCGCACTCCTGCCGGGACCGCCACTGCAGCCGCCCCCGCCCGCCCCAGTGCTCCTGTACGACCAGGGTGGCGGCCGGCATCGGCGCGGGGAGGCTGAGGTCGAGGAGTGGGAGCCGGACTCAGTGCTGGGCACCCTGCTCCAGAAGCTGCGGGAGGAAGGCTACCTAGCCTACTACCTACAGGGTAGGTGCGAGCGGTGGCTTGGTTGGGCACTGGCCTGGGGAGGATCCCAGCCCGGGAGTCAGGACCCCACCTTCCAAGGGGGTTCACAATCCATTTCACCTTGAGCAAGCCCCGCTCTTTTGTGTAAAGTAGAGGTGAGATACCGTCCCCTGAGCATGACCTTGGGCAATTCCTTCACCCTTGGGAGGTGACTCATTTTCTGAGTCTGGAAAATGGGAAGAATCTGGCTGACCTGACTTGGCTCACATGATGTTCAAGAATGGAGTCCCACGTGCGGGCTCCCAGCGTTCCTGGGATAGTACTAGCACCTCCTCCAGCTGCCCAGCCATGGGAAAAGGAGGCAGAAGACACAAGAGGACAAATCCTGCTCTGAAAAGGCTTTAGTAGCGGGGAGAGAGAGGGAGGGAGAGAGGAAGAGTGAAGGCAGAAGGAGGCCTGTGGAAGTGGAGACCTGCCCCCTCATAGTCATGGCAAGGCTGGGGGATGGAGGAGAGACAGGCTGATACAGGCCTGTTGGCTCCTTGCCGAGCCAAAGACACACACACACACACACACACACACACACACACACACACCCCACCCCACCCCACCCCCCTTCCAGAGGTCCAGGGTAAGGACAGGGTTCCCGTGAATCTGCAGAGCCAGTCGTCCCCACCCCCCCCCACCCCCGCATCAAAGACGGTCATTGGTCTTTGTTCCCTTGCTCCTTTCTGAATGCACAGGGATACAGAAATATACAGTGTTGGGTTTCCAGGCCCCCACCCCAGCCCAGGGAAATAAAAGTTATCTGTAGACCACGGAAAGGCTCGCTTCTTAGGACTTTGGAACCATCCAGGTGAAATGCTGCACTCCTTCCCAGGCTCCCCTCCTCTTGGGGTCCCACTTCATTCCTGGAGAGAGCACAGAGATGGCTGTGACCTGGCCCCTGCATCAGGGCGCTCCTGGTCGAGCTGGATAAGGAGGCACTCAGGCCAAGAAGATATATCTGCACCTTTCGTTTTCTTTGATGGCCTCCAACCTCTCCCAAACTAGCAATACATCTAGACTCTGTTGAGCCCTCATGCCTGCCTCAGCTTGGCCCTGGGGGTGTAAGATCCTTTGGGGGCGGCTTTGCCTAGGTGAGGGTGGCTGGGCTGCCCATAGCACACCATGCAGTGACACCAATCTAAAACAGGCCACTGGCTTTCGAGTCCTCTTTGGGGACATCTGCAAGCCCCCTCTGGTGTCGGGACTGTCTAAGGTCAGTTCCCTATCCCCAGCCAGGGGCACTTGCCTGCCCGGGAGTCCAAATCAGCAGGACACTCCTTCTCTCCCCTGCAGGCGGCTTCAGCAGATTCCAGGCTGAGTGCCCTCACCTGTGTGAGACCAGCCTCAGCAGCCGTGGTGGATCGAGCATGGCCATGGTGCCCAGCCCAGTAGTGGGGCTGGGCGGCCTGTGCCTGGGCTCTGACTGCTCTGACGCAGAATCTGAGCCCGACCGAGACTCCATGAGCTGCGGCCTGGATTCGGAAGGTGCCACGCCCCCGCCAGTGGGGCTGCTGCCATCCTTCCCTGTCCAGATCCTGCCCAACCTCTACCTGGGCAGTGCCCGAGATTCAGCCAATGTGGAGAGCTTGGCCAAGCTGGGCATCCGTTATATCCTCAATGTCACCCCCAACCTCCCTAATCTGTTCGAGAAGAACGGCGACTTTCACTACAAGCAGATCCCCATCTCGGACCACTGGAGCCAGAACTTGTCCCAGTTCTTTCCGGAGGCCATTGCATTCATTGGTGAGTCCACGCTGCCCTCCCCTTTCTCCCTCCTGGCCCCAGGCCTGGCTCCTGGCCTCTCCCAGTTCTTTCCCCTCTCCCTCATGAGGGCTCCTCCCCAGCTCGGCTGCCATCCCCGGAGCCCAAAGCCAGGATGGCACTTCTGGGGCTGAGCACTGCTGGGGCCAGGAGCCCTCAGGCTGGCCCGGGCTCGCGGGCAGACCTGTCCAGGGCCACCTGGCTTGGAGGGCGGCGCAGGGGCTGCAGAGGCCCCTCCGGAAGGCCACTGGCCTGCACCTCACGCTGGCCCCAACTTTGCCCCCGCCTAGATGAGGCCTTGTCCCAGAACTGCGGGGTGCTTGTCCACTGCCTGGCGGGTGTCAGCCGCTCCGTCACTGTCACCGTGGCCTACCTCATGCAGAAGCTCCACCTCTCTCTCAATGATGCCTACGACCTGGTCAAGCGGAAGAAGTCTAACATCTCGCCCAACTTCAACTTCATGGGGCAGCTGCTGGACTTCGAGCGCAGCCTGCGGCTGGAGGAGAGGCGTGCCCGGGAGCGGGGCAGTGGAGGGCAGGAGTCTGCCACCTCTGACCCACCCTCCTTCTTCACCACCCCCACCAGCGATGGTGTCTTTGAGCTGGACCCCACATAGGGCCCTGCCTTGCCCCCCAATGGGTGCTCCCAACCACCCATGTGCCGGTGGGGGGAGGGAGAGGGAGGGAGGGGGCTCAGCTATAAGTAGGGGGGAGGGTGGGGGGGTTAGTGGGGGAAGCACAATACCTCATTTGGGGGCTGTGGGAAGAGGCAGGAGATAGGAGCCCCTCCAGGGTGGCCACCAGGAGAGCCCTGTCCTGCCCACTTGAAACATCCTCGGGAACCCTATTAAATGTGCCTATGGGCCGGCCAGGGACCACCGGCCTGACCCTCGCCGCTTTGGGGCGGAACCACGCTCCAGAAACTGCCTCTTCTGCGACTGTTACATTTTTCTTTGGGGGAAGATTCCCATTCCGAGGGACCATTCCAGGTGGCTGCCTGTTCCCAGGCCTAGGCCCTGCGTGCTCTGCCAACTCAGCTGGGCCCTCAGCTTCCCTGTGGTTTCCCCCTTCAGGAAGGGCGTGTGCCTGCTCCAGCCACCTCATTTGCCGCAGGGACCTGCTCCCAGTCCCATCTCTGTCCCTAAATGGCTGTTTTGGGGGAAGGGTTCACCACTACCACCAGTGCAGTCACCTCCCTGCTTCTCTGCCAAGGGCTTCCCAGGGGATGTGGACTCAGAGGTGCAGCGGCCACCCAGCGTCCATGGGGACAGGCCCTCTCTGGGTGGCTTCTTGCTGGGCAGCACCGTTGGGGAGAGCGCTAGCCTGAGAGCCATTGGGAGGGTTCCCAGCCGCACATCTGGCGCCCTGACTGTTTATCCACTTGACATTTGAAAAGATGCTTTTTTTTCCTCTTTCCCAGATGTCTTGACGGTATAACTGGGGCTCTTTGTGACTGAGGGTGGCCAAACTGCCACTGAAGGAGACGGGGTCTCAGAGCAAGAACTGCGGGTAGGGGAGGGGAAGAAGAAGGCCTGAATTTTGATATTGCGGGTCCCACACAGCCACACACACACACACACACACAATCATTCATTGCAGTACACACCCCTCATGGGCGGTGGGCAGCGGCACTTACACAAGTACCCCAGCCTGCTTACATGCCCGGCCCAGTGACCATTTTACCCTTGGGAACCCACCCCACAGTTCCTTTCTTGAATTATTCCTGAATAAACAGTTTATGTAAGATACCGAACTGAGGGAAGCTGCTTCCTGAGCACCTTGGAGGGTTTGGTGGGAGGTGGGGAGGGAGGCTTAGGAAGGGGGGCGGCGACACGCTGGGCTGGAAAGGGACTCAAGCACCACCCCACCCCCATGTCATCATTTCCCATCTGGTGCCTGCACTGCCTGTCGGCCCAGCTTCTGACCAAGTCCCCCATTTACTCACAACCCATTGAGCCTCTATCTGTCACACACGGCTAATGACCAGGACGAGGCAGTGAACCACAGAGGCCTGCCACTTGGAGCAAATTTCCTGGGAGGGAAGACACGAAACAACGGACCACATAAAGCAGTAAATGGCACTGAGTGTCTGGAGTGGCAGGCAGATCAGGGGAGCAGGGACCCAGAAGTGACCATGGAGTTTGACAGCTGCGCCCCAAGACTTGGTGTGGAGTCAGTCCCAAGCCGCAGTATGAGGCGATGGGAGCCACAGAAGGAGCTTGCATGTCCCAGCACCTGTCCCTCTGGTTGATAAAGTGTGGGATTTGGGCCAAAAAGCCTCAGGCTGGAGGCAAAGAGAGCCTGCGGAGGCCACGGAGCCCCTGACGTGACAGACGGGGCTTGCTCTTCCCTGGGCTCCCGGCCTCAGCTCTGAACCCCTCCAGTGCCTTCTGCACTTAGCAGCTGGAGTGGGCTTTCTAAAGTCAGAATTCCCAACCACAGAGACATGGCAGGAAGTAGAAAGGAAGCTGGAGGGTGGGCAGGGACAAGTGTAGTATGAGAATGCAGCGGCGACTTTGTGAACAATGGAGACAGCATGTCCAGGGAAATCTTCTGGTTGCAGAACCCCTAAAACAAAGGATAAAACCTAAAAACATGTTGGAATGAATGGTTGAGCTGGAAGGAAAATAAGAGAAACCTCCGAGGTCAGAAACTATGAGGATACTTGTGTCAAGAAGAATGAGCCAGCTCTGGGCCTAGCCCCTGTCCGTGGGGAATCTATGCCCCGGGGCCGAGGGCCACCCCCTTTTCCTTGGATACCCTCTTCCCATAGCTTTCTGGGCACCACCCGTAGAAACCTAAAGAAAACACCTGGGCCCCCACATATAGCCCGCACTCTTAAAGGGCAACGCTCACAATACGTATGGTTGGCAGAACACTGGTCCCCTAAAGGTGGCCACATCCTATTTCTGGGACCCTGTGAATATGGTACATTACATGGCAGAAGGGACTTTGTCAATGTGATTAAGTCGAGGATCTTGAGATGGGGAGACTGTCCTGGATTATCCGAGTGGGGCCTAAATGCCATTGCGTGCATCTTTATAAAGGAAAGAGGTGACAGGACAGTGCGAGAAGGAAGCCTGAGGATAGAAACATGGGTCAGAGCCAGAGAGAGATTAGAAGAAGCTACACTGTTGGCTTTGAAGATGGATGAAGGCGCCACAATCCAAGGAATGCGGGTGGCCTCTAGAAGCTGAAAAAGGGCGGGGGGGGAATGGTTTCTTCCCTTGAGCCTCCTCAAAAAAATATACAGTCCTGCTGACACCTCGATTTTAACTCCCTGAAGTCTATTTTGGATTGCCATAACTGTAACATAATAACTGTGTGCCGTCTTAAGCCACTAAGCTTGTGATAATTTGATACAGCAGCAACAGAAAACTAATACAATTGGTGCCCTAGGAAAAACATACCCCACCAAAAGAGAAGATGTTTGCATATCTGGACCTTGGATCTAAGTAGAAGTGGAACAAAAGGAAAACGTTGACCTGAGAATTGATAGCCACAAGCTGAAATTTTAGTTTAGAGTGGTCTAGGCATAGAGTAGTGGATTCTCCAGAATTTCTTTCAGGGACTTAGGGAGAGTAATCTGGTTGAGGGGACAGCTCCTAAATTTGTCTTGAAGCTGATCTGACTAGCTTGCACACATTTTACTTCGACTGTGACAGTCCAATAAACAGAAAAGTTTAAAGACATTTTTAAAAAGTTCTAAATGAGGTGGTCCAGAGGGAGTATTACCCAATAGTGTGTGGCATAAGCAAGCACAAATCCTCTGTGCAGGGATGTTCGTTAAACACGGGCCTCAAAGAATTCCTATAGAAAATGCTGAAATATATAATGAAAAAAATCACAAAGTATGCAAGGAAACAAGCCACAAGCATGAGAGAAACATATAAGTGTAAGTATCAATCCTGCAAAAACAGCGGATTTTGGAATTAAATGACACAAATATAAAATACTCATGATCAATATAGTTTTAAAAATGAAGTATCAAAAGTATGACAAAAGAACAAGAGACTATAAAATGACCAAGTACTCTGGAAAGATGACAGAATAAAACTTCTAGAAATTAAAAATCATAAAAATTGGAAATTCAAGGTATAAGTTAAATAGCATATTAAATACAGCTGATCAGAGAAATTGGTGAACTGGAAGATGGATTTAAATAAATTATCCAGAATGCAGAACAGAGAGACTGGAGTCACACAAATACTTAGTTGAATTAGTAGAAGAAGAAAAAAGAGAATAGGGACTATGCAATAGTAAAAAAGATAATGGCTGAGAATTTTCAAACACTGATGAAAAGACACGGTGGAAGAGAATGTTAAGTATCCCCCAGTATCCACTCTCCCCTTCCTGTTTTTAGAAATAAAATCCCCACAGATTAACAGCACATCTGGCTTCCCAGCTAGAAACCTTATTTCACATTCTCCCTTGTGGCTAATCGTGGCCACGTTCTTACATGTTGTCTACTTTTTCTATTAGATCCATTAGCATATTAATCATAGTATTTTAAATTGCTGGTCTGATCATTCCAGTATCTCTGCCATGTCTGAGTCTGGTTCTGATGCTTGCTCTGTCTCTTCAAACTGGGGAGTAGGTGTTGGGTTTTGAGGGGGGCGTTGCCTTTATTATGCTTGTACTTTTTTGTTGAAAGCCATACATGGTAAACTGGGTAAAAGGACCTGTGGTAAATAAATAGGCCTTTAGTAACTTGGCGATGAGGTGTGAGGGGAGAGGAAGCATTCTATAGGCATGTGATTAGATCTCAGTCTTCACAGTGCTCCTCAGCTTTTCCCCTCCTAACGTGAGACAGGGTGGGTAGAGGGGGCTGGAGTAGAGTATTATTTCCCTTCTCCCAGGTCTGTCAGACTCTGACAAAACCTCAATAGGTCAGGCTTTGATATACTAGTTTGTCTTGAGGGTGGACCTTGTTAAGAAGAACAGAGTACTCTGGTGTGTTTCAAAACATCTACTTTCCCCCGCCCCCTGCCAGAACCATGAGGAGATTTTTCTCCAGCCTTCACTGTGAGAACCTGGTAAGGCTCCTGGAGGTAAAACCCACAAAAGTGCGAAAGCCTCCCTAAGACTGTCACCCACCCCCAATTTGGAGTTTTTAACTCTCAGACTTGTCCACAAGGAGCCTGCAGCAATTCACCAATTACAGTTCAGGTTTTCCTGCCCCAGCGCCGTTCCCAGTGGTGGGTGTTCACTCTGGTAAATTGTAATTCTCTGTATTTGCCTGACTCTCCAGTTTTGAGGGCAGCAGTTCGCCCTGTGACCTCAATTCTCTGATGGATCTAAGAAGAGCTGTTGATTATTCAGTTTGTTCAATTTTTACTCATTGTTAGCATGGAGTGATGACTTCCAAGCTCTTTACATGCCAGACCAGAAACCAGAACTCCCCTGAGTCTGTTTCAATTGGCTGATTTTTATCATTATGATAAAAATGTTTAAAATTATAAAAATTACATTTTTATGCTTCTTCGACCTCGGTAAGAAAGTCTGGGTAGTGGAGTTTGCCTATTTGGTTCCTTTCTTTCAGACAGCACAGGGTCTTCACTCACTGTTGTCTCCCACCTAAAAGCAGTCGATTCATATATTTTGCCAAATATTCCAGTTCTGTATGACAGGAAGATAATTCTGAACCCTTTTATTCCCTCATGTGCATATCAGTATTGAATAGCTTTAAACTTTGTTAACATAAATATGCATGCTAAGCCTTTCAGAGTAACTCCTGAAAGAATATAGAGCATACTACTTCCAAACTAGTAGAGGAAATATATCAAATAATGAGGAAAAAAAATCTCAATCCAAAAGAAGTCAAGAGAGAAAAATGAAGAAACAGAAACACTAAAATAAGTAGAAAGTATAAAATAAGATTATAGGAATTAATCCAAATATCACTAAGCAAAATAAGTAAATTAAATTCTCCAGTTAAAGACAGGATTTTTTTTTTTTTTTTTTGCTCTGGCCAAGTAGCTCAGTTGGTTAGAGCATCATCCAGATACACCAAGGTTTTGGTTCTGCCCCCAGTGAGGACACATACAAGAATCAACCAGTGACTACATCAATAAGTGGAACAACAAATCAATGTTTCTCTCTCTCACTCTCGCTCTCACTTTCACTCTCCTTCCCTCTCTCTCTAGAACCAATAAATAAAAAAGTCAATAAACTCATAAACATATATTTCTTTTAAAAAGACAGGATTTTTAAAACCCCAGCTATAATCTGTTTATAAGAGATAAATCTAAATGAGAGGACCAAAAAAAAAAACAACAACAACAACAACAATATTGAAAAGGCAGGACTTCCAGCTACAATCAAGTGAGTATTGACAAAAACAACCTTTATGACCTGGAAATTTGTGTCATTCTGGCCTAGGCTACTCCCATGCCTCCCAGCTTGGTTGGCATGGAAGTTCTGCCCAGGCAAGGCAGCCCATGAAGACCAGCAGTTTCTCTGCCTGGGTTTGAAGGGGGCTAACTCAGTGTGAAGTGTTGGGCAATACCCACACCCAGGGTCATTGCCAGTGGAAGTGACTTCTCAGAGGCTGACCAGCAGAGAAGGACCAACAGCTTAGCTCTACTAGATTGAGGTTGTGAGTGTGATTGGGGCAAGCATATTCCTGGCTGACCAGAAAATGGAGAGATCCCAAGCTATTCACACTCTCCTGGATTACCTCAAGACTGTGTACATGTATATAGGAGACTCAAAAGGGCCCAGCAAAAAGACAACCCAGGGAAGACCTTAAAATAGCTTAAACATTGAAAGAACTCCCCTTCCCACACATAGATCTATCAGCACAGTCCAACTATGTTTGAGCATAGTTTCTGTCCAGGAGTTGGCTGGCCACTAAGTTAGGCAGATACAGGGTCAGCCCCTAGGAGACCGGGCTTGGTATTTTAAACTGAGCACAGACACTACTAACTGCACACTGCAAGAGGATAGGTTTCAGAGATTTCATCCAGAAAAAGTACACAACAAAGAAACAAACAAGTTACAAAACACATACACAGCAAAAATAACAGCCTCTAGGGGGAAAGGGAATATCAGAATCCAGAGTCACTAGAAAAATATTATCTAAAACGTTCAATTTTTAACAAAAAATTACATGACATGAAAAGAAACAGCAAAGTGTGACCCACATTCAGGGAAACAACCAGTCAATAGAAACTATGTCTAAGTGTTCCCAAATGTTGAACTAGCAGATGAAGACTTCAAAGCAGTTATTTTAAATATGTTCAATGTACTAAAGAAAACCATGTTTAAAGAGTTAAAGGAAAGCATGACAACAATTAATTAACAGATTTTCAATAAGAATATAGAAATTATGAAAAAGTAAATGAAAATCATGGAGTTGAAAATATGATAACTGAAATGAAGACTTCTTTAGAGTTAGTTAGGAGCAGGTTCAAGATGTCAAAAAAAATATTAGGAAACTTGAAAATAGATCATCCAATCCAAAGAACAGAGAGAAAAATGATTGAGGCTCAGAGACCTGCAGTGTAACAACATGCATACTAAAAAGTATGTAATGGGAGGTTTTGAAGAAGAGAAGGGAGAGGAGGGGGTAGAATAAATATTTGAAGAGATAATGGCAAAAATGTACAGAATTTTATGAGAAACATGAATCAGATCCAAGAAGTTCAGTGAGCCCCAAGTAAGGTAAACACAAAAGAGCTAGTTGTAGCCACTTCATAGTGATACCGCTGAAAGCCAAAGATAGACAATTTTGAAAGCAATAGGCCCACGCAGAGGGAACCACAGTCAAATTAGGTTAACTTCTCTTCAGAAACAATGAAGGCCAAAAGACAGTAGAATGACATAATCAAAGAGCTAAAAGGAAAAAAATACTATCAAAAATTCTATATCTTAAACTATCCTTTCAAAATTGAAGGCTACAACAAATAATAAGTGCTGGCAAGGATGTGGGGAAAAGGGAACCCTCGTGCACTGTTGGTGGGAATGCAGACTGGTGCAGCCACTGTGGAAAATACTATGGTATTTCCTCCAAAAACTAAAAATGGAACTGCCTTTTGACCCAGCAATTCTGACTGCTGGGGTTATACCCTAAGATCCTGAAACACCAATTCAAAAGAACCTATGCACCCCAATGTTCATAGCAGCACTACTTACAATAGCCAAGTGTTGAAAACAGCCTAAGAGCCCACCAGTAAATGAGTGGATCAAAAACCTGTGGTACACTTACACAATGGAATACTATGCAACAGAAAGAAAGAGGGAACTCCTACCCTTCGCGACAGCATGGATGGAACTGGAGCGTGTTATGCTAAATGAACTAAGCCAGGCGGTGAAAGACAAATGTCATATGATCTCACCTATAAGTGGAACCTAATCAACGAAACAAACAAGGGTGTAAAATAGAACCAGAGACGTGAAAAAAAAGAACAAACTGACAGAGGGGAGGGGGATAACAGGGGAAAGAAGGGGAAGGATCAAGTCAAGGAACATGTATAAAGGACCCACGGACAAGGACAACAGGGGTGGGGAGGACTGAATGTGGGAAGGGGATGGGCAAGGCAGGGGAGAGCAATGGGGGAAAATGGGGACAACTGTAATTGGACAGCAATAAAAAAATTTAATTGAAGATAAAAACACATTCCCAGATAAATGATTGACAGAATTCATTGCTAGTAGACTTTTCTACAAGAAATATTAAAATAAGCACTTTAGGCTAACAACAGTAACTTGAGTTTACGGGGAAAAAAATAAAGAACATCACAAATAATTAGCATGTGGGTTAATATAAAAGTCTCTCCTAATATATTTTCCTCATTTCTTTTCTTAACTTCTTTAATACATACAATTGTATAAAGCATTAGGTATAATACTGTATTTGTGGGTTTATAACCTATAAAGATAGAATACACATGGTATTAATGGCACAAAAGAGGAGGGAAGGAATGAAGCAATCTTGGAGCACAGTCTCTACATTTTACCAAAATTGAGTCAGTATTAATATGAAATAGATTGTGAATAAGATGCATATTCTCATGCAACTGTAATTAAATATATGTGTGTGTATATATATATATATTTAAAAAGTCAACAGAGGAAATGTTTAACAAAGAGAAGGCACTCAAGGAAGAAAAAAGGGACAAAAAAGACAGAAGACATATAGAAAATGAATAGCAAAATGTCAACTATAAATCCAACCATATCAATCATTACATTAAATGTGGATGATCTAAACATCGCAACCAAAAAACAGAGATTCAAAAAAGCAAGATTCAAGTAACTGTATACTGCTTACGAGAGACAAATCTTAGATTCAAAGGCACAAATAGACTGAAAGCAGAAGGACAGAAAAAGATATATCATGCAAACAATAATCATAAGAGCTGGAGCGGCTATATTAATATCAGATAAAATAGACTTCAAGACAAATGCTATTATTAGAGAAAAAGGAAGCATTTCATCAACAATTATAAGCATATACACATCTGACAACACAAGCCCAAAATACATAAAGCAGAAACTGACCGTACCGAAAGGAGAAATAATTCAACTACGATAGTTGGATATTTCAATACTCACTTTCAATAATTGATAAAACTAGAAAGAAAAGCAGCAAGGATATAGAAAACTTGAACAACACTAACAACAAACTTGACATAACTGGAATCTATAAAACACTCCACTCAACAAATGCAAAATACTCATGCTTTTCACACACACACGGAACATTCCCCAGGACAAAACATAACCTAGGTCATAAAACAAGTCTCAATACATCAAAAAAGACTGAAATAATACAAAATCTCTTCTCTGATCGCAAAAGAATTAAATTGGAAATTTTTTTTTAAAAGGAATAAGTCTAGGAGCCCTGGCTGGTGTGGCTCTGTGGATTGACTGTCGGCCTGCAAACCAAAGGGTCGCTGGTTTGATTCCCAGTCAGGGCACAGGCCTGGGTTGTGGGCCAGGTCCCCAGTAGGGGGCGCTCGGGAGACAACCACACACCGATGTTTCTCTTTCTCCCTCCCTTCCCTTCTCTAAAAATACATAAATTAAATCTTTTTTTAAAACACAAAGAAAAAAATCTAGGAAATTTTAAAATATTTGGAAATCGAACATCAAACTCCTAAATAGCACACAGGTCAAAGGAAAAAAAAATTACAAAACAAATTGGAAGATACTTCGAAAAGAATGAAGTGAAAACACAACATATCGAAATTATGGGATGCAGCTTAAGCAGTTCTTAGAAGGAAATTTACAGTTTTAAATGTGTATACCAGCAAAAAAGGAAGGTCCCAAATCAATAGCATAATGATCCAGCTTCATAAAGTAGAAACAGAAAAGCAAACTAAATCCAAAGCCAGCAGAGGCCAGATTAGTGCAGAAATGAATGAGATAGAAAACAGGAAAACAACAGAGAACATCAATTCAAACAAGAGTTGGTTCATTGATTTACCTAGAATGATCAAGAAAAAGATTATCAAGATTAAGAATGGAAGCGGGGGCATTACTACTGACAGACAAAAATTAAAGGGATTATAAGGCAAAGTTTTGAACAATTTTATGCCAACAAACTAGACAGTTTAGATGAAATGGAAAAATTCCTAGAAAGACACAAATGACCAAAATTGACATTAAAATAGAAAATTCGAATAGACTTATAACAAGCAAATAAATTAAGTTAGGAATTGAAAGTCTTCCCACAAAGAAAACCCAAGCCCAGAAGTCTCTACCAAATAACACAACTGGAAACATACGTCCACACAAAAAGTTGCACAGAAATGATCACAGCAGCATGATTCACAGTAGCCAAAAGGTGGAAACAACTGAAATGTGCAGCAATGGATGCCTAGATAAACAAAACGCGGTCTGTCCACACAACGGGACATCATTCAGGTATAAAAAGGAATGAAGTACTGACACATGCTGCAACGTGGATGAAAACATAAAGCAAAGCATAAGAAACCAGACGCAAAAGGCCACATATTGTATGATTCCATTTATGTGCTATATCAAAATAGGCAAACCCACGGAGACAGAAAGGAGATGGGTAATTCTCAGGGGCTGGGGATGGGGTGTGGCGGGGAAATGGTGGAGTGACTACTAAATGGGCACAGAGGCTTCTTTTGGGGCAATGAAAATATCCTGTAATTAGATTGTGGTGATGATAGCAAAACTTTGTAAATATACTAAAAAACAACAAATTACACACTTTAAAGGGTGAATTTTATGCTATGTGAATTGTATCTGAATAAAAAACAAAGTTTAAGTTTGAACAGAAAAGGAGTGAACAAGATATACCTTGCAAATAGCGACCAAAATAAAGTTATAGTTGCCATGTTACTGTCAAACGAAATACACAGTAAGGCAATAGCATTACCAGTACTAATGCATGTCACCACATTGTCATCAAATATATCGATTCTAAGCTCATCTGCACTTAGCAACGTCACTTGAAAATACATGAAGTGCTCTGTCCCGGTAAGTCAGTTGGTTAGAGCATTGTCTGATACACCAGGACTGAAGGTTCGATCCCCCAGTTAGAACACATACAAGAATCAACCAAAGAATGCATGAGTAAGTGCAAGAACAAATTGATGTTTCTCTCTCTTTCCATTCTTTTCTTTAGAAATCAATAAATTTTAAAAATCTTTAAAACAATACAAAAGCAATAGTTGAAAGGACTATAAGGATAAACTGAGAAAAGCAATGAGGCCTCCCCCGGCACGAGGGGAGCTACCGAATTCTCCATGGGGCCTGCGGAGGGCACCTGAGGTGAGGTTTTTATATTTACCAAGAGGGGGACAGATAGGGTTGGGAAATACAGAAAAACTCTCTTAAAGCAAAAATCTGATCCCGTGCCCTCTTCTTTTTTTTAAGATTTTCTTTACTTATTTTTAGAGAGGGGAAGGGAGGGAGAAAGAGAGGGAGAGAAACATCAGTGCGTGGTTGCCTCCCGAGCGCCCCCTACTGGGGACCTGGCCGGCAACCCCGGCGTGTGCCCTGACTGGGAATATGAACCAGCAACCCTTTGGTTCACAGGCCGGAGCTCAATCCACTGAGCCACACCAGCCAGGGCTGATCCTGTGCCCTCTTGAGAAAGTTCACTTCCAGGCTGATCTCTAGCACCCTCTCACAATAGGCCTCAATCAACCAAACTGGATGGTTTGTTATTTCCCAAACATTCTATCTCAGAAGCCAGGGATAGAGACAGCGGCGCCTGGACAAAGCTGGGGTTGGGCAGAGAACGTGGCTGCCACGTGCCCACCGAGTGGCTGGCAGGAAGGAACCTGGCTTCAAGTCAGGACGGGGGCCTGACTCGGCCCCTTCATGTCCTGAATAAGCCTGCCTCTCTCCTGAGTTCTGGGACAGTAGGGGTGGGTGGCATCCTCAACTCTCTTACACCCTCTTCCCCCATTCAGTTCACCATGACGCATCTCCATCTTTCCAGTCGCACTTCAGCCACCTTGGCACAGGCTCGCTACATCTCTTGCCTTGCCCTTTACATGACCCACGCGCATGCACACCTGCCGCCAGCCCCGCCCCGCTTCCAGCCATCCCTCACACTGAACTCCAGAGGGATCTTTCCAGGGCCCAGCTGCCACACCCACCTCTACCACTGTGGAATGACCTCCCAGGTTCTCATTTCACAGGCAATTTAAACAAACGAAACTGCGGCACAGAAGACTTTGAAGGGGACAAAACCACCTGCAAGGCTCAAACTCAAATCGAGGGCAGTTCCTCCAGCGTGGTGTTCTCTCTCGTTCCTCACACTGAGTTTGCACTTGCGGAGAGAAGGCTAAAGAATTCCCCGATCTTTTTCTCAAGTCCCTACAAAGCCCTCATGTTCCCAGTGAGCCCTCCTCACCTGCACGGGGGCAGGCAGCAGGATAGCGCACAAGGCTACGTGGCCTTGGCTCAGTTGCTTGGCCTCTCCACGCCTCAGTTTCCCCAGCTGTATGGAAAGAGGGGGCCAATGATAACAAGAATGGCTACTTCACAGTTGAGATTTGAGTGGCTACTGGGAAAGCTCTCCAGAACAGTCTGGCACGCAATGAGTCCTCAATAAGAGCTCCCACTGAGCTAATACTTGGGATCAGCTGCAAAGCTAAATGCATATTTGCAGAGAGAAGGGTGAGAAACAAGTCTCTTTTGCTCACCTTCCCCTTCAGGCACCTCCAACTTGCCATGACCAAAACCAGTCCCATCGTCTCTCCACAAACCCACCCCAGGTGACCCCCTCTTTGTGAATGGTTGCACAATCCACCCAGAAATGCAGAGGCCACCCCACAGCCCTCTCCTTCATTCTCCACCCCAGTGTGGCCCCAGGTTGAGCTTCCCTAGAACACCTGCCACCCACAGGTTTGCCCCAAGACAGACTGTGTGACCAACCCGGTGTGATCCAGAATGAGGGAAACAGCTTCCTCTCCGGACACACACAAGGCTTCCCTCTCGATTCCGGTCCGATCCCTGATGCCCGAGGCCAGCCTACTGGACCCTGCTCCTGGCCCACAGCGCTGAGTTTTCCACCACCGCTCAGCACCTACCACAGACGGCATAAGAGCACTCTCCGCTACGAACCCTCCAGAGGCTCACCATTGCCCAGACTAAGGCCCGACTCTTACCCTGCCAGGCTCTGATCCCTCCAGCCTCAGCGCCTGAGCACCTGTCGTTGCCTGACCTGAAATGCTCTCATGGTACCCCCAGCTCCCTGTCACAACCCCCCATCTCTTGCTTTTGGCTGAACCAGTCCCTTCTCCCAGCCCTCTTCCTAGCTGGCCCAAAGCTTTCTTCTCACAAACTGGTCCCTCGGATGGGAAGGGCTCGGAGGGATGAAGGAAGGGTCCCGCTCTCTGTTTCACCCAGCCAGGCAGGGCAGGACCTCTCTCCCAGGTGAGGAATTTCCTGGGGCGAGATCTAGGGGGGCAGTAGAGGAGAGGAATGGTTTTGAGCAGCTGCCCCAGGCGCTGAAGGAACAAGGGTGGCTGATGAATGTGACCATGGTGCCGCCTTCTGGCCAGAGGCCAAACTGCACCCTGTGTCAGGGCAGCTGGAGCGGTGGCCCCAACCCTGCAGCAAACGATCTGGCAGCGGGCCTGGGCTGGAAGAGCTGGCCCCCTCTGAACGACTGCGATCCCTTCTGGAAGGCTGGCTGGGACTTTGCTGTCCCTGAGCAGCCAGCAGTCTGCTTTCCCCATGCAGATCATTCCTCTCATCTGAGTAAGCCCACCCTTCCAGCACAGGGCCTCCTCCATGAGGGCAGGCACCTTGTCTGGTGGGTTCAGCACCTGGCACAGAGCGGAGGCCTAAGCAATATTTGACAGATAAGACAAGAATGAGTCGGTGTCGCAGGGTCTAATGTGAACAACTGGAAAGAGGGGAAGGAGAGCCAGCAAAGGGACTCTGGTGGAGATGTCCAAGGTGGCAGGAGAGCTGTCAAGGCCCCAATGGGGAGCTAAGGAGGGGCAAAACAGATCGTCGAAGGTGAGAAGGCCAAGTTCTTGAGACCTGGCCATGGTGCTAGCTGCCTGAGGTCCCCCGGATTGTGTGACCCCAAAGCCTTCAGTGAAGGATGGCCCAGAATTGGCCATGGGGACAGAGGAGAAAGCTGCCCACGCCCCTCCAGACTTGCCCCAGGCTCAGGGACCTGTGGGGAGGTGTGCATGGGGCAATGTGGAGCAGGAAGGTGGTGGGGAGATGCTGGGAGAAGACCACAGCGGGGCTTGTGGGCCTGGGAACCAGCGGGTGGGCATGCCCACCCCGGGCTATGCCCGCCCCCAGCTAACCAGAGGTGCACTGTGCACGGGCTGCTCTCCTCAGTGGAAGCCACACCCCGTGTTTCCCACCCCAAAGCCTCATCCGGCCCCCACCCCGGAGACCCAAGCCAGCCGAGCTTTGTCTCACTGCCCCATTCAGGTCCCAAAGGTCGACAAGAAGGTTCTTCTCCATCACGCTCCATGATGGGGGCTGGCGGAGGGCAGCGGAGGCAGGGGTTACAGTGGGGAGGAAGGAGCGGCCAGCTTGCCCAAAACTCTGAAGGCTGCTTCCTTTGCTCTGGCTGGGGCTGAGGATCGGTCCTAGGGGGTCTTCCGCTGATGAGCACAGGAGAAAGGCTTAGTAGGGCCAGCAGAGGCTCGGGTGGGAGGATTTGAATGCGAGAGGCGGGGGCCATGCAGACCAGAGGACCAGTCACCACTCTTCGCACAAGAAGTCATAACCAACCCAGCCTGTTGCTCCAGGCCTGGAGCCCGTGCGTTCCAAGCCGCGGTAGCGCCGCACAGCACAGGAGTTGAGGCCCCTGTGGCGCCCTCTCCTGGCCAAAAGGCTCTCACGCTGTGCTGGAAATGCTCCATCTGGCCACAGCCCAGGTAAGCTGAGTGAGGAGCGGGGAGTGGGGAGAGGTTGGAGAAGGCAAGCTGGGACTCTGGCTGCTCTCCAGGCTGCAGGCCTCCACTCGCCTGTGAGCCCTTCCCGGCCTGGCCCTGAACAGCAGATGCACTGCAGCCCATCTCCGGGGTCCTGGCGACTGGGGCCTCCATTGGACCTCCCACCGCACCCCCTCTGCTAACAGCCCAGCGGGGAGCCAGAGCCACAAGCAGGTCCACTTCTAGGGTGGCAGAGCTGACCGTCTGGCTGCCTCTTGCTGGCACGTTGGATGTGGGGCGAGGACAGGAAGTTCTTGGACAACCAGGAGTTTGTCTGCCATGATCCGAGGAAGCAGAAATTTGGGTGGCAGTGGCCTGGATCGGCGGTGCGGTCCCATAGGCAGTGGCCCTGCCTCCTTAGTTCCCTACCCACAGGTGATGCCCATCCCCTCCACAGTCACCCCCCAATCCCTGTCCCTTACCCCTTCCTCCAGCTCACCACTGGCCTATTGCTCTGTCTGTCTTTATTGATTTGGGGAAAGTGGAGGGCAGCTGGAGGGCCACAACACAAGCAGGACCGCCCACAGTCAGCAAAGCGCAGAACAGCGTGCAGGAAGGACAGTCCCTGGAGCCTCTCCAGGTTCTAAAGGGGTTGTGACAGCGACAGGGGAGGGGAGCCCTGTGGACATGCCCCACCAGCCCCTAGGGGAGGGCAGAGCCTGGGGGGTGCCCCACTCCTACCCCCGTGCCACGAGCCACACTGACATGTCTCAAACTCTTCGGCAGAGGCCAGCCCCAGGGCACAGCGCATGGGGAAGAGGAGCAAAAGGGTCCGTGGGAAGAGAACCTGGGGGTCAGTGCACTCAGCCTCGGCATCTGCCAGGGGTGGAGGGGGAGAGAGAAGCTCACAGGGAAGGGAAACCGTCAGGAGGCCCCCGGGGCCTGCCCGTGCTCCCATCAAGGCTCTCAGCAGTGGCGCCCACTCGGTCTTCACGCTGGGCCCCTCTCGGATCCTCACGGCCCCGCAGCCATCAGCCCCTGCGGGCCCCTCTCTCGTTCACTCCTCCTGGAACCCTGGATCCTGCCTTCCAACTGTGCTCTCTGCCCTGGGCCCTCTGCTCTCTGGGGTCCACTGCACTTAGCTCTCGGCCACATGGGGCCCAGCGCCCTCTTAGGTCACCAAGGAACCACCTCCCAGGGGGTGCAGGGCCCACCCCCACGCACCTGGGCATCACCAGTTGGGGGGCTGGCCAGCCCTGAGGCCTGGGTGGCTGTGGCGGGCTATCTTCCGCTCTGGGGCCTCCTCACCCTCTGGGCTCTGCCCTAGCTTTCGGATGTGGCGCAGGAAAGAGGTGGCGTTGAATGCTCGCTGCAAGGAGAGGAGGGTATCGGGCCATGCCCTGGCCCTCGCCTCCAAACTTCAAGGACCACAGAGGCCCCTGGCAGGCCCGGCCATCCCCCTGAGGCTGAGGGATGGAGCAGGCTGGGAAGGGAGGCAGCTTCCAGCCAAAAAGCGCCCACGGGCCCCGCCCAATACTGACCTTCCAGTGGGTTCGGGCAAAATTCTTCTGGATCTGTTCGCTGACTGAGCCCAGGATGTCCTTGTCAAAGGCAGCATCCCCAGAGATCCTAGGGGGAGGCCAAGGGTCAGTGGAGGAGTGCGAGGTCTCTGAGGATGTGGTTCTTCACTCTGCTCCCGGGACAGCTTGGCAAGGGTTCCACTCACCAAAGATGCTGTAAGGCCTGCTGGCAGGTAAACCTCTTCTGGGGGTCTCGCTCCAGAAGGTGCCGGATGAAGTCTTTGGCTGGGGCAGGGAGGCCAAGTCAGCCCAACCTGTCCCACTCCACTTATCACGCCCCGTCCCCCTCCCCCGAGCTTGGGGTCAGCCTCAAGTTCACCTGATTCTGAGATGTCATCCCAAAAGGGAGAGTCAAACTCGTAGCTGGCCCTCAGGATCTGGCTGAAGAGTTCGGGGTCGCTCTCGTCGTAGAAGGGGGGGTACCCACACAGCCTGGCACCCACAGATGAATCACCCATCTGTCCAACCCTCCCCAACCCAGCAGGGGGCAGGCAGGCAGAAGAAGAAGAGCCTTTCACAGCGGTCACTCACAGAATGTAGGAGATGACACCCAGGGCCCACACATCCACAGCCTTTCCGTAGGGTTTCTGCTCCAAGAGCTCCGGGGCTGGGGGTCAGAGACAGACAGACAGACAGACAGACAGACACACCCGTGCACGCACACACCAGCCTTCAGTGCTTCCTGGCTCAGCCTGGTCGACCCCACGAATAGCCCACCACCTGCCCTGTCCTTGGCATCACAGCTCCCGCAGGGTCCCCCAGCTCCCTGGCCCCCAAGGAACTTCAGGGCACCCCGCGCACTTACCCACATATCCTGGGGTCCCACAGGCAGTGCCCAGCATGTTGCCAGCCTGGATTTTGGAGAGGCCAAAGTCAGACACCATGATCTTGGAGTCCTCGAACGGTGTGGCATAGAGGAGGTTCTCGGGCTGTGACATACGGATGACCAGAGGAAGAGCCAAGTCAGCCTTGGCATGGCCCCTGGGGGCCGGGACAAGGGGCGGGGCCTCCTCTGGGTGCACAGGGAGGCTGGGCAAAGCCTGGGTAGGAGGCCAAGAGGGCAGGCACCTTGAGGTCACGGTGAACAATGCCCAAGCTGTGCAGGTAGGAGACAGCACCAAGAACCTGGCCCACCAGGTGGCTGGCATCCTTCTCGGTGTAGGAGCCACGCTCCATAATGCGGTCAAACAGCTCACCCCCTGTCACCCTGCGAGAAGAGGAGGCTCAGTTGACCCAGGCCCCTTGGCCCCCACTCACGACCCAGCCCCCAGCCTGCCCCTGCCGTCCTCACAGCTCCATGGCCAGGTAGAGGTGGGAGGGGCTCTCGTGGACATCCTCCAGAGCCACGATGTTGGGGTGGCTGACCCTGAAACAGCAGGAAAGAGTCCTTGTAGGCCACTGCAGCCCCCTCCAGGCCTCAGGGCCTGAGAGTGCTTTCTTCCACCTCTGCCCCTTCCCTACCACAGGCCGCCCCTGCCCAAACCAGCAAGGCAGAGCCCCAGTCCAGGCCTTCCAGGGACACAGGGGAAGCAGGGCACTCCACCCCAGGATGCTGCCCCACAGGCCTTAAGCAATAGCCACCTGGCCAGGGCCAGGCGCGCACCTGCGGAGCACCGCAATCTCGTTCTCCACCAGGGCCTCCTTCCCTCGAAGGGCCTTCTTGGAGATGCACTTGAGAGCAACAAGGTGTGAGGAGCCCCTCTCCTGGGCGAGCACCACCTCAGAGAAGGCACCCCTGCCATAGAGACAGCAGAGGCAGGAAGAGAGGGGGAAGGCTGAAGAGGAGGAAGAGAGGCGAGGGAGGGGAGAGAGAGCAGGGGTGGGGAGAGAGGGAAGGGTCCAGGAGACCCTCTCCATCCCATGCCGCCCATCCCCCCACACACTTACACGTTCACCGACACACATCACATTCCCTGACACACACTCACGAGCCCAGCTTCTCCCGAATCTCGTAGACACTGCTGATGTCCTCCGTCTGTTTCTTGAGCAGCAGCATGTCTGGGGGGCAAGGGAGAGGTGGAGGGAGGCGCCCTGGGTGAGAGGCGGCCCCGTACCCCGCTCCCCGTACCCCACCTCACGCCCAGCAGTGCTTCAGCCACCCTCAGAGGCAACCTCACTCAGGAACACATGTCTCATAAGGTCCCATAACCCTCCCCCAGCCTGGGTACATCTCGCCCCTCCCCCACCGCCCAGGTCAGCACTCTCAGGTAGGACGCCTCCCTGTGAGGCCGCTGAATACACTCCTTCCACCCCCTCCCCAGATACGCAGCGGCGATCCGGAACGCCCCCACCCTGATGGCGATCAACGGTCAGCGCCCAGACACCTGCTCTCTGCCGCCACACAACCGGCAGCGCAATCAGCCGTCTTCCAGAAGGCTCCATGCACCCCCACGCAGGCCCCTCCGAGCCCATCCCCACCCACAGCGCCCGAAGGGTCCTCCCTTTCCCCCAGGCCTAGACTTGCCACTCATTGCCCAGCGCCCACAGGCTCAGGCCACCAACCAGCCCGAGATGCACCTGCGACCCCAGCGCACAGCCGCCTGCCACTGCCACAGCCACCCACGCGGCCGCCCAGGCACACTCGGCTCTCCGAGCCGCGGGGCAGGAG
Organism: Pteronotus mesoamericanus; assembly: GCF_021234165.1. Taxonomy (NCBI): domain Eukaryota; kingdom Metazoa; phylum Chordata; class Mammalia; order Chiroptera; family Mormoopidae; genus Pteronotus; species Pteronotus mesoamericanus. The sequence continues at coordinate 353,598 of NW_026555183.1, forward strand.
AAACTCCGCAGCCTGTGCCTCCAGCGTCCAGAGCTGCGTGGGCAGCGCGCGTGCGGGCCAGGGGCGCGCCGGGCGTGACAGGTGTGCGCGGGGACACACAGGGGCTACGGCGGCCACCGCCGGGGACCCTGCACGACCCTGCCAGCGTGGGCGAGCGTCCAGGAGCGCTCGCTCGGTACGGACCTGGATTGGAAGCTGCAGCGTCAACGCGCACAGTGGCAGCGGCTCAGAGCCCACAGCCCGCGCCCCGCCGGCCCCGCCCCCTCCGCGCGCGTTCACGCCGAATGCTGCCCGCCGAGCCCCCGGTGGCTGAGAGTGGCCGCGGCGCTGCAGGGCGCCTTGTAAGGCAATCTGCCGGCGGTAGTTGCCGCCTCCCTCCTCGGTCATCCACGTGGGTTCCCACCGGCTTCAGCCCCCTGGCGGCCTGGTTGGGCCGGCCCCAGGGCCTTTGCACCACTGGCGTCCGCCGTCCCGAAGTCTCTTTACCCGCATGTTGACGTGGCTTTGAGCCTCCGGGTCTCTGCTCTGTCCAGGTCATTTGATCTAAAACAGCCTCCTTCCCTAGCCCAGCCCGGCCACTGCTGCATCTGACCCCCTGGCCTGAGCCCCATCAGCACTTAGTTGGACGACAGTCACAGCCTCCTCACTGGACTTTCTCTGCCCTCTGAACCCAGCCTTAGTCTCTTTTCCCCACCTAGCAGCCTGAGCATTCCCTTTATTGAGATCATGTCATCCCTGGGCTACAATCCCACCTCACCCCCCATGGCTTTCCAAGTCACTCTAAATCAAAGCATGAGCCTTCACAGAGCCCTTAGGACTCTGTACAATTGGTCCTCCTTTCCCATCTCTATTGTGGCCTCTCTCCACCTACTTGCCCCCTTGCTCAGGCAGCTCCAGCCTACTCCAGCCACAATGGCTTCCAACTGGCCTTCACACACACCATGCATGGGGTGCGTACCATACATGGCCCTCAAACACACAAACACGCACCTGCTCCAGGGCCTTTACACTCACTGCCTCTCCGCCTGGAATGCTGTTCACTCAGATATCTGCTTGATTTGCTCCCTCACTCCACCAGGTCTCAGTTCAAATGTCACCTCTTCAAACACGCCTCCTCTGCCTAACTCCCCTGGCCCTGCCTTCAGAACACCCATCAGTTTCTGCGTCTTCCTCATCAGTTTCTGCGTCTTCCTCATCAGAGCCTCCACTCCCCAGAAGTGTCTCTGCTGATCGGGCCAGGGGAAGTGCTCAGAAAATAAGTGCTGGGTGACCAAATTCAATCCTTCAACAATTAGTGGATTCCTGCTACTCAGTCCCATACATTCTGGCGCCCTGTCCCAGGGGGCTTAGGGGGTCACCAAGGAGGGAGGGACGGGTTTCCTGGCTGGCTGTTGACAAGAGCACGTCCACACAGGCTAGAGCTGCAGGGGCTCCGTGGAGTCACAGGGTCCAGGAGTGATCTGCTGGATCCATCTTCACAGGAGTCTGCAGGCTCCTGGCATGACCCAAAGTCTTTAAGAGGGTCTACAGAGCAGGCAGGGGTTTTTAAAAATCATCTTTCCAGATCTCAACCCCCACAGGTACTCTGTCCAAAAATCAGTAAGTTTGAGAAGCACCCCCCAGTTCTTGTCCCCCGACCCCTTCCCAGTTGCCCCTTCCGGTTCATTCAAGAGGGCTCCAGGGGCCGCGGCCCTCAGCAGCACGGGCCTCACTCCCGACTGCTCATCTCTGTGAACAGGGTTTCCTTGGACTTACACCTAAAAACAGAAAAGAGGAATGGGACTGCTGGTGAGCCCCCTCTCACACTGGCAGTAAGTCCCATTTGACACAGGCTGGAGCCAATCTTACTTGTTCATTTGGCGATTATGCCAAAAGAAACATGATCAGAGATCCGTGGTCACAGGCCGTAACAAGAAATGTAACTTACACACATTCGTGTTTTGGAGAAGTACGATGGAGGAATAACCAAAAAACTGCCCATGTGGAGAAAGATGGCATGTAGAGAGACCTCTCTGAAGGGGGCAGCAAATGAAACATGGAGGCAGGAATAAAAGGGCCCGCTTCCAATGTGAGCCTGGGAAAAAAGAGCCAGCAGGCAGAATTTGAGATAGACACAGGCATCAGTTCACCAGGTGATTTTGATGCCATTGGCCTTGTGTAAAAAGTGATATCATTCCCTGACTGGTGTGGCTGAGTTGGTCGGGCGTCATCCCGCAAAATGAAAGGTCAATGGTCCTATTCCCAGTCAGAGCACACACCTGGGTTGTGGATTTGGTCAGTCAGGCACATGAGAGGCAACTGATTGATGTGTCTCTCTCAGATCAATGTTCCTCACCCTGTCTTTCTCCCTCCCTTCCCCATTCTCTAAAAATAAATAAATAAAATCTTTTTTTTTTAAGTGGTATCACAATTTTTGTTTTAACTCGGTATTTACAATACACCAGAAATTATACCCTTCACAGTTATTTAAATATCTGTTGAAATATGGTGGATGTGAACTTCAAAATGCATATGTACTGGGTCGTGGTGGTGGATAAAGAACTTCTGAAAATCCTTTCAGGTACCTCTTACAGAAAAATTAACTCCAAGTGGCTTATAGACCTAAATGTAAAATGTCAAGCTTCTAGGAGAAAACACAGGAGAAATTCAGTCTTACCTTGGCTTGGTGATGAGTTTTTAAATACAATATGAAAAGCATGGTTGATGAAAGAAAAAAAAGATAAAAATTGGACCGTATCAAACGTTTAAATGTTTGCTCTGTGAACAACACTGGTAAGAGAAAGAGAAGACAAGCCACAAGCTGGGGGAAATTCTCTGCAAAACACATATCTCATAAAGGACAGGTATTCAAAATATACATGGAACGCCTAAAACCCAACAATAACAAAACAAACAACTAAACAATTAAAAATTAAAAACAATTAAAAACGGGCAGCTCTGGCCAGCATGACTCAGTTGGTTGGAGCATTGTCCCTTAACCAAAGGGTCAAGGTTTGATTACAGGGCAGGGCACATGCCCAAGTTGGGGGCTTAATCACCATTGGGGGGCATGTAGGAGGCAGCTGATCATTGTTTCTCTCGCATCAATGTTTCTCTCTCTCCTTTCCCCTCTCTCTTGAATGAAAATAAAATAAACCTTAAAAAAAAATGGGCAAAAGATCTGAACAGACATGTCACCAAAGAAAAAATAAAAGGGCAAATAAGCATACGAAAAGATGCTTCACATGGTTTGTCACTAGGGAATAGCAAATTAAAACAAGATAACACTACAGCCCTGGCTGGTGTGGCTCAGTGGACTGAGCTCCGGCCTGCAAACGGAAAAGTCACCGGTTCGATTCCCAAGCAGGGCACATGCCTGGGTTGCGGGCCAGGTCCCCAAGTTGGTGGTGTGTGAGAGGCAACTGATTGATGTTTCTCTCCCTCCCTTCCTTCTCTAAAAATAAATAAATAAAATCTTTAAAAAAGAAGAAAGAAAACAAGATACCACTACATACCTATGAGAATCGCCAAAATCCCAACACTGATAACACCAAATGCCGGCAAGGATGTGGAGCAACAGGAACCCTCATTTATTTTATTTTTAATCATCACCTGAGGATATGTTCATTGATTTGTGAGAGAGAGAGAGATTGAGATGTGAGAAACATCGATCAGTTGCCTCCCATTCATGCCACCATCCGGGATCAAACCCATAACCTTTTTGGTGTATGGGATGATGCTCCAACCAATTGAGTAATCAGTCCAGGGTGGAACCCTCATTTATTGCTGGTGGGAATGCAAAATAACGGGAATACAGTCACTTTGGAAGACAGTTTGGTGGTTTCTTACAAAACTAAATATACACGATTTAACTATTGTACTCCTTGGTATTTACCCAGAGGGGTGGAAAACACGTCCACAAAAAAAACCTGCACCTGGATGTTTATCACAGCTTTATTCATAATCAACAAAAAGTGGAAGCAACTGAGATGTCTGTCCTGCAGGTTAATGGATAAACTCTGGTACATCCAGACAATGATATATTATTCAATTATAAAGAGAAAAGAGCTTTGAAGCCATGAAAAGACACGAATTAATATTAAATATATATTGCTAAGTGAAAGAAGGCAGTCTGAAAAAGGCTACATACTGTATGAGGTCTGTCCAGAGGGTATCCAGCCATGTAATGTGAAAAAGAGACATTTATTCAAGAAGATACAAGATGCAAGAAAAATTGTACATAGGACAATGACACTTCAGTCCCCTTCAAAGTGGGCACCTTGGGACCTCACACAGTTCTCCCAATCGCCATCAGCCGCCACATCGTGTTTTCCTGAGTTTCATCGACGGTCTGAAATCTCTTCCCTTTCAAAGGTAATTTTAGTTTTGGGAAAAGCCAGAAATCACAGAGCGCCAAATCTGGGCTATGGGGGGCGGGGGGCGGGGGTTGAGTCATCTGGGTGATTTGATGTTTCACCAAAACGCTCTGCATGAGATGTGATGCATGAGTGGGCACATTGCCGTGATGAAGCTGTCAATCACCATTTGCCCATAGCTTTGGCCTTATGAATCATCTGAATAGTTTCCAAAGAGGAATGTTCAAGCTTAATGCAAAATTTGGTGCAGGTTCATTTCTCTACTCGTTCAATCATTGTAAATGAGATGGCCACACGGTACACATGCTCACTCAATGGCATCTGTCGCTCCGACTGACGAGTGAAGTTGTCATTGTTCACACATGCGCATTCCTATCCACTCTCCTTGGCTGCCAGGTTACATTGATGTTGCGCAGTAACAGATCCGTGGTTGCCAGGATTTTAAGGAGGGAAGTAGTGTTTGACTAAGGGAAGCCCAGGGGTGATTAGGGCAATGAAACTACTCTCTATGATGATGTAATGGTGGATACGTGACTCTCTGCACATGTCAAAACCCAGAGAACTGTACAGCAGAAAGAACGAATCTTAACATATACAAAATTAAAAATAATACTTCAGGAAGCTGGGGGATCCCAAGAAGGACTGCAGCCTATGATCAAAGAATCTATGTGCATTACAAATATACGAAAGTGAAGACGGTGGCACAGGTAAACATGGCTGGTCTCCTCACATAACCACATCAAAATTACAACTAAACGACTGAACAACCATCACTCAGAACCATCAAAAGTCAAGTCGAATGGGTGTCTGACAACTACAGAATTAGAGAAACCACATCCAAACAGACTGGTAGGAGGGGTAGAGACATGGAATGGGCTGCTCCCACACCCATGAGGGGTGGATAAACATTTGTGATGGATAAAAATATGGGAGGGTTAACTTGGGAGCAAGGAGTCCCAGCCCCACACCAGGCCCGCCAGCCCAGGGTTCTAGTGCCGGGAAAGTAAGTCCGCATAACTTATGGCTGCAAAACACAAGTGGAGACTGAGTGAAGGGAAGAAACTTCTGGAGTCCCAAGCAGTTCCTCTTAAAAAACCCACATACGGACTTAGTCAGACTCACTTCCTCTGAACTCTGGCACCGGGGTAGCAGCTTGAAAGGGAGCAAACTGAAAGGGAGCAGCGGCATAAAGAGAGGAACTGAAGTGTCTGCCATAAAGGCGAGAGGTGGGGGACAGCTTTCTCCCAGGTGGAAAGGTGGGCAGAGGCCATTGTCCCTTTTCTGAACCATCCCCTCACAGAGCCACAGAACAGGCAGGTGGGTGCCATATCTGAGACTCCCCCAACCTGGCTAACACTGTTTGCCTGGCCCTGAAATCCCCTGAGGCTCTGTCCCACCCAACTTACGGGCCAACCCAACCTGTTAACAGTGGCTTTTCCATATGAATGGCTGGCCTTGTTCACGCTTCAAAACTCCGTAAAACCTCTCAAACAAGCAATAACAGGCCTCCGTGAGCCCCCAGACCCCGTAATTCTTGCTAAGTGGCCCCATGCCTGGCACTAGCAACAGCCAGCCTAGATTCATAACTTGGCTTCACGTGGGAACCTCTAAGCTCAGCACAAGTAGCAGCCATCTCAGGTTGCTCTACAGCTCATGCAGGGTGGCCCTGGGCAGAACACAGGTAGGGGCTGACCCTGGCTTGTACCACCTGGAAAACCCCAGAGCCTGCTCATCCAGGAGACAGCTACAGACCATGTCAGAGCACCCCCACCCTGGCCCTGCACAGCTCATCCTCCACAGAGGGTGGAGGTTGGTGGTCAGTGGTCACAGCCAGTCCTTGCAGCTGACAGGCCTGGGTAAAGCCCTCCCACTGACCTGCCAACAGCAACCAAGGCTCAACTAACTACAAGAGGAGGGTGTACTCAGCCCACACGGAGGGCGCACCTTGAGTACAAGGCTTAGGTGAAGGGGAGGCTGCCACTAGAGCCTACATTAGGCCACGCTACTAAGACATGAGTCAAAGCAGCTCTACCTAATACATAGGAACAAACACAGGGAGGCTGCCACAATGAGGAGAGAGAGAGAAACACGGTCCAAGCGAAAGAACAGATCAAAACTCCAGAAAAAGAGCTAAACAAAATGGAGATGAACAATCTATCAGATGCAGAGTTCAAAATACAGGTTATAAGGACGCTCAAGGAACTTAGTGTGGACCTCAGCAGCATAAAAAAGATCCAGTCGGAAATGAAGGATACGCTCATTGAAATAAAGAACAATTTGCAAAGAAACGACAGTAGAGTGGATGAAGCCAAGAATCAAATCAATGATTTGGAACATAAGGAAGAAAAAAACAACCAATCAGAGCAACAAGAAGAAGAAAAAAGCCAAAAGAACGAGGACAGTATAAGCAGTCTCTGGGACAACTTCGAGCATTCCAACATTAACATCATAGGGGAGCCAGAAGGAGAAGAGAGCGAGCAAGAAATTGGAAATCTAGTTGAAAAAACAATGAAAGAAAACTTCCCTCATTTGGCGAAGGAAATAGACGTGCAAGTCCAGGAAGCACAGAGTCCCAAACGAGATGGATGCAAAGAGGCCCCCTCCAAGACACAACATAATTAAAATGACAAAGGTTAAAGATAAAGAGAGAATCTTAAAATTCAGCAAAAGAAGTTAGTTACCTATAGGGGAGTTCCTGTAAGACTGTCAGCTGATTCCTCAAAAGAAACTTTGCAGGCTAGAAGGGACTGGCAAGAAATAGCCAAAGTCATGAAAAGCAGGGACCTACAGCCAAGATTGCTCTCCCCAGCAAAGCTAACGTTTAGAATCAAAGGGCACATGAAGAGCTTTCCAGACAAGAAAAAACTAAAGGAGTTCATCATCACCGAACCATTATTATATGAAATGTTAAAGGGACTTATTTAAGAAAAAGAAGATCAAAACTATGAACAATAAAATGGCAATAAACACATACCTATCAAAAATTGAATCTAAAAAACAAACTAAACGAACCAGAAGAACAGAGACAGAATCATGGATACGGAGAGTGTTTTGATAGTGGCCAGATGGGAGGGGGTTGTAGGAGAATGGATGAGGAGGTGAGGGGATTATGGAGTACAAATAGGTAATCACAGAATAGCCATGGGGATGTCAAGTACAGTATAGGAAATGGAGTAGCCAAAGAACCTATATGCGTGGCCCATGGACGTGAACAATGGTGTGGGGATTGCCTGAGGGAGTGGGGGAGGTGCTGGGTGGAGGGGACAAAAGGGGAAAATTTGGGACAACTGTAATAGCATAATCAATAAAATATAATTTAAAAAAAGAAAAAATAATAAAACTATTCAGAAATAAAAATTGTATTTAAAACATAAAAACAAATTTACAAATCCTTTCAGGAGACTGTGCAGATAAGCACAGCTGGCGAACAAGGAGTGCTGTGCATGGGCGGGGGTCAGGTTGCCCCTTCTGAGACCCCAGCCTCGGTAGGTGGCCTGGCGCCATCCTTCCCTCCTCAGCTGTTGGAAGCACAAAGCGCTTCAAGGTGGACTCCAGCCTTCCCTTTGTTCCCAGCCCATCCTAATTGCGAAGCTTCTTGAACAGGCAGCCTGAGCGGAGGAGTACCTCCCTCATCCCACCGGACAGCCCTCTAGCTGCCCAAGTCTTCCCGGGGTTAACCCTTGCCCCAGGGCAGGGCGCCCTCCCACCCAGTCCACTCTGCGGTCCACCCGGTGGGGCCTGTAGCCCCCGTCGCTGCAGGCACTGGGTCCAATTTCCAGGCCTCCCTGGACAATAGGAGCTCTCCTTCCAGTGCTCCCCTCCTCCCCTCGCCCTCCTCCTGGGCTCCTAATCCACCCTCGCCCCACTCCCCACTGGCCTCCGAAAGGCTGACCAGCATGGCTGCCGCCTGGAGAACACTTTGCTTCTCACCCATGAGTGAGAAGCTTCTCATTCAGTACACAGCCCACACTTAAGAACAGGAGGTTACGCTCTCTCTTTGGAGCTGGGCAAGTATCTACACGCATCTCACCTCCTCTGCACGTGCTCCAGAACCGGCCTCACAGGGCCATGAACACAAGGACCTGACAGGACAAGCAGAGGCTTAGCCGGGGCTGGCAGGGTCAGCCTCCCAGCCCTCAGCTGGGGTCCTGGGGCGTCCACCCCACTCCTCCCCAGCAGCGGCTGCCGGGGTGGGGGGTTGGCAAGATACACCTTCCCAAAGTACTGAGAACACTGGAAATCCCTCTGCCTTTGTTTTGCTCGGATGCCCAGCACCCCATGGGAACTACCCCAGGAACACTGTAGTTTGGCTGCTCCCACAGGCTGTGCAGGTCAGCACACCAGAAGCCAGTATTATGGCCTCCAGCTCCCGCTTTGGGAAACTCTGGCCTAAGCATCCAGCCTGAGAGGATGGGTTCTTGAACGTCAAGCACCACGCAAGCCCAGCTGCCCTGGCTGGGCACTAGTGCAGGCTTGGGTCAGAGGACCTCCTTGCCTTCCTCTCTAGCCTCCTGGAACAGGTGGCGGCTGAGCTGAGTCTTACAGGATCAGAGAGGGGTCAACAAAGAAGAGGGGCCCCAGGAAGTGGGCTCCTGCAAGGGCCAAGGGCAAAGGGCAGGGGAGGCAGCACTCTTCAGTGCTGGGGAGCCCGCGGGCCAGCTGGTGCCCCATCTTGTCGCCCTGAAGAGGAATTGAGCTTGATTTCCAGTGTGAAGAAACGTCTTAAAAGGAGCAGGTGAGGAGGTGCTGCTAGGAGAAGCACACAGTGCATGGGCCTCGAGGAGGAGGCCACTGTGGGGTCCGAGAGAGCCAGGGGTGCGGTGACGTCGCCTGCCTGAGGAAGACTGGGGGAGGGGGAGGAGGAGGGAGGGAAGGTGTGGCCCGGTCTGGTCTGGCGGCCTGTTGCACCCCGCCCCCAGATGAGGAGGCCCCTGCTCCAGCGTCTGGAGACACCCTTTCAAGGCAGCAGCCCCTGAAGCAGTGGGAGCCTCGTCCACAGGAGTCCCAGAGCTCACACAAGCCAGCGTCAGCAGCCACCACAGCCGAGCCACCTCTCTCTCGGCCTCTGACCCCACAGAGGCAAGGGAAGCCACAGGTGGCAGCTCCCTCACGTTCCCGCCTCCGCTCCCGAGTAGAGTGGAGGAGACCCCCATTCTTGGCTTCCTGGGGCCTTCTCAGTCTCCCTCCACCTTGCTCTTTTTTTACCTGGAGAACTCCTGGAAGCTGTGGCCACTTCCCCAAAGCGCCATCAGCTGGCCCATGTCCTTCTCCAGCCACTGCTCTCTCTCCCCACCACGCTTTTTGGACAAGTGTGATCTTCAATTTTTGAGTCACCTGCACCCGGACATGTCCTCACTTCCCCCTGCTTCTCCCTGTGCTGTCTGGCTTCTGCCCGAGCGTCTCCATCCAAGCAGCCCTCACCCAGGGGGCCAGTTTCTCCAGGCCATCTATGGATTACGTACTTCTTTGTCTCCAGACCAGCTTCAGTCCTAGGCTGAAGAAGATTCATGTCAGGGGCTTCTGATCAAGCAGTGTGACCCTGCCAGCTCAAGGGTATCCAAGCCCCCCTCAATCCCCCCATCCCCCCCCCATCCAGCCAGCCTGGGTGGGGATGTTGCCCCTCCCTCACCTAGCAGGCTTAATCTGGCTCCAGCGAGAATTGCTTTTCTTCTTAAAGCCAGCGGATGGCTGAGGGTTTAGCTTAACAGGATGAGCCATCTGGGGACTGCACTGAGGCAATCAGGGAGCCTGGGACTTGGGGAGGGGGCACCCTTCACATACCTGGCCATTCCAATGATCCCTTCCTTCCCCACCCCACGGCTGCTCTTGGCCCTGGAAAATTCCAAACAGGCTGCTCAGCTGCCAGTGGAGAGGCAGCTGAACAACCTTGCTCTTTCTGAGGAGGCCTGGAGGTCCCTGGGGAAAGGAGTGCCTAGAGTGGGGAGCTGGGACCTCCCAGCTGAGGCCTGGAGGAAGGGTCTGTGTACCCACTGGGCGCCAGGGGGCAGCCGTAATAGATTCCTACCTGAGTCTCTAGCAGCTCTGACAGGGATGGGGGGCAGCAGGGGTCCCTACCACCCCCTACCTTGGTGACAAAATGTAACCTAGTGCCTCAGCCAGGCGGGCTCCACTCCGTCCCCTTAAAGATTTGTAGAGACCTGTCACCCCAAACAATGGGATGGGACCCTGACCTCCAGGTTCTAGGGCTGCACCCCTTGGGAAGGGCTGAATTCCAGGAGAAGGCAGGGTGCTGCCTGCGGCAAAACCCCACAGTACACCTAGAGGGAGACACCCCCATCCCCAGCCTTTCCCTTGTGGCCAGCTGAGCCCAGCCCTTCAGGAGACTAGGCACCCGGCACCTCCTCTAGTGCCCAACACTGCCCCAGCCACAGATGAGAGTCAGAGAAAGGCCAGAGATGGGACAGGCTGGAAGGAGGGGGAGAAGAAGAAAAAGGGCTAAGGATGGTTGAAAGGCTGCCAGGGAAGCAGCTCTCCTACAACTGGAAAGGGCAGGTTAGGATTGACGATCTGGGCAGGGGTAGGCCCAGATGAGCCTGGGGTCAGGGGCGGTTCGACCTCTGGGGAGGATGTGCTGCTGGGTGCCCTAGGTAGCAGCCATCCTGCTTCCCGCTGGAGCGGCGTCTCCTCCTCGTGGGGAGGGCGGGAGGAGGTGGGCGGAGTGACGGGGAGGGCCGGAGGGAGGGATGGAGGAGGGGGGAGGGAGAGCGGCTGGGTCGTGGGGGGGGTGGGGCGACAGTGACGTCACCCCGGAGTCGGTTCTTAAGCGGCAGCCGGTCAGGCCGAGGAGAAGAGGGACGGTCCGAGCGCAGTGGCAAGTCGCTGAGTCCGCCGCGGCCCGGAGAGCGGCTGGAGCCGCCGCCGCCGGGAAAAAGGGGTGAGCGCTCCCGGGCCGCCGCTTCCGCCTGAGCCGGACCCGCCTGAGCCAGAGCCGCAGGCGAACTAGGCAGTCGGGCGGGCCCGGGCCGGGGCGGGGGGCGCGGGCCGCAAGCCCATGCTCCGGCCGCCGCTTGCAGACAGTGGGCTCCCAATGCCGCCCGCGCCCCGCTAGGCTAAGCGTCGGGCCGGGCGAGCCGCCGCCGCCGCCGCCGCCGCCCGTATCGCGGGCAGGAGCCTCGGGAGCCGCCGCCGCCACCCGAATCGCGGGCAGGAGCCTTGGGAGCCGCCGCCGCCGCCCGGCCGGGCCCCGCCGCCGCCCGCGCGCCCCCGGGCCCCCGACACACATGAGATTCTTCAGGCTCACTTTCAAGTGCTTCGTGGACTGCTTCTGACCGCGCCGCCTGTCCGCCCCGCACCCCGCCCGCCGCCCGCCCGCCCGCCGCCCCGACTCCGGCCCGGCCGCCCCCGGCCGGCCCGCGCCTTCGGGGTCCCCAAGCAGCCGGCGCCCCTCGCCGCCCGTCCCCCGGCCCGGCTGCGCCGCCCTCTGGGACCATGGCGAAGAAGAGCGCCGAGAACGGCATCTACAGCGTGTCTGGAGACGACAAGAAGGGTCCGCTGATCGAGCCCGTGCCCGACGGGGCCCCGGCCAAGGGCGATGGCCCCGCGGGCCTGGGGGCGCCTGGCGGCCGCCTAGCCGTACCTCCGCGCGAGACCTGGACGCGCCAGATGGACTTCATCATGTCGTGCGTGGGCTTCGCAGTGGGCTTGGGCAACGTGTGGCGCTTCCCCTACCTGTGCTACAAGAACGGCGGAGGTGAGCGCCCCCGCTCCTCCGCACCATGGACCCTTCCCCGCCCGCCGCCCGCCCCATCAGGGCACACGGGCGAAGTCCAGGGGGTGGGGAGGGCCCCCAGGACGGTCGGGGGCCAGGGGGCCGCCCCTCGCCGGCCGTTGCCACTCGGTGGCCCAGCCTGGCAGCGTCCACCCCAGGCCAGTCATGTGCCTGGCAGTGTGTGGGGGGAGGGGGCCGGCGAGCCTCTGGCCCAAGCCGCGGGGCTGCCCCCTCATACTCCTTGCGCTCCGGGATTGGCCACTGAGGTGGGAAGGCGAGGCCTGCCCCCTGGGGGGGGCTCCCAGAGGTGAGGAGCCCTGGCTGCCTCAGCTGGTCAGGCACACAAGTGGCACATTGTGTGGGCCCCCCACGTGTGCACACACGAACACACACACACACAATGGGCCACTCTGTCCCTCCCACTCCCCTCCCTTCCCCTCTCTTTCCTTCCCCTCTCTTCTCTTCCCCTCTCCCCCCTGCCCTCCCCTCCTCACCCTCCCCTCTAGCCTGGGCCTGGAACACTGGGTGCCTGAGCCAGGCTTGGGAAGCCTGCGGCCTGGGCTGCCTGGCGCCGCCGCTGGACACGCTGCATGCACACCCCATGCCTGCTTGCCGGCCCCAGCCCAGCTTAGCAACTGTGATGGGCACGCATGTCCTGTGTGCAACTGCAAAGCAGCACCGGGGTTGGTGGGAAGCCGCAGTGACTGGGTGATGGGTGGGAAACTGAGGCCCGGAGTGAAGGCCGTTGCCCAAGGTCACGCACAGCAAGGATGCTGGGACCAAGAGCCAGGCAAACTGCAGTGAAGCCCATCTTCTCACCAGTGGAGAGGACTGGGCCGAGGGCAAGGGTAGCGGGCCTGTGGAGGAGGGAGGAGTGCACAGGAGCTACTGGGGCCCAGCTCCCTTCACCCCCCACCGCTGTCCTGTGGTCTCTGACCCTGCCCTGCATACTGCCTCCAGAGCCAGGTGGCCTCCACCGTGATGTCTCCCTATGTCCTTGCTCACTGACGTTTTTAGACACTCCCACACCCACCCACTGTCAGAAGACTGCCACCCACCCACCCTCTTCCACGGACCTTCCCACACGTAGGCCAGTGTGTGGGTACAGGGAAGGCAGGGCCTCCCTGCCTCCACCCCAGCCGGGCAGGCCCCCAGGCCTAAGTGCCAGTCATAGCACACACGCGTACATGTATGCACATGCCCTCGCCGCCTTTCCTTCCTGTACTGCCTGGCAAGCATGGATGGTGACACGAGGGATGGCTTGTATAGGCAAGCATACGTGCCCTCCATGCCCGTTAGGTCACTCTAGGCGACCATGCAGGCAGAAGCCTATGGGCATAGGGCACCTCCGCCCAGCTCAGGGAGCTGGGCCACAGCCCCCACAAACACTCCAGCACCGCCCCCCCCCACACCGAAGGCTGTTCACTTCGGGCCTCTGAGTCAGTGACCACCTCCTGCACTGATTCACCCAGTGGGAAGTTATGATGGGGCTGGGGTGGAGTCCAGACCTGGGACTCCACCCTGGCCTCCCAGGGCCTCTTGAAAGTTGTGCTGGCTACAAGCCTACACAGCCTGGTTGTGGAGTTTGGGTTAAGTCCCTGGCATGTGTGTCCTCCCTCAGGTGTGTTCCTTATTCCCTACATCCTGATCGCCCTGATCGGAGGAATCCCCATTTTCTTCTTGGAGATCTCACTGGGCCAGTTCATGAAGGCCGGCAGCATCAATGTCTGGAACATCTGCCCCCTGTTCAAAGGTGAGCAGCCCCAGGCCAGCCCCTCCCTCTCTGCCCTCTCCCTCAGGGACCCTTTCCCTCTACCAAGGCTGGCACCCACTTGAGAAATCTCATCCTGTCCAAGCACCAGGCCATTGATGGCCCCCAAGTTATGAGGGGGAAGCTGGAGACCATGCAGACCACCCGGTGACCTTAGGCAGGCTGGGGCTGGAGTGGGGGTTTGGGCCTCTCCACCGGGGCGATCAGGCCCAGCAAGGCAGGGAACAGACCCTGCTAAGCACACTCGGCTCACTGGGGCTGAGTGGAGGGTGGCTGGGTACAGGAGACAATGGTGACAGAAGCTGCCAGTGCCCAGCCCTCCCAAGGTGAAAGGGCCAGGCCAAGGAGCCGGGACAGGAGCCATTGAAAGTTCAGGGTCTGAATAGAAGTAAAGCCACCTTAGAGCCTTTTCTGTGTGGACAGTGTTCCCATCATCTCTCACAGCCCTAGGAGGTGGGTATTGCTTTTATTGTCCCTGAGGAGGCTGGGACATAGAGGCGAAGTGACTGGCTAAGGTTGCCTGCTGAGTGGGTGACTGTCTCCCACGCTGCCCAAGGTCACCAGAAAGCCCTCCGAGCTGCTGAGCACTGGAGGCCACCGGGGGGGCCAGGTGGATGCTTGGCCCTCCCTCAACTGCTGTGGTGACAGTGGGGCCCAAGAGAACGGGCAGGTGTGTGAGGTTAGGTAATCAATAGGACTTCATGCTCAGATAGGGGCAAGCCGGGAAGGGCTCTGCCTTGGGTCCGGGGAAGATGCAGGAGGTGAGCCCATGAGCGAGGGCTGATTTTTGGCCAGGGACCGACTGGGGAGTTAGCCCAGCATTGGTTAGCCCAGCCCAGTATATAGTTCAGGGGGCTCCGGCCAGAGCACAACAGAGAAGGACCTGGGGGGATGGATGGTGAGGAGGGGGAGGACAGCAGATGCGGGGAGTAGGATGTCGGAGGGGGCAGCGGAAAGCTGGCCAGAGAAGAACTTGCACAGAAACTGTCTTCCTCCTAGGCCTGGGCTACGCCTCCATGGTGATTGTCTTCTACTGCAACACCTACTACATCATGGTGCTGGCCTGGGGCTTCTACTACCTGGTGAAGTCCTTCACCACCACGTTGCCCTGGGCCACGTGCGGCCATACCTGGAACACTCCTGACTGCGTGGAGATCTTCCACCATGAAGACTGTGCCAACGCCAGCCTGGCCAACCTCACATGTGACCAGCTTGCTGACCGCCGGTCCCCCGTCATTGAGTTCTGGGAGTGAGTCAGGCACCTCTGGGCCAGGCCCAGCCTATTCCTCTCTCTGGGCTCCACCCGAGTCCACATGGGTTGGTTGGGGCCCAGCCCTGGGGGATTCCCAGCAGGCGTCACTCCTGGGCCCTGCCTATCCTCAGGGACCCCCAGCCCAGTGCCTGGGGGAGCCAGGATGGATGGGCCTTGCTCCTTCAGCACCATTTCTCAATTCGGGCTCTGTCACTCCTGGTGCCTGCAGCCTTGGGGAGCGGGGGTGGCTGCCAACCCCACCGCCTCCGCCCTGTGGCTCCCAGGGCCCAGGCACACACACACTGTGATGTGTCCAGGGTTCAGGCTTGGGCTGGCCCAGCCCGGGGCCTCAGGAGTGGCCACCCCTGGGACAGCTACCAGTTCCTTTCCCCTCTGCTGGCTCAGCCCTCATGGCCTCTCCCTTCCCCCAGGAACAAAGTCTTGCGGCTCTCCAGGGGGCTGGAGGTACCAGGGGCCCTCAACTGGGAGGTGACCCTGTGTCTGCTGGCCTGCTGGGTGCTGGTCTACTTCTGTGTCTGGAAGGGGGTCAAGTCAACAGGAAAGGTACAGCTGGAGGCGGGCAGGGCTGGGGGTGACAGCAGGGCTAGGGGGCAGCATTGCCTGGGGAAGTCTCTGACAGGAACCACTGTTGCAACAGGAGGTGACTGGGTTAGGGCCAGGGCCTGAGCCCGCGGAGGGGGCAAATACTTAAGTGCAGGCCACTTGATTCCCCACCCCGTGGCTTTGTAGTCATCCCCACCCTCCAAGTCCAGGTCTTGCAGCCTTTGGTCCTGAGGGGGAAAGGCCCAGGCAGCAGCGGCCCCTTCTCTGTGTTGGGCATCCCCATCCCCTCCCCCCCTCTCAGTTCCTCCCTGTTCCTCCCTCACCTTCTGAGTCCCTCTGGTCCGTCTGTGTGGACCTGCTCTATGGATCTATCTTTTGCCTGTCTGTCCAACCCAGGATCGAGGCTAGACACATGCCTTCCCCAGAGGCTCTGTCAGGTTTGGGAGACAAATGTGTGAACAGACGCGTAATAAGACTGTGCTGAGGGCTGTGAGGCATGGCCAGGTCCCTGGAGGGCTGGCTCATTCCTCAGCAGGGTCTGAAGAGCAGCCGCTTGCCATGCTGGCAGCCCCGCTTGGATGGAAGGCAGAGGCCTTTGCTGTCTGTCTCACTCTTGCCTCTGCCTCTGGCTGGCCCACTTCTAATCCGAGCTACCAAGGACCCCACCTCTCTGCAGAGGATGACCTGGAGTCAGGGACACAGGATGCACTGGACCTGCCCCCAGGCTGCTGTCCCACTCTCTGCCCAGGGAGGGCCTACCTCCCTCCTCCCTATGCAGCTGACCTGTTTGCCATGGGGCTGCTAATGCTGCAGCCAAGCACCTGGCTTCCTTTGGAAGGAGCCATGGCTCTGAAGAGTACAAGGGGGGCTGCTGGCCAGCCACATTCCTTACCTCTGAACACACTATCCGGTGTCAGGGGACTGTGGCCTGACCTGCTCAGGCTGCTCAGGCTGGGGGACTCTAAAGGGGAGGTGGGTGCTGCAGGGCCCTTCTGAGCAGCCTGCTCCACCCCCCCCCCGCCCCAGATTGTGTACTTCACCGCTACGTTCCCCTACGTGGTCCTTGTTGTGCTGCTGGTGCGTGGAGTGCTGCTGCCTGGCGCCTTGGACGGCATCATCTACTATCTCAAGCCTGACTGGTCGAAGCTGGGGTCCCCTCAGGTGAGGTCGACCTGGTGGGAGGTAGACAAGGGGGCCTGCCCAACAGGGCCCCTCACATCTACAATTTCCTGGCCCATCTCCAGGTATGGATAGATGCTGGGACCCAGATTTTCTTCTCTTACGCCATTGGCCTAGGGGCCCTCACGGCCCTCGGCAGCTACAATCGCTTCAACAACAACTGCTACAAGTAGGAACCCCCGCCCTGCCCTCCTGCTCTGTCCGCCCATGGGCAGCAAGCAGGCAACCTAACCAGCACCCATGGTCCCCTCTGCCCCCAGGGACGCCATCATCCTTGCGCTCATCAACAGCGGGACCAGCTTCTTCGCTGGCTTTGTGGTCTTCTCCATCCTGGGCTTCATGGCTACAGAGCAGGGCGTGCATATCTCCAAGGTGGCAGAGTCAGGTAAAGATCCCTGGGCCCCAGCCCGGCCTCCAGAACAGCAAGTGCTATCCCAGCGCTATCCCATGTGTAGGAGCACACACGCAAATTGACATTCTGAGAAATAAAATTCAAACTCAACTTGTCACATTGCTCTGGGCCAGCGGCAGGCCTAGATGAGCAACTGCAAGGCACAGCTGTTCTGGCCAGCTTAGGGCTGAAGCCTCATGGGCCAGGCCACATGGATCCTTGAGCCCCAGGCCATCCATTCCAAGGGGCCTCAGAGTATGGTCTCATATTTTCCAGTGTTGCAGAGGGAAAGAAAAGTCTAGGGTCAATGGTGACCGGAAGCCTGAACCAGACACACCAATCCTATGGGTAGAAGTCTGCTGAGCGCCTGCAGGAGCCTTCTGGCCCCTGGTGCGGCACACCCACAGGGGGCTTGAGCCGCGCAGCAGTGCCTCGACATGAGGGGGAAGGCCCTCAGCTGCAGGGTGCTCTGGCGTCATCCCCTGTTCTGGCACCAAGGAGAAGGGGTGGGGGTGGGGGGAAAGTGGGCATAGGCTGCAGGTGTCCACATCCTGCCCCTTTCCCCCTTAGGGCCCGGCCTGGCCTTCATCGCTTACCCCCGGGCAGTCACGCTGATGCCTGTGGCCCCGCTCTGGGCTGCCCTGTTCTTCTTCATGCTGCTGCTGCTGGGCCTTGACAGCCAGGTTTGCAGGCGAGGGGAATAGGAAAGAGGGGGCTGCAGGTGTGCAGGGGGGATAAGACAGAGGGAGCTGTGAGGGTGAAGGGGCTGACGGGTAGGGAAGGGGCATGGCCTGAGCACCTGGCCACAGTTTGTAGGTGTGGAAGGCTTCATCACAGGCCTGCTGGACCTCCTCCCGGCCTCCTACTACTTCCGTTTCCAAAGGGAGATCTCCGTGGCTCTCTGCTGTGCTCTCTGCTTTGTCATCGACCTCTCCATGGTGACGGATGTGAGTGGGGGCTGGGTGAGGGCTGGGTGAGGGCTGCTGCCTCTGGCCCTTGGCCACCACCTGCACCTGCTCTGACCTGGCTCTGTCCCCAGGGCGGGATGTATGTCTTCCAGCTGTTTGACTACTACTCGGCCAGTGGCACAACCCTGCTCTGGCAGGCCTTCTGGGAGTGTGTGGTGGTCGCCTGGGTATATGGTAGGTCTGGGCCAAGGGGTCAAGTGGGGCTATGGCTTGGAGCAGGGGTGGCGAGTCTCCAGCTCCGGCCCTCCTGCCTCACCTCACCCCAGGAGCTGACCGCTTCATGGACGACGTGGCCTGCATGATTGGGTATCGGCCTTGCCCCTGGATGAAATGGTGCTGGTCCTTCTTCACCCCACTGGTCTGCATGGTAAGGGCCAGAGAGGCTGGACTGGGTTGGGTGGGGCACCTCGGGCCACTGGCTGATTGCAGATTCTCTCTGTAGGGTATCTTTGTCTTCAATGCTGTGTACTCCGAGCCACTGGTCTACAACAACACCTACGTGTACCCATGGTGGGGCGAGGCCATGGGCTGGGGCCTCGCGCTCTCCTCCATGCTGTGTGTGCCCCTCCACTTGCTGGGCCGCCTCCTCACGGCCAAGGGGACCATGGCTGAGGTCAGTTTCCCAACACTGCCCCTCCCTTCTATTGGGCCAAAGTCTTACCGCTAGACTGTCCGTTCCACACACCAGGATGGGCCATTGTATCGGAAGCCTCCGGGCCAGCTGGATGAAAGGACAGCTGGCCCTCCAGGGCCTTGGGTCGTGGCAGGGGGAGAAGCCTGTTGCTAGCTTCCATTACCACAGCCACTCCACCTTGTCTCCCTGGTACAGGGAGTGGGGCCTGGTCGGTGTCCCGGGAGGAGCGGCCCTGGGCCCTGAGTTGGTGGTAGGTGGTGGTAGTGGAAAGAGGCCAAGGACAAGCAGGTGCCCCTCCCTAGGGGCTCACCCTGTCCCTTTCTCCTGCAGCGCTGGCAGCACCTGACACAGCCTGTCTGGGGCCTCCACCACTTGGAGTACAGAGCTCAGGACTTGGAGGTCAGGGGCCTGACCACCCTGACCCCAGTGGCCGAGAGCAGCAAGGTGGTGGTGGTAGAGAGCGTCATGTGACAGGCAGCCGGCTCCCAGTGCCAGCTCTCCCTCTTGTAGCCATAGCAGCCCCTGCTTTAGAGCCCCCAACCCCTCCAGGGGGCTTGCCTTTCCCTGACACTTTTGGGGTCTGCCTGGGGGGAGGGGAGGAAGCACCATGAGTGCTTATAACTAAAATAACTTTTTCCATTTTTAATAAAATGCCAAAAATACCACAACCCACCAAAAATAGATGCCTCCCCCCACCAACCAAGCTGGTGCCCACACTGCTTCCCAGGCCCTGCCACTTGCCCTCCCCCTAGTGCACGCTGCCTCTCTAGGCTCTGCCCAACACGCCCTTGGGTAGCCTCTCACCCCAGAGGCAGCTTGGGGAACAGGAGAACAGGAGAGGGGAGGAAGGGGAGGGAGGAGCAGCAGAACCAAGGTGAGTATTTCAACTGGGCTAGACCCCTCTCCCCATCCCTACTCTAGAAGCTTAGAGAGCCAGCCAGCAATGGAACCTTCTGGTTCCTGCGCCAATTGCCACCAATATCAATTGTGTGAGCTTGTGTATGAGTGCATGTGTGCGTGAATATGTAGGGCATATATAGATCTCTATCTCTTAGCAAAGGTGAATACCAGGTGTAAACTGTGCCTGTGGGCAAATGAGGCTTGTATTTTGCACATTTTATAAAAACTTGAGGAGAGAGATTTCTGCTTGTATATTTCTAAAGAGAAAACAGCCCCGAGGTCCCTCTCCTTGCCACTCCCCAGTCCCTTTTAGCCCCTCCTCATTCCTCTGCCCCAGCCAAGGAGTGTGACTTTATAGATCTAATTTTCATAGGCAAAACAAGAGCTTCAAGCCGTCGAGTTTGCGAGTCTGTTGTGTGGGTATGCATGTATAGTCCCCGGCCCCAGACTGAGGTGGGAAAGTGCACGGAAGGGGCCTCAACTGATATCCCCACACTGCCCCTCTGCCCACAAGCCGTGGGGGGGAGTAGGTGCGGTGTTCTGTCCCAGGGATCTGACTGAGGCTGCTTACCTGGCATGCTCAAGCTTACCCACATCCTGCCCCCTGGGCTGGGCAGACTGCAGGGATCTGAAGTGGGCACCAGCCAGGGAAGGGATCCAGGCTTGGCTCCTACCTGTGAGCTTAAAGCTGATGCACTTTTCACGTCTCAAGTCTTCCATGTAGCAGCTTTACTTAACCCACATCTGTGTCACATGTAATCCCAAGACGAGACAGCCAAGTGGACCCTACCTAAAAAGACTTATCCCACACCCGGACGTCAGCTGGAGGGGAGGGGCTGGGTGAGGGCCGGGGGCCAGCGGGGACATTCTTACTGTGCTAAAAGCCACTGCAAACATAGCAATAAAAACATGTCATTTTCCAAAGCTGGCTCCTGTTCCGCCTCTGCTTGTCTGGGGGTGGGAGGGTGGAAGTGGAGGGAGGTGCAGGAGACCTCCCCACCTTGAGCTATTTCCTTGGGCAGGTATTTGTTCTGGGAGACTCCATACCCAACAGTGTCCCAGAAGCTGGGAATAGAGCAGGAAAGGAAGCTGGCAGAAAACCTTTTCCCCATGGAGCTGACATGCTTGGAGAGAAAGGATAACTGCTAAGGAGGAACACACCAAGCAGGGCAAGTGGGTATGAGGTCATGGAAGGTGGGTGGGAAGTCACAGGTACAGAGTTTCCAAAGGTTGCCCAAATGCGACACTAAACAGGTGACTTCCCAAGATGCAGGCAAGGTGGAGAGGTGAAGTTGCAGCAGAGCCTGGGGAAGGTGGGGGTCACTGGGACCAGGGCACTAGTAGTACAGGGGAGCAGTCTGGATTAGAGGCCAGTTTGCACGGTGGAAACAACAGGGCTTGTGGACAGCTGAGATGCAGGGTTGAGAGAGGAGTCGGGGAGGCCCCAAAAGATTGAGCCTGAGCACAACAAAGGGTGGCGTTGCCAGGGAGATGAGGTTTGGAGGGGACAGTGCTGTCATCCGTGTGGAGACCCATAGCCAGCATCTGGACAAGGAGTCTGGAGTTCAGCAAAGAGTCTGAATTGAAAAAAGAACTTAGGAAGTTCTCAGCACATAAACATGGTCCCGCAAGCCCTGAGCCTGGACAAGCTCAGCAAAGGCAGCAGAGTAGATGTAGAGGGAGAGTGGCCCAAGCACTGAACCCCGGGGCTCTGGGACACTCAGAGGTGGCAGAGAAGACGGGGAACAGCAGTGGAGACAGAGTGGCCAATGGGTAGGATGGACCTCAAGAGTACAGAGCTGATCCCAGAACGTGTGTGAGGAACCCCCACCCTGTGGGGGTCAAGGAGGAAGGAGTGATCGGCTGTCAGATGCTGCTGATGGTCAAGGGGGAGGGGACCCAAAAACGCTGGCTGGGTTTGATGACAAGGTCATGGAGACCTGGATAAGAGAGGTATAGGTTGGGGGAAGGGGCGTGTACAAAAGCCTGGCTGAAGTGGGATTAAAGAAGAAAGGAGTGGAACAATCCCAGTGTCCACTGACAGGAATAGATGAACAAAGTGTAGTCTAGTCATTCAGTGAATTATTACTCAACATTAAAAAGGAAAATATGATACACGCTACAAGGATGAACCTTGAGGACATTATGCTAAGTGGAAGAAGCCAGACACAGAAAGACAAACACTGTAGGATTTCATTCTGAGTCCCCTAGAGGAGTTAAGATTCATAGAGATGGGAGGGGGATGGCTGGTGCCAGGGGCCGGGGGAGGAGGGTTAGGGCGAATGCTTAATGGAGGCAGAGTTTCAGTTTTGCAAGATGAGAAGTTCTGGGGATGGATGGTAGTGACACACAACGATGTCCTTGATGCCACTGAACTGTAATCTTAAAAATGATTTAAGTGAAGTTTTAAGTTACATACATTTTACAACTTAAAAGAAGGGGTGGGAAAGAACTGGAGACAATGACTCCATTCAGGCTCTTGTGGGCAGGACCTCAAGCACCAGGCTTCAGCCTCAGGTGAGAGCAGGGCACTCCATCCAGGGTCACGGGAGGGAGGGCAGGATAACGCATGGTCACAGGAGTGGCCAGGGCCAGCCCAGTCATCAGCTAAGGCAGGCCTGCGGTGGGGGTCAAGGTTTAGGAGCCTAGTGTTCACTCTGGATACCAGCCTGGGCAAAAGGGAAGGGGTGGCCCCCTCAGAGAAAAGTGACCATTTGCTCTTCTCTGGGTCCTCCCAGGCCAGTCCCTGCTCTTCATATAGCAAGGCATGGTCCCTTTAGTGAGGGGCTTTAGCCATCAACTGTACAGCCAGGGAGGGCTCTGACTTAGAATGTTGCCATCAGCCATGCTCTGTCCAGGTCACCAAGACCCTGGACCGGGGGCAGTTCCCCACAGAGCTTGGGAAGGCCTTTATAGCGCCTTTATAGCATGTGGGGAGGCGCCTTCCCAGCAGGCTAAGCCCTGTTCTTCCAACCCAACCCTTGTCCCCACCCTTCTCTTAAATGCTTCTCACTCTACAAACCCTCAACTCTCACCACGCCTGCAACTTCCAGAACCCTGTGTGCTGGCAGTTCCCAAATCACCAGCCTGGTTCTCCTGGGGTGATAAGGCCCCTGATACCAGACCCTGCCCCCTGGCAATTCTTCCCTACCAGTTGGACAGAGCCTGGTGTTGCCATCAGGCCCACTCCACTCCCTACCCTACCCCACCCCCGGCTCACACCAACTCCTTAACTTCTCCACTCCCCCAGCAGTGGCATGCCTTGGCTTGGATCTTTGTCACTTCTTGCCAAATGGCCTCTAAGCCACCTGCCACACCACCAAACACTCAGAAAACATTTACATCACAAAAAGAGACCTTGAGCCCTGACCGGTGTGGCTCAGTTGGTTGGGTGTTGTCCCACAAAGTGAAAGGTCGCCAGTTCTATTTCCAGTCAGGACACGTCTGGGCTGCTGCAGGTTCGGTCCCCAGTCAGGATGTGTACAAGAGACAACTGATCGACTGTTTCTCTGTCACGTTGATATTTCTTTCTCACTCCCTTCCCCTCTCTCTAAAAATAAATAAAATTTTAAAAAATACATCTAGGCCTGGCTGGTGTGGCTCAGTGGATTAAGCACCAGCATGCGAAACAGGGTCGCAGGTTTGATTCCCAGTCAGGGCACATGCCTGGGTTGCGGGCCAGGTCCCCACTGCGGGGGCACTCGAGAGGAAACCACACATTGATGTTTCTCTCCCTCTCTCCCTCCCTCAATTCCCCTCTCTCTAAAATAAATAAATCTTTAAAAAAAATAAAACTAAAAATAAAGAGAACTTGACAGCGAGTGGACTGCTTGGCTATGGCCAGGAGAGCTGTGGGCAGGCACCATTTACTCAGGAAGCTGCCCCCTGCAGTAGGAGTTGACACAGGGATGACACAGGGACAGGCAATCTAAGGGGGAGGCAGAGGAAATGGATCAGCCAGGGGGCCGGCCAGGCAGGGATGCTGGCGCAGTCCCACACAGAGAGGAAAGATGCTAGAGGGAAAGAATACTCAGGATCAGCCAGAGGGGCTGCTTACCGAGGCTGGGCCTCCAGTCTACACTGGGTGGGCACCTTACTTTCCACTTCGAATGTCTGTCACCCCCGGCTAGGCAGCTTCCTCCTCTCTGCTGGGCCCAGGGCCTGACACTAGAGGGGCTCAGACGCCACCTGGGGATGGCCAGGGAAGAACCCAAAGCCACACTGTCTGGCCTCTAGCCTCTAGAAATTTGGAGAAGGGTGAGGCCGAGGCCATCAAGGAACACTTCCTAGGACCAGCTTTCAGCCATGGCACAGCAACCAGAGGGTGTTGTCACCTGGGGGCCCCTTCCCAGCAGGCACCACACCTCAAGAGAGGAAGAAACACTGGAAAAGGGAGCCACTGGCTGAGGCCTGGTCAGGGCAGGAGAGTGAGCACAAGGCTGGCAATCAGCACCACCATCTTGAGGGAACACCCCAATCCCAAAAGAAAACACCCCACAACCTGCTCCCCTGGTTCCGCGCCCAGTCCTCAGGGCCAGCAGCCCTGGGCACCCTTGCCCCAGCCCTCAGGCTGACCCTAAGTACTAGGCCCAGCTTGGCGGAGGCCTCCTGGGGCAGGCCAGCCACGGGGGATGCTGAGGGGCAGTGGGCTGGAAGAACAGCTCTCCAAGCAGACTGGCATGCTTGATATGTACTCGGAACTGTACCCAACCAATCCAGAGCCCCTCCCCTCCTCCTAGCTCTGCCCTGGGCCAGTCGTAGGTCACCACCAAGGGCAAGTCTCCTCTCTCAGCTGGCATTACTCAGAGGTCATCCTGCAAACCTTTGGGAGGGGCAGGGAGCGACTGGTGGCACTCTGCCATGTTCCATCTGTCCTAAATGGGATGATTAGGACCCAGAGGAGGCAGGCGAGTCTGCCACCAGGAAGACTCACCAGTTTACTGAGTCTAACAAGCTCCTCTGTGCTCAGCGGCCAACCCCTAGGATGACAACAGGACAGACAAACCCCAAGTGGCCATAAAGTGGAGCCTGGCCTGGGGATCAGGAGGCGGAGGGGCAGAGAGGTCAAGTATGAGCCTGGACCTAGCCTGGGATGCAGAGCCTTTAAGGATTAGAGCCAAGTGGAAGAGAGTACCTGGAAGGGCAAAGACTGGGGGTCTCTGTCAGAGCCATCACTCCAGGTAGCGGGAGAAAGAGGCCTCCTCATAGCCTTAGTTATACACATGCACCACAGAGACATCATAACAACCTTTATTGCCAAGAGAAACTCTACTCTGCCTGCTCCACCCACCCTCCTGCAGGACCAGAGAAAAGGGGCCTTGGAACCCCAAACATCAATGAAAAACAGAAAAAGGGGCTCAATCCAGTGGGAAGCAAGCCCCACTGCCAGGGTCCCAGGTGCCCGCCTTGCGCCTCATCGGCCAGACAAGCAGCAAGCTCATCCTGAGCGGGTGGGAATCTGGTCCCCTGTGGGGTGCTGGGAGAACAAGGAACTATAAGCAGTGTGAGGGGGCTGCACGGGCTGAGGGAGGCCTGGCTCTCAGGAAACAGCGAGCTTGGGCCCAGCCACTGCCACAGGCGGGAAGGAGGGGCCCTCACTCCTCCTTCTTGTCCGTGGGACCATCTATCTCCGCCTAAAAAGGGACAAAAATCAAAGCACTGGTGTGACACACTCCTCCCTCTCACCCTCTAGCCCCTCCACCCCCGACGTCAAGCATGGCACTGGTTTTCCCCAAACAACAGGTATCTAGGTGAACACAGGACCCCCTCAACAGTGCCCAAAGGCCTACAAGGGTGGGAGTAGCCTCACACCACTGAAGGCCTCAACCCTAATGCCAGCTGACCCCAAACCAACATCCCATCTTAGGCCCCACCCTACCCCTGCCCCCATGCCCACAGCAATCTCGACTTTCCAGTCCCTTCCAACTCCTAGGTCAGGCTCTTCCCAACTCTGCACACCTTTCGTAGCTCCCATCAGCAATCCTGCCCTACACTGAGGCTGCTGGTCCCCTTTAGGGGCTGGGCCGTCCCTCTACGACTACTGTGGTGCCCAAACTTGGGCTGCCAAGTGCGGAGGCAAGCTATCAGAACTTAGGAGTGTTGACGTGGCCCTCATGCCCAATTTCCAGGCCACCTGAGCTTCCAGATGCACCTAGTCTGAGGACTCAGACCAGGCCTGGGGGCATAGGTAATGGCAACGTCTAGCACCTGCTGGGGCAAGGGGAGCTGCAATGCCCCAAGCTTTTTGCCCCCACATCACCCTGTAGCCCCTACAGAGGGAAGGCCAGCAGCTAGTCCTGCAGCATCCCCTGTGTGCCTCTGTCTAGTTCATGAGGAGGCCCCTTCAGTGGACTTGGACTGGAGTCAGCAGCCCCACACCATGGACTGGGGGTTGGGGTCACATAAAGGAAAGAGCTCCTCTCAAGGGCACTGATGATGGGCATGAGGCCCACCCCACTGCCAAGACCACCTTAGCAAGTGGCTGCCATCTGCCAGGCCACACCCCTCCTGCCCAAGAAAGGGTTCTGGCTGCTGGGCCCAGACTTAGCAGCAATGGAGAAAGGGGGAGGGAGAGAGGGAGCAGCCCCCCTACCGGAGTGCCTCTTGAAGAGCCTACAGCAGGAGGGCAGCGGCCTCCGCAGCGCATACGGACAAACAGGCAGGGTAAGAGGGGCCGCCCATCCAACAGAGCAGGACATGGCATGCTGACCTGCAGTTTCGTGTGCTCCTTCAACAGGCGGTCATACTCCTTGGTCAGGCCCTCGGACTGCTTCCGCATGGCCAGAGTCTCATTTTCAGCTTTCTCTAGTTCTGGGGATAAGGCAAGTGACAAGGAAAGGAAAATGAAGACATGGGGATTAGGGAGAAAAACCCCGCTTGCTGTTGACACCAAATAGGAATCTGTCCCCAGTGAGGTCTAGACCACTCCTCTCCAGAGAGTTCCTCGGCCGGCTGCCTTGAGAACCCCCCAAATGGGGAAGTTGGGCAACAAAGCTGGGGGAAGTGGGAAAACACCAAGGATGCCCCAGCCCCTTTAATGAGGGTACCCCAAGTGGTTTTTGGAAGAGGTGATTTCGCAAAGTGTGACGGCATGGGACAAACATTCGGAGAATATGGGGATGAGAGCAAAAAGCAGGGAGTGCACTCTCAGCCTGGAAACTGAGAACAGGAGAGGTATGTGGGGAGAGGCTTTCAGGAAGGGAGCGTCTGGGAACTCGCAGTGGGGTTTTTGGGAACATCTCAACCAGCTCTCATGTAGCCTCCTGAGCTCTTTCCTTCCCTACTCACAAGCCCCTGGTGACAACGATGCCCACACCCCACGCCTGGCACTAGGTGAGATACTCTAGAATTAGTCTGCAAGCCTCGGGATCCCCAGGGCCCTCCTCAGAGGGACCCCACGTGCACTGCTAAACACTGAGCCCCACGAGCTGTCTGAGCTGGATGAGCAGGGTGCCATTTGTTTGTTTTCACCCAACTCCTAAGCCCGCATGTTTGTCATTAATACTCTGGCACAAGGGCGGTGGCAGCCACCAGAGGAGCTCCAGACTTCTGGGGCCCAGGGGACACCTGAGGACAATGCTCACTTTGCTTGGTGATGGCCAGCTCATCCTTCAGCTTTTGCAGATCGGCCTCCAAGTCACTGTTCGCTAACTCCAACTTCACCTCCTTGGCAGTCACCCCGCTTGCAGCTTCCTAGGAAGAGTGCCAAGGGTCTGGTTACTTGGGAGGGAAGAGAGGGCAGGGAAGGAGGGAGCAGGGGGCAGGGAGGGAGGAAGGGAGGCACTCCAGCGCCGTCCTTCCCACTGAGCTGTGATTCCTCAAGCTGCCTGGGCACTTGCCCCCTTCAAAAATGTCAGCAAGGAATTGGGCCACTGCTTTTCCCCAGCCACTAAGCAAAGGCCAGAGCCAGCGGGGCCACCTGTTGTAGCTCACAGGCCACACGCCCTACACGCCCTGCCCACCCTGGCCCCCAGCCCTGCCTCCTTTTCTCAGCAGCTCCTCAGAGTTTACCAGTCTATCCAATGACTCAATTTGCTGTCATGTGAGGACTGTTGCCAGTCACTCCCAAGGAACCAATGCTCCTCCTTCCTTCCCCCAAGCTCCACAGCTCACTCTGGCCAAGGAGCCCCAAACTCGCCCCAGCTCGTCCAACACTATCCTGCCTCAGAATCCAAGCCTATCAGTCTCCTTCCCAGCTTGGCTCACACCTCACCTCTTCTCACAGGCCTTCTAGGACTGGCCACACCCCAGCCCTGCCTTGCCCCCAGCTGATAGCAATGTTATTCTGTGCTAACTTGCCCGTGGGTCATAGCATAAGGCTCAGCTCACTAGGGAGTCAGTTTTATCAGAAAAGAATCTGGCCTAAACATAGCAGTTAGAGGTGAGAGAGCAGCAACAGCACCCCCTCTCCAGTCCCCCAGTCCCCTCCTGTACATGCCCCCACTGAAAATTGCCCTTTTGCCTGTCCACCCAATTTCTCAGCTTTTCCAACAACCACAACGTCACTGATAGGCTTATACTGTCCACTGTGGCCCATAAAGAATGTCACATGGTGCAGTCAGGCAGGCAGAACTCACCTTCTTCAGCTCGGCATTCTCTTCCATGTACTTCTTGGCCGCCTCACTAGCACTCTCTGCCTGCTTTTTAAAGGCTTCATTGGAGGCCAGCAGTGTGGCCTGCTGGGAGATGAGAGTCACCAGGCGTCTAAGTAGGCTGTGGTTGTTTACAAAAAGGGAGAGGTGAGCAAAAGAAAAAGGGAAAAATGGCTGACATGAATTTCTCTTGGTTGTTCCCGCCCATGCCTGCCTCCAGCCTAGACTTGCCCTCTTGGATTGCCAGGGCAGCCAAGCGAGACACCAGAGGCCTGAATCTGGCAACATGAAGGGAAAGGTGAACCAGGAGCTGTCCTCTGCACCACAATGATTAACACTGCCCCCAAACGGCAGGCACAGGAAGCAGGAGCATTGACAGGACACCAAGGCTGGGTGAGCTGCAGCTCGAGGGCCAGAACCTGATGTTTTTCAGGTCAGAACCTGAAGGTGCAGAGAAGCCAGGGCAGTGCCACTTTCCTCGCTGGGAGGCCAGGCTCACCCTCATAAACAAAAGCAGCTAGTACCTGGGAGTGCTTCCAAAATGCCAGCCAAATCGTCATACCTACCTTGTGTTCACAGAGAGGAAACTGAGGCTCAACAGACTGAAGCAACTGGTCAAGAGCCAGAAATGGATGTGGCTGGAATGGCCCACTTCTGTCTGTCTGACCCCAAGAGCTGAGCTGAGAACAATGACATGTTCTAAATTTCCAGGGACCTGCTCCCAGGCCAACAGAGATGGAAATGACTCCTCTCTCCACTCCCTTCCCAAACACGTTCTGCAGGCAGCCGCCAGAACACATCTGTTAGATAACATTGCCACACTGAGATCCTCTGGGGCTAGGGGGACAGAAACAAAGCATCATGGCCAGACCAGCCATGAGAGGCAATCAGGTGGCAGCCGGGGCACATGCCTCTCCACTTCCTGAAGTCACCCTCAAACGGTCAAAACCAAGGAGTGGGGATGGACAGGATGACTTTTCCCACACCTGGGGCAGGAACCCAGATGAGCCATAGCTTAGAGCAAGTGATGGTATGTGCAGGAGCTTTGGGGAGGAGGGAAAGATTCTGCTTTGTCCAAGCCCATTCCCAGGCCAAGTCATCGTCTCTGGCCCCCACCAGCCAGCCTTCATGGGTTCTCATGGATACCTGCTGCTCAGAGAACCGGAGGGAAAAGGAAAGCAAACAAGGCAAGCTCTTGCTGACAGGACACCCAGGCCAGAGGGCACAGAACCTAGCACTTTCCAGGCCAGGACCTGGACATGCCAGAGCAGCCTGGGCCCTGGCAGAACCCCTGTCAGATACAAGCACTTAGCGGGGAGCAGGCTCCATGAGACATGAGATGCCCACTGTGCTTCCTGGTTTGGGAACAGGTTCTAGGGGCCCCTGGCAGTACTGGGAGATCCAGACCGCTGGTTCCTGGCAGGAAGGGAGAGTTTCCAGTGACATGTGCTCTCTAAAATTAGCAGCTGGGACCTCGTGGCCCAGGGCTCAGGTTTCCCTGTCTCAGCCCCTGACTGCCCACCAGCCTGCTCCCCACTGGACTGGAGCCCTGGAGGCAGAGGGAGCTCCCAGGTACCCCAGAAGCCAGAGAGAAGCAATGTACATGACTCAGAGAGGCAGTGTAAGTCATTGGAGGGGCCCAAAAAGAAAGACAAGTCTGACTAAGCCCCAATCTCCCAGCACAGAGTGCTCGAGCCAATCCCGAGCTGGAGCAAGGAGGGGGCAGGGCACGTGTGCCACCTGGTGGACCCAGCAAGCAAAGCTGGAGAGGTAAGCCCAAGGGTGACACTTTCCCTTAGTATGCCCCCCCCCAAGCAAAGCTGGGCAGGCAGCTGACTCGGGCAGAACTCCAGCAGTGTTGTGTGTGACCACGGGTGTCACCCTAGTTACCCAGGGAGGTGGGGCCCAGGGTGGTGGTGGCAGTGATGACAGCAGAAGGACAGCAGGGGCCCACCTCTCTTTGGTGCCCTCCAAGCCCATCCCCAGCTATGAAGCACCACTGTTGCCAACAGAAGCCTGGGCAAACACACAGAGAACCCAGCACAAGAGCCGTCCAGAGCCGCCGGAAGCCTCAGCCTGCTAGCCCGTCCCCCACCCCCACTTTAGCCTGCAGCCCTTAGGGTCTCCCCCTCAGTGCAGGGCAGGTGCCTCCCCCAGCCCCCATGTGTGTTTCGTGCCATCTTTTGTGCCATCCACGTCCTCTCCCTCCCTTCCTGTTAGACCTGTTCCTCCAACCTGGCCCAGGAAGTTTCTGGGTAATTCTTCCCCCTAGGAACCTCACTCCTCACTGCTCTCCCTCCTGCCAACCCAAGCCACTCCCCCTCTCCTCCTCCCTCCATTCCTAAACCTATGCCAACCTAGGCCACAGTCTGGCCAAGCCGCTAGCAGTCTCACCAGCACCACAGCTGCCCAACCCAAGGAGTGCCCTGGAGGCCTGGAGGTGCGCTCACTCTGCAGCACTCGGAGCAACCAACAAGTCTCCCTTGCAGAATCTCCCCCTGCCCTTGATTCAAGCAGCCCTAGCAGCCTGCCAATCGCTTCCCTGACAGGGTTTATCTCAGCCCAGGCCCTTATGCCCAACTGCCTACTAGACTGTGGCTGCTGAGTGTCCGCAAGACATGCCCAATGCAGCCTGTCCATGAGGACTGGACTACCCCTGCCCCTCCCAAGCTCTCAGACCTGCACCCTACCTTAGGCCCGATCCCTCATCTAGTTCTATCCATGCCATCCCCATCAGCAATAGGGAGGGCCTTCACTCCTGTCCTGGTTTAAACAGCTACCAACTGGCCTCTCTACTGGACTAGACCACTTTGTGATCCATGCCCTGAGGGTAGCCAGAGTAACCTTCCCCCAAGACAATCTGATCCTGTCATCCCTCTGCTCCCATCCCTCCAGCACCTGTCCTTAGCCTTTGGCCTATGGCTGGCACACAGCTCTCTGCTCTAGTAACACCAAGCCACTGGCGCTTCTTGGAACACGTGGGGGGTGCACTCCTCTTGTCTCTGTGCCACTGCAATCAGCCCTCCGGTCTGCAGTGGCTCTTCCCTTTCTGTTTTCAAACTCTTGATAACTTGACTGGACTTGACTCAGCTCAACCCTCAATCGCTACCTGCCCTCAAAATGCCTCTCCTGACCACCCAGTGGGACTCCCATCTGGCTGCACTGTTCTCGCTTGTTCTCCCTATCTCTCTGCATCATTTGTTCCTTGTCTGGCTGCCCAGCTACCAGTGCCTTCAGGCCAGGGACTGCACCTTTGATCTCTAGAACGATCCCCCAAAGCCCCGGAGATAACCTTCCCACTCTCAGGTGTGTGAGCCTGCACCTCAGGGCAGGGAGCCCTGGCTCTTCCCAAACCCATCTGCACTGAGCGGGGACAGAGGACCCGGAGCCTGCCAGTGCAGCAACAGGGTGACAGAAAACAACAGCAGGAAGACACCAAGTCAGACCCACGTGGATGAGCAAGCCAGGCTTGTGACTGCAGTGGTAGCTGAGAAGGCACTCAGGGAAGAATTCATCAGCACAGCCAGGGGCAGAACCCAGTGCCCTGGATAGAGTCCACAAAGTATTCCCACAGGGCCCCAAGCTAAGCCAAGAACAGTACTCCCTAGCAGGCCAACTAGACCTGCCCAGGAATTGGCCTTCTACAACTCTCAGGGCCCCTCACACACTAAGCCCCACACTCTTGCGCCTGCCCTATATTTGCCCATCAAGATCCAGCTCTGCAACCCTGACCAGGTAGTTCCAGTGGTTAGAACATCATCCTGATACACCAAGGTTGGAGGTGTAACCTCTGCTCAGGGCACATATAAGAGGCAACCAGTGAATGCATAAGTAAGTAGAACAAGAAACCCATGTTTCTCTTTCCTTCCTTTCCTCTCTCTCTCTCTAAAAATCAATAAATTTAAATAAATTTAAAAATAAAAAGGGAGCACCTTGATTTAAAAAAAAAAAAAAAGATCCAGCTCTGACACATCGTCTGTGACCCTCTACCTCCAAGTCCCTCCCAAACACATCAGTGAGTCCTTGTGGGTCCCCTCAGAGCTGAGTCTCCACCAGGCCCCCGATGGAAGGTGTTGAGCTTCAGACTCTTAAAAGTCTCCACAGCCCAGGAGATGTCAGCCTAGAGAAAAAGATCAGGTACTGCTTATCCCTCTCCTGCTAGTTAGCTTCCATAGTTCTCAGCTTTACCACCCAAATACTGTCATGCAGGTCACTGCTGTTAGCTAGCATTTCTGGGCGACAGGTCAGAGAGAACTCAGGAGCCAAAGGGATTTTTCAAAGGTACAGGGCTGACAGAAGGGCCCAGGTTCCGGGTTAAACATACCCAGTGATGGAGGAAGAAGCCAGCACATGAACCTTGAGAGAATACAGATGTGTCCTTGGCAGACAAATACCCCCAAAGACCTGAATGTAACACAGGTTTCTTGGTAAGATGTTTTTCGAGGTTTCTGGATACTGAGTGGGGCTCTCATGCTTTTATAAAAGGTTGATAAATAAGAGAAACCAAGATAAAGCCAACGTCTATATGGACACTAGGGAAACCGGGCCTACCATATCAAGTGGGGGAGACGTGCTTTATATGTCCTTTGCACCAATCCTGTCTCCCTCCTGTGGGCTTAACAGGAAATGAGACAAGAGCAAGGGGGAAGATCCTTCCAAGACCTAAATGGAATATTCTATGGTTTTGGTGGATCCCCACCCCTGTTGCTGATCCTGCCCACTTAGTATTTTCCAGGCATCTCCTAGGTGCCACTCCCTCATGTGACTTGGGTCATTCAGTCCTCGAGACCCCACCACAGCACAGGTAAGGCAGGCAACTCCCCTTCACCCTGCAGTCCCTGTGCAAGTGGGAAGCTGGTGTCACAGCACCACCTGTTGACTCTCCAGGATGACTACAGCCCTGCCTCAGGTGGGGCTCCCCAAGGCGGGTGGATTCTGGGTGAACCTGCCCCAGTTGCCCAGGAAAACACAGGACGCTGCCCTGGCAAGAACCAAAAGCCAGGTGATGCCCCAGGGAAGGCTTTGGGCATAGAACTGTAATCACAGGGCAGAAGCCGCTCCAGGAAACTCTCACCCTGAAAATCCTAGGGTGATGAAAATAACGAGGCAACATAGTGGAACTCGAGAAGGTCCAAGGACAACCTTCCCTTAGAGCTGCTGAAGTACGCATCTCAGCATACTCCTTTCAGCCTTCTTCTTAGCCCTGGAGCAGAGGTTGTAGAAAATGAGGATGGGGAAATGCCCCTGTGCCAACTCCAGCTAAAGACCCAGGTGGCTCTTGGCCACCCTGAGGACAGCAAAGCCAGCTAGCTAGAGGGGGACAGGGCAGGGGCATGCAGCCATTCTTCCCAGCCTCTGCCTGTCCTCCACCCTCTTGAGCTGAAGACAGCCAATGGACAGGAGCAAGCTGTGTTTGTGGAGTTTTTGTAGTGTGCCTTCTTGACAGGCTGATGGATTTTGTGTAAACTAGGGGGCAGAGAGCAGTTGAAGGAGGTCAGACAACCTGGGCAAAAACACTCCGATACTAGCTGACTCCAACTAAAACATGCTGTTAGCCCACCTGGCTATGGAAGAAGCAATTCTGAAGGCAGTGGCAGTGAGGGGGCTATCACCCCTGGGTGTGACCAGCACGACCCTTGAGTCCAAAGGAAATAAGGCAGGGCCTCCAGCAGGAGACACTGCACTCAGAGCCTGGGGGTGGAGAACGAAGTAAAGGGTAAGAGGTGGCTTCAGCTATGCTGTCCAATATGAAGGCCACTGAATCTAGCTCCTCAGTTAGACAAGCCACACTCCTCACAGTGAGAGGGTTTCCATCTTGCAGTGATGGGTCTGGAGGAACCTGCTGGTCCTTTCCCATCCCGAACCCTGCTCTGCACTCTCCCACTCTCTCCCTTTGTGCCTCAGAGGCTGGAGTCCTCAGGCTCTCAGAGCAAGGGGCCTTCCTAGAAGGGTAGGCTTTTGATGAACCTGAAATCAGGAAGGAGGAACTCCTGCTTGCTTGGCACCCAGCCCCAAAGGTAATTCACTGTTCTTAGTGTGAGGAAGAGACTTCTTTGGCCCGAAACAAATAGCTGAGCAGGCAATTTGTATTTTTAAAAGAAGCCAGTGCTCATTCTGACATATGTCAGATGGTCCTTCTTGGATTCTTCATAGGGAAGAACCCCTCCTACTTTAATGCAAATACCCTTCATCTGTGCCCCTCCTAAGCCCAGCACCCACAGGACACTGGAGCACTGCTGTAGATGGGGTGAGTTTGGCTTGGTGGGGACTAGAAGTCAGTGGACTTATCAAAAAGGCTCTGACCAATGCCTACGCCTGAACTGCTATTACCCTTGTATCTTAGAAAATAGCGGCAGTCAGCAGATGGATGGATCAAGTGGAACTGCAGGCCAGAAGTCCCTCTGCCTAGCCTTCTACACCAGTGTTCCTCCAAATAAATCCCTGGGATTTAAGGAATACCTTAATTACCTTACCTAGATACCAATTTAAACAAATAATTGTAAAGAACAAAAACAAAACCCTGCAAGGCAATCAGGGAAATGTGAGCAGGCACTAATGAGTTTATGCTATTAAGGAGTTACTGTAAAGTTCTTGTGAGGTGCTAGCTCTTTTCAAAGCGATAAACCAAAATATTATTTTATCTGTAAACATACCTGGGATTTGATTGAAAATAATCCAGAGCCAGGGGACAGTGGGAGATGCGGACAGATAAAACAAGACTGGCTAGGCAACATTTATTGCTGAAGACAGGTGATGTTCAAGGGGGAACCATTCTATTCTGCCTTTACATGTTTCTTACATCAACTGAGGAAGCAGCCGGCCCTTGGCTGACAATCCCATAGCACCATCCAACTGGATGCCCAGGGCTGCAAGGACATCTCAGCTTGCCTGCTTCCAACTGTTTTTGCTTTTTTTCCCTTTTTTTAATGTCTCCAACTCTTGTTTGGCCTCTGCCTGGGGACACCCTTCTCCCTACCTTCTGCTTGTGCTGCAGCACCTGTCTTCTCTGTACCACTCTACTCTGCCACCACTCCAGGCCCAGACCAGAATATAAGAGCCCTGAAAGCTAAGACCAGGCTTTCTCTTCCATTCATTCCCTCCTCAGGCTGGCGTAGTCTACTACCCCAGTGGGAAAAACCCCACAAGATTCTGTAACTACTTGGGGTGACACTGATAAAAGCTACCACTTATTAAATACTCCCCAAGTGCCAGGCATGATGTTGCCACCATGACCTGAGTCACCTTGATCCTTACACTAATCGCCTGAGAGAAGTAGCCTCATTCCTGTTCTACATGTAAGAGAAAAGGCTCAGAGAAGGTAAGTGACTTACCCAAAGTCACACAGCTAGCCAGTAACAGACCCACGATGGCAACCCAGGCCCAATTCCAAAGCCCACTCTCATCATGCAGCATTTGTATCCCCCAGGGGCCTACATGTATGTCTTCACTAGCCCCCTGGGATTCCTGCCAACAAAGCTCAGACATGGAGAGGCTAAAGCAGGGGTTGTGGAGGGCTGCAGGCAGTGATCATGTCCTAAAGGATCCGAGTGTCATGCCTAGGTACCAAAGATGCTATGAAGGCACTAGAAGCAGGGGGTGGTAGAATCAGTTTGACATGACAGAAAGGTCACTTGACTAAGGGAACAAAGCTGGCAGCAGGAAGCCCCACCATGGCAGTGGTTCCCAGGACACTGAGGAAGAAGCACTTGGGGAGAAAGATACCTAGGCTGTGGAACAAAGGCAGTTTCAGTATTACAAGATGAATTGGGTCCTGGGGGTTGGCTGTACAAAGCGTGCACAGACTCAACACTACTGATCTATACATTTAGAAACGGTTCAGATGGTCAATTTGATGTTAAGTGTATTTTGCCACAATTAAAAAAACAAACAAACACAGGAGCAAGGAATCCCATGTGGTAAGACAGAAGGAAGGTCAGAGCACCCCTGGGCTTCTGGGCTGACAGTACACCATCCTACTGACTTTCCCTTCCTCCACCCTGGTTTTCTCATTCCTTCTGATGGGTCTTGCTGGCTCCTTGCCCACTCCCTCCCTCCCTCCCCCCTCCCCCCGCCTCCTGTGCATGCACACATGCAGGTGGTCCTCTGGCTTCTGCCACAGCCGCGACTCTGCAGATGCCCACAGCAGAATCAGCACCACGTCAGCCTTAGAGGCTTGGTGTCCCTGCTAGCTCCTCCTCTATCTCTCATCAAACCTCTCAAACCTGTTCCCCACTCTCAACCCATGCTACCACACCCTGGTTCAAGCTGCCAGCACCTCTCACTCCAGTGACCCCTAACTTGGTCTCCCGGCTCCCAGACTGCTCCACTCCATCCTATGCGCTGTTGCCAAATATGAACATACAACCCTGACCATAGCGCAGCATCCCTGGAAAAACACAGCACTCTACCACATGCAGGGTGAGTACAAACTCCTTCAAAACCCTCTAGCCTGTCTCTGGCCTCTCCTGACCCATGCGCCCTGCTCTGCCTCCCTTCCCAACTTAGCTAGTACCTATGGACATTTAGTACCTAGTCAATGCCTGCCAGTTAGACATGTGCAAACACAAACAAAAAAGTGACAGCAAGGGAGATACAGACACTTAGAACAGGATCAGGAGGCCCACAGAACCTGGCCTGGCTGAGGCACACACAAAATGACAATTGAAAGGGGTTTTCCACTATTTCTGGTATCAGGAAAATCAGGAAAGTGGGCTTGGTGTTGGCTAGTGGGGAATTAGGCCATAAGAATGCTGGAGAGACAGATCAGTTGTCCCAGAACAATGTTCATGATAAACTCAGTGGAAAATGCAAGTTCCCACATGGCAGTTACAGCTTGACCCAGTTTGTTTGTTTGTTCGTTTGTTTTCCTTACCCGAGGATATGTTTATGGATTTCAGAGAGACAGAACTGGAGAAAGAGAGAGAATGGGGGGGGGGAGAAACATTGATCAGTTGCCTACCATATGCACCCCGATCAGGGATAGGCTCTGCCGCCTTTTGGAGTACAGGATGATGCTCCAACCAACTGAAAGACCTGGCCAGGGCTTGACCTAGTTTTTAAGAAGTCTGTGGAATCTGTAGGGAAAGTAGCCTGGTGCCACAGTTCCATCTGAAGTCTGAGTTCTCAGCTCTGTGGTGACTAGCTCTGAGAAGTCAGAGAGGCTCCTGAACATCTCTGAACCTCAGTTTCTTCTTCACAGGCTATTGTAAAGATTAATACGTGCCTAGTACATAGAATACTTAACAAATGGTGGCTGCTATTAGGCATAAAAAAGTCTGGAATGATATATAGCGAAGGTATATAAGCCAGCAGTGGTTGTGGTAGCATTTCAGAGGACTTCTTTTCTTTTTTATTTATTTATTACTAGAGAGAGGGGAAGAGAGGGAGAAAGAGAGGGAAAGAAACATCAATGTGTGGTTGCCTCTCGTGCACTACCAACTGGGGACCTGGCCTGCAACCCAAACCTGTGCCCCAACTGGGAAATCAAACCAGCGACCCTTTGGTTCGCAGGCCAGCACTCAATCTACTGAGCCACACCAACCAGGGCTCCTTTCTTATTTATGTAAAACCTCATCTTCCTCCAAAGGCTGTGTGCTACGAGATGACTTAATCTTCAAATGTACCAAAAAAAAAAAAAAAAAGATTAAGAGATTATAGTCGTCGGACTCTTAAAACTAAGACTAATAAGAAGGACACACAGTAAGGGAGATTTTACCTTACAGATTGTGCAGGCACCTTCCTACCAAAAGTCAGACAGTAACTACTCAGGGAAAAAGCAGCTCACTATCTGGCCTACAGTCAGAGGCAAGCTGAAAAGCAATGATCTAGTGCTAACAGATCACAGGCTGGGATATGAACAGGGGCTCAGAACTAAGCATGAGCTTGGGTTTGGCCACTTAGGACCTGGGTAACTCAGGCCACTCTCTCTCTTTTGGGCTGCCCTTTTCCAATTATAAAGGCCCACAGAATTATGAAGCGTGATTAAAGTCCAGGCTTTGAGCAGAGCCAGATGCCAAAGGAACCACACAAACAGCTCACACACACATAGGCAAGGCTATGTGGCCATCAGTCTTTGAGATAAACCCTTCTTTTAACGGATGAGACAACTTAAGAGTAAGAGAGAGGGGATACTTATCCAAAGATACATAGCTGCTGAAATGGCAGCACTGGCCTGGGGCCTCTAGTCTCCTGACTTCTGATTCTACACCCTTCTTCCTACACTGTCAGCCCTCCTAAGTGCAAACATCTAGAATGTGTGTAGGTGTGCACTGTTGATCTGTACCCCATGACACCAGGTACTCCGATACAGTGTGGTAAGGCTATTCACATGCTGGTCTCCCTGCAACTACTCAGTCTTCTTTCTGTGGCAACAACCCAGCACTGTTTCATGTAAAGTAGTAGTCAAATTTTTGTTGAGCTAAGACCATTGTGTGGGACTCCAGGAAACAATTCTCATAATACAACCAAACTTGACCTGCCAAACAGAAAGAGAGACATCTCTTTCTCATTCTTCACACAGGCTTACAAGCAGCGAACAAAAGTTAGTGGTTCATCTGAAAAAAAAAAAGTACAAAAGTTCACAGGGGCACTTAAGTAAAAAAAGATTAGCCCGCCATGCAGGGCAGTATATAATGACAGGTGAGAGCAGACATTCTTCAGAGAGAAAGGGCTTCAAAAACTGCAGGATGCACATAACATGGTTTCTGAGAGAACCAACCAGATATGTGAAGAGAGCAAGAGTACGCCAAAGGTTTTAAACGCACATGACTCTGTCCAGGCCTAGATGAGGCCTATCCCAGGCAGTGGAACCCTGCAACACAGCCAGAACTGCTGACTGCCGATGCCCTAAAGCACATGGGGAGTAGTACACACGGGGAGATGTGCTAGAGCAGTGCCAGCTAAGCGCTAATGTGCATAGGGCCAGCCAACCAGGGATTGGCCTGAGGGTCTGCATTTCTAACAAGCCCCCAGGTCCTGTCAAAGCTTCTGAGCCATGGGCCACAATGAAGAGTAGGAAACCACCAATATGGGAGGGTTTTTTTTTAATAATAAAAATTCCAAACCAGCTCACACATGTGTTGAGCAGGGAACTGGTTAAACATGGGACAGTCCCTTCACATGACAGAACACTGCACAACCGTTAAGAACAAGAGAGGTTTGCATGAATCATTTGGAAAAATCACCAAGATATGTAGCTGAGTAAAAAAAAGCAAATCAAAGCCAAGGGCAAAAAAAATTTATAGCACTTGTAAAAGAAAACGTATATATGATGACATTTCAATTATTACCTGTAGCTATCTCTGGGGATGGGAATACAGGGCACTCACTCACTCTCTTGCCTGACATTTCTGTGTTATGTGAAGTTGGGGGGGAGGGGCTTTTTATTTTTATTTTTTACAATGAGCAGGTGTAACTGTTGTAATCAGAATAACAAAGATGATTGTTTTTAAAGTGTTTCCTGCAAGCAGCATATGGGTTGTATGGATATCAAGTTTGGACAAGAACATTTCTATGGCTAATGTGCAAAGAGAGAAATTCCTCAAGAGCCACAGCCACCTTATAAGATCTGACCTCTAGACTAGGGAGGAGTATATATGTCCTTTTTTGAATGGCTACTCGATGATAGAGAACAAAGCAGGATTGCAGGAGCAAATAGGAACAGTGAGCCCAAAGTTCACTGTGCTCCCAACCTCTGTGCATCCCTTTGGGAATAGCGTAGGGACTGTTTTTCTTTGAAGCCACCTCTTTAGGTTAGAATGAAAACTGCAAACTGTTGTGTATCCTGATTGCAGGGGTAGCACCTGACTCCACCTACTGGTCAAAACACTGAGCTGAGTGCATCATCTGGTACACCTGGTTAAGCACTGTCCCCTGGTCCAGATAATACCGGTTGTAGAAGAGGTCACAGAAGCGCAACAGTTAAGAGAGTGAGATTTCAAAGCCACGCTATATGGGGAATGAGCACCATTCTATCTGCCACCATGGTGACTGCTTCGGAACTCAATTTCTGCACTTGGCCAGCATCTCTTAAATGGGGCCCCACAGGCAACTCTACAGGTAGTGCCGGCTGACTCTCTCCTGGTGGCCTCAGCCTTCACTAAAGGGCGCTAAAGGCTCATCAACTTTTGCAGTAGCCCAGCCACTAACTCTTAGCTGCAATGAGCCACGGCCACAAGTCTTTCAATATCCTGTTTGGCCCTACCTCCATGGCCCCTTATGAACCTATACACACACTTTTACAGATGTTTCCCTTTTAAAAACTCAAGTCCCATTCTAATCGACCCCACCACCTACACAGCCTTAGATTCTGAGAGACACCTAACATACCTGCTGTTTCACTTCCTCCTAGTTTCCGTATCTCCCTGCATCTGCTCACCATGACAACTGTCCTCAGCAGAGAACACTAAGCAGCTCAGGGGTAGAGCACAAGCTCCTAAGGCAGCCACTCATGAGAGTCACGACCCACCCCGCACCAATCCAATGACACTGTTACACCAGCATGGGGCCCACACTTTAGCACCTAGTCCATAAGATTTGAATTGGATCCTGGCAATCCTTCTGCTGAGAAATCCCCATACACTAGCTCAACAAAAGGCAGGAGCAGACTGAGAGAACTGGCTCTCTAGGAATTCAGAATAGTCACCAGGGATGTCTCTTTTCTTTGAAAGTGCACAAGCTATTCTTTCTAGAACATGGCTTGAGATCAGAATCAGACCTCCCCATTCTAGTTACTGTCTCATCTACCTTCTCCCTCCTTCAGAAATTGGGATGCTTGCCTGTCTGTAGTCTTTCAGAATCTCTCCTGCCATGCAATTCCATCTGCAAACAATCGCAAGAGTCTTTGGATATAATGCCATCAAGTCCAAGTGAAAGCTAAGTCATTTTGAGTAGCTGGGCACTCCAGTGTACCTTTGCCCTTCTGGGATCTCAGTCATCTTTATCCAAATGCTTCCTTGACCCTTGACCCTCTGCCCACCATTCCTTACTTGACACAGTAACATCAAGGGGGCTATCTTCTTCCCATGTCCTACACCATGTTTCATGGTCCAGAGCTCACTGCAGACTTCCACCTTCCTGATGCTATTCTTAAGCTCTGTGTGCTCTTCTAGGGCAGCCCTTGCTTTTCTTCCTGTCCTTCCTATCCTTCAGATGAGATGTGAGCTAGCTGGGGAGCCCCAAGTACCTCTGTGATCCCTCAGACTTGGGGTGCCATCATGCCCCATCTCCCCCACTCCCAGGCAGATGGGCTCAGAATGTTTTTCAGACCTGGTCTTCCAGACCTGCCTCCCTTTCAGTCTCAGCCTACAAGATTATCAGCTTTTTCAGAGCTTCCTGAAACCCTGAAATCCTAGGGTGTCTAACTCCTGCCAGCCTTGGCATTTTCCAACTCTGTGATCAGATGGCTCACTGTGAAGAGCTGCCTGCCCTTTCCAGCGCCACCCCGCCACTTTCCAACTTTGACCCAGAGAGGGCTGGCTTATCTAAGCAACCGACTTTTTCTTCTGAAAAACTGAACCCCAGACAGGTAGTCATTCCAATGCCTAGTGAAAAAGGATGTCCAGGTGATAGGCGGCAGGAGATCCCAGCCCAGGGATCCATACATTCACCCTGCTTCTGGGTATCTGCACAGTGAGCTGCTTCCTAATACCCTCCGGAAGCCCTTGGCCTGAGTGTTATGTCTACCCCCTGCCAGTCAGCATATTTGAAAACAGCCAGGTCCCTGGTCAGAACCCCTGTAAAGCAGGAGGCAGTAAACCAGCCCTGAGCTCAAACAGGTGCTTTCTATCAGTCCAGTCTTGCCCCACTAGCCACCCACATGGACTTGCTCAAGGAATTCAATCTTGCCAAAACAACAAAACAGCAACAACAACAAAAAAACCACCACCAGAAATACTCAGACTGCAGTGGAGCACAGTATTTTCCCACTGTTCCCAGAGGTCTAACATCTGGGAAGGCCCTGGGACACAGTCGGTCTCAGTCCCTGCATGCCGTTTCTGCCCACTCTTCCCAGGACAGGACCCCATACTCAAAAAAACCCTTTAATCAGTCCCTTTTAAACTGGGCTTAAGAGGGCCTTTCCCAGGGGAGGGAAACACCTCAGTTATTTCACACTATGTACAGGGACCAAGCTGCTAATGTGGTTGCCCTAAAAGAGCATGTGGCAAATTGCAACACGGCCAGAGCTTGGGTCCTCTGAACTTCCAATCAATCCTGTCTCACTCTTTACACTGCCTCTGGAGATCAGGAGGAAAATTGGGAGGCCTCTGGGGAAACTGTGGCTCCTCTAACATAGACAGGCCTCCAGTTCAAGTCCATGAACTAAGGAATCAATCACAGGCTAGCCCAGGGGTCCCCTCACCCCTGTCCACTCACAAGGACAGCAGCAAGGAAAAACCAGCAATGTAGAGATTCCTCTGGGCACGGAAAAGCTTCATGTGGAAGTGCTCCATGGCTCCAGGGTTGTTCTGGAGGTTCACCTTCTCTGTCACATCATCATACTTCCTAATCTCACGTACGGCATCTGCAGTGGAACACAGAGGGGACACAGGGTTTAACTCTCTGTAGAACAAGTCCGGGCTGTCCAGATGAGACAGTGTGAGCCACAGGAACCTTGATTCCCTCAAATCCTCTCCCCTTTCTGCCCCTTCTACACACACCTCGAGGGACGCCTGTCAAAGTTGTACCCTGGGACCCTCTCTCTCCTCCAGCTTTTCTCATGTCCCTCCCTGGCCCCATTCTACCCAGGCCACAAGCTTGCTCTCTGTGTCAAGCTAGATAAGCCTGAGGCATTGCTAGCCTGGAGCAGCTCTTTTCCCATGGTTTCCCCCCAATGTCTGGTTCTGTTTATGTTAAGTCAAGCAGGCCACCAGCCACCCCACTGCTAAATCAGGGTGGTCCTGCTTATGGAAATGTCTGCTAAGGAGACATGGACCAGAGGATGCCTTCTAAAGA
This sequence comes from Pteronotus mesoamericanus, assembly GCF_021234165.1. Lineage (NCBI taxonomy): Eukaryota > Metazoa > Chordata > Mammalia > Chiroptera > Mormoopidae > Pteronotus > Pteronotus mesoamericanus. Next base: position 396,884 of record NW_026555183.1, read on the forward strand.
TTCAAGGGTTTTTGTTTCTAAGCTTTACAACACGCTTTGTTATTTAAACCATTTTATTCAGATTAAAAAAGGAATTCATGCCCATCGAAAGCTCACACATTCCAGAAACACGGAAAAAGAAAGAACCCCTTGACACAATCACCTCCAGGAGGGTATGCAATGTGTGGCCATCTTATCTAAAGCTGCCACTTTCAGTCACATTACCCTATATTATTTTCTTGATAATACACACCCTTATCTGAAATTAACCTAATTATATGTTTATTGTCCATCTCCCCCAAATTAAACTACAACCTCCACAAGGGTAGAAAACTTTTCTACTGTACCTCCAGGGCATAGCACAGTTCTGGGTACACAGGGGGCATGCAAATAACTGCTCAATGGCAACAACCTCTGCTCCTTTAGAGCTACTGTTAGACATACAGTACTCTGTAAGTATTTTTACATCTATGTTTGTAAAGTAGAAATGGAACCATCCCATACCCACTGCTTTCTCCCTAAAACTGAGACATCTTTTTAAGTCAGTACATGAAGACCTACCTAAAGAGGGCCCTTAACAGACCCCCATATAAAAGGGACAATGTATCACTGTATGGGTATTATTTGATTCTTAATTCCAGATTTGAGACTGCTTGGTTTTTAAGCTGCCCATACATCATAAAAATCTGCCTTCCCTCACTGATGCCTTTGTGTTAAATCTGTATTGTAAAGCGAGCACTCTCCAGCACTATTAGCAGGGGTATAAAATGGGCAACTCACCTGTTTTTGCAATGGACTGTGTGTTCCTGTCTCCCCACATTCCTATGTGGAATCCTCCCCCAAAGGGATGGTATTAAGAGGTGGCACCTTTGAGAGGCGATTAGGTTATGAGCACAAGGCCTTCATGAATGGGATTAGTGCCCTTATAAAAGGGACCCCAAAGAAATCCCTTACCCCCTTCTGCCACATGAGGACACAGCAAGAAGGCAGTGACCTATGAACTGAGAACTAAGAAGAGGGCTCTCATGAGACATCGGTTCTGCTGGCACCTTGATCCTGGATTTCCAGCCTCCAGAACCATGAGAAATAAATGTGTTTTTTAAGCAACCCATTCTACAGTATTTTTGTTACAGCAGCCCAACAAAGACACAGAATTTAAAACGTTCATGTCCTTGGATATAGCAATTCTTCCATGAATTTATCCTACAGAAGCATTTGCATAAATGTACAATGTTATTAGGATGCCTCTAAACAAGGAATTCAATTAGACTATAACCATATGATAGAATACAAGCATACTTTATTTTATTGCACCTCACAGATGTTACGTTTTCATCAACATCGAAGCAAGATCCTCCACCAGCAAAGAGATTACGACTCACTGAAGGCTCAAATGGTTAGCATATTTTAATAATAAATTATTTTTAATTAAAGTATGCACATTATTTTTATAAACATAAAAACTATAATTAAGAAACTGTATATATAATTAAGAAACTATAGTATAAACGTAATTTTTATATGCCCTGAAAAAACAAAAAAAAAAAAATTTGCGTGACTCGCTTTATTGTGTGATAGCCACTTCACTGCAGTGGTCTAGAAATGAAACCACAGTATCTCTGAGGTTCCCTGTACAGTCAGCCCTCCGTACCTGTGGGTTCCGCATCTGTGGATTCAAACAATGCAGATCAAAAATATCTGGGAAAAAATGTTTCATTGTCGCTGATGCATATTGCGTAGTTAGGTATATGATGGCTGTGTCTGTACTGAACATGTACTGACTTTTTTTTGGTCATTATTCGCTAAACAATACAGTATAACATTTATATAGCATTACATGTATTAGGTATTATAAATAATCTAGAGATGGTTTAAAGTATAGAGGAGGATGTGCATAGGTTATATGCAAATACTACACCATTTTACATAAGGAACCTGAGCATCCACACAATCTGGTAACCACAGGGATCCTGGACCAATCTCCCACAGACACCAAGGGACACCTATACTACACAATCTTCACTTGATTTTAGCCAAAAGGCCAAGAAACGAGTATACTACACAATCTTTAAAAAGAATGAAATGGCTGTAAAAAGATGTCTTAAGATACAGTAAGTGGAAAAATACACATTTCAAAACTGTGTACTTTTATTAATAAAGGTGTCAACATAGAAAATGCCTATGAAAATGCACAATAAAGTATTAACAATGAGGGGACTTCTGGTCAGGATGGTGGCGCAGGCAGACATGGCTCGCCTATTCACACAACCACATCAAAATTACAACTAAAATATAGAACCATCACTCAGAACCATCAGAAATCGACTTGAATGGAAGCCTGACAACTACAGATTTAATGAAACTACATCCATCCAGAATGGTAAGAGGGGTGCAGATGCAGAACAGGCTGGTCCTACACCCACGTGTAGTGGATAAAAATTCAGGAGGGATATCTCTGGAGCGAGGAGTCCCAGCCCCACACAAGGGCCCCCTGCCCAGGGTTCCAGCGTCCAGAAGATTAAGCCCCCACAACTTCTGGCTACAAAAACCAGTGGGGATTGACTCAATGGAAGAACCTGCTGGAGTCAAGCAATTCCTCTCAAAGAACCCACACACGGACTCACCTACTCAGACTCACTCCCTCTGAGCTCTAGCACTATGGTCACAGCTTGAAAGGCACTAGTGGCATAGCGTGAGACACGGCAGTGTCTGGCATCAAGGTGAACCAAGGCCATTGTCCCTGTTCTAAACCCTCCCCTCAAAGAACCACTAAGCCAGCAAGCTGATGGCATATCTGAGACTCCATCAACCTAACACTGTTTGCCCTATCTTGGAGATCCCTGGAGACACTGTCCCACCCAAATTCCCGGCACACCCACATTGCTTTTCCCTATGAATGCTGGTCTTGGCTCTTGCTGCACAACTTCCTATATCCTCCCAAACAAGCAACAGCTGGCCCCATTGAGCCCCAGGCCCCGCACTAGCAGCAGCCAGCCTAGATTCACAGCTTGGCTTCGCCTGGAAATCTCTAAGCCTAGCACAAGTAGCAACCATCTCAGATTGCTTTATAGCTCAGGCAAGACAGCCCCAGGCAAAACACAGGTGGGGGCTGACCTTGGCCTGCACCACCAGGGAAACCCAAGGGAGGCTACAGAACATGTCAGAGAACCACCGCCCTGGCCCTTCACAGCTGATCCTCCACAGAGGGCGGAGGTTGGTGGTCAGTGGTCACAGCCAGTCCTTGCAGCTCATTGGCCTGGGTAAATCTCTCCCGCTGACCTGCCAACAGCAACCAAGTCTCAACTACAAGAGGAGGGTGTGCTCAGCCCACATGGAGAGTGTACATAGAGCACCCAGCCTGGGTGATAGGGGAGGCTGTACCACTGGACCCTACAGGACACCTACTACATTAGGCCACACTACCAAGACACAAGAGTAAGAGAGTCACAGCAACTCTACCTAATACATAGGAACAAACACAGGGAGGCTACCAAAATGAGGAGACAGAGAAACACGGCCCAAATGAAAGAACAGATCAAAACTCCAAAAAAAGAACTAAACAAAATAGAGATAAGCAATCTATCAGATGCAGAGTTCAGAACACTGGTTATAAGGATGCTCAAGGAGCTTAGTGAGGATCTCAGCAGCATAAAAAAGATCCAGTCAGAAATGAAGGATACAGTAATGGAAACATAGAACAATTTGCAAAGAAACAACAGTAGAGTGGATGAAGCCAAGAATCAAATCAATTATGATTTGGAACACGAGGAAGCAAAAAAATAACCAATCAGAACAAGAAGAAAAAAGAAGACAAAAAAAAACGAGGACAGTATAAGCAGTCTCTGGGACAACTTTCACATCATAGGGGAGCCAGAAGGAGAAGAGAGCGAGCAAGAAATTGGAAATCTAGTTGAAAAAACAATGAAAGAAAACTTCCCTCATTTGGCGAAGGAAATAGACGTGCAAGTCCAAGAAGCACAGAGTCCCAAACAAGAGGGATGCAAAGAGGCCCCCTCCAAGACACAACATAATTAAAATGACAAAGGTTAAAGATAAAGAGAGAATCTTAAAATTCAGCAAAAGAAGTTAGTTACCTATAGGGGAGTTCCTGTAAGACTGTCAGCTGATTCCTCAAAAGAAACTTTGCAGGCTAGAAGGGACTGGCAAGAAATAGCCAAAGTCATGAAAAGCAGGGACCTACAGCCAAGATTGCTCTCCCCAGCAAAGCTAACGTTTAGAATCAAAGTGCACATGAAGAGCTTTCCAGACAAGAAAAAACTAAAGGAGTTCATCATCACCGAACCATTATTATATGAAATGTTAAAGAGGCTTATTTAAGAAAAAGATCAAAACTATGAACAATAAAATGGCAATAAACACATACCTATCAAAAATTGAATCTAAAAAACAAACTAGACAAACAAGAACAGAGACAGAATCATGGATATGGAGAGCATTTTGATAGTGGCCAGATGGGAGGGGATTGCAGGAGAATGGATGAGGAGGTGAGGGGATTAAGGAGTACAAATAGGTAGTCACAGAATAACCATGGGGATGTAAAGTACAGTATAAGAAATGGAGTAGCCAAAGAACTTAGACACATAGCCCATGGACATCCCACAGTTGAGGGTGTGTGAAAGGCAAGCGATCGATGTATCTCTTGCACATCAATGTTTCTTTCCCTTTCTTTCTCCCTTCCTTCCCTTCTCTCTAAAATAAAGTCTTTCTAAAAAGAGCACTAATGATGATTATCTGTGAGACACGAAATTATGGGGGACTTTAACTTTCCAGTCTGTATTTCTGAATTTTTAGAAGTTTTTTTTTTTATTAAAAAACATGTTTCTCTACACTGTCATCTGCATCTAGGAACCCCACCACCTTAAATACCACCTTGGCCAATGGCAGAGAACCCACTGGGGATGGGGGTGTTAGGCCTTACCAGCCTAAGTCATGCAACAGAATGCTGCCCTCCCCATCTCAGGCCTCTAGCCCAGGACAGTTGACCCTGGACCCTCATCAAGCCCACTCCTCCATCAGATCTGCCCTAGGGCCCTCTCAGTGAAGACTTGAGGACAACTAGGACTGCAGCTATAGCTGGTGTGCCCATTCTCTTTCACTACTACTTGCTACTAGCTAATACATATTTGTAGAAGCCACTGTAAAGCTCACTGAATTACAATTCTTAGCATTAGAGTAGAAAGCAGCCTGTCACCCTAGCCAGATGTCTCTCTAGAACTTTCAAGCAATTTCCCAACTCCAAAAACGAATGGTGCCTTTGCTCACTAATGGGTTCTCTTCAAAGGGCCTCCCTGGCCCACTCAGCTCTGTTAGGAAATGGAAAAGTCCATTTCCTAACAGAGTCCAGTTTGCAGAAGGGCAAGGCCCTGAGGAAATACCCCCAAGACAGTCCCTTCCTGCCCCAATTCTTACTCCCATCCCACAGTCCAAAGCAAAAGCACCTCCAGCTGGTGTGGCTCAGTGGACTGAGCACCAGGCTGTGAACTGAAAGGTCACTGGTTTGATTCACAGGCAGGGCACATGCCTGGGTTGCAGCCCAGGTCCCTAGTCAGGGGCGTGCAAGAAGCAACTAATCCATCTATCTCTTGCACATCAATGTTTCTCTCCCTTTCTTTCTCCCTCCCTTCCCCTCTCTCTAAAAGTAAATAAGTAAATAGCCCTGGCTGGTGTGGCTGAGTGGATAGAGTGACAGCCTAGGAACCAAAGGGTCACTGGTTCGATTCCTAGTCAGGGCACATGCCAGGGCTGCCGGCCAGGTCCCCAGTAGGGGGTGCATGAGAGGCAACCACATATTGATGTTTCTCTCCCTCTCTCCCTCCCTTCCTCCTCTCTCTAAAAATAAAAATAAATAAATAAAATATTTAAAAACAAAAAAACAAAAAACTGAGCTTCTGGCCAAGATGGAGGTGTAGGTAGATAGGCTTCACATCCTCACACAACCAAAAGAAGGGTAACAACCAATTTAAAAAAAAAAAAAAACAGAACTGCCAGAAAACCGAACTATATGGAAGTCCGACAACCAATGAGTTAAAGAAGAAATCTCCATCCAGACTGGTAGGAGGGGCGGAGATGGAAAGGGATGTGCAACAAGGCCTCAGCTGGCGGAGCTGGGCAGGCAAGGCAGCAGTTGGCAGACTAGGATATCCCACATTCACATGCAGATAAACTGGGAGGAACAACTGGGGAGTGAGACAAACTGTGCAACCTAGGGATCCAGCGCAGGAAACCAAAGCCTCAAAACCTCTGATTATAAAAACCTGTAGGGGTTGCAGCAGTGGGAAAAACTCCCAGTCTCACAGAAGAGTCCACTGGAGGGCCCCCCAGAATCCTAGAGTGTACACAAACCCACCCACTAGGGAATCAGCACTAGAAGGGTCCAATTTGCTTGTGGGAAGCAAGGGAAGTGACTGAAAGCAGGGTGAGAGCTGAGCAAGCAGCCTTGCTCCCTCTCTGACCTCTCCCCCACATACAGCACAAAAACCCAGCGAATTGGGTTGCCCTGCCCTGGCAAATACCTAAGGCTCCACCCCTTACAACATAATGGGTGCACCAATACAAAGAAATATGGCCCAAATGAAAGAATAGATCAAAGCTCCAAAAAGAGAACCAACCAATGAATAGATAGCCAACCTATCAGATGCCCAGTTCAAAATACTGGTAATCAGGATGCTCACAGAAATAATTGAGTATGGTCACAAAATAATGGAAGAAGCAAAGGCTATGCAAAGTGAAATAAAGAAAAATATACAGGGAACCAACAGTGAAGGGAAGAAACCCAGGACTCAAATCAAAGATTTGGAACAGGAGGAAGAAATAAACATTCAGCTGGAACAGAACGAAGAAACAAGAATTCAAAAAAAATGAGGAAAGGCTTAGAAACCTCTGGGACAACTTTAAACGTTCCAACATCCAAATGTTAGGGGTGCCAGAAGGAGAAGAGGAAGAGCAAGAAATTGATAATTTATTTGAAAAAATAATGAAGGAGAACTTCCCCAATCTGGCCAAGGAAATAGACTTCCAAGAGATCCAGGAAGCTCATAGAGTCCCAAAGAAATTGGACCCATGTAGGAACACACCAACACACATCACAATTAAATTACCCAAGATTAAAGATAAGGAAAGGATCTTAAAAGCAGCAAGAAAAAAGGAGAGCGCTACCTACAAAGGAGTTCCCATAAGACTATCAGCTGATTTCTCAAAAGAAACCTCGCAGGCAAGAAGGGGCTGGCAAGGAGTTTTCAAAGTCATGAAAGGCAAGGACCTACATGCAAGATTACTCTATCCAGCAAAGCTATCCTTTAGAACAGAAGGGTAGATAAAGTGCTTCCCAAATAAGGTCAAGTTAAAGGAGTTCATCATCAGCAAGCCCTTATCATATGAAATGTTAAAGGGACTTATCTAAGAAATAGAAGAAGATCAAAACTATGAACAGTAAAATGACAACCAACTCACAACTGTCAAGAACTGAACCTAAAAAAAAAAAACAAAAACAAAAACAAACTAAGCAAACAACTAGAACAGGAACAGAATCACAGAAACAGATCACATGGAGGGTTATCAGCAGGGAGCGGGGAAAATGGGGGAAAAGGTACAAGGAATAAGAAACATAACTGATAGGTACAAAATAGATGGGGGGAGTGGGTGTTAAGAATAGTATAGGAAATGGAGAAGCCAAACATCTTGTCTGTATGATCCATGGACATGAACTAAGGGGGGCGGGGAACTGGTGGGAGGAGGGATGCAGGGCTGAGAGGGATAAAGGGGAGAAAAAATGAGACAATTGTAGTAGCATAATCGATAAAGTATACTTTTTAAAAAAGCAAAAGCACATGAAAAGCCTGGCTTTTCATGCTCAAGGGATGATATGCATATTCCCCACAGGAGGGGACCCTGATTGGAAAGAGCTACCTCTTGGAGACTTGCCAAGTATTTCAACAGCAAGTTATGCAGGCAGCTGGCACCCACCCTACATGGCCAGGAATAAGTAGGCCGCACCTGGACTGTTCAGAGGCAGTCCTGCCTGAACATATCCTGTCAGGCCCTGTGACACTGGGAAGGAGAAATGCCCAACACAGCAGCTAGTGGGTAGGGCCATGCAAGTCCCCATAAACTCTGGCCCCCAGGCCACCCATCCCCTGCTTCATTTTTGCTGGGGACTGAGAAGAGAGAAGTGCTCTGAGCTTAGGCAAGCATCACATCTTGGAGACATGACCACTATCTGTGGCAGAGGCAAGCCAATACTTTGGGAGTCCAAGCAAGGAGACATATTGATGACTACTCAGAGCAAAACATACATTTAACAGCCAGTTGAGAGCTTCACTAATTCCTCTGGTCTCTGAATAATCATGCCACCAGCACATCGCAAAATCGGTACCACCGGGCCCAGGCCCCATCCATGATCATGCCCTAGGACCAGTTTATCTTTCAAGCCCCCTGCTGGTGTTCACCTCAATGTGGGTTTATAGAACTTTAGTGCTGGAAGGACATGGAAAGACCTGAGGTTTGACCCAGATCCAGAAAGGTCTGGGATCTGCTCCCTAGATATACTGCCAAACCTTTTGGTCACCCTCATAGCACAAGACACAGCAGTTTCCTTCCCAGTTAGGGTTCTTGTCTACTGGGTCACTCAGTCCCCTAATCGTGACCTATTCTAGGTTGGAGGGAGAGACGGATGCTACTATGTGACTGGAGAACAGCACTACTTAGACCAAGGTCAGCATGGGCCAGTTAGTTTCTCTTGGTTTCAATTCTGGAATGACCCCAAGGAGCTGCCCCAGACACATGAGGTGGTCATCACAGGGTCCACAAAAAACTGCCGGTTAAAGTGAAGGCCCTGTCAGCAGTACCCTCTCCGTGGGTGAAAGGAGTCGCTTCCTCAAGAGAAAGACAGGAGTACTTAAGGGGTTTGTTTCTGAGAAGCCAAAGCTGTACACTACATGTGGAACATGGCATAGGGCTCCGCAGCAAAGGCCATGGCAAAGGGTCTAGGTCAGGTAGCTGCGCTCAGCCACAGTTCACTCACCAATGAACAGCAGCACAAGGATGACAATGAGGACCACGAAGAAGGTGTTACTATAAGTCACTACCAACTCCACCAGGCGGGACTTGAAAACCTTCTGCCATCTATGAAGAAAACAAAAAACACAGAGGCTGTAGGAAAAGAACACACTTGAATCAGAGCCTTGAGAACAGAAACTCAATTTTGCAGTCTTCTCCAATGGTCGAATATCCTATATAGACTCAGCCTCAGCTGCTTGCATTTTCCCAATTTATGACATTCACCCAACAATGTTTTAAAAAAAGATGCGTGTCCATAAATAGAAATTTCTAGAAAACCAGTTTTAAACATTGGTAGGCTCTGGGGGAGGAAATGGGAAACTCACTTTTCATTGTATTTCTCTATGTAGTATTCAAAATGCTTGTCACGTACACATTTTTTTACATTGTTTTTCCACATGACCAAGCTTGGTTCATCTAGAATTCCACCACCCTGGATTATAAGGAAGCAGACCTAACCTCCCTTCGGTTCCCTCCACAAGTATTTAGGATATAGCTCTATCAGAAAAGAGCCTCTGAAAATGGCTAATGTAAACACAACGCCATCACCAAACCTCAAAAAAATCCATAAGTAGAATAAAGAAATTTTTTCAAAACACACACAAGAAAAGAAAATCAGGAAGAATCCATTATCAGAGCCAGAATCCCAAAGTCCAACTGCTGCATTTCTTAATAGCTGGTCTGTTTGAGTCCAGAGAGACAAGGTTCCAATTCTGCATTTATTTTAGAGGGAGAGAGGAAGGGGGAGAGAGAAAAACACTGATTTGTTGTCCCACTTATTTATGCATTCATGTGCCTGACCAAGGATTGAACCGACAACCTTAGTGTATCAGGATGACGCTCTAATCAATCAAACTACCTGGCCAGAACTGTATACTTTCTGTGGTATCACATCAGGTGTCTGTATTTTTTATTAAAAACAGTTTTTAAAAATATCTGTGGAGACTCAGCCTCATTTGTAATGTTCTAATTTAAGTCAGAATGTCTTCATATGTTATATGCAATTAAAAATTAATCTCCAACTAACTTTTAACAGGTCTTCTATGCACTGAAAGGAAATATGGCTTCACCCTTCATAAGCTGAGTAATGCTCATGAGGCTACTGCGTAATGCCAGTGAGGCTACTTAGTAGGACAGAAGTCACCAAATCAGCAACAACGTGATCCTGTGGTGCAAGTCTTCTGGATCCCACAGCACCATCCTCCGAACGCCAGGGACCCAAGGGAAGGCAGGAGGGCATCATTCCCAGAACCGTAGTAGAGCCAGGCCTTCTCCCGCTTTGGTGCATTCAGAAGACCAGAAGGCAAGATGCACAGGAACGGTGAAGACGGCTGGCAATAGTAAACACAACCCCCGCCATCCCCCACCCCAGACACATTCTACTTATTTCTGTCAGGCCCCAATTCCAGAGTCCACGCATAAGCTGTGGGTCTGGGCAACAGTCACCTTACTTGTCTGCCTACTTGTGCCATAGGCCATACCTTTTGGGTGAAATGAAGGGAATGCAGAGAAGTAGCACAACAAAGACCTCTGCATAAAGGAAGGTGGCAACCGCAGTCCACTGCAGACTCATCCTGTTGCTAGGTTTCCAACAGGGAGATGTGAGCTTGTTTCCTACAGGGCACAAAAGGAACAGGAATCATAAAAACTGGACAGCCATGCTAACCTGGAAACGGGGCTCACTCCGCAGGGAGACTAGAGCATTCATGCACAAAGGCCTGCCCAACTTCCCCCTGCCGGGGCGGAGTTACTTTGCTGCCCTGCAGTACGTACGGTAACACGTCCAGAGCCACCTTTCTGTACAATTCCTTTCCCCGTGGAGTCCAAGAAACTCCTTATGCCTGTTTAGATTGCGAACGCGTTTTTAATAAAAATTATATAGACAAGAGGAAATTCTCAACACCCATCAAGCCCGCTCCCTTCCCAGCTTCGGGGACTCCCAGCCAGACCCGCGGCGGCAGTATCTCAGTAACGCACTTTCTCCAAAAGCCAGGGCGCTTCCCCGACCCTTGACCCACGTCCTAGGAAAGCCAGGAGGCCCTTCCCTGCCAGACCTTCCAAAGGGGCCCAGAGAAAACCAGCAGCTCCCTCTGGGGCTAGAGCGGAGGCTGACAGGCTTTCCAACTGCCGCGCCTGCCTCCGACGGGGCTGGAGGACTCGGAGTAGCTAAAAAAGCCCACAAGAGCGACTCCTACAGGGCGGGAGTCAGGGCCAAGAGCAAATGCAGTCTGGAGTAAGCACCTCAGGGCCCCTCAGAGAAATTTCTAGAAGCTGTCTCCTCAGAAGCCAAAGGATAACCCTCACAGTAGCCCCCGTCGGCCACAGCTCCCACCAGGCATGGGGCACCCCGCACGCAACCCCCAGCGGCCCCCAAGTGTGGCCCCGGCTCTGACCTGGCACGCCCTCCCAAAACCCCACCCCCGGAGACTCCTCCGGAGGGGCCTGGCCACCGCTCCCCGCCAACGCAGCCGGCCCTCACGCCCCCACAGCCCAGCTCCACCCACTGCCGCCCAGACTTCCCTCCACGCAGCCCTGCCCCTACACTCTTGGCTCGGCCCTCGGCCCTGGGCCCCCTTCACACTACCCGCCGCTCCCCGTTGTCGAAAGCTGGGGGGACCTCCGCAGCCCCGCTCACCGAGTTTCCCCACAGACTCGAGCACGCTCCTCCGCTGCCGCCAAACTCTCCCACTCGGGCACTGGCCCCGCCCCTTCCCACGCAGACGGAAGCCGGAAGCGCAAGCAGGACGCTGCCCCACCCCCAACCGAAACGAAACCCTGTAGGCTCCGCCCACGGCCGCTTTCCGCCCCGCCCCCCCCGGCCGAAGCGCCGACGCCTAGGCCTGAGGAAGGAGCGGATCTTTGGGTGCGCAGGGAGGCGGGGCGAGTCCTTGGCGGGAAGACGGAGGGGGGGGCCGCTCCTCTAGCCCGCGAGGTCCTCCTACGTCTCTGTGGTCCAGGGAGGGGGCGGGGTCCGACAGTGGGGCGAGAACGGGGTGGGGCGTGGTACGCCCGGGCTCCGCCTCCCGCCCCTCCTCCGCCTCCTCCCCTTCCACCGACTCGCCCCTGGGGAGGGGTGGGTGGGTGGGGATTCTGGGCGGGTGGCGGAGTCACTGTCGCTTCAGCAAGGCTGTGGAGAGGACGGACGCGCCTGGTGCCCCGGGGAGGGGCGCCACCGGGGTAGGAGGAGGAGGTAGAGAAGAAGAGACGCCCTGTCTGCCCGAGCCCTCTCGAGGTTCTGACCCCAGGGGCTAGGAGACTGATAAGTTCCTCCACCTCCACTGCCTGAAGAGACCGTGACACTGGAGGGACCTGAGCCCACCGCACCAGGGGCCCCAGCACCGCCCCAGTGGCCTAGAGCAACAGTCTCAGGGACCACTGCAAGGTTTCCAGTTGCCTAGACAACGAGCTGGGGTCAGAGCAACAACCATTCCAGCCATCTGCCTCGACTGCTGGCTCAGACACCCGTCCCAGCCCTGTGCATCCAGCCCAAGTGACATGCCGGTGCTCTCCACCCCCCGGCCCTCGCGGGTGACCACGCTGAAGCGCACAGCTGTGGTCCTGGCCCTCACGGCCTATGGAGCCCACAAAATCTACCCCCTGGTGCGGCAGTGCCTGGCTCCGGCCAGAGGCCCTCAAGTGCCTGCAGGAGAGTCCACGCAGGAGGCCTCCGGGGCCACTTCGGCCACAGCGGCCAAGGCCGGTGTGAACCGAGTGTTCTTGCAGCGACTCTTGTGGCTCCTGCGGCTGCTCTTCCCCAGGATCCTGTGCCGGGAGACTGGGCTGCTGGCGCTGCACTCAGCCACCCTGGTGAGCCGGACTTTCCTGTCAGTATATGTGGCCCGCCTGGATGGACGGCTGGCCCGCTGCATCGTGCGCAAGGACCCCCAAGCCTTTGGTTGGCAGCTCCTGCAATGGCTCCTCATCGCCCTCCCAGCCACCTTCATCAACAGTGCCATCCGCTACCTGGAGGGCCAACTGGCCCTCTCTTTCCGAAGCCGTCTAGTGGCCCACGCCTACAGCCTCTATTTCTCCCAGCAGACCTACTACCGAGTCAGCAACATGGATGGGCGGCTTCGCAACCCTGACCAATCCCTGACAGAGGATGTAGTGGCCTTTGCTGCCTCTGTGGCCCACCTCTACTCCAACCTGACCAAGCCACTCCTGGACGTGGCTGTGACCGCCTACACCCTGCTTCGAACGGCCCGCTCCCGTGGGGCTGGCACGGCCTGGCCTTCGGCCATTGCTGGCCTCGTGGTGTTCCTCACAGCTAACGTGCTTCGAGCCTTCTCACCCAAGTTTGGGGAGCTGGTGGCAGAGGAGGCCCGGCGGAAGGGGGAGCTGCGCTACATGCACTCTCGTGTGGTGGCCAACTCAGAGGAGATTGCCTTCTATGGGGGCCATGAGGTGGGGCAGATTGAGGTGTTGAGCGTGAAGGAAAGCATGTGGCCCAGGGGCAGGCAACTGTGAATGGCGGGGAAGGCCCAGGGTCGGCTGGGGTGGGTGCCAGAGGCCAGGGAAGGCCACAGGAGAGGGAGGCTGGGGACGCCCAGGGCCGGGGGCAGCCCAGACTTAGGCACAGAAATGGAGAAGCAGGAAGGCTGGGTGGGGACCGTCCTAGGCTGGCTGCCTGCATGCTCCAGGCCACTTCTGCTTCCTCTCCTCTAAGGCTGTCCTGGCTTTGGAGCTGCTTGGAGCTGGGGATCCTAGCGGTTTCAGATGCTAGAGCTCCTGGCTCACCCCATTCCTGCAGTCAGCTGGAAGGAGGCTCCTGCTGTCTGGGAGCAGCGAGTGGGACGTGGCCTGCTGCCCAGCCCCTCCTGGGCCCCAGGGCCCTTTGAAGGCCGGCGTCCAGCCGAGCTGGCCGGCCAGGCAGGCAGGCAGGCATTATGGGCATGACTCAGCCCAAGCGGAGGTTAATGAGCAGCAGCCAGCGCGGCGGCCACAGCAGTGGCAGCACTCAGCACTCTGGGTCAATGGCTTCTCTGCCTAAGCTTGAGGGCCAGCCGGGCTGCCGGCAAGGCCTCCTCCCTGAGGCTCTGAGCCAGGGAAGCTGGGCCAGGGCCGCCACCTTGTCGGAACGCACTTCCTGCCCGCCCAGCGGCCACCCTGCCCCCCCTCCTTGTGGCTGTCCTTCCGCCTGGGTCCCAGGGCTCAGCTCCCTAGTGGGCCGGGGCAGGGGCGGGGGCAGGGGCGGGGGCCAGGGTAGCCAGGGCCCAGAGCTTGGTGCTGGGGAAGGTTACTCCAGGCCAATGCTCCCTTTATCTCGCCCCAGCCCCTCCCCTTCCTCGTGCCTGGGGTTGCAGCTGCCTCGGGCCCTGTTCCCTTGCTCCCTGCAACTCTGGTTTCAGTTCTGAGTACTTCAGGGAGGGGGAGGGGTGCAATGGCATCCACGTCCTCAAGGCCTCTGTGTGCTCCCTGGATCAGGTGGTCTCTTGCCCCTGGACCTTGCCGCACTGGCAGCGCATTGGACTCCAGGTTAGGAGGAAAGCTCCTGGTCTGCAGCCGCAACCCCCTCTCATCCTCTCTTGCACGCCAGGCTGCAGGGCCTTGGCAGGCAGCCGTGGCCTTGGGTGAGGCGCTTGGCACATTACCCGCAGCTACATTGTCAGCCTCAGCCGGCATTCCTGCCAACTCCCAGCACGAGTCAGGATTGCCAGGGCGCTCAGAGGAGGCGTGCTCACTTCAGGAACAGGAGATTGGGCTTGAGGCAGAAACACAGGATGCAGAGGACCTATATGGTAAAGGCAGAAGAGAGATCACTGGCACTTTGAAGGACCGTCTCTGGGCTAACCTCAGGAGACAGTGTGTTCACCAGGAGGGTTCAGTGAGGGGGGCATGCATGGTGTGCATCCACAGTCTGTCTCTTTAGGCCTCGGCCAAAGGGTTAGAAAGCAGCATGGGATGACAGGCCCCCATGGGTGGTGGGTTGATGTTTCTTATTGTGCAGGCATGTGGCTCACCCTAGTTCCACTGGCAAGTGTCCCGGTGGACCCCGGCCCAGGCTCAGACTAACAGGTTAGGGCAGAAGTGACTGGCTGGCTGGCAGGCAGGCAGACAGCAGAGTATTCTGTCTGTACTGAGATTTCAACGAGGAAGGTTATTTAGACACATACATACACACAACCTCTCGTTGGATTCAGAGCAAGGTAAACCTTTTTTAATAAGTCAAAGCATCATTTATAAAAATCTGGCTCTCCTGATGGCTCTGCCAATGTAGTCCAAATTCCACATCTCTTGCTACCTTCAGGCTGTGTGACCTTGGGCAGGTCACTGTCCCTCTGGGCTTCTGTAGTGTCCTATATACAGTGGAAATGAGCATACTGGTGGGGTGGCACGTGGTGAGAATCAAATGGAGAGTCAGGTGTAAAAGCAATTGGCAAAGGAAATGGTGCCAGGCTGGGCAGCTGTTGTCAGTCAGGGGTTTGGAAGGCAGAGCTAGAATGCACGATCCTGTAATGGGCTGAGAAATCCATGGCCAATGGGCACCTTGCCGTGACCACTTCCTGACACCTCCAGCCCCTCTACCTATCTGGATGCTGCTGCCAGGGGAGAGCCTCTTTCTCTCCCACTCCCTTTCCTGCTCTCTCTTCTCCAAGCCTGTACCCCTTCTGAGATGGCAAGTGGCGACCAACGTAGGAAAGGGGAGGGGGCGGGAGGGGAGGCCCATCCCACTGGAGTCCTCAGCAGGCACTCAGGAGGGGAGAGCATTAGGCTAGTTCAGGGGCATGCCCTCCAGGTATCAGTGGGAGAATGCAGTGGAAGTTTCTCACCCAAAGGATCCCCGGGGAAGGTACAGGAGGCAGGGCCCAAGTAGACTGTTGAACCAAGTTCTTCAAAACAAAGTACTGCCTTGCTTTCTTGTACTGCCCTTTACTGAGTTCACGCTAGCCCCCTAGGAGTTGTCCAAAAAAACAAGGAAGGTGGCTGCCCTCGGCCAATGTTCAGAAGCTGCTCAGGGCAAAGGGCATGGTGAGTTTTCCAACCATAGAGGTAGTGGAAATAGGGGGCTGGAATGGGCCTCAGCAGGTAGGATCATAAGTCCCTTCTTCACCACCGCTATACCTCAGTGCCGTGACTTCAGGCAATCCCATACAGTCCCCCAGCCCGAGTTTGAGACCTTTCCCTGTAAACGTGGCCCAGTCACCACCCCCATCTCTCAACCTTGCCTTGGCCATCAGATGGCACAGCATGCATGTTTGGCGCTTGGGGCCTCTTGCTGTTGCCTCCATGTTCGTTACCATGAGACCTCTCAGGCTCTCTCTGTCACCCCCTCCCCGGCAGGTGGAGCTGGCCCTGCTGCAGCACTCCTACAAGGCCCTGGCTTCACAGATCAACCTCATCTTGCTGGAGCGCCTGTGGTATGTCATGCTGGAGCAATTCCTCATGAAGTACGTGTGGAGTGCCTCAGGCCTGCTCATGGTGGCTGTCCCCATAATCACCGCCACCGGCTACTCAGAGTCAGGTGAGTCAGCACTCCCAGGGGACAGGAGCAGGGCCCTGGATGCTAGGCTCCAGAGGGCCCAGTGCTCAGCTGGCCCATCTGCCCCTTCCACTGGCGAGGCCTTGAGGCCCAGCTGGCTTCCTAGAGGTCACCACAGGTCACTCTCCCTTGCTGCCTTCCACTCTGCTTGAGTCTCCCCTTGACAGCATCTCACGCTCTCGGTAGCATTCAGCTGAGCCCAGGAACTGCAACTCAGGAACAACACATGTCCCCTCACCAGGTGTATGCACCCTCACCCAGCTGTGCCTGTCCTCAGCCCAACTGTGACTCCACGGTGGGAGGATGGGATAGTACCTTGAGCAAGCCCCTTTACCCCTGGGCCTTGGCTCTCTCAGGTCTCAAACAACTCTGGTAGGTTGCAGAGCCTAGAGGCCTCTGCCCTACGGCCTAGGCCTGTTCTGCCTGCTACTTTAGCGATTGGATGGATCATCAGGATTCCCATTTTGTTCTTCTCCTGGCTTGCAACATATTCATTCTATTTGCAGCCTTTTCATGGTCGCCCTTTCAAAGATTAATTTGCGTGTACACCGAGAATAGCCTAGGTCAGCAATTTTCAGCCTGTGCGCCACGGTGCACTGGTGTGCCGCAAGAGGCGCACTGGTGTGCCGCAAGAATTTTAAAAACATGCAATACCGGACTATTTAGTCAGGGCGCTGACCTCTTTTCCCTTAGGTTGTCAGGTAAAAAAAAAAAAAAAATGACAACAGCCAACACAACAATAGCCATCCACTGTGAATGTATCAAAATTACACCTAATTTTTTGTCACGTCAGCTAAAAATATATTTTTGGGTGTGCCACAGAATTTTAGTAATAAGTTTATGTGTGCCATGAGATGAAAAAGGTTGAAATCACTGGTCTTGGTTAATCAATAGCTCCTCCTGGCTCTTACAACACTTCTACACCAGGACCAGCCCCAACTGATGTGTTGATGTAGCCCAGTGTCACATTTGCTTTCCCGTGTTTTTATACGTGGCTATTGCTTTATCAAGCCAATGCATGTTTAAATTCATCTCCATGTTTACCGATTTCTCTGCTCACTAGTCCTTTCCTGCAGCCTAGTTACCTTCCTCCAGATAGACATCTTTCAGTTCTTTCTGCAAGGCTTTTGTCATGGGCACTTCACAATTATTTTGTTGCCTGAAAATGTCTTCATTTTACCCTTTTTCCAGAACTAAAATATAGCCGGATGTGGGAGTCCAGGTGGATGATTATTTGCTCTCAGCCCTCTGACAACATTTAATTGTCTCTGCTGGAAAATGTGTTATCAGCTTAACGCCCCTCAGCAGCCTGGATTGTCTCTCTGGTTGCTTTTAGGTCTTTCTTTCTCTGGTATTCTGCTGTTTCGCTTGGAAGTGTTAACCGGTGGGTTTTGTATTTATTCTGCTTGAGAGTGGTATGGCCTTCAAATATTCAGATTTTTTTAATCGTTCAGAAAAATTCTCAGCTGTTATTTTTTCAAATATTGACTCACTCTTGTTCTTTCACTTGTTCCTTCTGGAACTCCTGCTGGACTTCTCACTCTCTCCTCTGGCTCTTCCACTCTTTTCACTGATTCCCATCCAGCACTATCTGTGCTGGATCCTGGGGGATTTCTTCAGGTCTTCCTGCTCACTCATTCACCAGTTTTCTCTTCACCTGGGTCTAATATGAAATTTTTTAAAAATCTCAGTGACTATTTCTATCAAGTTCTATTTGATTCTCTTTCAAATAGAAATTTCAAATTCTTTTGGCAGGTGTCTGATTTTCTCGTCTTTTGACTGTTCCTTTTATGCTGTGTATCATTAATCATACTTATTCCACAGTCTCTATCCCACTCTTGGGTTATCTGAATTCTTGGGGATCTAAGCCAGCTTGATCTTCCATCTGCCAGGCTTCACCCATGGTGAATTCTTCCCTTGTGGGTTTTGGGACGGGACTTCCTCGGGAACCCTATTGACCTAACAGGAGGGTGCAATTCCCAGTGCATATTGGCTCTTGTTTTGGCCAAGCACTCCTGGTAATTAACCACTTGGAGGCCATTTACATGTTCACTTCTCAGTTCGAGGAGAGGGGTTCCTCAACTTGGAGGTAGCATTCACTTGAGTCCCAGACACATAATTACCAATTCTTAGAGGCGACCTTCTGTTCCTTTCGCCTAGAGCTCTGGCTACACGACCTGTCTCCTCAGTCTCTAGGGATTTCACTGGTGCACCTGGCTGCTGGCTTCTCTGTGGGCTCCTGGGAATTCGCCTTGCTTTCCTACAAGCACAGCTCTGCTTTCAAAGGTGCTCTATTCCATGCAGCTTGGTAGTAAGGGGGTTTTCGGTTATGTAGAGAGAGAGGCTGACTTGTTTTAGAAGTTTCTCTGAGTCTCTCCTATTGGCGCCTCTACTTTGGGGCTTCCATACCCTCAGCTGTCTGTCCATCTCTGGGTGACCCCCAAAAGGGAAGATCTGATTGGACGGGGATAGTTACTTCCCACCAATGGACCTACAAAAAGGGTGGCCCTGATTGAGAGACAGGTGCCAGGCCCAGTCTGCATACCCGGTCTAGCGCATGGGGACAGACCCATGAGGAAACAGACCTATGGATTCTGTGAGGAGGTGCCTGCAGCCACTTCCCTCTGCTCCTGGCACCGGGCACAGCCCGGCCTGTCTAGTGCCTGAGGCCTCTTCCTCCTCCAAAGGCCTAGGACTTTTTGGATCCTCTGCTGTGCCAGGTTTCATGGGTGATTTAAGAAGCCTGAGCTCCTGTCCCCAGCCTCGTAGCTTTCATAGCCAATTACCTGTGAAAATGTGACATTCTCCTATCTCCCTTGCTCACTCCACCTCCTTCTTATGGGCCTCCTTGTTATTTTTTAATGGTTTTTTACTTTTCAGTTACAGTTGATATACAATATTACATTAGTTTTAGGTGTACACCCCAGTGAGTAGATATTATGTAACTTACTAAGTGATCATCCTGGTATGGCCTCCTTGTTATACCTCCAGAACACCGGGCAGGCTTCTAACTCAGGGCCTTTGCACAGGCTGCTCCCACCGCCAGGAATGGTTTTTCCCCTGAAGTCCCGCCCTCTTTCTATCAGACTTTGGTCACAGGCACCCTCTAGATGAGGCCTGCCCCGCCCGTCACCCCACCTCTCTCTCCCCCTTCTCCACCTCTCTGCTCTCCCAAGCACTGAACACCCTATCTATTCCGTGTATCCGTCTGGTTTATAGTCTCCCTGCCTCTTTAAACTGGGAGGTCAATGAGGGCAGGGATTTTTGTCTCTGCTCCAGGTGCTTCAAGGAAGCTGAGAACACTGGGGGCCAGTGGGAAGATGCAGGCATTTATCAACTGGGAAAGATTTAGATGCCTTTGCCACACTTGCCTGCTGGCCCTGCAAAGCCAGAGGGGCCAGGAGAGGGGCAGCCTGGCCGCGAACAGCCGCTGTGTGTCCTGCTCTGGAGCCCTGGTCTTAGCTGCCCAAGGGCAGTTCATGCTGTCTCCAGCAAGGTGCCAGCTGTTGCCAGGATGCCCCAGGCACCGGCAGAACCTTCCACTTTATATGTAGTCAGTCCAGCTCTCAGGACATCCTGGGAAGAGGGCTTGTGTCCCCCTTCCTCTCGCAGGCTGTGTCTCTGGGGACACAGTGGGGAAGCCCAGGGCCTTAGACTGACAGGATTAATGACCCTCTCCCCTACCCAGTTCCCTGGATACCTGGGTCAGGCCCCAGAAGGTGATGCGAAATACACCAGCCCCATCGCATCCCCTTTCTACCCCACATTGCACCCTTGCTGCTCCGGAGGCCACCTCCTTCCCACTGCTTCGGTCTCAGGAGCCCTGGCTCCCCCTGGACAGCCCCAGTGGTCACTGCTCGCTCACCCATACCCGGTACCCTCAGAGTCAGCATTCCCCTTGCTCCTCAACGCCACTTCTAGAACATTCCTTGTGTAAAAGCCCTGCCCCTCTGGGTTTTCCAAGGGTCAAGGAAATCAAGGCCATTGATAAGAGAGGGTTGAAGGGAGCAACCACGGGGTCTAGACTGAAACAGCAAAGCAAGTCAAGACAGGAATGGACTCCAAGGAGAAGTTGGGACACCTGGGCTGGCTGTTCTCATGGAGGCCACCGGGGGAGGTGAGGGGAGAATAGGGGCAGTAGTGCAGGTCTGAGAGGGGATAGTCATGCATAAGAGGCTTATGCATAAGGGTGCAACAGTTCTGGGTGGCAGAGGATGAGGTGCAGGTGCGGCCCCAGAGGGCATGCTGTGAATAGTGCAGGACACGGGGCAAGGGCAGTCTAGGGAGAAGGAGCTGGGTATGCCAAAAGAAAAAAAAAGTCACATGCCTAGTGACTCACTTTCTTATCCACATTATTGAGATGTACGTAACGTGCCATATAGTTCAGCCTCTTAAAGTATTCCGATTTAGTGGTTTTTAATATATTCACAAAGTTATGCAACTATCACCGGCATCTAAGTCCAGAACATTGTCACCATCCCAGAAAGAAAGCCTGGACCCATTAGCAGTCACTCCCCACCCCACCCCCAGCTCCTGGCACCCACTAATCTTTGCGTCACTATGGACTGGCCTCTTACGGACATCATATAAATGGAGTCACACAATATGTGGCCCTTTGTGTCTGGCTTCTTTCACTCAAGAGAATGTTTTCAAGGGTCACCCACGTTGTACGGTGAATCAGAACTTCCTTCCTCTTGGTGGCTGAATAATAGTCCATTGTATATGTGTACCTCTATCTCTTTATCTATTCATTCATTGATGGACATTCTGGGCTGTTTCCACTTTTTGGCTGTTAGGGAAATGGCGCTGTGATCACTTGTGTGCAAATTTCTGCAGGGATGTATGCTTTTGTTTCTCCTGGATATATACCTAGGAGTGGAATTGCTGGGCCATATGGAAACTCTGTTTAACTTTTTGAGAAACTGTCAAACTGTTTTCCACAGCAGCTGCACCATTTTACATCCCCCCCAGCAGTGTCTGAGGAGTCCCGATTTCTTCACTTCCTCACCAACACTTGTTATCTCTTTAATTATAGGTCTCCTAGTGGGTGTGAAGTTGTATCTCATTGTGATTTTGACTTTCATTTCCCTGATGACTCGTGATGTTGAGCATCTTTTCATGAGCTTATTGGTCATTTGTATATCTTTGATAGACGATAGAAATGTCTATTAAGATATTTTGCCCATTGTTTAATTGGGTGGTTTGTCTCTTTGTTGTTGAATTGAAAAAGTTCTTTATGCCCTGGCTGTGTGTCTCAGTTGGCTGGAGTGTCATCCTGTGTACCAAAAAGGCTGCGGGTTTGTTCCCAGTCAGGGAACATGCCTGCATTGTGGATTTGATCCCAGGCCAGGGTGCATACAGGAGGCAACTGATCAATGTTTCTCTCTTACATTGATTTTTCTCTCCCTCTCTCATCCTCCTTTCCTCTCTCTACAAAGTCAATAAACATGTCCTCAGGTGAGGATTGAGGGGAAAAAAGCTGAGAAGTTCTTTACATGTTCTGAATACTAGACCCTTATCAGATATATGATTTACAGATATTTTCTCCCAATCTGTAAGTTGTCTTTTCAGTTTTTTGATGCTTTCCTTTGGTGCCCCAAAGTTTTAAATTTTGGTGAAGATCATTTATCTGTTTTTATTTTGTTGCTTGTGTTTTTGGTGTCATATTTAAGGAGCCATATCTAATCCCAGGTCGTGAAGAGTTACCCCTGCCTTCTCTAAGAGTTTTGTAGTCTTATCCCTCACGTGCAGGTCAGTGCTCCCCTTTGAATTAATTTTTGTGTGTGGTGTGAGGTAGGGGCCATTCCTTTGCATGTGGATACCCGTGTGTCTCAGCTCCAGTTGCTGGAGAGATTCATCTTTCCTCTAGTCAATCAGTTTTAATTTTCCACTGCCCCTGCCCCGCCCCTCCCCTGTGATCCACAGATTCAGAAGCTGTGAAGAAGGCAGCCTTGGAGATGAGGGAGGAAGAGCTGGTAAGTGAACGCACAGAGGCCTTCACCATTGCCCGAAACCTCCTCACAGCTGCCGCAGATGCCATTGAGCGGATCATGTCATCCTACAAGGAGGTACACTGCCTCCCCCCAAATCTACCGCCGCCATACCCTCCATCCCACCCCCAGATGGCAGGAGCTGAGCCAGGGTCGCCCTTCCCACAGGTGACAGAGCTGGCCGGCTACACAGCCCGGGTACATGAGATGTTCCAGGTATTTGAAGATGTCCAACACTGCCGTTTCAAGAGGCCCGGGGAGCCAGAGCCAAAGGACGCTCAGACAGGGTCTGGAGCTGTGGTCAGGTCTGGTGTCCGTGTGGAGGGGCCCCTGCAGATCCGAGGTAAGGGTACCCTCCCTAAGGAGGCCCCCCTGGTACCTCCCAGTGCCACCCAGAAGGCAGGATCTTTGAGCTGTGCCCCCAGGGAGGGCTTCCTGGGCAAGCTGAGGCTCCCACAGCCTTCCTTCCAAGAGTAGTCGCTGCTGACTAACATACTCACTTCCCAGTTCCTTCCAGGTGCCCTGGTGGGAATTTCTCTTTGCAAAAGAAAGATCCCTGAGTGGAGGGAGTCACTTGCCCATAGCGGCAGCAAGAGAAAGTTAAAGGCTACAGTAGGGGCCAGGATGCTGTGGAAGAGGAGCCATAGCGTTTGAGCCGCCACTAAGATGGTGCCAGGAGGGCAGGGTTTCAGCGCGGGAGCGGTCTCCATGCCTCGGATTCCAGAAGCCATATAAATGGCTTTGTCCCTCCCTACCCAGAACACAACACCAGATACTGGGGGGAGGGGTCTGCTTGTAGGATGACCCCCTGTACTCCCAAGGGACCTTGGACCACACACTGGCATGTTGTTGGGAAGGAGGGTAATGTGGAAGCTACCAGAAGGTAAAGGGAGTGCTGCTCCCTCTCTTCCTTCCCTGTGTTCTCTCTGCAGGCCAAGTGGTGGATGTCGAGCAGGGGATTATTTGCGACAACATCCCCATCATCACGCCCACGGGAGAGGTGGTAGTGGCCAGCCTTAACATCAGGGTAGGTTGGACGGGCTGGGCCAGGCTGGGCCGGGCCGGGCCGGGCCGCGCCATGGGGCCTGGGGCCTGACCTTCTGCCTCTGCAAGCCCCAGCCCTTGGCATCCAACCTGACTAGCCTGGGGAGGCTCGTGTTGTCAGCAGCCATTGTCCCAAGATCTACGTGGCATGTGAGCTAAGGTCAAGATGAAAGACCAACGTGTCTCTGCCTGTTAGTTGCGGGGCAGTGGAGACAGAACTGATAACAGAGACCCAGGATTACCAGGACTGGCCAAGAGTCATCTGAGGATTCCTGGCCCTATCGTGCCGGCCCCGCCCCTCCCCACCCCAGTCCCATAGAAACCCAGAGCTTGGGGACTCCCGTTCAGCTCCAGTCGTGGTGGAAGAGATTGCCCTTCACCGACCCGGGCTTGGGGTCCCACCCATCTGCTTCAACAAGACCCCAGTGCAGGTGTGCAGTCTGGGCCCCCGTGAGGGCCCTCAGCCACTACATAGGCCATCTGTGGGAAGGAAGCCCTGGTGGCTGATATCCACCAGTCACCTGTGTCCCCAACCAGTGCTTTGGTTGGAGAGTGATGGAATGAAGAGGCGACCTGCGGTGGGGGGCAGGGAAAGAAGTGAGGGAGAGTCTTGTTCACTCATTCATTTACTTATTCAACCAGTATTTTCTTAGCCCCAGTCTGGGCACGGGAACCCAGAGGTAAATCAGAGAGGCCCTTGCCCTCTGGGAGGCCCCACTCTGGGGCCCCTGAAGTGTTACCAAGGCCTCCAGTTAGACAGCTACCCAGGGCCCAGCAGGGGCCATGGGAAGGGTGTTCACCATCTCTGGAGGGAACAGAGGTCAGATGACGCTTCATCCAGGAGCTTCCAGGTGGGAGGGTAGCGTGGTGAGGAAGGCCTCTTGCAGAGGCCGGGCAGAGGAAAGGCAGTGGAGCGGTGGGAGCAAGGAGCCAAGTCAGCAGGAGCCATGGTCGGGCAGGGAGTAAGTGGAAGAGGTGAGTAGAGGGGCAGTGTCTGGGGCTCCTTTCCTTGATCTGCTTAGATGGGCCTTAAGGGCCAGTTGGAGGCCGGGAACATGTCATTACCTCAAGCTGCACGGGACGGTGATATGGTCCCCATTGTCCCCAGCAGTGGTCACTCTTGGGATGTAGGGGAAGCCACCCATGGCCGATTTATCCAAGGTGAATGATTTCCAGGCAGGCCCGGAAACCCCAGTGAGCAGGGGCTCAGCGGGGTGGGAAGCAAGGCCAGGCAAGGAGGGCGTGCTAGGGTGGAAGGGCAGGGGTGGGGGGCTGAGCAAGAGTTCTGGCCTGGCAGAGCTGCTAGTGGAGCTAGGCTCTGGAACTGGGAGATGCTGGGAGAGCGGAGCAGTTCCCGGCCATGATAGGCCAGATGGTAGGATGAGAAGAACAGCGAGAGAGATGCAGGGAAGGAGACGAGGCAGGCAGCCGCGGCGCCAGCGAAGGGCTGAGGCAGCTCTCCCAGGGCCTGTCCCCAGAGGAGCCCTCACACATCTGGATGGAGGGAGGCCCGGGCCCCACCGAACGGAGTTTGTAGTCTAACAAAGGACCACAGGGTGAAGGTCTCAAACAATGGAAACCGAGTGTCTCCCAGTGTTGGACGCCAGGAGTCCAGCCCAGGGTGTCTCCTGAGAGCAGTGAGGGAGAATCCGTTCCAGGCCATCCAGCTTCTGGTGGTTGCTGGCCATCACCGGTGCTCCTTGGCTTCACTTCAACGCCAGCCTCTGTCTTCACATGGTGTTCTCCCTGTGTTCATGGCTCTGTATCCAAATGTCCCCTTTTTATAAATAAGGACATCAGTCACTTTGGATTAGGGGCCATCACACTCCAGGATGACCTCATCTAAATTGAACTAATTACATCTGCAAAGGCTATTTCCAAATAAGGCCACATGCTGAGGGCCAAGCGGTTAGGACTCCCAACACATGAATTTGGGGGGCTCCAACAGTTCAACCCCTAATGCTGACTGAGGCAAGCCAGGAAAGGCCTCATGTGGGCGTCATTCGCAGATCTTCCAAGGACTTCAGAAGCTGGTAGGTGGCCCGAGGACAGCAGTCTCCCTGCCCTCTGACCCCCTCCTTCCCATACACATCCCTCCCCGCAGCTCAACTGGCCTTTTTCCACCAGCCAGTGGATATCATATGATCGGCCAGTTGAGGAGCCTGAGGCCCTTGACGCTGAGCCTAGGGATCACAGTGGCATCTCCGTGGCACCCTAGCATCCGTGGGGGCAGTGAGAGGGCTTTGGGGGGGCAGCTGGAGTTTGCTGTTCACCTAGAACTCTAAAGAAAGCACCTTTCCCAGGGCAGTTCCTAGAGGGAACGCAGTTCTGTTGGGGAGACCGAAAAGCTTGGATTGTCAGTGAACTGGGACGGAGGGTGACGCTGACCACGTGGCTGCGGCAGAATAGACCCTCCTCCTGCTGGCCCCGTACTCTGTGGTGTGTGCTGGGGCCTTAAGGGACAGGCTGGGGACTGAAACAGGCATTCGATTAGGGCTCTGGGTGCTGGATCTCATTGCTCAGACCCTTCCATCCCTTCCGAAGAGGCCAGGAGAGCCTACCCACCAGCCCCAGCGTGCACCCGGGTGTAGGTAGCTGTCAGGAAGGCCACAGGTAAGAGGAAGGGGGCCCTCGCCCCCCTGGTTACCACATGGCACTGCCTCCGCAGGTGGAAGATGGCATGCACCTGCTTATCACAGGCCCCAACGGATGTGGCAAGAGTTCCCTGTTCCGGATCCTTGGTGGGCTCTGGCCCACGTATGGCGGTGTGCTGTACAAGCCCCCACCCCAGCGCATGTTCTACATCCCTCAGAGGTGAGTGAGACGTGAGACGTGAGACAGAAGGAGCCTGGGCCCCCAGCTCTGCCCCTGCCCCTTCCAACCTGTGGAGCCTGACACCTAGGACATGGCAGAACTTGGGGCCTCAGGAGAGGACAGTAGGATGCTGCCCCCAGAATCAGAGGGTCTATGGAAACTCCACCTGCCCCCGCCCTGTCCCCCCTCACCTGGTGACTTTATAGCTGTTTGGTTATGCATGCGTGAGCGTGCACACTGGGGCTGGGGCATGTGTCTGTGTGTATAGGGTGTGTGAGTGCACGTGCAAGTGAGCATGTGCCTGTGTGCTGTGTCCATGCCCATGCGCGCGTGCCTATGTGTGCAGGGTGAGTGTGTGGTATACACATGTGAGCGTGTGGGTCTGGTGTGCATAGGCAGGTGTGAGCACTGCCTGGAGCACTTGGTAGCAGGAGTCTGTGGGCTTCGAGTTAGCCCTACCTCCGGCAGCCAGGACTCATGGCACAGGGCGCCAGCAGGGCCAGCCCTTCCCTTGACAGACATGCCGCTTTCCCACAGGCCCTACATGTCCGTCGGCTCCTTGCGCGACCAGGTGATCTACCCTGACTCAGTGGAGGACATGCGAAGGAAAGGCTATTCAGAGCAGCACCTAGAAGCCATTCTGGACATCGTGCACCTGAACCACATCCTGCAGCGGGAAGGAGGTAGGGGGTGGGACTTCTCACCTCTCAGCACCAACGAGTGAGCTATCCAACCAGCAACCTGCTACCACCCCAGCCCCTGCCTCCTTCTTGGCCCCCAACATCCAGGAGGCTGACGTGCTAGGTGCCCCAAGAGCCCCCGCCTAACAGGACTGACAGGAAGCAGGTGGCTCGGGCAGCCAGACTGTGCTAGGGAAGGGAAGCCAGGTTCGCAGGCCAGGGGCACAATCAGGTGAGATGCTCACAGCAGGCTCTGGGGCGGGGGCTCCCCCACCTCGCCGCTGGTGCGGGGGGGAGAGGGGAGGGAGGGCCCTGACAGGGAAGGAAGCCCTTGGAAGGCTTTAGGCAAGGAAGTTACAGGTCATTTTTGCATTTCAGCAAGAGGACGGACCTCAGGCGGGCATGGCAGGGCAGCCAGGGAGGAGCGAGCGCAGGCTGTCAGTGCTCCTGGCCTGGAGGGTGGGAGGCAGGAGCAAAGGTGAAAGGCACACCCCGCTTCTGCCTTGAGTCTGGGAGGTGCCATCTCCTGGAAAGGAGAGGAGAGAGGAACAGGCTGGTGGCAAGCGAAGGCATTGGCCAGAGGCTCACCCAGTTTGTCTGCAAATGCCTGTTGGGCCTGGAGGTGACAAGGAGAGGGCAGACCCCAGGGCGGGGCGGAGCTGATTTTCTTAGTGAAATCTGCGTGGCAGGGTTCTGCTTCCTGCCTCTGCCACTTAGGGGCATCTTGACTTTGAGCAAGACCTCACCTCTTGAGCCTCTCTCCTCCTGTGGAAGGGGACAGGTGCCAGTTCCTCCCTCAGCACCAGCATTAAATGAAATCACTCCTGTGGACCCTTCCCAGGTGTTGTGGCCTGCACCACAAGAGGGCTGCAGGTGGCGGGGTCCTAGTTGCCACAGTGACAGTCACGCAGCTTCATCCCCAGCTTCCTCCTAGCCTGGCCAGACCTCTTTCGCTCCCGCCACCCTCCACCTGGAAGTGTACCCTTCCTGTCCTCCAGGCACCCCTGAGTGCCTGAGGCCCCTGAGGCCAACCATCACAACCTATTAGCATTGAGTTCACTTGTGAATAAAAGGACCCCCCACACACAGTGGCTCAAATCACTCACAAATTTATCTTACTGTGACATAGAAGTCCCAAGGAAAGCAAGCCACAGGGAAGGTGGGCCCTGCTCTGTGTGACCCCTGTTACCAAAGTCACCTCATGGTCCAAGATGGCTGTTCCGACCATCACATCCTATCCCAGGCCATAGGATGGAGGAAGTGAAGGGAAGGAGCAAAGGGTATGCCAGCTTTCTTGTAAAGAAAGTTCCAGAAGCTGCCACGTGTGGAACACTTAAACCCCACTGGCCAGAATTCAGTCACATAGCCATATACCTCAAGACAAGCCTGAGAGTATATAGTCTTTTTTGAGGGCACCATGCACCTTACCGAAACTTCTAGTCCTATGGGAAAGCAGAGTGGCAGGAGGGAAGGAGCCATTTCTGGTGAATCATCCACACACCTGCTCATTCACGCAGCTGCCTGAGCCTTGCCAAGGGTCTGGCACAAAGCAGTGATACAAAGGCCTCGTGACTATGGGTGAGAAACCTTCTGGAGAGACCATGCCAGCCTTCCTGGGCCCAGTTTTCATTGGCACCCTGTTAGGTCCTGTATAAGTTTGCTGTGGCTGCTGTAACAACATCCCACAGACTGAGCAGCTTGAGCAACAGAAATGGATTAACCTCCAACTCTGAGAGCCGAAGTCCGAGATCAACATGTAGGCAGAGTTGGCTCCTTCTGAGGGCTATGAGGGGAAATCTGTTCCAGGCCTCGCTCCTTGTGTCTTCTTCTCCCTGTGTCTCCTCACATCATCTTTCCTCTACGTATATCTTTGTGTCCAAATTTCCGCTTTTTATAAGGACACCCATTATATCAGATCAGGGCCCACCCTAGTGACCTCACTGTAACTTGATCATCTCCGTGAAGACCGTTTCTCCAAATACAGTCACCTGCAGTCCTGGAGGTTAGGACTCCCAGGTATCTTCTTCCGGAGGGAATACAATTCTGGTCTCAACTTCTTTTTGACTATTAAACTCTCCCCTACAGACAGACAAATACCCAGAGCACACATAGCCAGCAGTGGACCTTCTCCAGAGTCTGAAGTGCTGCCATCTCCCACTGTCATCTGTTCCCCAGCCGCCACCCACCATGCCCATCATGCCCAGTGCTCCCGGGCCCTTGAATTGAAGAGAATCCTCTCGTCCCTTGCCTAGGTTGGGAGGCCGTGTGTGACTGGAAGGATGTTTTGTCAGGGGGCGAGAAGCAGAGAATCGGCATGGCCCGCATGTTCTACCACAAGTGAGTGGGCTGTCCAGGGTGCCATGGCTCCCTTGGGCACTGGTTCCTCTCCAAGCCAGTGGCAGAGACAACACGGCAGCTCGGCATGCGTGCTCCCTGGGGCCTCCTTCGGGGGGAGGCTCTACCATTAAACGGCCCCATCTGGGCCCCGGCAGGGATTAGGCCGCATGGGGCTGGGCGGCGGGGGGGGCGGGCATTAGGGCCAGACCAGGTCGGCAGCAATGGAGAGTCCACAGCCTCGTCCACTTGGTCCCCACTCTCAAGGCCCAAGTATGCCCTCCTGGATGAATGTACCAGCGCCGTAAGCATCGACGTGGAAGGCAAGATCTTCCAGGCAGCCAAGGATGCAGGCATCGCTCTGCTTTCCATCACCCACCGACCCTCCCTGTGGTAGGTGTCCTCCCTTCCTGCCTGGAATCTAGGGGAAGGAGCGCCCTTGCCGCACTCTCCACCCTCGTGGCTTTGCGGCTGGGGAGGAGAGGGCCCTGCCATCGCAGGGGTGGAGCACCCAGGGCGGCCCCGCGTGCATCTCCTGATGAACAGCCTCTGCATCTCTGTCCCTGTCCCTCTCCTGGCCCAGGAAGTACCACACGCACTTGCTACAGTTCGATGGGGAGGGCGGCTGGAAGTTCGAGAAGCTGGACTCAGCCACCCGCCTGAGCTTAACTGAGGAGAAGCAGAGGCTTGAGCAGCAACTGGCGGGCATTCCCAAGATGCAGCGGCGTCTCCAGGAGCTCTGCCAGATCCTGGGCCAAGGCCCCAAGGTCCTGCAGGGTGCTGCCACCTGACAGAGCGCTGTGGCTCTGGGCCCACAGCCCTTGCCCCTCCCCGAGCCCTCGGATCATATGAAGGAAACAACAGTGCCTGCCTACCCACTCAGCCCCAGCCTCCACCCAGCCCCACCACAGGCCCACCCTGCATGACCTCCCCTCCTCCCAGGCCTCCTCCCGACAGGACTGCCCTCCCGACAGGACTGCCAGTGGAAGGGTGTGCCCGATCCTTGTGCCCCGGCCCTCGAGCAAGTAGACATGGAAGGTCCCACCCTGCTGTCCACCCCAACGCCGCCCCCTTCCCTGCCCCACTGTAACCGTGACCTGGGCAGGGGAGCTGGGTCCTTTCTTTTCTTTGGGGAGGGTAAGAGGGATAGGAGGTAAGCCCCAGCTCACACTACCAGACAGTTTGTACTGAGCCCTGGCATTTGAGGGGTATTGCCCTCCTGAGACTGAAGTCCCCCTTATTTCCCTCTCCTGAGCCCCTCAGAGACCTCATGGTCTATCCCTCTATTGCCACCACCCAGGTGGCCGCCAAGGCTCCCGCCCCCCACTGGATGCCATTCTTACCATAGAAATGACCAGACAGGACCCACGGCCGGACTGGGCCCCTGTCCGCTCCCCTTCTCCCCTCCAGTTGTCCCGAAAAACTCTCGGGATGAAGAATTGCACAGCATTTCTTAGTAAGTGAAAATAAGAATGTAGTCCCTTTCCCTCTCGGTCCCTACAAGCTAATTTATTGGATCCCTGTTTGTAGCCTTCTCGATTGCCAACGTGAGGACCCTGCTAGCAGGGGAGGCAGCCCAGGCTGCAGTCCTTCCACAGGTGGCCCAGCCTCTGAGCCAGCCCCAGCCAGCCCGTCACCCCACCAGCCTACACTGCCAGCTGCCGCCAGGGGCACCCAGGCCAGCCAGAGGGGTAGATGCACGCTGTGCTGCCAGGAGTACGGGCACCAGTGTTCCCAGCTCAGTGCCAAAGAGGGGTCAGCCAGGGAAGCTGTCTCTGCAAAGCTAGCTCCTGCCCGAGAGGGAGACCCCACTGCCGCCGTGTGCCTTTCGGGGGAGGGAAGGCTCAGCCCTCGGGCTGGGGAGCCTCCCTCAGTCCCTCAGTAAAAACCTCCCATGGAAAGTGTGTTCTTGCCTCCTGGCCTCTTTGTCTGGAGGGGCTTCGGGGAGAGACAGGGATGGGAAACACAGTGCCTGGCAGGGGAGGAATCATCCCAGCTCCCACCCTCCACCTGAAGGCACAGATCAGCACAGTCTGTGGCTGACCTGATGAGACGGTGTATTCAGCAATAGCATCTCACAAAAATATTGGCTGAGCCCAAATAGGATTCTGGACCAAGCCTGGCCGCGGTGCTGGGGTAGGGAGGAGAGGACCAATGCTGGGTCTGTGTATAAGGAGCTTCCGGAGAGACAGTGTGGGAAACCAGGGAACCAGGAAGCGGGCTGACTGGGGGAACATGGGGGAGGAAAGGTCCTGGCCCGGCCTGGCAAGGGCAGTGGGGAAGAGTTGTTTCTAGATCTTCTAGGAGGAGGAAACACTTGTACAAAGGGCCAGGAGTAAATCGGAAGCAAGACACGGGTTCTTGATGCAGAGTGCAGGGGAAGGCAGGGACAAGGCCTACCCTAAGGAGCCTGAACTTACTCCAGAGACAACAAGAAGCTACTAAAGAGTTTTCAGCAGGATGAAAGAACTTTAAGCACATGGAGTTATGCTTAAAGCGGGCTGTGTGGAGAGTTGTTTGGAAGGAGGCACACCATTAGAAAAAGAATGAAGTTCTGACCCGTGTTACAACATGGGTGAACTGAAAAAACATGATTCTGACCGAGGAGAAGGAGCCAGTTACAAAAGACACATATCGTATGAATCCATTCCTGTGAAATGTCCAGAATAAGCAAACACGCAGAGACAGAAAGGGGATCAGTGAGTGCCAGGGGCCAGGAAGGTTGAGCAATGCAGAATGACTGCTAATGGGTACAAGATAGCCTTTTGGGAGAATGAAAATGTTCTGAACAATAGAGGTGATGGTTGCACTAAATGCCACTTAATTGTGTGCTTTAAAAGGGTTAAATTTGTGTTATGTGAGTTTCACCTCAAGAAATAGGTGATCAATGATTGATTGCTTGATGATAGAGGACAGATTGATAAGTAATAGAGCGGAGAGAGAGAGGGGCATAGATGAGCGAACACGCCACCTTAAACAGCCCAGACAAGCTGCGCTGAAGCCTGAAATCTCTGACAGATTAGAGAGATTAGAAGAAAGGCAATAGGCCTGGGGGTGGGGTCAGACGAGGGGCGGGGGGTGGGGGATAAAGTCAAGATGACCCTTGGGTTCTGGCTTGGGTGGCCTGGTAGAGAGGGATGGCACCCTTCACTGAGAAGGGGGGTCAGGTTGGGGAGAAGCCGTCACCCAGTTAGCATTTGCCGGGCCTGGGCCTGCAGCGCCCTGGGAAATGATGAGTAGGCAGTGGCCAGGGAAGTTTGCAGCTTGGATGAACTCCAGCCTGGAGATCCTCCGAGGGGGCATCGGGCTAGCAGAGAGGTAGGTGGTGGTTGAAGATCTGCACAGACAGCCTGGGAGAAGGAGGCTTGGTCTCATGGCAGCTGTGGGATGGGTGGGAGATAGGATGCATTTTATCCAGATTTTGAGGTTAAGGTTTGTTCTCGATTCCAAGAGAGGTGACGAATGGAAAGGTGGTGAGTTGTGGAGTTGTTCCTCCATCTCTTCCCAAGATTGCGTAAGTCATCCCTGTCTGATCGTAAATCCTTTTGTTCAGGAAAAAAAATTAAATAGCTCAAGGTTCTGTGGTCTGCCACCAAACCCTAACTGATACGGATGGAAAGAGACAAACCAGCAAATACCATACACAAAGAAGTTAGTGAAGAGAAATTAATATAAGACAAAGTAGACCTCAGGGCAGAAATCATTATTAGGAGTAAAAGAGGTTGCTGCATAATGATTAAAGAAATAATTCACTTGGAGCATTAACCATTCTGAATGTGTGTGTACCTGCCCAATGACAGAGCTTCAAATGTATATCGAACAAAAAAGTAGCAGTAAAGGGGAAAATTAATAAATCAGTGCATCCACCACAGTGAATTACACCACCTGCCACTACAATTGGCAGCTCAAGTAGACAAAGCCAGTAAGAATGTAGAAGGCAACGTGAACAAGCTTGATTAACGGGCATTCCAAAACTAATGACTACGCATTCTTATCAAGTTCACCTCAAATATTAACTATAACCCACCATGTCCTAAGCCACAAAACAAATCTGAACAAGTACTAAAAGAACTGGTATTGTACAGATCGTGTACCCAAGCTGCAATAGAATAAAATCATAAATTGATAATAAAACTAAAATTAGGTTCTCCCAAATGTTTGGAAATTTAAATTTACAAATTCAAATGTACAAATACATTTCCAAATGATTGGTCCAAGAAGAATGATAGTGGAAATCTAAAAACAGAACTGAACAACAATGACAAAACTATATGGAAACTTATGGGATGTAGCCCAAGCAATACTTATGAGGAAATGTATAGCCTCAAGTGAATAAGATGAACACCAACTCAGGAAATTAGAAAAACCACAATAGAATAAACCTAAAGAAAGTAGAAGGAAGGCCCTGGTCTAGTAGCTCAGTTGGTTAGAGCATCATCCTGATACACCAAGGTTGTAGGTTCAATCCCCTGTCAGGGCACATACATCAACCAATGAGTGCATAAATAAATGGAACAACAAATAGGTCTCTCCCCACCCTTCCTCTCTCTATAATCAATTTTAAAAAAGGAAAGTAGAAGTAAGGAAATCACAAAGAGAGCAGAAATTAATGAAATGGAAAACACAAAGATCAATAAAACCAAAAATTGACTCTTTGAAATTAGTAAAATAGGCAAGTCTCTGGCAAGATTGAAAGGAGAGAACATAAAAATTAACGATGTTCAGAAGGAAAAGCCGAATATAACCATGGACCCAAGAGCCATTTCAAACATAATGGGAAACTTTGAGTTAAGCATGGGAGCTTGAACACTTGTGTGGTCCTTGCTTCTCAAAACACCACGAAAGTGACAGTAAGGGAGTGACAAATGTAAAGAAGAATAAACTCACCAAAGAAATGTAGAGGAGGACCTCTCCAGGAAAATTCTGGAAACTGGTGGAGGACTAGAAGAGCAGAACAAACTTTAAAACAGTGGTGGGAAGCAGCCAGCAGCAGGGACTGGGTTTGCACAGGAATTGGAGGCACCAGATATCTCAGAAGAAGAAAAAAAGTGACTATATGGTGGGGGTGGTAGAAGAGAAGAATCGACTGAAAGTCTGTATAAGAAGCCTCTAACAATCACACAAAGTGTAAAAAAAAAAAAAAGCTTCTAGATCATGTATATACACATATTATATATGATACCTGACAGATGCACACATCTTTGTCCCACCTTGTGCAGAAGACCAGACTTTATTCTCTGGTGAGTTAAAACAGAAGGTCTGTGGAAATGCAAATTAAAGCCAGAGTGAAGTATCCTTTTATTCCCACTAATTGACAGAAATTTAAAGAGTCTGACAATACCAAGTGTTAGCAGTACTATGGAGTAGCAGAAACTCTTACACTATGGGGTAGAGGCAGAGGAGATGTAAACTGGTACAACCACTTTGGAAAACAATTTGGCATTATCTAGTAGAGTTGAAGACATGCATATTTATAACCTAACAATGTCATTCCTGAGCACACCCTGGAGAAGGTCTTCCACAAATATGCCAGATTACATGCACGAACCATTCATAACAGCATTGTTGTTGTTGTTGTTTTTAATTTTATTTATTCATTTTTAGAGAAGAAAAGGGAGGGAGAAAGAGGGAGAGACACAGAAATGTGTGGTTTCCTCTCACACGCCCCCTGCTGGGGACCTGGCCTGCAACCCAGGCATGTGCCCTACACTGGGAATCGAACCAGTGACTCTTTGGTTAATAGGCCGGTGCTCAATCCACTGAGCAACACCAGCTAGGGCCATAACAGCATTGTTTGTAATAGGCAAGAGACGGAAACCACCCAAATGCCTATTAACAGGAGAATAAATGAACTATGTTAGAGTCATACAATGGAAAACT
Organism: Pteronotus mesoamericanus; assembly: GCF_021234165.1. Lineage (NCBI taxonomy): Eukaryota > Metazoa > Chordata > Mammalia > Chiroptera > Mormoopidae > Pteronotus > Pteronotus mesoamericanus. Next base: position 432,160 of record NW_026555183.1, read on the forward strand.
ATTCTGCAATAAAAGTGAATAAACTACAGCAATATGTATCAACTTATATGCATATAAAAAATGTAATATGGAAAGAAAGCAACAAGTTACAGAAAAATACATCTAGTATAATTCCATTTATATAAAGTTCAAAAAATACAAATGAGATCATTCATATTTGGGACAAGTATAAAGAAAAGCAAGGAAAGGATAGTGGTTGCCTCTGTCAAGGGAAGAAGAGGGTACCTGGGGGCTTTAAAGACATTGGAAATATCCTGCCACTGACAGTGGGGACATCAGTGTAGCACTTTATCACCATTCTCTAAACAATTCATATAAGTGCTATGTGTTCTTTTGTATGTATTAGGTTGAGTAAAATGAAACTGCCATTTTTATAGGTCAAAAATAGCTGAATGTTAAGCAATATCATCGGGTTTTGACCTATCAAATTTCATAATAAAATAAAACCAAGAGACTTTATGCTAATAATCTCCCTGACTGGTGTGGTTCAGCGAGTTGGGCATCATCCCCCAAAGCCAATGTCTCCAGTTCAATTGCTGGTCAGGGCACATGCCTGGGTTGCAGGCCAGGTCCCCGGTTGGGGTGTGCAAGAGGCAACTGATCGATGTTTCTCTCACATAATCAATTTTTCTCTCCCTCTCTTTCTCCCTCCCTTACCGCTCTCTCTAAAAACTATTAGAATCTTTTTTTATAAAAAGACTTATGCTAATAAGTGTGAAACTTTGATGAAATGAACATGTTCCTAGGAATATATTGTTTACTAAACATTGACTCAAAATTGAAAAATTCACCTGAAAATTCATATGGAATCTCAAGGGACCCCAAATAGCCAAAACAATTCTGCAAAAGAAGAGCAAATTTTGAGAACTCACACGTCCTGATTTCAAAACATATTACAAAGCTACAGGAACTGAAACGGTGTGGTACTGGCATGAAAACAGGCAAAGTAGACCAACAGAACAGAATAGACAGCCCAGAAATAAATCCTCACTTATCTAGTCAAATGATCTTCGACGACGGTGCCAAGACCATTCAATGGAGAAAAACAGTCTCTTCAATAAATGGTGGTGGAAAAACGGAATATTCACATGCAAAAGAATGATGTTGGACCCTTATCTTACATCATATACAAAAATCAACCCAAAACAGATTAAAGTATAATAACTAAAACGATAAAACTTCTAAAAGAAAACATAGGAAAAAATCTTGATAACATTGGAATGGGCAATGAATGACTTCTTGCAAACAACACTGAAAGCATAGGCAACAAAATCAAAAGTAGACAAATGGGATAACATCAAACTTAAAACTTTTATGCATCGAAGGACACAATCAACAGAGTGAAAAGGACGCCTATAGAATGGGAGAAAATGTTTGCAAATCATATATCTGACAAGGTGTTAATATCCAGAATATATAAAGAACTCTTACAACTCAACAACGAAAAATCGAATTACCCAATCAAAAAATGGGCAAAGGAGTTGAATGGCTATTACTCCAAAGATGATATGCAAACGGCCAACAAGCATGTGAAAAGATGCTCAACATCACTAATCATCAATAAATGTAAGTCAAAACCACAATAAGATATCACCTCACACCCATTAGGGTGGTTACTATTAAAAAAAAAAAAGGAAATGTCAAGTGTTGGCAAGGATGCGGAGAAATTGGAAGCCTTGTGCACTGTTGGTGGGATTGTAAAATGATGCAACTGCCATGGAAAACAGTACGGAGGTTCCTCAAAAAATTAAAAATAGAATTACCATAGGATCCAGAAATCCCACTTCTGGGCCTGTATCCAAAAGAATGGAAAGCAGATATTTGCATATCCATATTCATGGTTGCAGTATTCACAATAGCCAAGAAGTAGAAGCAACCTGAGTGTTCATCCGCCGGTGAATGGATAAGCAAAATGTAGTATATACATACAGCGGAATATTATTCCCACTTTAAAAGGGAGGAAACCCTGCCATATACTACATGCGTGAACCTGGAGGACATTATGCCAAGTGAAATAAAACAAATATTGTATGATTCTACTTATATGAGGTATCGAAAGTAGTCAAACTCATAGAGACAGAAAGTAGAAGGGTGGGTGACAGAGGCTGGGTGAGGGGGAGAAGAAGAGTTTTTTAATGGGCATAGAGTTCCAGTTCTGCAAGGTCTTGAAAAAGTTTTGGAGACCTATTTCACAACAATGGAAGTGTACTTAACACAATTGAACTGTACACTTAAAAATGGTGAAGATGAGCCCTGACTAGTGCGGCTCAGTGGACTGGGAGCCGGCCTGCAAATCAAAGGGTCACCGGTTCGGTTCCCAGTGTAGGGCACATGCCTGGGTTGCAGGCCAGGACCCCAGTAGGGGACATGTGAGATGCAACCACACATTGATGTTTCTCTCCCTCTCTTCCTCCCTTCCCTGCTCTAAAAATAAATAAATAAATAAATAAATTTTTTAAAAACAACTCTTATTTAAAACAAAAAATCAGGAACAAGACAGGGAGGTCTGATTTCACCTCTCTTTTTCAACATAGTATTGGAAGTCCTAGCCACAGCAATCAGACAAAAGGAAGAAATAAAAGGCATCCAAATTGGAAAGGAAGAAGTAAAACTGCCTTTATTTGCAGATGACATGATACTTACTATACATAGACAACCTCAAAGATTCCACCAAGAAACTACTAAAACTGATAAATGAATTTAACAAAGTAGCAGGATAAAAAATTAATATACAGAAATCAGTTGCATTTTTTATAGGCCAATAACAAACTAACAGAAAGGGAAATTAGAAAAACAATCCCATTCACAATTGCTTCAGAAACAATAAAATACCTAGGAATAAACCTAACCAAGGAAGTAAAAGACCTGTACTCAGAAAATTATAAGACACTGAAGAAAGAAATCAAAGAAGATACAAATAAGTGGAAGCACACATTGTGTTTATGAATAGGAAGAATTAACATCATTAAAATGTCCATACTACCTAAAGCAATATATAGATGCAATGCAATTCCTATCAAGATTCCAATGATGTCTTTCACAGAACTAGAACAAATATTTCAAAAATTCATATGAAACTACAAAAGGCCCCGCAGAGCAACAGCAATTCTGAGAAAGAAGAGCAAAGTTGGAGGAATCACACTACCTAACATCAAACTATACTATAAGGCCATAGTAATCAAAACAGCATGGTACCGGCATAAGAACAGACACATAGATCAATGGAACAGAATAGACAGTCCAGAAATAAACCCACACCTCTATAGTCAATATTCAACAGAGGAAGGAAGTACATACAATAAGCTAAAGATGGTTTATTCAATAGATGGTGTCGGGAAAATTGGACAGGTAGGTGCAGAAAAATGAAACTAGACCACCTCCTTACACCACACACAATAACAAATTCAAAATGGATCAAAAACTTAAACGTTAGATCCGGAACCATAAAAATCCTGGAAGAAAACATAGGCAGCAAAATCTCCAACATTGTTCATAGTAATTTTTTAATTGGATATATCTCCCCAGGCAAGGGAAACAAAAGAGAAAAAAATAAACAAATGGGACTACATCAAAGTAAAAAGTTTTTGCAAAGCAAAGGAAATCATCAACAACATAAAAAGACAACCCACAGAATGGTAGAACATATTTACGGATATAGCTGATAAGGGATTAATATCCAAAATTTATAAAGTACTTATAAAACTCAATGCCAAAAAAATAAACAACCCAATTAAAGAATGGGCAAAGGACCTGAATAGACACTTCTCCAAAGAGGACATGCAGATGGCCAATAGACGGATGAAAAGATGTTCAACGTCATTAATCATCAGAGAAATGCAAATTAAAGCCACGGTGAGATACCATCTCACACCTGTCAGAATGGTTCTAGTCAATAAATCAGCAAACAAGTGCTGGCAAGGATGTGGAGAAAGGGGAACTGTTTTGCACTGTTGGTGGGAATGCAGACTGGTGCAGCCACTGTGGAAAACAGTATGGAGATACCTCAAAAAAATTAAAAATGGATCTGCCTTTTGACCCAGCAATTCCATTTCTGGGAATATGCCCTAAGGAACCCAAAACACTAATTTGAAAGTAAATGGGCATCCCTATGTTCATTGCAACATTATTTACAATTGCCAAGATATGGAAGCAGCCCATATGTCCATCAATAGATGAGTGGATAAAACAACTATGGGCCATTTACACAATGGAATACTACTCAACCATCAAAAAGAAGAAAAATTTTACCCTTTGCAACAGCATGGATGGACCTGGAGAACATTATGCTAAGTGACATAAGTCAGTCAGAGAAAGAAAAATACCCTATGATTTCACTCATATGTGGGATCTAATGAACAAACTGAACTAACAAGCAAAACAGAGACAGACTCGTAGATGGAGAGCAGATAACAGTTAGTGGAGAGGGAGGTTAGGGGGTGGAAGGATTGAGCAAAAAGGAAAAAGGATTCATGGATGTGGACAACAGTGTGGTGATTGCTGGGGAAAGGGGATATAAGGGGACTAAATGGTAATGGGGAAAATACAATAAAGATTTAAAAAAAAGAAACAGAATGCCCTGGCTGGTGTGGCTCAACGGATTGAGCACTGGCCTGCTAACCAAAGGGTCACAGGTTCAATTCCCAGTCAGGGCACATGCCTGGGTTGCAGGGCAGGTCCCCAGTAGGGGCGCTTGAGAGGCAACACACTGATGTATCTCTCTCTCTCTCTTTCTCCCTCCCGTCCCCTCTCTCTAAAAAAAAATTAAACAGAATCTTAAAAAAAAAAAAGAAAGCTAAAACCTGAACTGTTCCATAATTATTAAATAAATTGGATCAGTAGCTTAAAATGTATGGATAGAGGGGCAAGAGGCTGCAAAAACAAGGAAGGCTTAGATAGTTTTACAGATTAATTCCACCAAACCTTCAAGGAACTGAGAGCCCCTCTCTTAAATTGTTTCAGGAAATGAAAAAAAGAGGAAACGCTCCCCCAGTGCATTTCATGATGTCTTGATACCAAAACCGAACAAGGAGTATACAAGGCTTAAAAAAAAAAAGCCAAAACAAAACTGTATATGAATAAAATGCACCATGACAAAGTTGAATTGAGCCCAGAAAATGCAAGGGAGGTTTAATATTAGAAAATCAATTAATATAATTTACCACATTAACAGATGAGAGGAGGAAAATTTTGTCATCATCTCAATAATACAGTCAGAGAAAAACATTTGATAAAATTCAACATATTACAAACTAGGACTACAAGGAAATTTCCCTAACCTCATAAATGTGTCTACCGAATACCTCCATCCAACATCATATTTAACGATGAAACATGGAGGACATTGTCTTTGCTTCCATTCAATGGTGTGCTATTCAAGGAAGTAAAGTGAAAAAAAGAAACCATAGTTACAAGGCCTGGAAAAGAAGACACAAAATAGTCATTACTGGCAGATGACATGATTATGTAAGTAGAAAACCAAAAAGAATCCACAAAGGGAATCCAGAAAGAATTATTAGACTTAACACAAGAGTTTACAGGGTAGCCTGATACAAAATCCATACACAAAGTCGATTGTGTTTCTATATACCAACAACACAGTCAGGAGGTGAACTTAAAAGACAGTATTTATAATGGCACAAAAAAGTAAGTCTAGTAATAAATCTGAAAAATGATGTGCAAGTCCTTTAGGGAGAGGTTATTGAAAGGATCTTAATAGATATGCTATGCTGGTACATGGGAACTCAATATTTTAAAGATGGCTAGTCTCCAAAGTGATTCAAAATTTTTTTAAAAAATCCCTCTTAAGATTTTCCTGGAACTTAACAGTCTCTTTCTTAAACTTCTAAGGAAAACTAAAGGTCCTAGAATAAGCGTGATAGTTGTGAAAGATGAGGAGGAAGAGAAGAAGGAGCAACAAATGAAGGGGGAGCACAAGGAGGTGAAAAGAGAGAAAGAGAAAGTAGAAAAAAGAAGAGACTCCCAACTATAAAGACTTGCTTTAAAGCTTTAGTAGGCACAACAGGGTAGGGAAGTAAACCCAATGGACAGAAGAGAGAGCCATGCTCACACAAGCATGGGACATGACATATGACAAAGGGTTCACCACACGTCTGTACAAAAGGATGAGCCGACTAATGAGGTGGGGATGATGGATACCCATGTGGAAAAATATAAAACAAGGTCCCTATCTCACGCCATACACAAACAAACCCATTCTAGATAGATGAAGAAGCTGAATATGAAAGCCTATAAACATTTATTTTTTTAAGGATTTTATTTATTTGTTTTTAGAAAAAGGGGGAGAGAGGGAGAAAGAGAGCGAGGGAAACATCGATGTGCAAGAGAAACATCAATCGGTTGCCTCTCAAACACCCCCAGCCAGGGATCCAGCCCGCAACCCAGGTATGTGCCCTGACTGGGAATAGAACAGGCGACTTTTCAGTTTGCAGGCTGGTGCTCTACCCACTGAGCCACACCATTCAGGGCCCTATAAACATATTTAGAAAAGAAACACATGAGTAGGGTGGGGGGACGGGAGGATTTCCTAAACAAGACAAAAATGACGAACCATCAAAGAGAAGATCAATAAATGTAGTTCTATTCAAATTAAGACTTGTTCATCTAACAACGCTGTAAGCTAACTGAGAAGACAAGTAATGGACGGGGAGAAGACATAACAGACCAAGGACTGGCATCTAGAATATATAACGAATCCCTCAAAATAGTAAGGAAAAGAAACACATGGAAAAAATTGGCAAAGACACGATGAGGCATTTCGCAGGAGATGAAACGCAAAGCAGCTCAATATTATTAGAACGCAGGGAATGCCAATTAAAAGCCCAACAAGGCATAACCACTTCATCCCCCTCATATTGACAGAAAGAACTAAGTACTTCCCCGACTGATGTGGCTCAGTGGGCTGGGTGTTGTTTCGCAAGCCAAAAGGTCTCGGGTTCGATTCTCGTCAGAGCACATGCCTGGGTTGCGGGCCAGGTCCCTGGTTGGGGGCGTGCCTGAGGCAACCATCGATGTTTCTCTCACACATCAATATTTCTCTGTCTCTCTTTCTCCCTCCTTTCCCCTCTCTCTAAAAATAAATAAATTAATTTTAAAAAGTTCTTAAAAGAAAGAACTAAGTACTAGGTAAAAGTACTAGGTCAAGGGGTTCAGTCAGCTGTGAGACCTTCAGCTGCTCACCTAGCAAGCTGCCCACCAACCCGGTGACATAGTGGCAGGTTCATCCCAGCTGTTGCCCTTGTGCCCAGTCCCCAGCCAGCAGCGGGCACATCCCACTCTGTGCGGTCTCTCCATTGGCGTCTGCCTCTGGGTCTACTTACGTGAAGCATGAGTAGATCCTGGTCCTCCACCCTCCCACAGACCTCAAAATCAAAGGCCTGTTCACAGATGTAGTCACTACAGATCTTAGCTTGTGAAATCCATCATGTAGAAAAGTATGTTTCCAAGTGAAGACTACAGCACCTCGTCGGTGCTGTGTGAGGCCCAACGGTGGAATTACGGAGCCAGGGCTGAGAGGGACTGCTTCAGCAATGCGGCAGCCTTTTGACTATGAGCCCAATGAATGTAGTAAACCCAAGTTCATGGTACAGTTTTTGCTCCAAACGTTTCAGATATGGAAGCTGTGTGGAAAGAGGCAAAACCCAATGAATTAATGGATTCTAAATTGAGATGTGTTTTTGAAATGCCCAATGAAAATGATAAATTGAATGATATGAAACATAGCGATGCTGTTCTGCTGAATGCATCTAAACAAGATGGACCCACGCCAAAACCACATAGTGTTTCACTCAATGACACTGAAACAAGGAAACCCGGGGAAGAATGTGAAAGACTTCAGGGAGGAATAATGAAGCTATCAGAAGAAAATCAACACTGGAGAGACGAAGGTTTAAGGCTCAGTAAGGTAGCACACACGGATAAACCTGGATCAACCGCGGCTGCATCCTTCAGAGATAAACTCACCAGTCCTCTTCCTTCACTTCTTGTTGTAATTGCAGCCATTTTCATTGGATTCTTTCTAGGGAAATTCATCTTGTGGAGTAAAGCATGTAGAATGCTCTTCTTTTATTTTCTCTTGACCGGAAAAAGATTTGTTTACCTACCAATTCATTGGTAGCTTGGCCCAAGGCGACCATTTCTTTTCTGTGTACAGTGTCACATAGGGTTTGCCTTTAATGATCTCTTACAGTTAGAAAACACGGTAAGAAAAAATTGTTCGACTACTGGACAAACTGTATATTATCAGATCATGACTAGCAGATGTCAGTTACACATTCAGTCCTTCATGAAGTTCATAAATAAAGAATTGTTCTTTCTTTGTGATTTTAATGAGTTCAATAATTTTTCAGCCTTGTAAATGTTATTTTTATTATCCCTTTAAATTTTATCTGTTGCTATTACCTCGTGAAATGATTTATTTCAATTGCCAATCGCACTCATTCAGAAAATGCCAAGAGGTATTCTGTGGGGAAATGGTGCCCCTCACAGTGTAAATTTTCTCCTTTACCTTTGCTGGTATCCTGGCAGAATTTTTCTTAACCCTTGTGAGGCAGTTGTTGACTGAGTTTTTCATCCTTACAACCTTGGCCCATGGTATTTAACATTAAACAAATACAGCTGTTAACAGATTCTCCAAAAAAAAAGAAAGTACTAAGTACAAAGATGTGGAGAAACAGAAATGCATGTGTATAGAGTGACACTGGGAGTGTCACATGGGATAACAGCTTGGAAAGCGATTCCTCCATACCTGGCAGCCAGACTGCATGCGTGCTGTGACCTGGTGAGTCCCCTTCCAGCATCTAGAGAACCTGGCACTTGGCAAGGAAACAGCATCAGGACACCCAATGCAGCACCTCTGGTTGCTCAGAACAGAGGAAGCTGCCTTCCCGCCCCTCACAAGGCCAGCGATAACCAGCGTCCTGTGCAGCTGGCCAAGTGGCCGATTCATGTGAATCAGCGTCAATATATCTCCAAGGACAGTGGGGAAGGGAAGGAGCCCTGTGCAGAAGAAAACATACAGTCCAACTCCCTTTCTTAAGACGTGAAAGCTCACAAAACCAGCAAAGGTCCTTCATGGGTGCCACCAACTTCAGACCAGGTGACCTGTCATCTGCTTAGGAGGAATGGAAGGGGCCCTTGCAGGTCATATAACATACATGCTAATCAAAAATTGTGTTGTGTGGGGACAGATTTATTTTCCTTTGTGGAAAGGTAGGAAAAAGTTCCCAATGCTAGCGTTGAAGATGTCTGTCTTTCCTGAGGCCACCAAAGTGTGTGTGTAGGAGTGGCGGCGTGGAAGCACAGGGTTGGAGAGAGGCCCAGGTGACTACGGGGGCGCTGAGGGACAGTCCTTCCAGTTCTAATGTTCAGAGCCCTTTCCCCATCACCCCCCCCCTCGCCACCTCCTGGAGCTTCTAGATCTCTCCCTGGCTCTTTCTCGGCCTCCTGGCCTTCCCCCATGTCCCTGGCCTCTCTTCCAAGTCCTCTCTAACAACTGATACCCACCCCCCAGTCCTCCAGTCACCCTGAGCTGAACTTCTCACACCAGCACTCCAACAGCTCCACTGGCCATCTCCTCCTGTCTGTAGGCCCTTGAGTCCTCCTGTCTGTCCTCCTTCTGGCTCCCCTGCCCCATGGAGAGCAATGCCCCAGCAGAAAGGACTGAGGGGTCTCCTGGATTCTACTGCCTTCATTGCCTATACCCCATCCAATAACAAGTCTCCAGGACTCTGCTCTCCCAGAGCATGTCTGGAATGCATTCACCTCTCTTCTTGCCCACCTGTTCTAGGCTTCCCCATCTTCTCCACCCCATGGTCCAAAGGCAAAGCTGTTTCCAAGGTCATGGCCAAGTAAGTCCAAGTTCTCCCTGAGTTGCTGACCTCTGCACCCTCAAAGCCTACCCCGACCAACCTTATGCTCCAGGTAGGAGAAATCACCCCATGGACATGTCACCTGCATTTTCAGCCTCGGGCAGTTCCCATTTCTCCTCCTTCCCAATACCTGCTGTATTCATGGTTCAGGGCAGCTGGCCTGATGGTTAAGTGCAGGGACCGCGTGGTTGAGTCTTAGCCTTGTCACTTACTAGCTGCGGAACTTTGTGTAAGTTTCCTAACCTCTCATGCCTCGGTTTCCTCTCCCGTGAACTGGGAGAAGTAGCTATACCCCTCTCTGGAGCCGTTGGAAGGACTGAATGAGTTAACATACCTACAACATTTAGCCTAGCTCCAGTACCTCAGGAGGAGGGTCAGAGTAGCAGCACTCATTTAACCTTAGCTTAAACCTCAATTCCTCTCTCTGATGCCCTGAGCGCCCCTAGACTTGACTCTCCCTCCTTGTGCCTCATGGTGTCCTCCGCAGGTGGGCTTTTATGACAGCAGGGCCTCATCTGTTGGTAAGGAGTTCTGCTGGAGACCCAGAAGATTCATTTTTAATTATTGAAATTTTATTTATTGATTTGAGAGAGAGAGATTCGTTATTCCACCTATTTATGCATTCATTGGTTGATTCTTATATGTGCCCTGACTGGGGATTGAACCTGCAAACTTGAAGTATCAGGATGATGTTCTAACCAACCAAGCTACCCCGCCGGGGCTGGAAGACTTTTGAGGCACGCGGAAATGGGCTTTGTCTCTGACCAGGTTCAAGCCTGGCACCCAGAAGGTACTCTGTGAAAGGCTACGGGATGCTCCCCTGACCACCCGATGGGAGGGTACCACCCTGCTCTCACCTGCTCCAGTCAGGTGCCCACAACCTGCCCTCTGCCATGCCCGCCAAGGCCGGCAGAGGGCAGCAGCACTCTGCCCTGCTCCATCAGGCAAAAGGAAGGGCGGGGAGGGGCTGGGCTGTGGCCCGCCAGGATGAGTCGGGTTGGGCACGATTGCATTGTGGGGAGAGAGGCCGGGACTCCACAGAGACGCACTTCTGGCACCGCCAGCTGCTCCTCAGCCCCTGCCGCCGCCCACCCAGGTAGGCAAGAGCCAGGGCTGGTGAGGGCAAGGGGTACAGGGGCCTCTGGACTGAGGAGCAACACCTCAGGATGTGCTGGGACCTGGGAGAAGCCAGGGGTCCACAGGACCAACTAGCTCTGATCTGACCCAGGCCTTCAGGGGCCAGCCCCAGCCTTGTGGTACTTTCTGGTGCCTGGTGGCACAGTGCCCCCCCGCCCAGGGGATGGCCCTGGAGCTGAGATGTAGGACCCAGAGCTTCTGCCCCCAAAATGGGAGAGCTGGCTTTGCCAAGGAAAGGGAACAGGGTAGGGAGGTGGCCCGCCCAGCTCCCTGCCCCCACAGCCACTCAACTGGCCCGGCCAGGTGGCAGCAAGCCCTGCTGCTGCCGTGCACAATGGAGAAGGCAGGGACTCCAACCTGCACGCACCTGCCCCAGAGCCATGACCCAGAACACTGGCTCTGCAGGCTCGGTGTGCAAACGGTACCCTGGGAGAGTGGCAAGGGAGCCAGTTGCCAGCAGACACTCCTTTCCCCACCCCATGCACGGAGGGTGGGTCTAGGCCCTTCCTGGGATGGTGTTTCCCTGGAGGAGGGGGAGGGGCACAGCCAGTGACCAGTTGCCACTGCCTGAAGCTAAGGGCTGGGTTCCCGCGGGGCCATAACCCCCACCCCTTTCTGTGCGTCCTCTGCCAGCACTATCCACTACCACCATGATGTCTCTGGCACAACGTTGCCAGTCCCCAGAGGTGGGGCTGGATGGGGACAGCCCAACTGCTTGCTTTCTGGCCAGTCCTATTCTGGGCCGAAGCGGTGGGGGGTGTTGGGGAGAAAGTCTCCTGGATGGGTTGCCTTTGTCAGCGTCTCCCCTGCCCCCAGTCTGGACAAAGGCAGGCATTGAGGGCCAGGACTGGCATTTCAGCCAGGCACCAAGACTACTAAGGCTGAGTCTGGCATTGCAGGGACTCAGTGCTCTGACCCTCCTGGGCGGGCTCTGTGGCCTCCCCCATGCCGCTCACAAGGAGGAGCTTGCTGGCTGACACCAGAGCGGTGGGGCTGGCTACGTGGGTCTCATTTTTCGGGCTGGAGGAAACCCTGTCCCTTTGTCCCCAGATCCCAGGGGGTGTCTCTCCGAGGGTGGGGAGTGTCCGGGAGCCCCTTGGACAGAACAGTCAGGGTGGGAAGAGACTACCAGAGAGTGGGTCCCTGGCCTCTGGACAGAGGGGACATTGTTGAGTTGGAGGCAGGGCTGCCTTGGCCAGGCCACTATTGACAAAGCTGCCAGCTGTGGCGGAGCCCGGCCGCTAGGCCCTTGCCCCCCTCCCGCCTCCTCCTCCCCCAGGGCCACTGTGAATGGGGCCAAGCCTCAACTGTCTCCCTCCCACTCAGGGCAATGCCCCCCACAGCAGTCTTGTGCCTGTCACCACTGGCCTGGGGCAGCTGAAGTAAAGAAGTGTGCTTCCCTCTGCTGTTCCCCTTCTCAGCGGTGAGTGCCTGGGCCCCAAGTCCCCAGAGATGTTCTTGGGAGGAGCAGGGCAGGTGAAAGAGCAGAGGCGAACCTGGGCGTAGGGCTCCAGTGTGCTGCACCTCCTGGCCACAGTCCCTCTACCCTGTCACCCACATGCCACAGACACTGCCGCTGATATCCCAGGTCTGGAGGAAATAGGCCTGTCTCTGAGCCAGGCCTGACCTTCCTGTCTGTGTTGCCAAGATAAGGGGCTCTCCCCCACTGGCACGCCTGGGAGCCCAGGCGTGTGCCTCTGCTGGCAGGCGGTGGGGCACTGAGTGACCATGGGCCTGCTGTGCCCGCAGTGCCCAGTTATACGGGCTCCCAGCTCCACTTAAAACCCAGCTTCTGTCCCCTTCTCTGTGGCTCTGGGCTTGTGGTCAGGAGGAGGGAGGAGCAAAAGTCCACTGAGGTCTGGGGTTTCTGACCCGTTGGCAACTCTGTCTTTGTCTCTTGCCTGGTCACCTGGGCAGCCAGCCGGGGCTGTTGGGCAGGGGCTCCTAATGGCCCCCCTCTGGGAAGCAACGCTCAGACTCAGCGCCCCCGCCCCCCGCACCGGCCCATGGGAGATACCTCCGGGCTGGGCTCTAAATGGCTCCAAATGGGTGGGGAGCCGTGCCTATGCCCTCTCTGGGTAGGATTCCCTTCAAGCTTTCCACCCCTCTTCCCCGACTGCCCTCTTCTCAGTCAAGCTCTCTCCCTGGCTGTCATCCTCTCACTCCCCTCTTTCCTCTCTCCCCGCTCCACATCCACACTCTGGGTACCAGGCCCCAGTGGACCCTGGCCGTTGGGGCGCACAGAGCAGGGGGACAGACCTCCTGTACCCTGCCTTGATGCCCTCCCGCCTCTTCCCCCAGACCTCACTCAGACTGGCTCCCAGCTCTCCCCCAACCCCAGCCTGACCACTCCACCCGCCCCCCGCTCAGTCTGGAGGGGCCCTCACAGCCCTCTGTGACAGGACCCTGTTCTCCAGGGTCCTGGCTAGCCCTCCACCCTCCTTGACATCTTTGGGGCGCGCTAGGGCAGTGTCCAGCTGTGTCTCAGCCTGCATTCCTCTGGCTGCCTCGGTTTCTCCCTGGCTTTTTCTCTTCTCTTCTGTACTCCCTCTGCCTGCTGGTGAGGGCCTCTCTTGGCCGCAGCTCTGGCTGCCCAGGGCCAGTTTAGTCTCCCTGATGGGGTCTCCCTGCTCTTGCTGACCCTCATGCCTCTGGTCCCTGTGCCATCTCTCATCTGGACCGCCCATGACGTGGCTTCCACCAGCTCGCCTTCTCTCATGTCCTCTTCTGTCCGTGGGGTCCTGCTCCCTTTCCTCCTCATCTGGATGCTCCCCACCCCCCCCCCCCCCCGGCCTTCCCTCCTCTCTCCCCATCACCACCTCCTCTGCCCTGCTCTCCTCTCCTCCTCTCCGTGGTCTTTCCTCTCTCTGTCATTGCCCACTCTGTCACTGTGTCCTTCTGTTCTTGTGGCTTTTCAGGATCTGCCCCCCTTCAACACGCTAAGTGCATATAAAATGGAAAATGAAAGAAATTCTTCCCTTGTGCACGCATGTGCACACCACCCCCATCTCGTGGATAGTCTCTTTGTCCCTCTTTCTGTCCTCCTCTCTCTCTGACCCCTTTCTCACTCCCTCCCTCCCAGTCTCCCTGCTCTCTCTTTGTCCCTCTCTTTGCTTCTCTCTGCCCTCTATTTTTCTCTGTCCCCGCTCTCTGCCTCCTTCTCTCTGCCTCTCTGTCCTTTTCTCCCCCGCCCCCACCCCCACCTTTTTAATCTGTCTCTCTTCTCACTTCTTCTCTCCCTCTGGTGCTCTCTTCGCCCCCTCGCCTTCAGGTCCCCCGCTGCCCTTACCCGTGCTGGCCGGGGGAGGGGAGGCGGCGCTTCCTCCCACTGGGCTTCAGGTGCTCGGCTCTCTCCCAGGACCTTGTGATGGCTCCCTGGTCTCCCTTCGGCTCCCACCTCCTGCTCCTGCTGTTGCTGCTGTGCCCACCGCTGCCCCTGACTCAGGCCCGTCACTTCTCTGCACCCAACACTACCTTCAACCATTTGGCACTGGCGCCCAGCCAGGGCACACTCTACGTGGGTGCAGTGAACCGCCTCTTCCAGCTCAGCCCTGAATTACAGCTTGAGGCTGTGGCTGTCACCGGCCCTGTCTTCGACAGTCCCGACTGTGTGCCTTTCCGTGACCCAGCTGAGTGCCCACAGGCCCAGCTCACTGACAATGCCAACCAGCTGCTGCTCGTGAACAGCCGGGCCCGGGAGCTGGTGGCCTGCGGGCAAGTGCGGCAGGGTGTGTGCGAGAAGCGGCACCTTGAGGATGTGTCCCAGCTGCTGTACCAGGCCGAGGACCCCGGCGACGGGCAGTTTGTGGCCGCCAACGCTCCAGGAGTGGCCACAGTGGGCCTGGTGGTGCCTGCTCCAGGCCGGGACCTCCTGCTGGTGGCCAGAGGCCTGGCAGGCAAGCTGTCAGGAGGGGTGCCACCCCTGACTGTCCGCCAACTGGCTGGGCCACAGCCCTTCTCCAGCGAGGGCCTGGGCCGCCTCGTGGTGGGGGACTTCTCCGACTACAACAACAGCTACGTGGCGGCCTTTGCCAACACCCGCTTCGCCTACTTCGTCTTCCGCCGCCGTGGGGCCCGGGCACAGGCCGAGTACCGCTCCTACATTGCCCGCGTCTGCCTGGGGGATGCCAATCTTTACTCCTATGTGGAGGTGCCCCTCAACTGCCATGGCCAGGGCCTCATCCAGGCTGCCTTCCTCGCCCCGGGCGCCTTGCTGGGGGCATTTGCTGCGGGCCCAAGGGGGGCACAGGCGGCCCTGTGCACCTTTCCCCTGGCAGAGCTGGATGGGAGCATGGAGCAGGCCCGGCGCCTTTGCTACACAGCAGGTGGCCGGGGCCCCAGCGGCACAGAGGAAGCCACCGTGGAGTATGGTGTCACTTCACGCTGCGTCACCCTGCCCCCTGTGAGTGGCTGGACCCAGGCCCCGCACTTGTCCTCTCACCTCAGGCTATGCCCACTGTCTTCTGGCAGCAGCTCTGGCCTTCTCTCGCTGCCTCATCTGGCTTTGCCTGACTCTCTGTCCCTGCCCCTTGTTGTCCCGCGGCTGCCACATGGAGTCCTGGGCCATAGGCAGCTGGACATTCTCATGTGACAATGGCCCATGACCTCTTGGTTAGAGGATGGCAAAAAGGGGCCAGCTTGGTCTCCAAGTCTCCTAGCTGCTCTGTCTTTCTTGCTCTCTGCCGTGTGAGCTTGTCTTGCCACGGGGCTCCCTGGCCCTGTTCTCCAGCCCGCCTCGCCCTCTTCTCGCTGGCTACCTGGCTGTCCTCCTCTGACTAGCTCTGGGCCTGGGGAAGGCACCCCCTGCCTCTTCTGAGAACTGATTCTCCTCTCCCTGCCTGTCCAGGACTCCCCTGAGTCGTACCCCTGTGGCGATGAGCACACCCCCAGCCCCATTGCCGGTCGCCAGCCCCTGGAGGCCGGGCCTCTGCTGCAGTTCGGGCAGCCCATCAGCGCCATCGCAGCCCTCCAGGCAGATGGGCACATGGTAGCCTTCCTGGGGGACACCCAGGGCCAGCTGCATAAGGTGAGGGCCTGACGGAGCAAGGGAGCTTCCATAGCACCGGCCTCCCAGGCCCCGCAGTCTCTACATTGCCAGGCTAGGCCCTGTAGTGGTTCAGGGGAGCCCCAGGTACCTTGTCTCTTGGCTTGTGTCCTGGCTGTCTGGGTGCCACCTGCTCGCTGTCTGGCTCCCAGAGGCAGGGCTTAGGATGACAACCCAGGAGCCTCCCAGACAGCCCCGACTTCTGCAGCCCGTAAGTGGGAGCTGACAGCCAAGGTGGATGAGGGTGGCAGGGAGGCCGGGTGGGCAGTGCCTGGTCCTCAGAGCCAGCCTGGCCCCAGAGGTCTCTCAGAGGCAAACTCTTGCCTTCTCGTCACCTGCTTGTCTTCCCACAGCTGCCTTCCCACTCCTCGTGCCCGAGGGTCTCACCCAGGGAGGCCCTGCCACCCCAGCTGGGTGACGCGGAATGGAGGAGGCAACATGGGCAGGCTGGACGCCCACGGGCCTTCCCCACCCTCCACGGCCTGGGATCCCCAGCCAGGAAGAGAGCACATGCCCTGGATAGTTGGCCTGAGGCCATCTTGAGAGTGGGCCTTGGCTCGGAAGGCTGGCCCAGTCGTGTCCTTGTCCTCCCCGCAGGTCTATCTCAATGGCTCCCAAAGCCAGGTGTACCACTCCCAGCAAGTGGGGCCTCCAGGCTCCGCCATCAGCCCCGACCTGCTGGTGGACAGCAGCGGCAGCCACCTCTATGTTCTGACTGCCCAGAAGGTGAGAGCTATCCCAGGGGGCTGGGTACGTGAGGCCTTAGCCCCCACACCCACCGCCTCTCCCTACTGCCTATGCAGGTGGACCAGGTACCGGTGGCAGCCTGCCCCCAGTTCCCTGACTGCACCAGCTGCCTCCAGGCCCAGGACCCGCTGTGTGGCTGGTGCGTCCTCCAGGGCAGGTGAGCGCAGGGCCTACGCCCAGGTTTGGGCTGACGTGTGGTATATGCCAGGAGGCCACACCTGGAAGCAGCTCCAGGCATGCCAGGAAGCCAGCTGGGCTCCCTGTGATAAAGACTGGGGGCCTCTGCTGAGTTCCTCCACGCTGCCCCATTCCACCCAACCGGGAATCTGGTCGGCAGCCCCTTCCCGCCTCTGCCAACCCTCTTCACTTCTCATTCTCCCAGCTCTACCTTGGGCCAGGTCTTTGTCACTCCTCCCAGGTGTCCCCTCCAGCCCATGCTCCACACGGCAGTTGCAGCAATCCCCACGGCACCCCTAAGTCACTTGTGCATGCCTTCCCTCCGTAGCCCGGCCCCCTCTTACTCACTGTCAATGCCAAAGCCCATGCATTGGCCGCAAAGCCCTTTGTGCTGGGCCCCTTCCTCTGCCAGCACAGTCCTTTTCATTTCCCCTGCTTGCTGCACTCCAGAGGGGCCATCCTTCCAACCCCCTGCTGCCGGTCATCCAGGGATCCTGAGACCCAAGCAGTGACCCATGGGCCCTTAACCACAGGTGTACCCGCAAAAGCCAATGCAGGAGGGCAGCCCAGCCCAACCAGTGGCTGTGGAGCTATGAGGAGGACAGCCGCTGCCTGCGTGTCCAGAGCTTGCTGCCGACCCACCACCCACGCCAGGAGCAGGGCCAGGTGAGGCTCATACCACCACCTGCCTGTGGGAATGCCCCCAGGCTGCCCCCATCCTCCTCCCCTGTGGCCTGTGCTCCTGCTCACTTTACTCTGGCTCCATCTCCCTTGGCGAGTTGGCCCCCGAGAAGCCCTTGTCTGCTCTGCTTTCCTTGCACATGCCCCAGGTCACCTTGTCCATCCCCCGGCTGCCCACCCTGGCTATGGATGAATACTTCCATTGCGCCTTTGGAGACTATGACAGCTTGGCTTATGTGGAAGGGCCCCACGTGGGCTGTGTCACCCCTCCCGAAGACCAGCTGCCGCTTAACCCTCCAGGCACAGGTGAGGGGTCCCTGGGGAGAGTGGCTGGGGCAGGAGCTGGAGGGCCAGGAGCCACATGACCTACCCTGCCATCACCATCGCTTCTTAGACCACACCACATTGTCCCTGGCCCTGATGTTTGAGGACGTGGCTGTAGCTGCCACCAACTTCTCCTTCTACGACTGCAGTGCTGTCCAGGCCTTAGAGGTGGCTGCCCCGTGAGTGCTGGTCCTGGCTGCCGGGTAAGGGTGGCAACCTCAGGGAGTGCCCAGCCTGAACAGCCCCCTGCCCCTCCAGGTGCCGGGCTTGTGTGGGCAGCCTCTGGCGATGCCACTGGTGCCCCCAGAGCAGCCGTTGTGTGTATGGAGAGCACTGCCCAGAGGGCGAGAAGACCATCTATAGCAGCCAAGAGGTGGGTGGGCCTTGTCTGCTGGGCTCCCTTCAGTGCTCAACCCCCCTATGACCACAGGGCTGCGTGCAGGCCTCTGCTCGCCCAGCAGCCAGCCTGCACTGCCGCTCAAGGCAGACCCTCCCCGCCCTCTGCCTTGCCCAGACCCCTTGACTTCTGAAGGGCTAGCAGATCTTCTTTCCCCAGGTGGACGTCCAGGCCCATGGCCCAGAGGTTTGTCCTCAGGTCGAGGGCCTGGCAGGTCCCCACCTCGTGCCTGTGGGCTGGGAGAGCCGTTTGGCCCTGCGAGTTCGGAACCTTCAGCATTTCCGAGTGAGCGATCTGGTGAACGGGGGGTGGGGACAGGGTAGGGGGTGGCTGGCAACGTCCAGGGTCCTGACGATGTCTCCCCCCAGGGCCTGCCAGCCTCCTACCACTGCTGGCTGGAGCTGCCTGGAGAACTACGGAGGCTGCCAGCCTCCCTGGAAGAGACGGCCGGGGATGCGGGCCTCATCTACTGCCAGGCTCAGCAGGTGAGCAGTAGCCCCACAGCCTCACCTGCCACTGGCGCCTTCTGCAACCCTCAGATACCCCAAACCCCCTTACCTCCAAGCCTGTCCCAGGCCTTCAGAGGCTCGCCCTCTACATTCCGTTGTCACGAGGCCTGCTCTTCGCAGCAGGAACACGATGCTCAGGGCCTCTGCCCCGGGCCTGCAGTCTGGTGGGAAATGTGGGCAGCGAACAATGGCATCCATTCTGGAGGGAGCATCCTGGAGGAGGCAGGGTTTAGGGGTGTCTCGAGTTGGGCTAAGCCTGACCCACCCTCCATCCACAGTTCCACCCCTCCGTGGCCCAGCGGGAACTCCCAGTGCCCATCTACGTCACCCGGGGCGAGAGCCAGCGGCTGGACAATGCCCATACTCTTCATGGTGAGCTTGGGGGCGGCAGGGCAGGCAAGGCAGGGTATGAGGCGAAGGGGCGGTGCCTCAGTGTGCCGCCTGACCTTCCCCAGTGACCCTCTATGACTGTGCCGTGGGCCACCCCGACTGTAGCCACTGCCAGGCAGCCAACAAGAGCCTGGGCTGTCTATGGTGCAGCCACGGCCAGCCTGCTTGTCTCTATGGGCCACTGTGCCCACCTGGGGCCGTGCAGCTGTTGTGTCCAACGCCCAGCATTGACATGGTGAGCCCTCCGGTCCCCCACCCGGGCCTCCACCCCACACGCCTCCCCTATGGCCCAGTCTCCCACCCCTTCCCTCACCCTTAGCCCCATCTGCCTTGCTCTGTCCCTCACTGTCCTAGCCTCGCCCGGGTCAGAGGAGCCCTGTCGCAGTCTGGTCAGCTAACCAGGCGCTCCTCACTGCAGAGCTGGCGTGGTTTTGGGGATTCCATGGCCATCCTTCCCTGCTGCAGGTTGAGCCCCTGACTGGCCCCCCTGAGGGTGGCCTGGCCCTCACCATTCTGGGCTCCAACCTGGGCCGGGACTTTGCCGACGTGCAGGATGCCGTGAGCGTGGCTGGCCAGCCCTGCAGCCCTGACCCATCTCTCTACCGCACCTCTGCCCGGTGAGGCCCTCAGGGACTAGCCACCCAGAAAGAAGGGAGGCTTGCGGCCAGGAAATGTGGGCCCGGGTCAGATGTGCCAAGGGAGGGGAGGGGAGCTGCCACTGAAAGGGGCGGAGGGGGCAGGCTTCAGGCAGTGGCTGGTGGGTGGCCCCACAGCTCCAGCCAGGGAAGGGCCCAGCCCACAGGGGCCCTGAGCAACTACCAGGCCTCTGCTCCCCAGGATTGTGTGTGTGACATCTCCTGCCCCCAATGGCACCACAGGGCCAATCCAAGTGGCCATTAAGAGTCGGCCACCAGGCATCTCAACCCAGCATTTCACCTACCAGGTCCGTGTCCGCCCTGGGCTGGTCCCCCCCAGGGAGGAGGGAGGGGCAGAAAGGCATGGACAACTAGATGAGGATTTCAAACTTGGCCTAAGGGTAGCCAGAAGTATTGCCGCATGTCCGGTAGGGAAGCTACATGGCCTGAGTAGAGGACAGGCTGGGAGCAGCGGAGGTCGGGCTGGGAGCAGCGGAGGTCGGGCTGGAAGCAACGGCGGCACAGTGAAGACACTGCTGGCAGCAGCTGTCCAAAAGGGAAGCAGGCAACAGAAGCAACAAGTGCAGAGAGTAGGCAGGCCAGTCTGGGACTTGGAGCTGCTGGGACTTGCTTCAGGCCTGGCTGCCTGCAGGCATGGGGATTGGGGAGACCAGGGATGCCTTTAGGTGATAGCCTGAGTCTTAGGTGCCTCCAGGGGCCGTCTGGAGGGCCAAAAAGCCCAGGGCAGGAGCAGTGAGGGGCAGGAGCAAGTTTGCATTGGATTAGCATCCGCTTGGCACATACAGCACCTCAAGGAGCAATTGGATCTCAGAGTTTAGCGTTGGGGGCGGGGTGCCTGGGAAGTGCAGGCAATGGCAGAGGAGGCCTTGCAGCGAGCAGACACAGTAAGGAGAGAAGAGGCCCCATCCCAGTGGGCAGGGCACGAGGAGAGCTACGAGGCTACAGGAGAGGAGCACAGGGCTTCCAGAAGGTGGGTGTGGTTGGCTGTGGCCCAGGAGACAGAGCTGAGAAATGGGCCAGCACCTCACGGCCTTGGGGGTGGGAGCTGAGGTGAGGAAATGCCAGGCCAGGCTGCCATGCCTGCCCCAGCCTGCCCTGTCCCCCCAGGACCCCATCCTGCTGAGCCTGAGCCCCCAGTGGGGACCCCAGGCAGGGGGCACCCAGCTCACCATCCATGGGCAGCACCTCCAGACAGGAGGCAACATCAGCGCCTTCGTGGGCAGCCAATCTTGTCCTATGTGAGTATCTCTCCCCTCCTCATTCTACGTTCTAGCTTGACTGCTGTCAGCTGGGGATGTTCCTTGCGGGCCTCAGTGTCCTCTTGTGTGCAGCAGAGGGGTTGGACTCAGGGCCCTCCCAGGCCCCCGTGAAAGTCCAAGAGAAATGGCCACTGGGACCACCCCTGGTGGGCTCTGCCCTAGAGGGCGGCAAAGCGGGGCTCTTGTGGGGTGGCCAGGCTGAAGCTGCAGCCCGAGGTGCCAGACCCCTCCCACCTGCAGCCAGGAGCCAGTGTGTCCCGAGGCCATCGTGTGCCACACCATGCCTCAGGACAGCCCGGGAGAAGCTGTGGTGCGTGTGGTCTTTGGTCATGCCCAGCGTACGCTTCTGGCCAGCCCTTTCCGCTACACCGCCAACCCCCAGCTCACAGCAGCAGAGCCCAGCGTCAGCTTCCGAGGGTGAGGACCTGGTCGGCCAGGGCAACCTGTGCGCCCTGCCTGGGATGCCCAGAGGTGGAGAGGCGGGACTGTGCTGGGCTGCCTGTCACTCCCACCCCTGCTGACTACTATCCTGGCACAGGGGCGGGCGGCTGATCCGAGTCAGGGGCAAGGATCTGGATGTGGTGCGGTGGCCCCTACTGTCCGTGTGGCTGGAGGTCACGGCCGAGGTGCAGGCTGCGGGGTCCCAGCCCCAGGACCTAAGGAGGAGCTGTGGGGCCCGTGCTGTAGCTCCTCAGGCTTGTGTCCAGCTTGAGGGGGGTTTGCTGCAGGTGAGCCTCCGCCAGCAGTCATCAGGGCTGCCATGGGGCCATGCCCAGTGAAGGGGACAGGGAAGGCCACCACGGTCCTGGGTAAAAGCAGGAAAGCCTCAGCTCACCCCACTTCACCTTGGCCCCAACTTCCTCGCAGTGCTCCACCGTCTGCTCCATCAACTCCTCCAGCCTCCTCCTGTGCCAGAGCCCCGCTGTGCCAGATGGGGCGCACCCTCAGCGCGTCTTCTTCACCCTAGACAATGTACACGTGGACTTTGCCAATGCCAGTGGGGGACAGGACTTCCTGTACCAGCCCAATCCCCGGCTGGCCCCCCTCAGCCACAAGGGGCCTGCGCGCCTCAAGCCCGGCAATGTCCTGGACGTGGAGGTGAGAGCTTCTGCCGCCGTTGCCGTGCAGGGGCTGTGGGCACAGGCTGGGTGGCCTGGCTCAGGCCCCTGGTCTGTCTCCTAGGGCGAGGGCCTCAACCTGGGGATCAGTAAGGAGGAGGTGCACGTGCACATTGGCGACGGCGAGTGCCTGGTGAAGACGCTCACACTCACACACCTGTACTGTGAGCCGCCCCCGCGGGTCCCACAGCCTGTCAATGGCTCCAGCACACTGCCACAGTTTGTGGTAAGGCTGGGCCCTGGGTGCAGAGGTAGATGGCCGAATGCAGCACTGAAGGCCCACGCTCAGGAGCCTTGCCCCCCACCAGGTGCAGATGGGCAACCTGCGGCTGGCTCTGGGCCCCGTCCAATATGAGGCTGAGCCCATGCTGTCTGCATTCCCTGTGAAGGCTCAGGTAGGCCTGGGCATGGGTGTCGCTGTGCTGATCGCCGCTGTGCTCCTCCTCACTCTCATGTACAGGTGAGGGGCCCTCCCGAACATGCGCGCACCTGCACAAACTTCCCTCTTCACTTGGAAAGGGCACCCCGTGGCAGGCCTCCAAGCAGGCAGCCATCTCCTGACTTAACGGCCTTGGCCCAGGCAGGCCTGGATCTGTGGCTAACACCTAGTCCCTGGGCTGCAGGCACAAGAGCAAGCAGGCCCTGCGTGATTATCAGAAGGTTCTGGTGCAGCTGGAGAACCTGGAGATTGGCGTGGGCGACCAGTGCCGCAAGGAATTTACAGGTGGGGAGGGGGCAGTGGGGAGGTGGGCAGAGGACCCCCTGGGGCCCGAGCCCACACCTTGGTGGCTCTCGCTCTGCAGACCTGATGACCGAGATGACTGACCTCAGCAGCGACCTGGAGGCCAGCGGGATCCCTTTCCTGGACTACCGCACGTACACTGAGCGTGTCTTCTTCCCAGGGCACGGCGGCTGCCCGCTGCAGCCTGTGTTCGAAGGGCCTGGGGAAGAAGGCCACCGTGCCCCTGTGCGCCAGGGCCTCACGCAGCTCTCCAACCTGCTCAATAGCAAGCTGTTTCTCCTCACAGTGAGGGCCACAAAGGCGGGCAGGGGGTCTCAGGGAAGGGAGGGCGAGGAGGTGGGGCTGGGCACAGGCCGGGCTGGGTGGCAGGTATAGACACAAAGGTGGGAGGACCCACGGGGCATGGTGCTTCCCAGAGTGAGCACCAGCTCCCCCCACTACCACCTAGCTCATCCACACGCTGGAGGAGCAGCCCAGTTTCTCCCAGCGGGACCGCTGCCACGTGGCTTCACTGCTGTCCCTGGCACTGCACAGCAAGCTCGAGTACCTGACTGACATCATGAGGACGCTGCTTGGTGACTTGGCTGCCCACTACGTGCACAAGAACCCCAAGCTCATGCTTCGGAGGTTGGGTTTGGCCTGACATTGATCCTGGCAGCAGGGGTAGTGGCTCCCCCTGAGCTGCCCACTACCTTGCTCTGTCCTGGGGTGGGTGGAGCCAGGAACCCCCAGGAGGTAGGTTAGGACAGAAGCCATTGGCAGGGAAGTAGACGGGCATCCTCACCAGAGACGGGCATCCTCACCAGAGACGTAGGCACAAAGGGCTGACAAGGTGGAAAAGCTCTGCATCGCCTCTGTGGCCCGTCTCAGCCCAGGGACGGGGGGCCCTGCAGCACCCGTCTCTAACCTGAAGCCTGCTCCCCACAGAACAGAGACCATGGTGGAGAAGCTGCTCACTAACTGGCTGTCCATCTGTCTCTACACCTTCCTGAGGGTGAGAGGAGCCCTGGATGGCACCTTCTGCCCTTGCTCCACTGAGAAACTGCTGCCTGTGGCCTCTTTAACCTGCACCCACATTCCCCCAGGGGCCTCAGGGCGTGAGGGCACAGTGATGGGGGGCGGTGTGCAAAGGGAAGGGCTTTGAACTTTTTTCCGGGCTGGATGGAAGGCAGCGGCCAGCTGTCATTGCCCTCGCCGCCCTCACTCTGTGCAGCTGGCTGACCCTCCCCACCCCACCCCCACCCCACCAAGCCCTCTGAGCTTTGCGCAGCCGACCAATCCCCTGGCCAATGCCGCTCTGTCCTAACGGTTGCAGGAGGTGGCTGGTGAACCCCTGTATATGCTCCTCCGGGCCATCCAGTACCAGGTGGATAAGGGTCCGGTGGATGCCGTAACAGGCAAGGCGAAAAGGACCCTGAACGACAGTCGCTTGCTCCGGGAGGATGTGGAGTACCGGCCCCTGACACTGATGGTGCTGGTGGGCCCTGGGGCTGGCGGGGCTGCAGGGAGCAGCGCAGCGCAGCACGTGCCCGCCCGGGTGCTCGACACAGACACCATCACCCAGGTCAAGGAGAAGGTGTTGGACCAAGTCTACAAGGGTACCCCCTTCTCCCAGAGGCCCTCTGTGCACACCCTAGACCTTGGTGAGAGAGCCTGCCTGCCCTCCCCTCTTGGGTCTGTTCCACCGGTAGAGGCTCAACTCTGCCTTGCTCTGAATGGCAGACTTGGGGAACAGGCTGCAGGCTGATTGGCTTCCCTGGGTCCCTCCAGAGTGGCGCTCAGGCCTGGCTGGTCATCTAACCCTGTCAGATGAGGACCTGACCTCGGTGATTCAGAATCATTGGAAGAGACTCAACACCCTGCAGCACTATAAGGTTCACGGTGGGCACACGTTGGGGGGGCTGGCCTTCCACCTCTGGATCAGCCAGAGAAGAAGTCCAGCCTCTGCTCCCCTCCCCTCCAGGTCCCAGATGGGGCCACAGTGGGACTTATCCCTCAGATGCACAATGGAGGCGCCATCTCCCAGAGCCTGGCCCAGAGCTGCCCCTCCGGGGAGAGTGAGTCCCAAATCCAGACATACCTATCGATCTGCCCCCACGAACTTGAGGAGGGCAGGCAGGGGTCCCGGGGAATGCCGTCACCTGGGTCTCCTCATCCCTTGCCAGCAGGCCAGCCAAAGCTCCAGGCTGAGCCAAGGGCCTGGGGCGGATGAGGGCACCAGTATGTCCTGGTCAGGGAGCTCCAGGGGCATGGGGTGCTGGGCTGAGCAAGCCCCTGGCCTGCCACCCTCCTTTCCGCATCGCTATCCTCTGCTTTCCCAGGCTCCTCCCACCCTGCACCACCCCAGCCAAAGTGGGGCGGGGTGGACAGCAGGGGCATAGGACTGAGGCTGGCACATGTGTCCTCAGACATCCCCATGCTGGAGGATGGCGAGGAGGGCGGGGTCCGCCTCTGGCACCTGGTGAAAGGCACTGAGGAGCCAGAAGGGGCCAAGGTACGGCGCAGCAGCCTGCGGGAGCGGGAACGGGAGCGGGCACGGGCCAAGGCCATCCCGGAAATCTACCTCACCCGCTTGCTCTCCATGAAGGTCAGTGCAGCTAGGAAGCTGGGCCTCAGGGGAGCCGCGTGGCAGGAAGGCTCGCCTAGGGGCCCCTGATTGAGCTGGGGAGGAGACACGGTCCTGAGAGGCTGAGCGGTGGCCCCATCCCCGCTGATGGAGCCCGCTCCCGTTCCTTCTAGGGTACACTGCAGAAGTTTGTGGATGACACCTTCCAGGCCATCCTCAGTGTGAACCGGCCGGTGCCCATCGCTGTCAAGTACCTGTTTGACTTCCTGGATGAGCTGGCAGAGAAGCATGGCATCGAGGACCCAGAGACCTTGCACATCTGGAAGACTAACAGGTATCTTGCCTGCTGCCCCCATCCCGTGCAGAAGGGACATGGAGCCCCGGAGGGACAAGGACATTGCCATGGCAAGAGCAGCAGGACCTGAACAGGAAGCCAGGCTTGGCAGTATCAGCTGGATTTCTGGCCACCCCCAGCATGGACTCACAGGATAGCTCCCTGTGGAACCCGCGGCTGGGGCCTAGGCTGATAACGTGTGCTGGACTAGCCACGCCTTATACCTATGCTGGCCTGTGTCTCCAGCCTGCTGTTGCGGTTCTGGGTGAACACCCTGAAGAACCCACAGCTCATCTTCGATGTACGAGTATCAGACAACGTGGATGCCATCCTTGCCGTCATTGCCCAGACCTTCATCGACTCCTGCACTGTCTCAGAGCATAAAGTGGGCCGGGTGAGAGCAGAGCTGGCCGGAGCGGCACTCAAGGGGTTAAGGAGAAAAGGCTTGTGGAGGAAGCCGTGGGGGCGGGGTACAAAGCCCTGGGTGGGGCTGAGACATAATGAGGGGAGGGGCATTGGTGGCACAGTCCTGGGGACAGGGCCAGAGCTCCTTCACCCCACTAACACCCACCCCTACCTGGAGCAGGATTCCCCTGTGAACAAACTGCTGTATGCCCGGGAGATCCCTCGCTACAAGCAGATGGTGGAGAGGTAGGTGTCAGGGTGTCACCGCTGGGGGTGGAGGCTGCCCACCCCTAACTGTGTTCCCCCCCTCCAGATACTACTCTGACATTCGCCAGAGCTCTCCAGCAAGCTACCAGGAAATGAACTCAGCTCTGGCCGAGCTCTCGGGGGTGAGGCATAACCCCGGGGTGCGCCCTTCCACATTTGGAGGACAGGGTGGAAGGGGGAGGCTTGGGCTTGAGGCCCAGGCTGGGACCTCAGCCCCTCAATGTGCTGCCCCCAGAATTACGCCTCTGCTCCCCACTGTTTGGAAGCTCTGCAAGAACTCTACAAACACATCCATAGGTATTACGACCAGGTGAGGCCAGGGCTCCCCAGGGGTAGGAGTACCTCCTGGGGGTGGAGGAGGTGTC
The DNA here is from genome assembly GCF_021234165.1 of Pteronotus mesoamericanus. NCBI lineage: Eukaryota > Metazoa > Chordata > Mammalia > Chiroptera > Mormoopidae > Pteronotus > Pteronotus mesoamericanus. The sequence continues at coordinate 459,165 of NW_026555183.1, forward strand.
CACGCCCACCCCCACCCTCGCAAGCAGAGGGGAGGAAGGACCCAGGGAGGCCAGGGGCAGTCCCCAGTGGATCCCCCAGCCGCTGCTGAGATAGAAGCAGGGCTGGGTAGCACTGGCCAGTGGGCAGAGGCTGGAGGCTCACACAGGGTGCCCTCCGCTGCCCCGGCAGATCATCGACGCCCTAGAGGAGGACCCCGTGGGCCAGAAGATGCAACTGGCCTGCCGTCTGCAGCAGATTGCTGCCCTGGTGGAGAACAAGGTGACTGACCTATGAACTCAGTCCACAGTGGGAACCTGAGGCCCACCGGCTTGGAGAGCAACAAGCAGGACCCACCACCGCAGTGCCTTATGACCCCCGGATCAAGCCAGCAACAGAAGAGAGGAGCTGGCAGAGCAGAGGGGGACTCCCTGCAACCTCTCCCCTCCCCATCCGTCCTCCCCGCCCCGGGCTTTTTTCTAATTTATAGCAAACCTTCCCCTTCCCCCTCATTATATTTATTTGCTTGCTGAAGAGTTGCACCTGGAAATAAAATCTGTCTTTTTAGAAAAAGACCAATCCCCAACCCCTTCTGTCCCCTGGAGTCTATGCAGCCCTCTCCTCAGCCCCATGGCTGTGACTTCTGCTGCCTGAGGAAAGGAGGGGTCATTAGGCACCCCCAGGCCTTGCTCTCCTCCGCCCCCTCACCTCTCTTGGTCCCTGCAGGAAAGGCACCCCTGCCCTCCCGTCCCCATCTGTGCCCACGCCGCTCTACCAGTTCTTTTTCTGGCACAGAGACACAGGACCAAGTGTCTCCCATCTCGGGCTAACCACAGTCACTGCTAAGCCCCCCCCCCGTTTCATTCTGACTCCCCGACAGTTCCCAGCTCGCCTCCAGGCTTCACGCATGCCCCCTACATTCCCTCCTGGGAGCAGCCAGAGTGATTTTTCTAAAGAGCATAAGTGCCCATTGGCCTCTGCCAGAACCCCGTACTTGCTCGCCCAAGGCCTCCCCTCCGCCCTTGACCCCCAGCCAATCTGCGGCCAGGCCAGCCACAGAGCCATGGGCCGCCAGAGGTCTCCAGCCCATCCTGCTACTGGCCTTACCCCAACGAGGCCCTGTCCCACCCTGGAGGCTTAGCCACCCACCCCCTTTCTGAGGGCCTGATTCTTCCCTGCCCCACGGATGCAGGCCCAGAGTCACAAGTTCTGCCTAACCTGGGCATCCCTTTGTCACCAGCCACTGGAGGCTGGGGGGGGGTGGCTTGATTGCTCCCCACTAGAGGAGAGCTGCTGCTGAGGGCAGGGCCAGTGTGGGCAGCTCCCTGTGCCTCCCACTTGGGCACATGGCATGTGTTGGTGGAGACAATAAGCAGGGCAGGGAACGGCAAGCCTGGAATGGAGCCGGGAAGGAGACTGCATGGGCTCTCAGTGCCAGAGTCCTCGCTGGCCAGGTTCTCAGGCTTCCATTTGGTCGCCACCTCTGGTGGGAAGAAGGAGTTGCCTTCAGCTCATGCCCCTGACTCTCAGCTATACCAGGGCCCCTAGTGACCCGCATTCAGGAAAAGGAGGACACCGGGCTCCCGCAGTTCTTAGGGATCAATGAGGCACGGGAAAAGTGGGAACCCTGCTGAGAGTGGGCCGGGAGTGTGGTGCCCAGGCAGTAGGAGAGGTCCCCTCTGGGAAGGCCCTCACAAGGGCCAAGTGGTAAGCCAGAGAATGTTCCAAAAGTGTCAGTGGTGCTCTCGGCACTGGGGTGGGGTTGAGGTTGGGGCGGGGGTGGAGAATGCAGGGTGGTCTTGCGCTGAGTGAGGATGGGGTTACTGTGCCCACAGTGTCCTTGCCTAGCTGTCCCCCTCAGCTGGCTCTGAAGTTTGAGAACTCAGACTGAGGTCCAGTAGCCACGTCCCCGCGTGGTTGACCCCCTTGGTCATGGGATGCCTGTGGGGTTGCTCAGTGTAGAGACTGGGTCACATCCTGTCCCCGAGGTGGCCCCCTCTGCCAGTCCTGGGGCAGTAGCAGAGGGCTCATCCTGGGGGCTGGGCTCTCCCAGGCCCCTGTCACAGCACTACCCCCTCCCCGCTGCATACCTTGCCCACAGCTGAGCAGCTGGGAGGCTATTTATAAAGGCGGGTGAGATCAGCAGCCGGCCAGCCTGCTGCGGAGGCTATAAATTCGCAGGCCGAGGCCGGGCCCCAGAGGAGCAACCGCCCGGGGTGCTGGGGCACCGGAGCCAGGATGAGCGCCAGCGTGGGCGGTGGGGACAGTGTCGGTGGCAGCAGCAGCAGGTAGGGCTTGGCCCAGGTGCATGGGGGCCCCTGGCACCTCACATGCTCACTGCCCGCCGGCCCCACTCACAGCTCACAGGCCTCCTGTGGGCCCGAGTCCTCAGGCTCTGAACTAGCCCCCGCTGGGCCAGCACCGCGGATGCTGCAGGGGCTGCTGGGATCTGACGATGAGGAGCAGGAGGACCCTAAGGACTACTGCAAGGGTGAGGCCTGGCCTGGATCGCAGGCAGCCAGGTGTCGCCACGGGGAGCGGGACAACCCAGGAGAAAGCGGGTGCTGACATCAGCCCACGTGGGCCAGGGGGCCAGAAGGGTGACGGCCCCCACGGGGCTCTATTGGCTCCCTTCCCCAGGCGGCTACTACCCTGTGAAGATCGGGGACCTGTTCAATGGGCGGTACCACGTGGTGCGCAAGCTGGGCTGGGGCCACTTCTCCACCGTCTGGCTCTGCTGGGACATCCAGTGAGTGTCCCCTTTGCCCCTGGGTCCCAATGCCAGCTGGGATCCTGCCCCTGGACTTGGATGGGGCCACCACAATGTCCCCATGGGTCTAGCTGGGGCTGGCAGCTGACGCAGGTCTTGGTGTTGCAGGCGCAAGCGCTTCGTGGCCCTGAAAGTGGTTAAGAGCGCAGGGCATTACACGGAGACAGCTGTGGATGAGATCAAGCTCCTGAAATGTGTGAGACGCCTCCCTTACCAACTCCCAGCTCCCTGGGAGCTGCCTGGGGCCTCACAATGTGGGTGCAAGGCCCGCTGGGGCTCCTGGGGTGGGGCGGGGCTCCCAAAGGGCAGGCTTCCACTGGCTCTGCCTTTCTGGGAAGACCTGGAGGAGCTGGCAAGGGAGGGGCCAGCAGCCGTCCTTCCAGCACCCTGCTACAATGGGAGAGGAGGCTGCTGCTGCTGGGGGCAACTGGTGAGGGGCAGGTCGGAGCCATCCATGGCCCCTTGGCTTTTGGTCCAGGTCCGAGACAGTGACCCCAGTGACCCCAAAAGAGAGACCATTGTTCAGCTCATCGATGACTTCAGGATCTCAGGGGTTAATGGAGTCCATATCCTTTGTAGGCTGAGCAAAGCACTGTGGCGGTGCAGGGGCCAGCTTGTGCCTTCCCAGCTCCTAGAGCCTCAGTTTGCAAATATGCGCGATGGAGTTATACCCCTTCCAGTGACATTTGTCTTTGAAATATCCTCACTACTTTTTTATGGCGGGGAGGGGTAACCGGATTGCTGAGTAACCCCCAACTAGCAGGGGCCACCTCTGTGGCACACCAGGGCACTGGAGTGGGGTTGATCTGAGAGGCTCTGTGTCTGCTCCTCAAGTGCCTTTTCCCTAGGATGACCACAGAACGTACCATCCCAATCGGCATACCTGACTATGACAGGGACACTATGACACCTGGATGGTGGTGATCACCAGGCCCACCGAGGCCCAGCTCTGCACTGCCCGAGCCTCATTGCTCCCTCATCCCAGCTGAGGATGAGTGGGGCCTGTGTCCCAGCTGTGTGTCTGCCAACCATCCTTCACTCCAAGTCCCAGATGTGTGCATGGTGCTAGAGGTCCTGGGCCACCAACTTCTCAAGTGGATCATCAAGTCCAACTACCAGGGCCTGCCTGTGCCCTGCGTGAAAAGCATTGTGAGACAGGTGAGTGTCCTGGGCCCTGTGTGCACAGCACTGGGAGGCAGCCTGGGCAGGGCTGGCGGAGCTCAGGAGCGGCTCTCCCCAGGTGCTACACGGCCTGGACTACCTCCATACCAAGTGCAAGATCATCCACACAGACATCAAGCCTGAGAACATCCTGCTGTGTGTGGGTGACACCTACATCAGGCGCCTGGCCGCTGAGGCCACAGAGTGGCAGCAGTCAGGGGCCCCACCCCCATCCCGCTCCACAGGTACGAGAGCCTGTGCGGGGCTGGAGCTGGGCCTGTGGGCCTCAGCCCCTGCCTGAGTCTCTGTTCCTTTCTCTCCGCCCCCCGCCATGCTCCTCCTGCCCCCCAGTCAGCAATGCCCCCCAGGAGGTTTGGGTAAGTTGGGCACCCCTTTTCGTGTGCCTCATCTCCCCATGTCTTCGAAGCTTGCCTCCTTGTCCTCCCCACCCTTCCCAGCACTCTCGCAGTGGCATTTCCAAAAGGCTGGGTGGCCCAGATGAGGGTGATACTCAGGGTGGGTCACATGACTCAAACTGCCTGCTATTGGGCTCACCAGAGGGGCCCAGGCTGCCCCTGGGGCGGGTAGTCACCCAATCTGAGGCAGGCCCGTTAGCTCCTCCCCAACCTCGGGCTTTGAGAAGTGAACGCAGGAGGAAAGGCAGAAGGTGGACAAGAAGCTGATGCCAAAGGGGGGGGGGCTGGAGGGGGACTGTACCACATTTTGATGTCCACGGGAGCCCTGGGGCCTGGAGGTCTTGTCCCCTGTGGGGCATGTGGACCACAGGCAGAGGCCTGGGCTGGTCAAGGGACGAGTGACAGGAACCGTGGGGTGACCCTGGCTCTAACGGCAGCCAGGTAAGCTGTCAAAAAACAAGAGGAAGAAGATGAGGCGCAAAAGAAAACAGCAGAAGTGGCTGCTGGAGGAGCGGCTGCGTGACCTGCAGAGGCTGGAAGCCTTGGAGGCAGCGGCCCAAGCAGAGGGTGAGACACTGGAAGGGCTGGAAGGGCTGGAGGGGCCCCGGGGCTGCCAAGCATGGCCACCAGGGCATCAGCTCACACACCACCACTTCTGCCCATCTCCCCAGACTCTGGCTCAAGACTAGAGGGGGGCAGCGGCTCCACCTCTTCTTCCGGCTGCCACCCTGGAGGGGCCAGGGCCGGCCCCTCCCCTGCTTCCTCCTCCCCTGCCCAGGTGGCAGACCGCAGCCTCAGCTCAGGCTCCCAGACCTCGGGCTTCTCCGGCTCCCTTTTCTCTCCTGCCTCATACTCCATCCTCTCAGGCTCATCCAACCAACGGGAGACTGGGGGCCTCCTGTCACCCAGCAGTAAGCAGGGCAGGGCCAGCGGGTGGCGGGCAGGTAGGGCGGGGGGGGCCAGGCCAGCTCAGTTTCTCCCTTCTCTTACTTACCCAGCACCATTTGGTGCCTCGAACCTCCTGGTGAACCCCCTAGAACCCCAAAATGCAGACAAGATCAAGATCAAGATCGCAGACCTGGGCAACGCCTGCTGGGTGGTATGAGCGTGCCTTGGAAAGCAGAGCTGGGTGCCCTGCCGTGAGGGTGGAGGCACAGGCCCACTCCTGGGGAACCCCGACCCGACTTGGGCCTGTGGGGCAATGGATCATTTGTTCAGAAAGGGCTCACCCAGCAATACACTTGACCAGACCCCTCGGTCTGCCTGGCGTGGCAGACCCAGGGCTGAGTCCATGGGCCCCACCCAGTCAGCAGAACTAGGCCCATAGCAAGGGGTGGGGGGGCCACTGGGAAGAGGCCAGACTCTGCCTTAGATCACCTGGCCAGTTCTTCCTGGGACTTTTGGGGATCCTGAGGCTCACAGAGAGCCCCACTAAGCTCCTTGCATAGCCCAGAGGAGGTGGCAGAAGAGTGGGAGACTGGTGGGGGCAGGCCAGCTGTGGCCCCAGCTCCTCCCCAGGGCTCCCCTTGCCTCCAGCACAAACACTTCACTGAGGACATACAGACGCGGCAGTACCGGGCCTTGGAGGTGCTGATTGGTGCCGAGTATGGGCCCCCAGCTGACATCTGGAGCACGGCATGCATGGTAGGCCTGGGCTGCCCCCACTAGGGGCCAGCCTGCTGGCCAGCAGCCTCAACCTCTGCTCCTTCCAGGCCTTTGAGCTAGCCACTGGCGACTACCTGTTCGAGCCCCACTCTGGAGAAGACTACACTCGTGACGAGGGTAAGGGAGGCATGCCTTGGGTTCGGCCTCACAGCCTTGGGGCCTCCGGGCTGCCTCCCAGCCTCCTCTCTGTCCACAGACCACATTGCCCATATTGTGGAGCTCCTGGGAGACATCCCCCCAGCCTTCGCCCTCTCAGGCCGCTACTCCAGGGAGTTCTTCAACCGGAGAGGTGAGGCCGAACAGACTCAGGCTGCCTGGGTGCGGAGGGTCGGGCAGAGAGGGACCCTGGGTTCTCAGAGGGGAGCACAGGCCTCAGAGCCAGAAGCCATGCTGGCAGAGCTTAACCGAAGCCCTGCTGCCCACCCCAGGAGAGCTGCGGCACATCCACAACCTCAAGCGCTGGGGTCTGTATGAGGTGCTCATAGAGAAGTATGAGTGGCCCCTGGAGCAGGCCACTCAGTTCAGCGCCTTCCTGCTGCCCATGATGGAGTACATCCCCGAAAAGCGGGCCAGCGCGGCCGACTGCCTCCAGCACCCCTGGCTCAACCCCTAGGCCTTGTCGGCTCCTGCCTGAACCCTCACCTCTCAGTGCCTTCCGGGGAAGAAAGACAACTGCCATCCTACTGGAGCTACCCTCTCCTACCCTGCGGCTACAAGCGCTTACTCCCCCATGGCAGAATAGACAGATGCTGGGGACAGGCCCACCTGTGGGAATTTGTTCTGCCCCTGACCTTCACAGAGGGCTCTGTGAGAAGTGTGTTTCTTTTCTTAATAAAGTGTGAACTGAAATACCCTCATCCTGGAGTGACAGAGCACAAGGCCGAGGGCTGGGGCAGAAACTGGTTTATTCTGGGTCGTCCCAGCAAGCCAGCTGGGGTGCTGGGGTGGGGGTGGGGACAGCCTAGGCCTCCACAGCCCGGCCGTTACTGACGCGGATATGGCGGATGATGTCCTGGATGGCTTCTGATGTAGTGCCCTGGCCGCCAATATCCGGAGTGTGTATCTGCGGGGAGATGGGCAAACCTGGGCACACGGCAGAGCCCCAACACCCAACCCCTACCCTGCAAGTGGCCCAGGGCTGCCCACTGTTGCCTGTGGCTTTCAGGGGCTGGAACTGCCACCAGGAAGGCAACAATACCAGCTAAGGCCCAGAAGCCCTGCCTACCTGGTACCACCCTCCCCCTGGGGGCAGCAAGAAGTGCCAGGTCACCATCTCCAGCCCCTCAGGTGTCACACCAGCTCGACCCGGGCTAGAGGAGGGGTTTGGGGGTGGGGGAGGCAGGGAAGGGGAGAAGAGCCTTACGTTTTCATTGTCCATGGATGCCAACACAGCGTTGCGGATGGAGGTGGCGTAGGAGTGTAGCCTAAGGAGGGAGAGCAGCCTTCAGTCCTCAGGGCCTAGGGAGCTGATTGAGGGACTCACAGGCAGGCATCGAGAAACCACTTACTTGAGGTGGTCGAGCATCATGCAACTTGCCAGCAGTGTAGCTGTGGGATTGGCAATATTCTTATTGGCGATACTCTTGCCTGTGTTCCTTGTAGCCTGGAAGAGGCAAGATGACAAAGGGGGTGGCAAATGTAAGAATGCAGGGAGTATGATTTCATTTGTGTGAAGTGTACAGACAAGCAAATCCACACAGAGAAAAAGCAGATCAGCTGGTGCAAGGGGCTGGAGGAAAGGGAATGGGGAGTGACTGCTAACGGGGACAGGGTCTCCTTTTGGGGTAACAGAAATGTTCTGCACCTACAGAAGTGATGTACGACACTGTGGATGTACTTAATACCCCTGAATTACTCACTCTGAAGGGGTTTCACTCTATGTTATACAAAATTTTACCTCAATTAAAAAAAAACTTAAAAATAATGGATCAATAAAATGTGGTCTGTCTTTATAATGGACTATTATTCAGTCATAAAAAGGAATGAAGTACTGACAGGCTACAAAATGGATCAACCTGGAAAACATCGTGCTAAGGGAAAGAAAACAGTCACAAAAAGACACATGTTGTATGAGTCCATTTATATAAAATACCTATAATAGGCAAATCCATAAGGCAGAAATCAGATCAGTGGTTGCAAGGGGGCAGGGATGGGGGTGGGCATGGAAAGCGACAGCTGACAAGTAGTGTTTCTTTTTGGGGTGATAAAAAATGTTCTGGAATTAGATAGTGGTGACGGTTGCACAACTCTGGATACTCTAAAAATCAATGAATTGTACACTTTCAATGGGTGAAGTGGATGGTGTGCGAGCTATTGCTCAAAAAAGCCAGCAGCCCTGGCGTGACGGGCAGCACTCACCGTCTCAAACACAGCATACACGTGGCCATAGTTGGCCCCAGCCACCAGGCCAGGGCCCCCAACCAGCCCTGCGCAGACGTTGTTGACAATGTTGCCATAGAGATTGGGCATCACCATGACATCAAACTGCTGGGGCCGGGACACCAGCTGCAGGGCAAGGAGGGCCAGACAGAAGCTTAAGCATGAGGAGCCCAGGGTGCCTAGAGCAGGCAGCCATGGAGCCCAGTGGGTTAACTACCTGCATGGTAGTGTTATCCACAATCATATTCTCAAAGGTGATCTGGGGGTAGCGGGCTGCCACCTCCTTGCAGCACTGGAGGAAGAGGCCATCTCCTAGTTTCCTATGGAGGGGAACACAGGAAGGACACCAGCTTGGCCACTGCAAAGGTCAGCTGGAAGGATGCGGTGTGCAGATGGCCACAGAAGCCTGGGTTCTAACCTCTAGCCAGTTCCCCATCTGCAAAATGGGCAGAATTCTGTTCCACCTCCCCCAAGTGTACACTGGGGTGGGGTCGTGGCTGGACACCGGCAACAAGGCACAACCCTGGGTGTGTGGGCGTGGCCCCTTGGCGGCTGGCCAGGGTCCTGGGCCCCGAGTCCCTGAGAACAGGCCAAGCAGGCTGCTCAGTTCAGCTGCTTCAGGACCACTGGCAGAATGGGCAGGAGCATGGCAGGGGTGGGGAACATACATAATGTTGGCCTTGTGCACGGCTGTCACTTTCTTGCGCCCACTCTCCTGGGCCAGTTTGAAGGCATATTCAGCAATGCGCAGGGACTTGGCCTTGGTGATGATCTTCAGGCTCTCCACCACTCCTGCCACACTCTGAGAAGGGGATGAGAAGAGACCAGGTTCTGTCTGAACCTGCTCTCCAGCACAAGCTTCCCCCTGGGCACATCCTTCCTTGCCGCTGACCCTCCCCGGGCTCATCCCCAGCCCCCACAACCAGAGAGAGTAAGGGGGCAGCCCAGGTCTCACTCACCTCATGCTCTAGGCTGCTGTACTCGCCCTCTGTGTTTTCCCGGACAATGAGAATATCTATGTCCCTGTGCCGCGTCACCACTCCTGGTAGGCTCTTACAGTGGATGACATTGGCATAAAGGTCTAGGCTGGTGCTAGGGACACACAGAGAGAGAGGGGCAGCTGGCCAGTGCCACCACTCTCTGCTAGCACAGCCCATATTATCCCTGCCAAGAGCCCACCCCTGCCGAGTCCACCCTGTGTACTTGGCTCTCACCGAAGAATGTTGTTTCGGGATTTGTGGGATGGTGGCAGGTTATGGTTTGTTTCAATATTGCCTGCAGGACAGAAACAAGACAGGCAATCTGAAGAAGGGACCCCCAGGCTCAGCTGTGCCACCATGTTCCCCTTCCTGACACAGGGCACAAACACCAAAGGCAGCTCCAATCCCAGAAGATGGCTTTTGGCAGCCAATCTGTCTGGTATGGCAGGTACATACCAGACACTCAATAAATACTCACTGAATGAATAAATGAACAAGGCTTGGCAGCCAATCAGGAGGCCTTATCAGACCCTGGGAGGAGAAAGGCTAGACCAGGGTCTGGCTAGATAGAAAGTGACCACTCCTGCTTACCAACGGGCTGGCCAGCCAGGCTGGTGCCAGCAAGGAGACCCCGGCCAGGGTTATTGCCGGGCCCTGCATCATAGTGCCACCCAAGCCCCACCTCAGGGACAGGAGGGGGCTGCCTGGAAAAGGCCACAGCTTGGCCTTGGCTGGACGGAGCACACCCAGAGCAGGTGCAGTAGGAGAGCAGCAGCCACTGGGAAATGGCACTCAAAGGGTGCCAAGTGGAAGATGCATTCCTCAGGACCCACCAGGGCCACCGGTGCCTCCGAGTCATGCCCTGCGTGGACTGCCTTCACCCAGAATGCCCTCAGGCACCCTGTGGTCGGCATGTTCGCTTCTCCACTTGACTGCCAGGGCCTACATCTCTACTTTGGTTCACCTTTGCCCACACACTCCTCACACCAAACAGTGATCAAAACACTTTAAGAACCTGGACCAAACCAAGTTTGCCTCTAGGAGGGCCTAGAATTCTTGAAATATCCATAGCTGTGCCAGCTGGAGCCAAGGCAGCAGGCAGCGGTTGCAAACTGCATCTTTGTGACATTTGGTTTGTGAAGACAGACTCTGAGGGTCAAAGCAGACCCTAACAGACAGGGCTACCTCAGGAGGAGAGAAGAGGGTGGGAGGCAGTCCGTCACTAGACAGGCTCCCGCACAGTCTAGTGCCACCAAGATCTCAGAATCACAGAACGGACAGGCACTCAGGAGCTTCCGTCCCCTCTCCAAGCACAAGTATCAGCTCAGAAGTGAAATAACCATGCCCCCAAGCTCACCCTTCAGGGCCACGCGGTTCCGACGGATGGCCATGATAGCGTTGCGGATGTCTTCTTCATCGGCATTGGAGCTCACGTGCACCTCTTCAAAGTCCACTGGCACACATGCGTGCCTGGGGAAAAACTAGATCAGAGCAGCTGGCCCTGGGCCCCCCCAGCACCTCTCCTATGAAGCCTGCCTGGACCACTGGCTGCAGAAGGCTCTGTCCTGCTGCTGCTGCCTACCCTGATCTGGCTCTGGCTGATAGGAGACTGGGCTCACTTGCAACAACTGATGGGAACTTACTTGACATCTACAACATAGTTAGCAAGAGTGGCGCCACCTTCCCCATGCCCAGCCCGGCCTGGTGGGATTGCCAGCACGAGGATGAAAGGCCTGGCCTTATAGCCCTCTTGCCACTGGCTCACTGGGTGCTTGGGCAAAGTCCCAGCAAGTGGGCTTCTGGACTTACTGCCCCTGCCCCGGCACAAAGTTCTTAGCGCACCCCCTTGGCTGGGCCTGAGGCACAACCTTCCCTAGAAGGACAGGTCAAGGGGAGGTAGGCCTGGGGGCTCCTTACCTGAACACAGATTTGACGTGCAGCATGAGCTCTGGCCCAATGCCATCTCCTGGAATCATAGTCACTGTGTGTCGCCCACCATACTTAGCTGATGGAGGCTGGAAGGAGGAAGAGGGTGAATGCAGGCCTTTAGTTCCCTTCCTCCCACCAGCACTGACCCAGAGGGTCAGCCAGTCATGAAGTGCCAGTTTGGGGTACTTTAGCCCTGCGCCCCGCCCCATCCCAGACAGGGCTGATCACAGGGGCTCCTTGATCAAGAGGACTATAGCAGAGGCAGTCCCTGCCCCGACCTGGACTTGGGTCAGTCCCAAAGCAACTAAAAGCCCCAAATCTAACATGCAGATGAAAAGAATACTCACAATTGTTTGTTGCTAGAGGGGGAAAAGGAAGGAAGAAGATTTGGATCAGCCAAGGTTAGAGGAACAAGACTCTCTTCCCTGGGGATACTGTCTAGCACAGTTCAGGTAAGGAGGTAAGGAGGTAAGGAGGAGGGATGGGTGACTTCTGGAGACCATGCCTCAGAGGGAAGGACAGAGGGCCAGGGAACAAAAAGGCACAGCACATACACCAGCACACGCACAGACAGAGGCACACATGCATAAACACAAATATACACACGTGCAAGCACACACATACTACGCAGATGCACGCACGCACACCCAGGCAAGTACTTACTGAGAAGCATCTCCGGGGGGCCTCCTGGGCACCTAGAACCTGGCAAAGAGAACCCAGATGCTAGTGATTGTTGCCCGGCCCAAAAAGTCAATTTGGCAAGGAACAGCAACTGTCCCCACAGTGCCCAGACAGGCCCTACACGTCACCCCCCATGTCACCTCCTCCACATCACCCCTTCCACTTCACCCATGCACACTGTCCAGTGAACAACAGCACCCAATGCATGCCCAGACGAATGGCTCCAGAGCCATTTTCCAGAGACCAGCCTGCTGAAGCACCGTGGAGGGTCGCCATAATCCTTTATGCCTCCTTTAGCTCCATGGTCAGTTTTTAAAAGAAAATGTTTTCCTCCCCTCCCCCAACTTTAGTTGTTTCTGATTCCTTTTTGGTCAATTATTCCTATTCAGTGATGTCTGTTACATGGAAAAGTTGGCATGCTAAACATCGTACAATAAAGGAAATCATTATAATAAACAAGGCCACCACAACGATCATTTTATCTTTTTTTAAAATTGTTTTTCCTTATTACAAAAGCAGCATATGGCCCTGGCCAGGTAGCTCAGTTGGTTAGAGCGTCATCCCCATACACCAAGGTTGTGGGTTCGAATCCCAGTAAGGGCACATACAAGAAGCAACCAACGAATGCATCAGTAAGAGGAACAACAAATCAATCCCCACCCCCCCCAAAAATCAGTAAATATGGTAATTTTTTTATTTTTTTAAAGATTTCACCTATTTATTTTTTTAAAGAGGGGAAGAGAGGGAGAGAAACATCAATGTGTGGTTGTCCCTCGCACTCCCCCTACTGGGGATGTGGCCCACAACCCAGGCATGTGCCCTACACTGGGGATCCAACCAGCAGCCCTTTGGTTCATAGGCCGGTACTCAAATCCACTGAGCCACACCAGCCAGTGCTGGCAAATCTTTTTTAAAAAGCAGCATGTAATCAGAACATGGAAAAAATATAGAACATAGAGATGAGAAGAAAAAGACAGAACCCAGCTTGCCTTCCAGAGAGACAAGTACTGTTGGGAACTGCCCTCCAGAATCAGATATCCAAAGCAACCATGCAGGAAAAACCCAACCATTTTTAGAAGAATAACAGACACCAATCTTTTGGAAGGCTTTCATAAAGGATTGCAAAACTGCTTCATGGCCTACAGGGATGACAAATGTCCCCCAACTCCAGCTCGGAATCAGCCATGTTTGGCCACATCGGTGCCACGCTTGACAGCTTCAGAGCAAAAACCACCGAGCCAAATAAGACAGGTGCTGAGAAGTGACCAATCTGGAGTCCCCACATTGTCCTGGAAGGAGAAGCCCTCATCCAAGGTCCCACTGCAGGGGGACTACAGGCCCACATGTCCCTCAATCCAAAGAAGCAGGAGCAGAACCAAGGTCCTTCTTGTCACTTGGTAATGCCCTGCCACTTGCCTGTGGAGCAGCATCAGAGCATTCCAGCCAACAGCAGAGTCACTGTGGCCATTTCTCGCCATGCCTTCCTACTAGAAGTCTGGAAAGCTCAAGCAGAGGCTGACCATCTGAGTCTCCTGGCCAGTATTCACAAGGCATCCACCTGCACAAGCTCTGGAAGCACAGATGTGCCACTCACCCACCCAAGTCAGGCGCTAGGAGCGAGATGACTGCTAGGACCAGATGCTCTGGGGATATCTGCTGACCCATGTGGTCCCTGGATCTGTAGTCACAGGCATACTCAGGGCTTTTCTATTTTCCTTCTAATACTTGTCAGCAGTTTGATTCATTTTCTTTATAGGCTATCAATACAAACTTGTGGAAGAAGGCTTAGACTGCCCTTCCTCCAGGAAGCTTTCCCTGACGCCCTAAGGGTGCTGAGCTATTAGTACCCACCTCTGGCCTTCCAAAGCCCTATCTCAATTCCTCTCCTTCCAACCACAATCTCCCTAGGCTGTCACTGCCTTGCTCCCTCCCAGACCCCTAAGCCACCGAGAGTGGAAGCCAAGTTTGTCTAGTCCCCTACGGTTACCCTAAGACACAGCAGAATGCCTGGCTCAGAGCAAGGACACAAGAACATTTCCTGAATGAATGAGCATTATCAGAAAACGTAGGACGAGATGGAGGGCTTTTGGGGCTAAGGAGACCTCAGTCCGAATCAACATCTACTACTCTTGGCAACAAACAGCTTAACCTTGCTCCACTTCCCGTCCTCACCTGAAATCCAAGGAACAGAGGTGCCTATTTTATGCAACTGTTAAAAGGATTAAGCAAGAGGAAGTATGGGAAGTCCCTAGCCAGGCATGCAGAGCTGTGCAAAAGCATACCAGCCCCTTCACCCCAACAATCCCTCAGGCCAGCGTTCAACACTGGTGTCCAATTGTGGGAGGCGGGGGGGATGCTGGGCTGACCCTTGCTGCTCCTGGCAGTAATTCTCTTTGGGTTTTGGCCCTCTGAAGTCCACTGACACTGAACAGGTAACTCAGGTGTGGTGGTGAGCCAGCCCTTGCACCAGGCCTGGCTCTGGTCTGTGCAACTCCCCTCCTCCACCTTAAATCGCAACACCACCACCACCAGGGTTAAACCTCTTCCTCACCTGGTCCCTAAGCTAGATGTTCCTCCTAGCTTTGGCCAAAGACCCAGAGAGCTCTCAGGATAGAGACTCCCTTGACCTTGCTCTGAGCAGATGCAGACACCTTCCTTCATGGTTACAGAGGTTCTGCCTCACATCCAGGCTCAGTGAATCTACCCATCAAAGGAGCTTGGTATGCAGGATGGGACAGATGCATAGGCTTCCTGCTCAGTTCTCAAGCGAGAGGGTGGACTGTCAGCCCTCATTCTTTGATGGTGCTACGTAAAGGAAGCCAGGGTGGTATGTGTTCCCACCAAAGGGCTCCCACACTCCACAGCTTAGTGAGGCTTCTCTCTTCAGCGTGTTTCCATCAGATCAAGTATAAATGGTAGTTGCATGTTTTCCCACAATTAGCGGGAGCAAAGACCTGGGGTTCACTTCTAAAGGTTCCCATACCCACGACAACCAGTCTCAGGGCAAGACACTGCCCAGATTGTTCACAGACCCCTATGTCCACCCCAACGTGGACACAAACACACACACAAGAGTCAGGGAGGAGATAAATGTCTTCACAAAGGACCTGTGGGAGCTTAGCAGCCAGAGCTGTCAGGGCCTCTGGAAAGTCTCTCTCATCAGCAAGGTGGGAGAAGTGAGCATTTTAAATAGAATTTCATAAAGCATAAGCTGTTACAAGGTCTTCCCCAAGGGTAAGAGAGGGGAAGAAGACAAGAGATGTTTCCACAAGGAGTGTCAGCAAAGTTTCAGGGTTCTAGGCCAGTGTTGGCTGGATCTTTTGAGATCTTTTGAGAAAGAAGCAAAACTGAAACCCAGATAGAGGAGGGGCCTGGCCTGAGGCTACACAGTAGGTCAGTGGGGTAGCCAGGCCTGGAGAGCATATCTCTTGTCCTCCAGGCCAGTCCTGGATCGCTGATGCTTCAGATGGATTACGACCCGCCCAGAAACTAAATTATCCTCATTTAAGTGTGTAAAGAGAGAGGAATTGGACCCAAATAACCAAGGTCCTAAACGGAGAACTCCGGAAAGCCCCGGGGGACCTCCACTCGCCAGCCTCAGAAACCCTAGCTCCCTCCTATTCCAAGCACCCGCGGTGGAAACAACTGGAGCTATAAGAATGTCCGGGGAAGGGCTGGGGGTACTTGGCCAAATCCAATTCTCTATCTCCACTGGGACATGTGGCAAAGCAGTCCACAAGAGAAACCCGAGGCACGTATGCAAGGAACCGGATTCCCAAGGCGACAAGAACAAGGCAGACCAAGACATGCGACCGCCTTGGGAACGGTCCCACAAGGACACTAGAGAGGCGACACTCGGGACACCTAAGAGCGTTCTCCCTACCTGTCCCTAGCTCCCCGACCACAAGATGCAGACCCCTGGGAAAGCCGGATCAGCGCCAACTTTAGCCAATCCCCTCACTGACAACGGAGGCGACCAATCAACTCTGGTGCACAGCCCTCTCCCCACCCCTCACCGGGCCTGCAACCAATCGGATTCCAGGACGTTGTGGCGGCGAAGGCCCCAGGTCAGACCCCACCGAGGGGCAAGGACCCCCCACCTAGCGCGGCGACTGTCCCTGCGACCTGCTCCCCCCTCTCACCTCCCAAGGACGGCAGAGGAGGGTAGGCCTGAGCACTGACTTCGCAGGGCCGCAGACAGCCACCGCCACCTTCAGCGCCATGACAGAAACTGACAACCGCGGCACGTTCCAACAGGCGAACACCGCTCTCGCGAGAGTTCGGAGGTGCCCAAAGTCCGCGAAGTGGGCGCAGACCTGGCATTGCGCACGCGCATGGCTTGCCTGTTCTCACGCCGTTTTCCGGCGCCCGAAGAGAAACCGCCACCGCCATCTTGGGGGGCGCCCAGCCGGGCCCCTGGTCGGGTGAGAGGACACGTCGGTGCCGCCAGCGACGTCATAGGCCCGCCCGGCCTGCCGGCGCCTGATTGGCTGCTGCGTTTTCTTACGCGTCGCGCTTCCTTGTCTGCCCCTCGTGCTCAGTGGAATCGCTCTTTTTTTACCTCAGCATAGAAGAAGCGATGGTGGCGCTGGCATCTCTCGGCGCCCTGGCGCTACTCCTGATGTCGGGCCTCTCCTGCTGCTCAGGTAGCGGCATGGCAGGAGCTCGTTTTTGTCGAGCTTCTCTCCAACGACTGGTGGTGCGTGGCGGGGAGGAGGGATGCGGGCAAAACGGGGTTCTGGGCCTTCTTCCTCCGAGAGGCAGGTGGCTTCGGGGCGCGACGACCAAGGCCACCACGCGCTTCTGCACCACACACCTTTACCTAGCAGCCAGGCTGCAGGAAGAAACAGCCCAATCTTACCCTTGCCCCGTCTGCTGGGAGGAAGAGTTTCAGAGCCTCTCCCGTGCACCCAGCCCCCACCCCCAGCAGAGAAAGTGACACACGTCCCTGCTCCCTCTCCCGGAGCTCCTGGTATCGGAAGAGGGTCGTACAGGAGCAGAGCCCTACAGCGCAGGGTGATGGGGCGAGAATCTGGGCTGGTGGAGAGGAGACCCCTGACCAAGTGCGGTGGGGCCAGGCCTCCCCGGGAAGGGAGCTCTAAGTGAAAAGGGAGCAGGGACGGCCCAGGCAGAGTGGCCGTGAGCGTGGGCAAGTTAGATCGGAGCTGACGAGGTTAAGGTAAGCGGGAACCTCGAGTGTCAGGCCAGACTGTTGACTTTTGACTTTTTACCTGAGGCCCTGAGGTAACCTTAAAGGGCTTTTCAGCAGAGCTGAGACGCCACAGTCGGATCAGTTGACATTCTTGAGAGATTCTTAACACCTAGTGGCAGGATTGAGCTCAGATTGGAGTCCAGAAGTGTGTTGAGAAGGATGTTCTTGCAAGGAGATGGAGCCCTCTGGGGGCTGGATTGGGCAGGGGGGGCTTTCTGCGCATTCACTTTACCTACCCTACTTCGGGCCAGCGCCCTTGGTGCCTGGAGTATTTCACCAACATAGCTGGCCTCCTGCCTACACGCTTCTCTCTGACCCCTCAGGAATTCCCCGTGCTGTAGCCAGTTATGTGTGGAAAGGACAGATCTGGCTGTATTACCCTCTGGCGCTTACACAGTGTCCATAGGAAAAAGGCCAGGCTTAGCAGGGCACAGAAGGATCTGCAGGATGTGGCTCCTGAGAACCATCCCCACCAGTGTTGTCAGGCATCTTCCATGTCCAAACCCAAAACCTTCTCCGACTGCCTCAACCTAAGGCATGGCTCTCGGACACCACATTCAGAGAGCAGCTGGCTGAGAACTTTACTACTGGTAGCATTTACTTGGTTCCCTGTTACTAAGGTGGGACCCTTCTTTCTCTGTAGCCTCTAGCAGTGCAGAGATGGCTAAGGCAGCATTTTTCCTCTCAGGGTAGCCCTGTTCAAGGGGACAAGTTTTGCATCTGGATCCAGAACGTCACCCATTTCCTTCCCTTGGGAAACACTGGGGCTAGTGTTGGCATTTCAACTGTGGCTGGGGTCAGAGACTCTTCCCTCATCTTGAAAGCCCACGTGCTTGCTTGGCAGCACCATGTTTGGTGTCTGTGGAGGACGCCTTCAGTAAACTCTAGGGCTCTTCATGGCTCTGAATTGAGGTCAGCTTAGGTCCCTGGGCTTCCGGGGTGCTGCAGGGCAGGACAGGCTGCAGCCCCAAATTGCATGGCTTCCCTGCTTGTAGGTTCAGGGACAGATGCAAGTTGTGCAGTGAATCCATGCAGCCACCCACAAAGACTCACCACCTGCTCTTCTTTCGCCCCTGCATTGAGGTTCTAGCTGTACAAAGCCTTCCCATTCCCCACCCCTCCTTGCCACTGCACTTCTGGCTGATCATTCATATCTGTCTCCCACATCCTACCTGGCAGAGTCCAAAGGGCCCCATGAGTCCTCAGATGATGAAGTGTGGGAGTTGGGGTCAGGGTGGTCCTGACTGTCCCCTGGCCCGGCACGTACAAGCTAGGCCTTACCCAGGCATCTCTCTGCCTCCTCCCCACAGCAGAGGCATGCGTGGAGCCCCAGATCACACCTTCTTACTATACAACTTCTGATGCCGTCATTTCCACTGAGACTGTCTTCATCGTGGAGATTTCCCTGACATGCAAGAACAGGGTCCAGGTGAGGCAGTGGGTGTTCAGCCAGGAGGGTGCTGGGGTGAGACGTGGGTAGTGAACATAGGACCTTGGGCATCAGCTGCTCAACTGGCAGTTGATGGGGTCAGACCCATGGACCCATGTGGATTTTGATTCACAGGTGTAGGAAAGATCGGGGCATACCAAGATCACATTCTGGCAGGTGTTTAAAGAACATTCTCCTAAGCTGCCTGGTCTGCTTTGTCTAAGTGCAGTAATGTAGGTAGACACTTCGCTGTGTCTTGAAAGCATGTATGTGGAAGTAAGAAATAGCCAGGGGTCAGTCCCCAGGCTCCTTCATCCCTTTTCTGCTCTTTGCCGAAGTATATGTCCATGTGTGTATTTTGTAATTTTAAGACTGAGAAGACCTGGCCTTCGGCCCTGACCTTAAGCTGCAGCCCAAAGAAGGAAGTTGGGCTTTGTGGGTACAACAACACTTCTTGGGCAGCTCATTGGGCACCCCGTGGCCCCAGCACCCCCATACAGGCTCAGAAATAATGAGGACACTCAAATCATCCCACCCTGTTCACAGCTAACAAGTTTGTTGTGGGATAGGGAGGCCAGGTCATGTGTCCCCAACCCCCTCTTTGAGGAAACAGATAATGACAGCATCCATGGGTGTTGGCTTCCTGGCAAGGCTCTGGGTTGTGCCAGGCCTACCTCCATGATTCTCTCATGGTATCCCATGCCAGACACTGCAGTCCCCAAACATGCCTGCCTTCCCTGCCCACAGGCCACAGGCGCTGCTGTGGGCAGCACTGTGGGGTCTCTGCCAACAACCAGATAAGGGAAAATGATTCTCCATTTGTTCCCTCCCCCAGAACATGGCTCTTTATGCTGATGTCAGTGGAAAACAATTTCCTGTCACCCGGGGCCAGGATGTGGGTCGCTATCAGGTAAGGGTTGCTTTGGTTGTCATTTTTTGGGGAAGACCACTGCTCACTAGTGTGACTTGAAATCCTAGAGGTGGCCTGGTTAAGCAGGGTCAGGGTTATTAGCACTGGCAGGGGAGCCCTGATGTGTCCTTTGTGCCCACCCTGTACCACATACCCAACCCAGGTATCCTGGAGCTTAGACCACAAGAGTGCCCATGCAGGTACCTATGAGGTCAGATTCTTCGACGAGGAGTCCTACAGCCTCCTGAGGAAGGTGAGTATCACCTGGAGCCCCTCCCAGGCCTGCTGGCAGGCGGGCACACCCTCCTTCCACAGCCACCTCCCACCCTGCAGCCCCTTCTCCCTGGAGCTCTGGGCCACCTGGGGCCTTGCTTACAGGAGCAGGAAGCCTGGGCACGTGCCTTCCTATCCGCCTGCTCCACCTGTGCTTGTACCTTGTGTGCTTCTCCCTTACACATTTCTCTCTTCTCCCATGACTCAAGCCAATGGTCCTGCCTCTCCTACCCCACCCCACTCAGCAACGCCCCTCACTCCAGCACCTCCTTTTCAGGCTCAGAGAAATAACGAGGACATTTCCATCATCCCACCCCTGTTCACAGTCAGTGTGGACCATCGGGTAAGTGAGCTGAAGAGGCTGACCTGGTCTTGGGAAACAGCCAGCACACAGCAAGCCTCATTCTTTTTTAGGGGGTGGGGGCTGGGCCATAGTTGGCCAGCAAGCCTTTATGTCCCCTAGAGAAGGTAACCAGGGCTGGCTGGGCCCCTTGCCGGCCATCCCCTGAGCTTGCTTTGGTCTCCTTTCTTTCAGGGCACCTGGAATGGGCCCTGGGTTTCCACCGAGGTGTTGGCCGCAGCCATCGGCCTAGTGATCTACTACCTGGCCTTCAACGCCAAGAGCCACATCCAGGCCTGAGGGTAACGCTCTCAGCCCTCCCTCCTTGTTTCTTTCAATAAAGTTATATGGCTCCTGGCTCCTCACTTGTGTTGCCACACCATGCCTTCCAGACAGTGCAGCAGAGTGGAGATGGGGCAGAAATTCCTGTCCCATGGGTTTGTTTTGCTCTTTGCTATCGCAGACTCTCCTTCCTCAGCCCCCAGCTAAGCCTGCCCTGCCTGGTACACCTAGTACCCATTGCCCACCCCTCTCTCAGTTGCCTGCATTGGTTTGAGTGGGGCATAGAGTTGCCCCTTCCCCCAGCACATGCCATCTTCTTCCCCCAGAGAGGACTGCTTTGTTCTCTCCTGCCCTCCCCTACCCACCCTGGCCTGCCTAGGGCAGGGCCCCTCAGACCGCCTGCCATTAGGAGTGCAACTGCCTAACCTCCCTGAAATCCAGCAGTCAGCCACACACACACAGACACAGCCCTCCTGGCCTCCAGTGGCTCCTGTGGAGCCTAGGGCAGAAGCCACGTGCTGAAGCGCTTTTGTGCTTCTCCTGTGGTATGTCGTGAGTGCCTCTATTTTACTGATGTGGTCGAAGCTGATATACCTGGCAGGTGTCTGGGGTGTGGTCTTTCTAAACACTATACCCTGTCCCTTGCATGTCGCTTCCCAGCGTGCTCCCACTTCATGGTGTCAGGTGGGACGCACAGAAGGCAGAGGGACTAGATGACCATGACCCCCATGTCTCTGGAGCCCATCGCTGCTTCTGGTTTGGACTTGCACTTTCCCCTCCTAGTGGCCCTGCTCCCCTGAGCACCCAGTGCCCCTCAGGACACCAGACATGCCTGTTCCTGCTTCATGCTCCAGGCCAACCTTCAGCCTTCCTTCCCAGACCAGTTTCACTAGTACCACCTGTGGCTGCAGAGGTGCTGAGGGCCCTGGGGTCCAAGGGGGCTAGATGGCAAATCTCAGGGGAGTCCTTCCCACATACATGATCCAAGTTAGTCTGCTCAGCTCTGTCATGGTGACTTCCTCCTATGGGGTTCTCAGTGGCGGGTTTGAGGGGGTGTTATTGGGCCCTTCTGACGGAGTGCCAGCACCCTTGTGCTTGACTGTTACAGAAGACAAATAGGGCTCTGTGAACACAGAAGCCTCCAGAGGTTGTGCTCAAAAAGGAGAGTAGGCCCAAAACCTACCTGGCAGAGCAGGGGGCTCCTCAGTTTCTGGGCTCTGTCCTCCGTAGCAGTAGGAAGGGCTGGGAGGGGAGAGCGGCTTGTGACCGAGGTGGGACTGCCTGGGACCTCCTCCAGACTGGGACACCAGCCTCTCCTTGCTCATCGGGATGGGAGCAACTGGCAGGGATGGGGAGGCTCTGAAAAGCTGGGTTCTCATTCCCTAAAGCAGCACAGCAGGAGAGTTAGGTAGGGCTGAGTCCTCTGAGGACCAAGCCAGGCTAGGGCTGCTGGTTGCTGGATTTGCTAGATTCCAAAGACCGGCAGAGGGAGCTCAAGGGGAGCCTGCTGGTGGTGATCAGTGCTCACCCTCATTCTAAGGAGGTAAAGGAGACCAGTTCTCAAGTCGTGCATTGAGCAAACAACCTGGGCAGGGGAGGCAAGTTCAACAGTGGCAGCCGTGTGCAGCCCCGTTACTTTGATCCTGACTCCGCCACCCTGCCCAATGGCAATGAGACCCGAAAGTGAAGTCACTGTTCCAGGATATCAATAGCCAAGGGCTGCCAACCCTCCTGGTGCCACCTTTCCAAGAACCAGTGAGTGCCACGCCCCCAGTGCTGGCTTTCATAAGGCCAAGGGACTCCAGGTTCCAGGCGTCTTGGCCCACAATCCTGGCACAGTGGGCCTCCAACCAACTCAGTGGAGCAACCAGAGTGGGGTGCCTCTAGAGCAGCTCATGGCACACATAAACTTCTAAAATTCTGCAGCACACCAGAAAATATTTTTTTAATTTTTATTTACTTTCTAGAGAGGGGAAGGGAGGGAGAAAAATTTATGGATGTGCAAGACAAACATGGATTGGTTGCTTCTCACACACCCCCAACTGGGGACCTGGCCTGCAACCCAGGCTTGTACCCTGACTGGGAAGCAGTGACCTTTTGGTTCGCAGGCCAGCACTCAATTGACTGAGCCACACCAGCCAGGGCCAGAAAATCTTTGCTGATCTGACCAAAAAAGGTATAATTTTTATTGACTCACAAGGGATGGCTATTGTGTTGGCTGTTGTCATTTTTTTAAATTGGACAATCTAAGGAAAAAGAGGTTTAATCAGGTATTGCGTGTTTTTAAAATTCTTGCAACATACCAGTTGAAAATTGCTGCTCTAGAGTCATCAAAGTGAGTCTCCCAGCAGCTGGAGGGATGCCCAGGGATCAGCTGAGTTCTATCTCCAACTCCCCCAGCACCCGTTTTCTGTGGAAGCGGAGGCCCATTCTCTTCATGGGCCTGTATCCCTTCCAGGGAAACAGACTGGTCACAAGAGTCTATGAACCTAGTCCTCAGCCAGAAGTCCTGGAGGGCTGAAGAAAGCTGAGGTGAAAAGGGAGCATCTCCTGCCCCTACCCCTCTGCTCCCCATCATCCCTTTGCACCCAGTCCTTAACTCCCTTCCCACTTGCTGAGCCTTGCACAGCCTGCAGTGTGACATGCCTTTCCTCCCAGCTGCTCAGCCAGCCAAACAGATGTAGCCCACTTGGGAACCAGCCTTCTCAGCAGGGTGCTGGGCTTCCGGGAACATAAACTGGGTTCCTTGCTCAAGCCCATGTCAGCCAATTAGTGCAATTAACAAGAGGTCTACATTGTTGTTTCAAGAGACTTATTTTACCGTGTCCTTGCTTGCTTCAGCTGCCAGCAGTGTCCAGTGTCTGTTTAAGGGAAGCTCCCTCCATGGCCAAATTGCCCACTCCAGGGAGTGCCACGCACAGAACAGGCCACACCCAGAGCTGGCCTTCAGGGAACTGGCCCTCACCCAGCATTCAGCATGATTCCTGGCACTTACAAGATGCCCAGTGGTTTGCTCACTGAATGGAACCACCAGCATCTGGCTGCACCTCTGGAAGTCTCTGAGCCAGAAGGGCCCTCTGTGTGCCACCCAGGTGCCCCTTCATTTGGCCAAGACTTTTACTCAGCATCTTCTACATGCTAAGCACTGTGGGGACCCAAATAGAGAAGATAACCTGTGCCTCTGAGAAGCTCTCAGCTCCTTACCCCCGCTGAGGCTTTTCTGGAGCAGGGGAGGAGGTGAGTGGAACCCTCTTCTCTCAGGCTCCACCAGGGAATGGGTATTGGCCTTATTCAGTGGCAAGCCCCGCCACCAGTCCTGAGCCAGGCTTCTGCCATCCTTCCTGCATCTGGGAACCACCCCTGTGGCCATGTCACACCACTGAAATGATTCAAGTGACCCTGTCATACCTCCTCCCAGAATACAGGACACTGACATCAGAAGACCTTGCTGTTCCTTAGTGACATGCCAAGGAAAGTGGAGGCACAGCTTTCAGTTAGTCCCAGTCCTCGCCTGCCCTGTCCTTCCCCCCACAACACACACCCCTCTCCCACTCCAAACCGATTTCTCCTAGCACGATGAGAATGAACACAGGGAGGCCAGAAGTCACCATAAAAAGGCAGCTTGCTTTATTGTCATGATGCCAGTGGGGCACAAGGATGGGCAGCCTATCTGACTCCAGTCTGAGACTGAGGCCGAGGGGCCCCGGGAAGCCTGAGGTCAGCTCTCAGTATAAATGCACCAGTTCCTGAGGGCTGCCCAGTCCACACCTGCAGAGCAGGGCGCAGGGCATCTTCTCCCCAGTCAGCCCAGCTGGCTGGGCACACCTCTCATTCGGGTCCAGGCCACTCCCTCAACTCCATGTGGTTCTTGTCACAAAAGTCTTTTGCTATTACTCATGGGCTTTGGCTTCGGGATCACTCATGTCTAAGCACGACCCTCAGAAGAGAAGCCACACTCGTCTTGGAGTCAGGCACAGCCCTGGGCTCAGTTATGTCTTCTTGGATGGATACTGTCCCCTCAGTCCCCCTAGTCTCAGCTCTCCCTCTTCAGAGGAGTTAGCCCCAGGGTGAGCCTCGCAAGCCATGTCAGGGGCTCCTTGTCCCCACACCTCAGAGAAAGCTGCTTCCCATCCCTCCCCTTCATTCCCATCCCTTCCCTCCCACCCAACCCTCCCTCTTATCCCACCCCCCCCACCCACCTCCTTCCCAGCCCTCACTAGGGGATTCCACCTTCGTCAGACTGCCTGAAGGAGCTGCCAGTCCCCAGGGAAGGTGCACAAAACAGAAAAACAATTGGCAAGCACAGAAAGGGAGAAAAACCACAAAAATCAGGGTTGCCTTTGTCTACAAACAGTGGAGGCTCCCAGCAGGGGAAGAGACTGCTCAGCTCGGAAGCTGGACATTCTCTTGTGCTTAGGACAATCCTCTTCACCTCCTTTTCAGCTCAACTTCCCTGTGCCCAAGTTCCCACACTGAGAGACCGCTAGAGGGCTGTGCATGAGTGTGTGCACGTGCCTGTGCCTGGGCTCGTGCTGCGTACACACACGCACGCAGCTGAAGGGGTGCCCCTGCTCCTCAGAGGCTTCTCTCTGGTAACAAAGTCCTGTGCACAAAGACGGTACACGCACACCTGTCCACATACAGACACACACTAGATTCTAAGGGAGAGTAGGGGGCAGGGTCCCTGGAGGCTCACTGAACCTGGGCTGGGGCAGAGGGCCAGCACCTGGAGAACAGCTGGCTCCCACCTGGGAGGCTCAGACAGTGGTAACGGAGAGCAGAGGGTTGTAGACCCGCTTGCCATCAGCCGAGCGTGTGCCGTGGGCCAGCATCTCCTGGATGGTGATCCAGTTGTCTAGAATCTTCTTGTTGCGCTTCTTCATGGTTTTGCGGTGGCTCAAGGCAATGATGTTGAGCTCAGCCTTGCTGTCGCCATTCTGCTGTTCCCTCAGGCACTCCAGCCGGCTCTGCATCATGAACTCACGCCGCTTCCGCTGCTCCCGGGCCCGGATCAGGTGCTGCTTCCGCTCTTCTTTGCTCCAGTAGCGGCCCATCTTCATCTCACTCACCGCATCGTCGTCCGTGGTCATGCCACTGCGCTCCTCCCGGATCTTCAGGGCCCGGGCTTTGAGGAGGCGATCACGCACAGGCCGCTTGGCCACATAGCGGGTTCCGTCGCTGCGCACCTTGACCTTCCACTCCATGCGGGGTGCTTCATTGGCTGTTGCCACTGCTCCGCCCACCCGAGGGCCACTAGCCAAACTCAGGGGGCCATGACCCAGATCCTCCAGGCCACGCGGTGGGGCCAGCTGCACACAGCTGTGGTAGTGCTCACTCTCCTGGCCCTGGGCTCGGTGGCGCCTAGAGAGGTAAGGGCTGCCCTCGGGGCCCACGCGCTCCAGGGTCACCCCCATCTTTGGGCCGCGGCGGACGCGCTCCTCTGAGTGCTGTCTCCGGCCCACCTCAGGATCCCGGGAGAGGGATCGGAATTTGGCGGGGCTCCCCTGTGGAGGAGCTCCCTTGGGGTGGGTGGCAACAGGGGGGCCGGGGGCGGTCTGGTTCAAGTTGGAGTTGCCAGCAGCTGCCCGCCTCAGGGGGCTCTCCAGCAGGGGCTCGGTGAGCAGTGGGGTGCTGCGGCAGCTCTCCCCTGTGTTGTAGGCACTGGTGCTGTCCTTGTCAGACTTCTCAGGCAGCTCAGAGATGTCGGACAGCTCATGCTTCTTGGGCTCACTGGCTCCCAGCTCATAGAGGCTCTCGTCCTCCAGCAGCCAGGCCTTCATGCAGCGCTCCCGCAGCTGCTGCATCTTCTGCGCCCGCAGGATGTTGCGGCACTTGAATTCCAGGTGCCGGAGCTCCTCCTCCAACATGGCCATCTCATGGCCCAGGCTCTCATTGCGGTTGACGTCCAGGGCACTGTTGCCCCCAGAGGCCCGGGGAAAGAGGAGGCCCAACTGGTTGCCATTCTCCAGGTGGCACTTTATCTCCAGCAGCTCCCGGTAGCGCTCATACTCCTCGTCAGTGAGGCCAGGGACTTCGCCACCACCGAGCCCGGCCCCCTCAGCCAGCAGGGAGTCCATACTGAAGTGGAAGTCCCGGCTCTGCAGGGCATCCCCTTGCAGGCCGAACTTGCGCAGGGTCCCAGGTGTGTTGGTGGTGCTCGGGGGCTCGTCCCCCAGCAGGTCGTGCTCAGAGCTCTCCTCATTGCGGGTGCTCTCATCAGTCCGGCCCACCCCACTGTCCAGCTCCTGGCTGTTGCTCAGGCCTGGGCCCACATCAGGGACCCCTTGCTCCTCTTCGTTCCCGAGCTGGGTAGAAAGGTGAACCCTGCTCAGTCTGGGTCCCACTAGCAGGATTGGCATCAGGAGGGCTTTTGGGTCCGGCGCACCTCCCACGCCCCCCCAGCCCCTCCTCCCTCTCCCTTCCTGCTTGCCCTCCTCGCCCTCCCTACTACCTGTTCTTCCTCCTTGCTCACCTGCTGGGCAGGGGACGATTTCAACTTCCCACCGCGCGGGTCCCCCTCATTCTCTGAGCCCAAGTTATCCAGGAAGTCATCCCGGTCACTGTCCTTCCATCGCTTTGCCAGCTGCAGAGACAGGCCCGTGATGTCCCCCATTGTCTTAAGGGCTTCCCCAGACACCCCCCCGCAGTTGCCTCGAGGTTCCATACCCAGCCTCCTGGTCTCAATGAAGTTAACAACCCAAGAGAGTGGTGGTCCCAGCCCACTCAGCCATCATAGGTCAAAAGGGGAAATAGGCCCTGGGACACTGCCAGCCCTTTATCAGTGCCAGGTTGTTGGCATGTCTGTGCTCTTGTCACAGAACGGCAGATTCCGAGACAGAAGGCCCAATGTGAGGGGACCCAGAACACCCTGCTGGACACACACACCTGGCTCTCAGGCCGGGCCACCAGCAGGGAGATGTTGGTGTTCTCCTCTTGGCTCAGGATGGCCACCGCCTCTTCCCGGTTCTGGACGTCCACACCGTTTATCTGTGGCAGGCCGAGGAACAATCAGGGACACCAGAGCTGGCCCTGGGGCGGGCCCTGGTTGAGCGCCCTGGTCTAGAACAGGCTCTTGAGCTTTGGCAGGATGCAAATAAGTGAAAGGTGCTTCGGGAGAGGACCGCCCGGCCGGTGCAAAAGCACATGTGCTCAGAGAATAACATGGAGGAGGAGATATGCTCACATCTGGGGAATAGAGGGAGAGGCTGGCAAGGTGCCAGAGCAGATCCCCTGTGCACACAGGGGTCACCCAAGGTAGCTGTGCAAGAGAGATAAGACCCAGCCCTGGTTTTAATCACGGCAGGACGCCTGGCACCAGGCTAACCTCTTAGCAGGACAGAGCAGGGATCGACTAAGAAGAGGTGGTGTGACAGCTGGCACATCAGGGCCTCCTACCCTGCTCACCTGGATGATTCGGTCTCCTTCTCGGATCCGGCCGTCTTTGGCTGCAATGCTGTTGGGATTCACCTGCAAGGCACACACATCCTGGGCACTTAGCACGTCCACTAAAGTGCCTTTTCAGTAGGAAGGGTCAGCCCCAAAGCAAACCAAAGGCTCCTTGCTTACTACCTCTTCAGTTCAGACCAGCAGCTTCCAAGCTCCAGGAGGCAGGGACAGAACAGTAGGCCTGGGGCTTGTCACCTCACCGCAGCACAAGCCGCTGACTTGCTGACCAAAGCCTTCCAGCCCCTGTCTGCCAACCCCATGCCCACGCCCTGGCTGGCACTCCTACACTCTTTTGTATGGAAGCCTGGGGGGGAGGGTGGGTGTGTGTGTGTGTACGTACGTACGTACGTACATGTGCGCGCACGCACAGGAAACTGGACACTTCCCCATACTTTGCCGTACCCCAAAAATGTCAGCAGTAGGATAGTCACATGAGGGTTAACTTGATTAGGACACTGCTAGAGTGTGGAGGGGAACAGGGAAGTCATCCTCCCTCCTGCAGACACACAGACATCTGTGACAGACGGGTGAGGAAGAATGGCCCCCATGAGTGCCCGGAGGGCTGCTGGCTGCAAGATGTGAGAGGAAGAATAAAGCGTGGCCTGGACCTCATCCTGCCTCAGCCTTGCTCAGTGTCCCATTCTGGCCATGTGTGCTGGTGAGGGCTGTCAGGCTGGACATACACTAAAGCCATTGTTTGCCCTGGCCTCACTAAGCAGCGGGCTCCCTGTGATGCTAAGCAGGCCCTGTCCCTGGCACCTGGGTCCCTGTGGGCGGCCTTAGAGCCCTAGGCAGTGTGGAGAGGCCAAGGGGTTGGATGGTGTGCCAGACCCCGCCTCAGCACCCACCACCGTGGCACCCGTTCCCCTCACTGCTACAATAGAGGTGGGCATCAAAGTCCAGCTTTGAAGTCCTAGCACACAAGAAGACAGCATGGGGCTCTGCTGCCTTCTAGGAGACTCCACCCCCGTATCCCCACCTTCATACCTCTCCAACGTAGATGCCCAGGTCCTCCTCATCATCGGTGCGGTAGCAAACCATCAGGCCCAGCTTGTCCTGGTGGCTGGCTTTATACAGCTCCACCTCCTGCCACAAGAGGGGGTGAGGGAAGCAGAGGAAGAAAGCCCCGGAAATATGTGAACAACGACCCATGCTGCAGCGGGTGGCAGCCATGGCCCAGCCCTGACCCCCAGCAGCACTTCACCTGAGCTGAGCTTCCAGTCCCAGGTTTGGTGGATCTCTCTTACCATCCCAAAATGGCGCATGTGTTCAGTGGTCTTCCCTACCAGGAAGTGCCCGAGACATACGAGACACACGAGACATACAGGACACAGACATGTGCAGACGCAGACTCACCAACAGAAACTGACCATAGGACCTCACCCGTGCCCTCCTCCCCAATTCAGCCAGACTTGGTGGGTGAGCCTGAGTAACCAGCCACACACTGGGAAGGACCACAAGGCCCAGCAGCCTGGGAGCAGCAGGAGCCAGGCCTGCGCTGGGCTGTAGACAGCCGTCCTGGGGGGCTGGCTCCCGAGGCTGGCTGCAGGCCTTGCCCTGGCCACCCGGCTCACCTCATACTCCAGCTCGTCCATACGATCTGCCTCCTGCGGGCCGCCCTCCATGAACTCCGCTGGGTCATAATACTCATGGTTGATTGGGGGGCTGCCCAGGAGAAGGGGGGGATCAGGCTGGCCATCTGCTCCACTCATGCCCTTGCCCAAGCTCCTGGGCTGGCCAGTCTCACTGCACTCAGCATGGAGCCCTGCTCTGGGTACACCCTCAGGGAAGGCGGCCAGGCTACTTCTTCCAGAACCCCTTCCTTCTGAGCTACATGCACAAATCAGGAATTGTTACTGAACGGGAGTGTGCAGGGGTCCGCACTGAGGACACAGGCATGCCTAGCTGTCCCCCAGCTCAGACTCTCCAAAGCATGCCAGCCAGCAGGGACTGACTTCTCCAAACTATGTGTGAGTGCCCTTCCCGCCCAGCACTGACCCCACTCATGCAATGCCCCCAGGAGTTATCCAGGCCCCGGAGGACTGCTAAGGGGCAGAAAAAGACCCAGTCTACCTCTAATGGTGGCCGCCCCTCTTGCCCCGAAGCTAAGCTTGGCTGTTGGCGGCCCTGGGCCTACCTCTCTGCGGAGGGGATCCTGGGACCACCTCCCTGCAGCAGGAGTTTAGACTAGCAGAATGAGTCAGTGCTCACACAGTCATGAGCCACCAGGCCTGGATGAGAGGCCCTTCTTCCGAGCAGGCCAAAGAAAGGAGCCGAAGAGATGGAAGAAGTTCAGAGCAGGAAGAAGGATGAGACAGATAAGGATGCAAGAAGATTCAAGGGGTGATGCTTGTGAGGCAGAAGGCGATGGGGCGGCAGAGGAGAGAGGATGAAGGAGGAGGAGCTGAGGACCTCAACCTTCCAGCAGCAAGGTCCCAGGATGATCCTCCCTTGGCCCTGGGGGTAGATACAATGGGGATCCTGGATGTCAGCCTCCCCTGGCCCCTTCCTCGGCTGATGTCCAGCCCGAGGCTAGAGGCCTGGAGATTTTTGAGCCCTTGGGTGCCACAGTCGACTCTGGAGGCCAGGAAGCCTGCTTCCTGCCTGAGAGGGCAAGCCAGTTGGAGTCTCCCTGCCACACCCAGAGCTGCAGCGCTGTAGCCTCTGGGTGGTGTGGGGGTGGCTGCCCCTGGTGGCGTGCCCTCTCTGGAGGCAGGGCCCGGGGCCCTCCTGAGGGCGACTCACAGCTCAGACAGGACGTACGGCTCCAGGATGACCATGGGCGGGGTGGGCGGGCGCAGCTTGCCCAGCGCCATGATATGCTCGAAGGTGATGTCAGTCTGAGTGCCACTGTCCACCAGCTGCAGGTCGTGACAGGAGCTGTCCCCCCGGAGGCGGGGGCTGCGTCTCAGCACCTGGATCACCAGGGGCTCCTTGGAGGAGCGCAGGGCCTCCAGGGTTTGCTCCTGAGACAGCTTGGAGAGCTCCTTCCCGTTCACCTGCGGCAGAGACACGCCCCCATGAGAACCCACTGACCAGAACCCCAGTCTGCTCAACCAAGAAATCTGCTCTCCACCCTTGGTCCTGCTTACCCTCAGTGTCCTCATTCACAGGCAAACTCCACCTCTTAGCCCTGCCCCTACACAGTGCTGTCTGGGGATTGCTGGGCCATACCCCGAAGGCCGGGGAGCCTGTGATTGATGCCTGGGTCTGGGGGCTCTGCTCTCACACTGGAACATCCTTCAGCCCTCCTCTAGGAGCCACCCGCTCTTCGGTCCCCCTCACTCCGGCCCTGCTTCTCCTTCAGGCAGCACTGAGGCCAGAGCTAGCATCTAAAAAATTTACAGTCACCCTTGGCAATAACTGGGCATCTCTTGTATGAGAAAAGACCTTGACTCCTATCCCAATGGGTGTCAGTCAACAAACAGGCTCAGGTGGGAGGGTCGGGAAGAATAAGAAGATGGGAAGGACAGGATCTCTGTCCTTGAGGTAGTGATGGACTCACCAAAGAGAAAAAGGCCAACATGCACAGAGCCTCCTGGCATTACAAGGCAGTCTAAGGCCAAGGAAGTGGCCCCATCTATGACCACTGCTGTTTCTTAGGTGCCTGATGTGCCCAATTCTGACCGCGACAATCTATTTGGCAGATGAGGAAACCAAGGTTCAGCAAGATGAAGGAGTCCTGAGCCAGGCCAGGATGCACAGTGGTCGGGGACAGGAGCAGGGAAGGAGGCCCTATCAGGCTGGGGGCCAAGGAGAAGATGGGAAAAGCAGGCTGATACTGGCTGGAGGAGGGAGGGCCTTCCAGGCAGAGATCCAGGCTGGGGTCTGAGCTGGGGGCAGAAGGCTGGACCCCAGCCCAGCCCCTGATTTCTGCAGCAGCCTGTGTGCTGTGGGCTCTGGGGCAGTCACTTTTCAGCTAGTGAGCCGGTGAACCCCACTGCACACACTGCAACTCCAGGGCCCTCCTTGGCAAGGAGGCAAAAACACTAATGACCAAACACACACAGCCAGAATTTGTCATGGGGCCAGTGAGGGAGAGTCGGGAAGCAGTTCCCGGAGCGGGGAGAATGGCAAGGTCTGCAGTTCACTCAGCAGCTTTGTGGAAGGGCTCTTCCAGGCCTGGGGAGGCCACACACTAGCAGTGACATCCCAAATGACTACACCCAGCAGGTAAGCGCTAAAAGAGACCTTTGGGGACTGCTATGGAAGCAGAGGGGGCAAGGGAAGGCTCCCTGAGCAAGTGTCTCCTGTCCTGCTTCAGGGGAAGGGAGAGGGGGCTACAGCGAGACAGGGAGGCTGGTTTGCAGGTGGAAGCAGAGTCCCTGACAGTCAGCATGAAGAGTGCAGGTCCCAGGAACCCAGTGCACCCATGGACAGAGCTTCTGCAGGATGACAGGGAGAAGGGCTCTCATTTACCACACGGGGGCACAGGGGGATGTGGCCAAGGAGAGCCCCTTTCTGCTTAGATATGCTGTTCCTGTCTTCTCATTCTCATACACAGAGCCACCTTCCTCCTGGATGTCTCAGGGGAGTGGGAGTTCTTTGTAAAGATGCCCAGTCCAAGTGCAAAATCATGTCTTCCCAGCTGCAGCGTGACAGACCAGCCCTGGGGTATCGTTCCAGGAAGGCAGGCTGTCTTAGGGGAGCCCAGGGAGCCCAGGGAGCCCTGGCTGGCCACGGCTCCTCTGAGTAATTGCCTTTCTGCTATATGATTATGTCCTTGTAGGTAATTTCAGCTTTTGTCTCCCCTCTCTCCAAACATCCCATGGTCAGAAAAGGTATGTTTTAATCAATTTTGTCTAATTATGAAAGAAACACAGGTTCATTATAAACATTTGAAAAATGTAGAAAACCACCGCGTGTCTTCGGAATTCAGAGTTCCTGAGTTTCTGCAGAACAGCTGTAAGAGCCTGAGGAGCCGCAGCATCTCAGGTCTGGTGGGAGGCAACATGGGGCTGGGGGTCCAGAGTGAGGAGTGGGCTCACTTGGGGACCTGGGAGAAGCCCCCTCCTTGCTATATGTAGTAGGGGCTGGGGGGGTATGGGAGGTGGTGCCCGTGTAGGGTATGGATGGGAGTAGGGCAGAGGGTATGTGAGTGGGGATTGGTAGGGTGGGAATAGGAGTGTGGGGGAGCAGTGGGGATGTGGGTGGGGTTTTGGCTGAGGTGTAGTAGGTATGTGGGTAGAGTGCATTTAGGGGTGGTGTTTATGGATTGAGTGGATGTGGTGGTCTGGGTAGGGCTATAAGTGGGGTGCGGGGATCTGGGTGCGAATGGATTGTGTGGGTGAGGGGTAGGCTTAGTGGCTGCGGGGTGGGTATATGACCCTGTATTGAACCCTCTTCTCCTCTAGAAGGTCTTCTCTCCTCCATCTCACCCCCGACCCTCCGCCACCTTCCCACTCAGCCCTAAGTGTCAGCCTGTGTCATTATCCTCCTTTGTTTCCATCCTAAGCTTTTGGTTAATTATTCATCTGCAGGGCGGGGTGGGGGGGGGCACCTGGGGTGGGGCTCTACATCATCTTACCCCAGCTCTCACAGCTGCCATTCTTTCCTGCCCCCTCATGCATCCTTCCTCCTGTGGGCCAGGGCAATGGGAGCGGGCATCCCTGGCACCTGCTCATCACTTACTGCTCTCCTCTTGTCACGTATACCCACTCAAGGCCAGGTGCCTAAGCGTGTCCATCCCACCCAAAGAACCACACTCACTGGTAAACAGACACACGGAGGCTCTCTGCTCAAGCACCTGTGCATTGGGAGCTACGAGAAAGGCCCAGCGAACACCCAGGGAGGGAGAGCACTGAGCATGCTGAACATGTGGGTAAACCTAACATGTGCGTGAGGTTTCACAGCCATGGACTTGATTTTCATCAGGCTCTGGGAGACTCACCAAATACACTCACAGCACACCTGGATTTCCAACCTGAGAGGGCCCACCAGAAGTTAAAGGCTCAGGGTGGGCACGGGGAGGCCCAAGCTGGGCCACAGCAGACAAGGAATCCTCAGCTCATCCTCCAATCAGAGAGGAAGCCAGGCTCCAAGGGGGCCCACCCAGCCTTCCCAGGAGCTCCTGGGCAAGGTGGCCCTCAGCTCGGTTTCTATGTCTGTCACCGAAGGACACCTGCTCCTATTGCTCTGGTCCACAGAAAGAAGGACACCCAAGGGAAGGGACCTGGCTACTTAGAGCCAGCAGGAATCCAGTTAGGATCATGTTCCATGTGGAACCAGGGTGGTCAGCTTCGCGAGAAGCCTTTCCAGTTCAGGAAGAGGCACACTTGCTGCATGAGCCCATTGTCAGAAAATTCACAATATCAAGTGCAGACCTGCCTCTTTTGAAACAATCCAGAAGAAATCCACTTTATCTTCCAATACACTTCACATACCTGACGCCCAGTTGAACATCCCACGTACCTCCTTCACCCCAGTTCCCAATGGCTCTCATCTTCTCTAGTACCCCGGGCGGTCTGCGCAAGCCTTGCCATGTGCCGGGCATTATTTCTTGCCTTAGCTAGAAAGGACCCTTCAGCAGTAGTCCTGCCGGTTTCGGCGTGCTTGCCTTGCCTGAGCCTCCATGATCTCTACTTGGGGCCTCTCCGCACTCAGCCCTTTCAACTGTTCTGGGATGGGCCCAATTGGGTCGGCCCATGGACCACAGCTCCAACCCAATCCCAGCTGAACTACAAGTCACTTCATTTCCACCAAGGAGAGGGGACTCGAGTCTCTGAGGCATCCCTTTGCCCAAATGAGACCAAGGTGGCCCTCACACTGTGCTTTCAGACAGCCTGGCTCCCATTTATGCGCTGAGAGAGCACTCACTGCCCAGTCTCCACAGGTCCCAGGAGCAGAAGCCACCCCCAGGCCCCGTGGCCCTCAGCATCCCTCATCCCGGCTGACCCCCTCACCCGATCACATACTCAGCCTGGGTCTTACCTCAGTGTGAAATAGTTATCTTTCTGAAGGAATGTATCATTAATTATAAAGTTTGAAAACGTTCATCATACCCTCTGATCCAGTAAATTTGCTCTAAATAATAGATCCTAAAATGATGACAGATATTATGCAAATTGCAAGGATGTTAAAAGCAGCATTAGTTTTTTTATTGTGGTAAAATAGGCCTAACACAAAATTTACCATCTTAACCATTTTACAGTGTCCAATTCAGTGGCATTTAGCACATTCACATTGTGCAACCATTGCCTCTGTCTCATTTCTGTCCATCTGGACATTTCAGATAAATGGACTCCTACAGTACGTATCTGAGTTGTCTGGCATCTTTCCTTAGCAAGTTTTCTAGGTTCACCCATATTGCAGCAAGCATCACTACTTCACTCCTTCTAAAGCTAAATAATATTCTACTGTACTCCATAATACAGGGTATAGCACAAACACACCTTTTTTTTTTTTTTTTTTTTTTTTTTTTTTACAAAATCATAAGCATGTAATTCTGTAACGTAACAATATTACACTCAGGCACACCATATGGCATTTTAGGTGAAATGTTCAAATTGCTGTCCATCTCGTGTGAGACATTCACATACCCTACCAACCACACTCAGGAAAGCCTTACGTCTGCCAGACCCTGTATTCCATTGTATAGATAGACCATATTTTGTTTCTCTGTGGGTGGACATTTGGGTTGTTTCTACCTTTTGGAGACTCAATCATGCTGCTAGGAGTATTCCTGCACAAGTCCCCAACTTCATGTTTGAGTCCCTGTTCTCAAATTTTTGGGGTGTACACCTAGGAGTGGAATCACTGCACCATATGGTCATTCTACATTTAATTCATTAAGGTACCACCATTCTTTTTAATGCCAAAAACTTTACAACAATCTTGACCGTAAGTG
Source organism: Pteronotus mesoamericanus (assembly GCF_021234165.1). Lineage (NCBI taxonomy): Eukaryota > Metazoa > Chordata > Mammalia > Chiroptera > Mormoopidae > Pteronotus > Pteronotus mesoamericanus. Next base: position 494,861 of record NW_026555183.1, read on the forward strand.
TCTACCACAGTATTCTAATAGCAAGTCTGTTTATTAAAGATATAAAATGACACATGAACATCCTGACTGGTGTAGCTCAGTGGATTGGGCTTCATCCTGCAAACAGAAAGGTTGTGAGTTCGATCCCTGGTCGGTTGGGGTGCGCGCAAGAGGCAACCAATCCAAGTTTCTCTTGCGCATCCATTATTTCTCTCCCTTTCTCCCTCCCTCCCCCTCTCTAAAAATAAATAAAATATTTAAAATAACACATAAACTATGATGATTACCATATGAAGTGTTTATGGGAAAGGGCTTGGAAAGAATAAATAAAAATATTGTGCAATGGAAATGGAAATCTGAGACTTCTGGGAGTATAGATCCCGGCAAGTGGTAGGCAGCCTAGGCTGAGTGGAAGCCGTATTTTTTTTGGAGAGGAGAAGGGAGGGAAAAAGAGGGAGAGAATCATTAATGTGTGGCTGCATCTTGCGCCCACAATCCAGGCATGTGCCCTACAACGGGAATCAAACCAGCGACCCCTTGCTTCGCAGGCCCACACTCAATCCACTGAGCCACACCAGCCAGGGCATGGAAGCAGTATTTATGTGACTTTTCTCTTTTGTTCTTCACAGCATTTTCTCCAGCGAGCATTACTTTTATAATCACAGAGAAAGTACACAAAAACAATCTAGCCTGTGATCTGTGCTGAGGTTTTCGCAGTTTCCCTGCAGACCATGGGAGGTGGCTGGTTGTGCCCCTGGCTCCTGGGCAGCCAGGCTCAGACTGCAGCCTCTGGGCTCCAGCCCCTTGAGTGCCAATTAAAGGAGAGCAGTGACAATGAAGTCACATCAGACTTCACATCCGGACCTGATCGAAGAAGGCACAGGAGGTCCTAACTTTCTCCCTCCACTGCCTTCAACTTCCTGCCCAAAAGGAAGAGACAGATCCCAGGAGCCTGGAGCCCTAGAGGATGAAGTAGTGGAGGGATGGGGGAGGGGGAGCCTTGGACTGTGGGCTCCAGGTAGGGGAAGGGCCTTCACTCCAGGACCTCCTGCCCTGAAGGTGAGGGTGATGAATCACAGCCACCCACCTCTCAAGGGAGGTGGCCAAGGAGATCTTATACCCACTCCAGGGAAGACTGGGAAGCCGGTTTTGGAAGAATGGGGAAGGGCCTGGCCACAGGGCTGGCCAGTTAGCCTCAAATGGCCCTGGAGACAGGGCAGGACTGGGCAGACACCCTCTAACCCCCACCCCCTCCCCACCCCCATCCTCCCACCCAACTCCCACCGTCTCTCTAGGATTGCATTTGCAGAAATGATTCTGCAGGTGGCCAAGGTGTGGGCCATTATCTCTGAAGTCCAGGGTCTAAGCAGAAGGGGGCACTAGACCTATCAGGATGATCACTTTGTAAGTTACACATCTGAAACTAATATACGTATGTCAACTGTCACTGAAAAAAATTGTATTTGTTTTTTAAAAAAGAAGAGGACACCCTGGCCAGGTAATTTGGTTGGTTAAAGCACTGTCCGATACACCAAGGATGTGGGTTCAATCCCTGGCAAGGGCACATACGACAATCAACGAGTGAATAAATAAGTGAAACAACAAATTGATGTCTCTCCCTCTCTCTCCGAAATCGATTTTAAAAAGAGGACAAGAGGCCCCAGGGTGGGAGAGGACACTGACACTCTAGGTGCTGGGTCTGCCTTCAGAGGGAGCCCACGCCCACCTGGTACCCCAATGCCCATCCCAGCCACTCAGTGCAAGCCAGGACCCTGACCCCTCCAACAAGAGCTTGGTGACCAACCAGAAAGCAGGGTGAGGGTGTGAGGGGTTGGGAAAGGGGACAAGACACAGCTAGGGCATGTGCTTAGCCTAAGGCAAGCCTAAAAGGAGGACCTGGATGGAATCATGGTGGGAGTGGGAAGACCCTTCTAACTAACAATCAAGGCTGTTGGAGGTGAGTGAAGGAGGTGAGGGGCCCCAGCAGGTGGACCGTCCCAGGCTGCACAGGAAGCATAGAGTGGGAGCTCCCGGGCCACTGCCTGCTGTCTGTGCTCTGGGAGCAGCCCTGGAGGACCCAGCTCTCTCATCACCAGGGAGATGAGGACAAGAGGCACCTGAGTTCACCTGAATGATGATGGGACAGATTCAAAAGAGGAAAATTTCATAATGCTAGAGAATGAGGAAAAGAGAAAGCCTTGGAGACGTAGGTAGGCAAGAAGAACACCAGGGTAGGAGAAGGGACACCAGTGGCAGGTCAAGGACACATGGGAGGAGCAAGAAGACCCAGGGACAAATGAGAGCAACACAGGAAGCTCAGGGGTCTGTCAAGATTGGGCAGGGGCCCGGTACAGGCGAGGGCGCTGGCGCTGCTTCCCCCCACACACAGGGAGCACTATGGGCCAGGGCAGTGGCCAGCAGCCGGTAGCAGAAGGCGGCCCTAGGCATATTCGCGCACAGTCCCCCTCCCATCCCAGAGCCTCAGACAAAGAGTCAGTGTGCATCTCTCCCTCCCCCGTGATCTCTCTCCCCTCTCAGTGTGTGTGTCTGTGTGTGTGTGTGTGTGTCTGTCTGTCTCTCCCTCCCATTCGTGTCTCTCCTTCCCTCTCCCATCTCTCACCTCACCCCATCTCTCTCTCCTTCCTTCCCCCTCCCCACCCCCTTTCGTCTGTTTCTCTCTTGTCTGCCTCTCTCTCCCCATACTTCCCAGATGCTCCGATTTGGAATGGGAATCTCAGCAGATGAGCAGGGAGGGGGAGGCTGAGAAAAAGAGCCCAGGCCTGGCTTTCTCGAGTCCCCGTGGGGACACCCTGGGAATCCCGGGGAAGGCCTTTTCACTCATGGTAAGGCCTCAGGGAGGTGGTTAACTACCTAATTGCTAGGGGCGCCCACAGCCACTACATTATGACTCAACTAACCCCACTCTGAGGATTAGGAAACAGACTAGGAGAGCGCAGAAATCAGAAGTTACCCTCTTGTCCTGGAGCAGGGAGTTCTGACCAACCAGCTGGCTCTCAGCTCTGCAGTCAGGAGTGTCCAGGGGACACTCTGGACGCAGCTGTGTCTCTGGCTTCCCCAGTCCAAACAAGTATCATGGGGACCTCCGAACTGACAGAGGACTGGCGAAGAAGGAAGCCCAGAGAAGAGCAGCCTGAGCCAAAGGCAGATTCTCTGCACTCCTGCCTTTTCAGTGGCCCAACCAAAGTCCTCGTTCATGTCTTACCAATTCTGGATTTTGAAAATTGGCAAGCCGCAGGAGTGCTGGGACATCTGACCGTGGACATCTGCATTCCCTTCACCCCAGTCCCCCAAGAGTGCACAGTCTGCTGCCCCAATCCCTCCTCTCTACACATACATTACACTTCTGACAGCAAGATGCTGCTGACATGAATGCTGCCATTCCTGAAGGAAACAACACCCTTAAAATGCTCATGGATTTAGCACTGATCTGGTCACCTCCACATCTCTCCAATTGTACTACTAATGCCCTTATAGCTTTTTTTTTTCCCCATCCAGGATCCAATCAAGGATCACACACATTACATTTGATTGTTATGTCTCTAAGTCTCCTCAAATCTAGAACAATTCATCCACTTTTTAAATTTTCGTGACATTGACCTCTTAGAAGAGTCCAGGGCAGCTGCCTTGTAGAATGTCCCAGAGTCTGGATTTGCCCTCATTAGATTCAGCTTAAGCACTTCGACAAGCTGCTGCATCCTTGTCCGTCCCCCCCATCCTACCAACATCAGGAGACAATGGGGTCAGGCTGTCCCACTGCTAGGGAGGCCTGGTTGGTTTGATCATGTAGCCAAGGTGAAGGCTGCCAGATCTCTCAGTGACAAAAAAATTGCATTTACACTTCCTAATTCATAGGAAATTTGGAGTAATACCTTGAGACCCTGTGAATAAATATCCTATTCCCTGACATTTATCTAATGGTTTTACCATCCAAGGATGATTCTTGCCTGAATAAAGTGCATTGGTGGCTACAAAATGCCTTAATTTGTAAGAATTCTAGCAGGGACACAGCAGTACACTCCATCATGTGACCAGCCCAGTGAATGGTGCATGTCCCCACCTGAGGCTGCTTGGACGAGCCATACCAACCCCCCCATAACACCCCCAGGACCTTTCCGCCTGGGGGCAATAGCGAAAAAAGAAAACATGAGAAGCCTTCATCTCCAAGGTGTTTTTACTAGTCTGGAGGCGGTGTGTGTCTGGGTGCCCATGTGAGCTGCCTGCATGTTGGTAAGGCTGTGAGTGATAGCAAAGGAGGGTCAGTTACTACATGTGGCATGGAAGAATAGATTATGTCCTTTGGGACTCACCTTGAGTAGTGGCCCTTGGAAATTGATTCAGTGGTTCTGAGGTGAGGCCTCCCTTATTTGTAACAAATTCACATCCTAAGTGATGTTGATATGATTTGGGGCTTCACCGATTTAACGCAAGTTCCTATCTGAGGTTCTTACTACTCTGCATGTAGACCAAGGACCAGCAGAACAGACATTGCTTGGGAGCGTGAGACATGCAGAATCCCAGGCCGTACCTGGACCTGCCCAACCAATCCCCTATTTTAACAAGGGCCCCAGGGCGGAGTCAGCTGTCCCAGAGGACCCCCTCGAGTAACCAGGGGGACGTGCACACACCTGAACAGGATTCAGGCATCAAGCGCTTGCTGTAAAGGGTCTCTCTCGCCTCTCTCTTCAGCCCTCCCCTTTCCTCCTCCAAGCTGCTAAGGAGGTGGGTGGTGTCCACCCATGGTGGGCTGAAATCTGACCCATCTGCCCTGCTCCCTGCCTTTCCCAGGGTGGGGACAGGCCTCTCAGAAACCTCTGAAGTACTGCTTGGACAGAGCAGCAGGGCAGGTGGGATGCCCCACTCGACCTGCGTGTAAAAGCAAAGCAATTCCTGAGGCCGTGATCAAGGTCCATCCTTCAGTGTGCTCACTGCTTCCCAGGCCCTGTGGACAACTGAAAACACCCTCCTACCCACCTCAGGACTAACCTGGGTGGCCCAAGGGCTCTATCCTCAATCCTCATTTAGTAGTAATTAAAATGATATTCTTTATGGAGTGCTTTTCATTTCTGCTGCTCAAAGCAAGCATGAGGAAGAGGCAGATTGCACTACAACGAGGGGAGATGCCTGTGACACCCAAAGCTAGCCCCAAGCCCCAGCTTCTCAGTCTTTCTTCCTTTGGCTTGATTCCTGAGCAAATAGCCCAATCTGTTCATTTCTTTTACAGCAGAGGAACCCTCAGAATAATACTGGACATTCCTCTGTCACTGGGCATTGACTGTGACACATCCATGAGTGAGGCCTTCTCCACCCAATGTCAGCATTTCAACAACTGACCTAATGTGTTGATGGCAGTAATTCCACCCAAACGAGGCTCCCGGGGACCCAGTGCCAAAGATACTGATTTTGCCAAGACAATGATCCCAGGAGGCAGACACTCTTTATTCCCATTTAGAAGGTGAGGAAACAGGCACTGAGCTACTGAACCAGTCAGTATCAGGGCACCACACTGTCTTACCTGGCAGGGACCTGAGACAGAAGGAAGACCCATTCAGCCTCACCAGGACCCGTGCCGGGCTAAATACTCGCACCTGCTTTTTTGCCTTTTGGGGGTGTATGCTTGCACATGTATTTCTTGTTTTTAAAGTTTTAGTGAGGTATAATTGTCTGCACATATTGAGAGCATACAATTTTTAAAGTTTGGAGATATCATATATATGCACGTGTGAAACCCTCACCGCAATCAAGAGAGCTACCATTTCCATTGTCGCCAAGTGTCCTCATGCCCCTTTGTCATCCCTCCCTTCCAACCATCCATGCAAATGCTGCTCTTTCTTCTGGCCCTATAGATTAATTTGCATTTCTAGTCTTTTCTATCAATGGCTCAGACAGTCCTCAGAAACGAAGGAAGGGCATTTTAAACTCTTGGGTCAGTGGTGAAGCCTGGTGAGGTGGTCCACATGACGACGACTGGAATTCAGGGCGCCGTCCGCCATCCGCGCACTCCACAGTGATTTCCAGAGGACCTACTCCATGCACAACGACAGAACCAAAGCCCTGCTCACAGAAGGCCCTCACTAAAGCGGAAGGGAGCATGTCAAGTGGGGAGAGGTGTCATGGAAGATAAAGATGCCTCGGAAAGAGGGGACAGGTATGGGCCCACTGCCCTCCCACGCTGCTCTCACCATATCCCCCCTCAAATAAGTAAAAAGGCCCCCAGGCGAGGGAATTTGTGGTGCTCCAAGCTGGATTTCTAGCACACAGGATGGGGGCTGGCACAGTGGGGGTTCAGCAAGTAGGTGCTGGAGGAAAGAACACTAGGGAGACTACCCAAGGACTGGAGAGGTGTTCTGTGACCTCTCCTGATGCGGCCAGAGGGGAGAAGACAGGCGGTTGACTCACTCATCCTAGAGGCTGAAAGAAGAGCAGAGAGGGCTGGGCCCTGCAGGGAATGGGTGAAGTGGGCTGGAGGCACTTCCTTTGTCACATAGTGCTCCCATGTGCCAGGCCTGCCAGCCAGGCAGCGCACGACGGTGTCAGAGAAGCAGGGAGCAAAATCAGGAACACCGCAGTGACAAGTGGGAAAGGCAGGCAAAGAGAAGCTCAAGACAGTGCAGCGTTATTAGGTCCACCAGAGAAAAGGGCACAAGCCCAGCAAGCAGAGGCACACGGAAGGCATTTTGTGCCTTGGTGCTAGATGGCGCTAGGTGATGCTGCTTCCTCCCTTTCCGCCCTTTGTAACCTGGCTCCTTCTGACTCTTAACTCAACATGCATATCTGCCCCAACTCAGGGTCCTTTCCAGATTTCCAAGCTCAACCCTCCCCACCCCCTCCACCTCCAGCACCCATCCTTGCAGTACATGACTTGGATAATAGAAACTGGGCCCTGGTTGGTGGACTGAGTGCTGGCCAGCAAACTAAGAGGTCACCAGTTCGATTCCGAGTCAGGGCACATGCCTGGGTTGCAGGTCACATCCCCGGTTGGGGGCGTGCGAGAGGCAACCACACAGTGATGTTCATCTCTCCTTTCTTTCTCCTTCCCTTCCTCTCTCTAAAAATAAATAAAATCTTAAAAAAATAAATAAAAGGAAAAAGGAAATTGGGAAGGAGTTCTGACATGCTGCATTTAAAGTACTGTTATAGACCATGTCAGTAGAATAAAGGGCCAAAGTCACATGAACATCTCAACAGCCACGGAAAAGGCATTTGACAAAATCTAACAACGCTTCACGATAAGAACACTCAAACTAAGAATAGAAGGGAACTTAACCTGATAAGGAGCATCTGTGAAAAACCCACCGCTAACCTCATACTCATTGTTGAAAGACTGGAAGCTTTCCCTTAGATCAGAAACAAAGCAACGGTGCCCACTTCTATTCAACATTGTACTGGAGGTTCTAACCAAAGCAAATAGGCAAGAAAAAGAAAGAAAAGGCATCCAGATTAGAAAGAAAATAAAACTATCTCTATTAGCCCATGACATGATCCCATATATAAAAAAATCCTGAAGAACCCACTAAAAACTATTAAAACTAATAGATGAAGTTTAGTAAGGCTGCAGGATACAGGATCAATATACCAAAAAATCAATTGTATTTCTATACAACGGCAATGAGAAAAATGAAAAAGAAACTGAGAAAACAATTCCACTTACAATAACATCATAAAGAATAAAACATACAAGAATAGATTTAAGAAAAGTGCAAAATATCAGTGAAGGAAATTGAAGGCCCAAATGTAAAGACATCCCATGTTCATGGGTGATAAATAAATACTCCCTCAAATTGATCTATTAATTCAATGCAATGCATGCAATTCCCACAAAATTGCACCAGGCTTCTTTTCAGAAATTGCCAAGCTGATCCTAAAATTCACATGGAAACTCAAGGAAACCGGAATAGCCAAAACAATCTTGAAGAGTAAGTACTAAGTTGGAGGATTCACACTTGCTGATTTCAAAATTTACTTAACAAAACTACAGTAAAAGCAGTTGGTACTGGCATAAAGATAGAAATGTCTCCAAAAGATACACAAATGACCAACAGCACATGAAAAGATGCTCATCATTAGCCATAGCCATCAGGAAAATGCAAATCAAAACCACAGTGTGCTCGCACCTCACACACAGTAGGACGGCTATTATCTAAAACACGTGTTGTCTGCCCTGGCTGGCGTGGCTCAGTGGATTGAGTACCGGCCTGCAAAACTAAAGGGTCACCAGTTTTCGTCCCAGTCAGGACCATGCCTGGGCTGTGGGCCAGGTCCCCAGTTGGGGGTCGCGCAAGATGCAACCACACATTGATGTTTCCCTCTCTTTCTCCCTCCTTTTCCCTCTCTAAAAGTAAATAAATTTTTTAAAAAAAAAACATGTGTTGGGCCCTGGCCCATGTGGCCCAGTTGGAGTGACTGAACGTCACAAGGGTTCGATTCCCTGTTAGGGCACATACCTAGGGTCTCCAGTGGGTACGTTCTATGTTCCTCTCTCACGTTTCTTTCCCCTTTCTCTCTCCCTCCCTTCCACTCTCTCTAAAAATCAATCAGCATGTCCTCAGGTGGGTATAAAATAAGTTAATTAATTTTAAAACATGTGTTGGGGCCCAGCTGGGTGGTTGGGTACACAAAAAAGTTTCAGTTTGATCATCGGTTGAGGCACATATGGGAGGCAATGGATCAATACCTCTCTCAAATCAATAAACCTATCCTTGAGTGAAGATTTTTAAAAAATGTGTTGGGGAGGATGTGAAGAAATTGGAACCCTTACACTGCTGGTGGGAATGTAAAATGGTTAAGCCCCAGTGGAAACATCGAACAGAATTACCCTATGATTCAGCAATCCATTTCTGGGGACATACCCAATAAAACTGAAAGTAGGGACTCAAACAGATATTTGTACACCCACAGCAGCATGATTCACGATAGCCAAAAGGTGGAAACCCAAAAGGCCATTGATGATGAATGGATAAATATGATGCGGTGTAGTCATACAAGGGACTCTTACTCAGCAATAAAAAAATGTTAATACATGCTACAACATGGATGAACTTGAAAGCATGATGAGAGAATCCAGGCACAAAGGGTCACATATCATACAGTTCCATTTGGAAATGTCTGGAAAAGGCAAATCCACAAAGACAGCAAGTAAATCAGTGGGTGCTGAGGGGCTGAGAGGTATGGGGGGAAAAGGGTACAGGGCTTTCTTTTTAAGGTAACAGAAATGTTCTGGAATGAGATAGTGGTGATACTTGCCCAATTCCCTGAATATACCAAAAACTTCTGAACTGTACACTTTAAGGGTATGCAAATTATATATCTCAAGCTGCAATTTGTTGTTTTTTTTTAAGTGTCTGTGAGTTATCAGGCAAAAAGGGCCTGGAACTCAAGGCTAGGCTAGAGACTTGGAGGTTCCCTAACCTGGGGCTCAGAGAACGCTGGAAGTCTAGGAAGGGGCTCCAGGGAGCCCTTGTACAAGGAAGTCACATGGCAAGTGATGTGGGTGGAAATGTGCATTTCTCTGGGCTGCATTGTGTCTCGGTGGGGGTCCCTTTCCCTGCTAAGGTGCAGGGGTCACAAGTGGGTATGGAGGAGACAAAAAGTGCCACTGAAGCTGGGGGAACACCAGTGTTTAAGGATCACTGGGGCCAGGCAAGGAGTTCTGGAAGCTGGCTGGTCTTTTGGGACAAAAGCTTCCTTCCTTGAGAAGGGGTTACAGGCAAGAGTTCCCCCCTGCCTATGCCAGGGACTTCAGCCCCCCAGAAACGAGGCCAATGGGGATAGCTGACAGTTTTCTCTGCTTTACAGGTTTTAAAAATTCAATCCTCTTTGTCTCCCCTTAATTTTAAAAGATGGTTCCTCTTTTCTAAAGATTTCATTCATCATTACTACCGCTGCTACTACTACTGCCACTACTAGAGAGAGGGGAAGGGAGGGAGAGAGAGAAACATCAATGTGTGAGGGAAACATGGATCAGTTCCCTCTCCCACGTGCCCCAGCCACTGGGGATGCCCGCAATTCGGGCATGTGTCCCAACCAGGAATCCAACTGCCAACTTTCGCCTCGTGGGACGAGGCCCAATCAACTAAGCCACACAAGTCAGGGCAGGTAATTCCTCTTCTAAAACAGCATCCAGTCTCCCCTTCTGCCCACACTTCTGCAGAAGCTTTAAAAGGGACCAACGTTCCCAGGAACTGGCCCGGGGATGGCTGCAGCCCAGACCAGGAAACAGCAGAGGGCGGCTGGCCTTCAGAGCCCGCCACCCCTCAGGCCTGCCTGCCCAGGCCTTGGGGCTATCTCTCAAGGAGGAATGCCTGGTTAGGGAATTTTGATTCAAGGCCTCAGACATGGAAACCCCTCAAGGGAGCCTCAACCCAACCTGTGGCGTCTCCTCCCACTACCAAGGGGCGCCCCAAAGGGTTACTGCAGTGTCACCTCCCAACCATGGCTCATTTCAGACCTGTAGTGCAGTGCAGGTTGCCCTCCGCTTTTTACGCATCCCCACGAGGCCCGGCCTGAAATGAATTATTACGTCAATGCCTTGTCGGCAAAGTCCAGAGCCCACCGCTTTGGAACCGCTTGCCTTCTGATGAAATGATTTCAAGAAAGGAAGCAATGAAGATTCCACGGCTTCATTGACCAACCAGCGCAGCCCACCTCCCTACGACAGTTCGGGTGCCCACAACAGGGATTCCACGGGACTGCCTCTCGGTCCCAGCCTGGGTCATTCCCGAACCTAATCCCACGAGGAGGCAAAAAAAAAAAAAAAAGAGCCAGGAACGGGGGGCGGGGGCGGGAGGCAGGAATCATGAACAGCGGAGAGTTCACGCGCCCCGGAAACCTACCGGGAGAGAGCAGAGAAGTGCCGCCAGGCCAGGGCAAGATTACCCTTCCTGCCCGCACAGTTCTACACCTCTCCTTCGACCTCCTTCGGGCCTGCACTTCGACCCGTCCTGACCAATAAACACGGAGTTAAAGCGCATACCTGTCAGTGCCGGGTCAGCCCCTGGGTCTCGATTCCCTCTGACCTTCAACTCCCTCCACTTAGCCCTGGGGGCGTCTCAGGCCACACCATCTGGAACATTTCTCTAGACAGCTCTTAGAGCGCACACAGAAAGTACACACACGCGGGACCGAAGGAGTCTCCGCGCACATACAGATGGGGCACAGGCACGCACTCACGAAATAACTCCACGTACAGGAAAGGAAGCCCCACTTCCAGCCCCGGAGCTGGAGTCCCAGTCGCAGCAGGGAAGCCCAGTGTCTCCTCTTCCTCCCAGCCTCGCACCGCCCGGTCCACGCCCCCCGAGGCCCAGCGGGGGAGAGAGCAGGCCGGGCACCGCCGCCTGCGGACGGCCCTCCCCGCTGAACCCGGAGGCGGCCACTCACCCGAGGCATCCAAGGCCGGGGAGCCCACCGTTTGGGTTGGGCCGGAGAGGAGGGTGCCAACCCGGGCCGGGCGTCGGTGGGGCCCTGGCTTGCCCGTGCGCTCCTGCGCCCCTTTCCCGCTGGGACCTATATTTGGCCTCCCCCGCGCGGCAGGCGCCCGCCTCTCTGCCCTGCCCTGGGTCCAGCAGAGCAAACGCGTGCAGGGCAAACAGCCCGTTTCTGTGCAACCTCCACGCCAAGCCGGCGCCCGCAGCATCGCGCCTCCCAGGTCCCAAACGCGCGGATCTCGGACCGAACCCAACTTCCCGACCTGGTCCGATCTGAACCCAAGGCTCGCGTCCCAATCTACTCCTGGCGCCCAAAGGATGCGTCCCGCACCCCCATCCCCACGCAGTTCCCTCTCGTCTGTGACTGGTTCCCACGGAGCGCCAACACCCAGCAGCTGCAGAAATTGAGGGCGGGGATGGCTCCCTACCTCTTCCTCTAGAATCCTCCAGCCCTCCCACATCTGCGGCCCCGGCTATACCAGGCCCTACTCCCGGGCCGGCTTTCTCCCGGGGTGGCGCCCACACACGCCCCCCCCCCACAGCGGCCCAGCCGCCCTACCTGAAGCATCACTTTGTACTGCTCCTCCGGTTTCTGGACCACGCACATATTACATCCCATGGTGCTGGCCGGTGAGGGAAGAGGGCGGAAACGGGTAAATGCCTTTCACTGGTCCTTACGCGGGACCTCGGGTCCCGGGCCGGGGCCCGGAGCCATACCCTAGAGCAGGGGGCGGGCCGCCTAGAGGGGAAGGGGGGCACGCCCCCAAGGGGGGGTCAGCTCCACGCCCCTCGGGTTAACTCTTAGCTGGCAGAGGCCAAGCGCGGGCATGCTCCCTCGCACCCGGCCAGGATTAAAAAAAAAAAAAAAAAAAGGGAAGCGGGGGATGGGCGGGCGCGCCGGGCGTTGCTTGGCTACGGCCCCCCAGGATGCGCGGGGGCGCGCCGGGCCTCCGGGGGCGTCAGGGGCCGTGGGCCGCGCGCCTCCCCGCCCGCGGGGCCCGCCGCTGCCGCTGCCGCTGCCGCTGCCGCCTCCGGCTCCCGCCCATGGCCGCTGGCCCCGGGAGCCCGGCCCTTGCGCTCAGCGCCGCGGCCCGGCCCGCCGACTGGTGGGCGGCGGCGCGGCGGCGGCCCCCGCTCGCGGCCAGGCCCGCGCCCGCGCTCCCGCCACGCCCGGCCGCGCTCCCGGCGATCCCGGCGCCCGTTCTCCGGCCCCCAGCTGGCCCTGCAGTCTCTAGCTCCCGCCCGAGACGACGGACACGCGCGCGCGCCCGCGGCTGTGGCGGGGGAGGGGCGCGGGGACGGGGCGCACGCGCGCGGGGGAGGGGAGCGAGGCTGGGTGGGAGCTCGAGCGGCGGGAGGCCGGGGGAGCTGGCGCGGGAAGCCGGGGGTGGGACCTAGACTCGAGTGTTGAAGTGGGGGGTGTCCCTGCCTCGCCGCCACCCCCAGCGTCGGGCCCCGGGGCACCCTGCACAGGACGTGCCGCCTGTGTAGTGCTGGCCGGGGAGACACAGAAATCCTGTTTAGAAGAGCGCCTCCCGGGATCCCCCTGAGAGCTCAGGGCCTCGGAGGGGGGCGCGATTTCAGCCCCTTTGCCAGGTCTTTTAAGGCAGCAGCCCGAATGCCTCTACCCCTCCCTCCGGTTTCCTTTTAATGACGGTTTCCCCCCTTTAACTCAGTGATTCCTTCACTGTCGTTGAAATGGACACCTTTGTTAATTTTTTTTTTTTAAGAATAAAAGAAAAAAACCTTGAGGTGGAGGGGATCGTGGAGAGAGCCTGCCAAGCGGCTTAGGATACCCTGGGGCCCTTGCGTGATCATAGGAGTGGCCCGCCTGGGTCTGCTGCATACCTACCTGTGTCTCTAATCCCCAGTGTGCGCTCAGGTACAGCGCGGTAACGTTCCCTCCATCTCTTCTCTCCCACCACCTGTCCTCTCTTCTTGTACAATCCTAAAGAGAGAGAAGACCTTTGCCTGGAAAGCGCATCCGATTGAGGACCACATTCTCATGGGGTGCCGGGGAGAGCTGCTGAGCTCAAGCGCCCTGAGCTGCACGCCTTATTTCCAGGCTTTGGCAAGTGACAAAATCATTAACCACACAGAGCTCTTTAATTAGACCGCAGCGGTGGGGGAAGGCCCTTCCAAAGCCCTTCTTTCCTCCCTGACTCCTGGTTGATGGGAATCTGGAGAATGGATGTGCGTGTGCCCCGAAAGCAGCTCTTGAGACAAGGGCTAGTAGGCAGATTGCTTGTGTTGGAAAGTGTTTTCCAGATGAAAGTCAGGATGCGCTCTCAAAGTTGGTGAGTGCTCAGAGCTGCTGGGACTTGACCTTGCTAGGAGCTGGATAGAGTGCATCTCAGACATGCCTGTCCCAGACCTGAAGAGGGGACTGCCATACCACAAAGGACCACAAACGCCGTGGCAGAAAACGACAGAAATGTATTCTCTTACAGTTCTGGAGGCTCCAAGTCCAAAATGAAGGTGTTGGCAGTGCCGTGCTCCCTCTTAGGGCTCTACAGGAGGGTCCTTCTGTGTCTTTTCCAAGCTTCTTGGGGGTTCTCAGCAATTTTTGTTTTCCCTTGGCTTGCAGTACATCACTCCAATTTTTACCTCCGTCTTCACATGACCTCTTTCCTGAATGGGACTGTAGCGAAGCAACAGTAGGTTTTTACCAGCATCATGAGATGACCGCCTGTGAACCAGGTCTGAGTGTTTTCCCCTCACCAGTCAGTCACAGGGAACCGCCTGCCATGAGTCCACAGATGGGAGGTGAGGGGGAGTACCGGAGTGATGGAGGCCAAGGACCTGGGGTCTGGACTATCTGTCCATGTATCTGACTTGAGCATCCGGCTGCCGTTGGACCTGGTCCTGAAGGTGCCATCTCCACGGGATTGCTGCTCTGCCTGCCTGGCCACATGGCTTGGTGGGTTTGCCAGTACTTAGCTTACAACAGGCAGCTTCAGTCACAGAGACACTCCATGTCCTATGGTCAGACTCTAAGTCTGTACCACAAGCCAGTAGCATGATAGCAACTGCTTTGAGTGATGAGTATCTCTGGTACGGCCTTGCTCCAACCTTAATGAGTCTGTGTTGGGATCCTTCTTTTGAGGCTTCCCGCAGACTCCTCACGGCACTGTTATCTAATGAGGACAGATCCCTCTCCTCTCTTGCACCTTTGGTTGGTTGTGATTGCATCGTGACTAGCGACAGAGCAGCCTGCACTGCAGGCCTTAACGGGTCATGCCTGTGTACCCCAAGCCCCACTTGATCAGACATTCCACCAGTTTGGTGCTCTATCCAGCATCGTGCCAGAAAAGTCCCTTTTCTTGCTTGAGGTAGACTCAGTTTCTCCCTAACAAATATGAAGCCCTCTGAGAGTATGGGAAGAAAGGAGGACAGAGACAGTTGATACGGGGCAGCTACTTCGATCTGAGCTCAGCAATGAGGAAGAGAGAGGAGGGACATCCCAGCGTGGCAGGAGGGTGACAGGTGTGGCAGGCAGTGTGGAGCAGAAGAGGGTGCTCACGAGACAGACATGGTGAGGGCTGGCACCTCCATGATCACTGTGACCGTTGGAGCATCCTTTCATCTGAAGGCCCAATGCCAAGGTGAGCCCGGCCCAGGTTCTTTTCTGAACTGGTCCCGCCCTGACGCTTGGATCTGCCGAGGGCACCAGGTCACCCCACAGAGGGCTCCACTCCAACCCACCCCTGACTGCTGCAAAGAGGCCAGGAACCCATTCTGTTTTTCCACTGGAGGTAAGTAAGGTCTCTGGTCTCCATTCTAGCCCCGCCAGATGCCCTACTGGAGAGTCCTGTTTCCCAGTACTTGCTTGTGACCTTGCCCACTGGCTCCCCCACAAGGGAACTCCCAGGGACAATGAAGCCAGACCATGACGCCAAAACACTGTCCAGCTTCTCTTCTCTGGGGAGTCTTCTGTCATCCCAGAGTGACAAGGTTGCCCTCTCCTAGTGTGGCTATAAGCTTTGTGGATGCTATTCCATCTTCCATGGGTTGTGCGAAAACAGTCACTGCCAAACCCAAGGGCACTTAGATTTTCTATGTCATCATGTTCTAAGATTTTAGTTTTGCATTTTACATGTAGGTCTATGATCAATTTTGAGTTAATTTTTTTGTGAAGGATAATAAGGTCCGTTTAGATTTATTTTTTTTTGCATATGGACATCCAGTTGTTCCAGCACCGTTCATTGAAAAGATGGATCCTTTCTCCATTGAATTGCTTTTGCTGACTGTCAAAGATCAGTTGACAGTATTTGTAAAGGTCTATTTCCATTATTCCATTTTGCGAAACTGGGAAGAAACCTTGTTGATGGCAGGGAGGAGGCAAATGGGAAGCCCAGGGGGCTTCTCATGTTCTGTATGAGAACATGTCCTGACTCATGGGAACATGGGTATTTGCTTTTCTAGTTTTTTTTAAATTCAGATGAACAAAATCAGATTACTTACTATCCACCAAGTTAGTCCATTCGAGACCTGCTTTCATTTTGTTTATTTTAAAAATAAGCTCATTAACACCTGTGAAGCCACCACCCAACCCTGGCATAGGACCACCACCAGTAACTTGCATATACTGTCCTGACCCCCAGTTCCCCCGCACCCCACAGTGACCGATAGCCTGCATTTGAATTTATCGTTCTCTTGCTTCTAAAATTTGTGATGCAATCTGTAGGACAAAATCTGCCATTTTTACAATTCAGAGGCATTAGTTATATTCACAATATTCAACCATCACCACTATTTCCAAAACCCTTTAATTACCCCAAAGAGAACTTCTGTACCCATTAAACAATAGCTCCCTATTCTCCTCCTTTAGGCCCTATTCACCTCTATCTACTTCTTGTCTATGAATTTACCCATTCTAGATATTTCACATAAATGAAATCGTATAATATTTGTCATTTTATAACTGGCTTATTTCACTTAGCATAATGTTCTCAAGGTTCATCCTTGTTGTAACATGTGTCAGAATTTTATTCCTTTTTATGGCTGAAAAGCATTCCATTGTATGGACAGGCCATATTTGTTTATTCAGTCATATGTCAAAGGACACTTAGGTTGCTTCCCCCATTTTTTACATAGCTTAATTATATATTTATGTATGCCTAAAATTATGTTTTCAGTTTAGCATAGTTTTGACTTTATGCAAAAAGTATCCTATCTGTAGTCTTCTGGGACTTGCTTTTCTCTTCTCAATATTATATAACTAAGTTTTTTTTTCCCGATGCTGTCATTTCCCTGAAGGGCACTTTGGTTGTTTGCAGTTTGTTGCTATGAACTTTTGTGTGTGTGCCCCCTAGTGCAACCTATGAAGTTCCTCTTGCGTTATGTGCCAAGATACGGAAGAGTGGAAGATATGCACATATTCAACTTGACAGGTGAGGCCCAATTTTTTTTCCCCAAAGTGGTCTTACCAATTTATATTCCCACTAGCAATATATAAAAGACCTCTCTGTAATATCCACAGGTTCCGCCATCCACTGAGGGTCTTGGAACAATCCCCTGCAGATAAGGGGGGATTACTGGGCATTTCCTTCTCCATTTGTTGAATAATTCCCTTTCTTCCCTGATCTGCCACCTGAGTTACATATTAAAGGAATGGCTTATCTTTGAGGAGTCTGTTTAGGGCTCTCTGTCTCATCCCACTGACCAGTTTGTCTACCCTTGTACTCCTTTGTACTAATGTCAGGCTTTGTTGATTATCATAGCTTTATAGTGAGTCTTGTTATTTGCTAGGCAAGCCCCCACTCATTCATCTTCTTCAAGGGTGTGTTACTTCATCTTGACCTTTGCTCTTCCAGAAAGCCAACAGTAAACCTGATACCTGAACCTACTAAAGAGAGTATAGAGCAAAACCAATGGACAACTCTCACTTTTGAATAAAAGTGCAAAGTTTAAAAAGAAAAGATAACTGAGTGAACCCCAGCAATATAACAAAGGGTCAAATATTATGTATGACCAAGTAGGGTCTAGCCCAGAAATACGAGAGTGGTTCAACGTCAGATCTTTTCACAGAAGTCATTACTCAGCAGATTAGAAGCAACTACTTGATCACATCAGTAGGTTTTGTAAGGCATTTGGTAAAATTCAATATTCATTCCTTTAAAAGAGCATGAACATTACAAACCTGGCTGTGAGAGACAGTGCTTTGACTGTTCTAGTGATCTCACAAAAGCATTTTCAACAAAACTCGGAGACAGGTATCCTCAGCCCCAAGCAAGTTGTGGGAGCTTTCCAAGGCAGTTGGAATTCTCATGGAAGCTGCAGGGAACGGGCAGGCATGCGGAGTAAATTGTGAACTGCCCGACTCTCTCATATCCCAGATAAGAGCAGTGCACTTTGTCTAAGTATGGGGTTTGTTCTGAAGTGGGACAGCTATATCCCTGTACACAGCAAGAGCTATAGGACTTGGGGAACATCGGCGGGAGATGGAACAGGAGCCATGTAGGGGATATGTGCAATTAAAAGGCAGCAAGTATATAACAGAGCATCCAACGGGTGGCGCATCTCAGAAAACACCGAAAACAAAGTACACTTCTGTAAGTAAGGGACTCATCCTGAAGTAGTAATCCTACACGCCTTGCATAAAACGGGAGCCTAGAGATCTGGGGTAAAAACAATGGAGACACAGCAGAAGCCACACTGTGGGGGTGGGTGGGGGAAGGGCGGTGAAGATATGCGAGATTGGTTTAGTGCTAGCACAGCTGAGAAACACAAAGTTATCAATATTTTCCCTACTGTTCGTGCTTTCTGTGTCCCGTTTAAGAAATCTTTCCCCAAAACAAAATGATGTTGAATGTAAACTGTAATTGAAAAACAAAAATAAAAAACAAGTTAATTAATGAAATCAAATAAACTTGAAAAGGAAAAGTATTCCCCAACCCCAAGATCATGAACATGTTCTCCCGTTGTCCTCTACAAGCTTTAGTGTATAGCATCAAGCAGTGGTGAAGATTTTTTTTCCAAAAAAAAAAAAAAAAATTTTCCAGTCTGACGATGCTTAGGAACGTTTTGTAGGGTCTTTTACAAGGTCCAGGTTGGGGTTGGTTTTTGGGGGTTTTTTTTTTCAGTTACAGGACTGGTTTCTTTTATTATTATTAATTTTAGGGAAAGAGAGGAAGAGGGAAGAGAGAAACGATTTGTTGTTCCACTTATTTATGCATTCATTCACTGGTTGATTTTTGTATGTGCTCTAACCGGACATCGAACCTGCAACCTTGGTATATCAGACAAAGCTCTAATCCACTGAACAACCTGGCCAGGGCCAGGTTAGTTTTTTGACTTGTTTTTAACAAAGCAGGACGCCTACCAAAGTACTCCCTTCCTTTAAAAAGTACATTGCATTGAGATTCAAGTCCCTTTAGGGATGGGGCATTTGCTTATACTTATTAGGTTGTAAAAAAAAATTACAATATAAATGGAGCAACTTAAAAATGGAGCCAGAGCAGCCCCGCCAGAGGAACTGCTTTGCATGTCTTCTGCCTCAAACCTTTGCAATGTTAGAACAAAGCAAAAGACCCTTTGGACGGGGCCGAGGGCAACCCTGTGCTTCAACAGTCCCTTTTGAGGACAGAGGCATCTGCTCATTGTTATCAGGGCTTGCCTCTTTTAAATTGTAAGGGGGCCACTGGAAATTCTCGGAGCTGGCTCTCAATTGCTTCCCCAAGTAAATTAATCTTGTGATTGCCTGGCGAGGAGAACTGACCCCTCCTCTCCTTGCTGCCTCGAGTCCCACCATCTCTTGCACAGATCTTGGCTGTAGTCCCCAAACAACTTTCCGTCTTCGGTGGCTACACCTCCCCCCACTTACCTGCTCCCCCATCGAGGCTGCTTTTGCAAAAGCATCTCTGTCCTTGGGAAGAGGTGGGGGCGGGGATTCTCTACCCTCTTTAGGTCTCTCTCTGGCTGGGCCTAAGAATTAAGCTGACTGACATTAGACATTAACAGGAGGAAAGCATGCACATTTTATTAAATGTTCACATGTACGTGACAGCCTTCAGAAGAGAACGGAGACCCAAAGACGTGACCAAA
Source organism: Pteronotus mesoamericanus (assembly GCF_021234165.1). Taxonomy (NCBI): domain Eukaryota; kingdom Metazoa; phylum Chordata; class Mammalia; order Chiroptera; family Mormoopidae; genus Pteronotus; species Pteronotus mesoamericanus. The sequence continues at coordinate 514,327 of NW_026555183.1, forward strand.
ACAGGAAGCGTTTATACCTTTTAGACAAAGACTTGATGAATCTGTGAAGAATTGATGAGACAAAGGGGTCTGGGCTAGGGGTGGTCCGAGGTGAAGGGGTCTGGGTAGGGGTGGTGAAGTGACTAGGAACAGAAGGGTGGTTTAACAGTGTTTGTACAGGTTTCCAGGACTCCAGTTTCCCGTTTCTGGTGATAAGAATGTCCTCCTTCCTCCTGGTACGGGGAGGGCGCCTTTCACAGGGGAGTTTTATCACCCGTTTTCAGGGAGAAAAAGGGGGGTCCTCCTTGCACCTGCTGTTTCTTACATGCCTTTGATTCAAAATAATCAATATGGCAAAGCGGCCAATTTGGGGGTGACATACTCTTGCTTCAGGGGCTTCTTAGGCATTGGACTTGGGTTCTTGGTTACATGGATGTGTTCACTTTGTGCAAATTCATCAAGCTGTGTATTTACGATTTTGCACTTTGCTGTGTACTTTCATAACAGTTCACTCAGACTTTTTTCCTCCATCTGGATATCCAGTTGATGCAGCTCCAATTAATGAAAAGCTGCCCTTTCCCCATCGCTGTGAAGTGTGTTGGAGAAACGTGATTAAAAACAAAATCTCCCAACCCAGAACACCTCTCCACAAAAACAGAAAAGGAAAACAACTGTGTCGCTGAATAAGGATGAAACCAGAATATGGTGTGCACAGCAGGCCACCATCTGAGGGGGTGCAAAGACACAAAGAAGTCTCGCCCTCTACAGAATGGATACTTGCCATTCCAATAGGGATGTTTTGCCACTTGGAACCTGGCATCCGTTAAAGAAAGACCCATCCCCTCCCAGGAAACAGGGCGCCCGGAGGTGTCTTCCTTGATTGCATTTCAAAAAGTTGTTTCCAGGTCCTTGAGGGGAGGAAACATTCCCAAGTTGTGAGAATGGCCCAAAGCTTATTTACCATTAAAAAGATTTACATACATTTAAAAAGACAAAGGAAGAAGTTCTGCATGAAAAGGTTGAGAGGGGGGAAGTCTCATGCCTTATTTTCTACAGGGAGAATTAAGGCTCTTATTCTCAATTTGTATTTGCCTTACAGTCTCTTCCCTGTATTACTATGAAATAGTAATTGTACAATATTAATTCTCTCCATTGTTTTCACCTTTTTCTGGGCAAGGTGCAGATGCTTAAATGGCCAGCAAGTAAAATACAAAACAAAATAATGCAAAATTACAATAGGATGAATTTTAAAATTCAGTATATTTGCCTTGGGAGAATAACCTTTAAATATTTCATATATCATGCCTATGTTGAGGCTTAAATCAGATTCTTAGTAAGCAATTTGTGAACATTTTTCTTCATCATACGTTAATTTTACTATCTGTTGTGACATTTTTATTACTCGAGCTTTCAAACAGTTAACTATTTTAGTATTATGTTTAAGTTCTTATACAATCCAAGTTTAGAGTAACTTAATTCTGAAGTTTTATAGTTTGAATTTTTAACTAAGAGTTTTACTTGTAAGGCCCAATAAATTTCTCCTGAGTTATCATGTGTAAATGTCATCATATTTACACGATAATTTAGGCCCTTCAGTAATTGTTCCATTTTCTCAAATAATGTGTCTCAGATGCGAATACAATGGTACGTAAAGAGAAAACCGTGGGCCCCAATGGTGTCCCTCCTGCTAAAAGCCCATGGTACCAAACCTAGTTTTGATACTTGATCTAACTGCAGTTTCAGACTCTCCAGAAACATCATCTTAATCGACCAGTTTGGAATTTACTGGTCAAGCACCAAGATAGTCTGTCACATGGGCCTCTCCATCCCGCCCCCCAAATAGAAGAGGACCAAGAGGGCACTATGCCAAGTGAAATAAGTCAGAGAAAGACGAATACTTTTTTACCTCATTTACATGTGGAAGCTAAAAAAAATAAAATAAAATAGCCCGGACTGGTGTGGCTCAGTGGACTGAGCGCAGGCCTGCGAACCAAAAGCACCAGTTTGATTCCCAGTCAGAGCACATGCCAGGGTTGTGGGCCAGGTCCCCAGTTGGGGACATGGGAGAAGCAAACAGCCAATGTTTTTCTCCCTCTCCTTCTCCCTCCCTTCCCTGCTCTCTAAAAATAAATCAATAAAATACTTAAAAAAATGTTTTTGAAAACAGCCCTAGCTAGTGTGGCTCAGTGTATTGGGCACCGGTCTGTGAATCAAATGGTCACCAGTTCGATTCCCAGTCAGGGCACCTGCCTGGGTTGCAGACCAGGTCCCCAGCAGGGGGTGAGTGAAATGCAACCACACATTGATGTTTCTCTCCCTCTCTTCCCCTCTCTAAAAATAAATAAATTAAAAAATTTAAAAACTAAATGAATGAACAGAGTAAAATGACCCATAGACAGAAGTTGTGGTTGCCAAAAGAGAGGGGGGTAGGGGATGGAAATTTTCTTTAAATTAAATAATCAAATAAGAAAAGTAGAAGAAAGCTAAAACAATCTAAAGTAAGTAATAAATGTAGAGTGTATATATATATATATATATATATATATATATATACTGTATAACAACAAAATAAGATGCATTAGTTATTTTAAATATAATAACAGGAAACCACCTATTGAAATTTACTATCCATCATATTAGGTTAAAAGAAAAAACTCAAATATATGCTATTTAGAAGAAACACATTTAAAAGAAACAGGGATAATAAAAGCAATAGGTAAGTGCAATACACAAACCAAAGAACACAGGTAAGGCAATAATCATATTTGATGTTAGTATCAAGTAACATGGAATTTAGGATTAAAAACAAGTAGAATAAAAAGGATAAAATATACAACTGACAAAAAAGGGTGGTCAGTCATAGGACATTAGCCCCTTTCTCAGGCCCTCTTTCCCAGAGCTGGCTGGACCCCATAAAGCATGACTGACCCTAATTGTTTTATGAACCTCTATCCTCAGGACTAGAACATTACTGGAAGCGCCCTGAAGGCACAGAGGCTCTGGGAACTTAAGAAACGGGACAAACAGGACCTCAGCCACACTGACCAGAGCCTGCAACCAAAGATAACATCAAAACAAGTTGCAGCCCAACTGAAACATCTTGCTCTACAAGCACCCGATTACCGATAAAAGCCCAAAGCCCTGACCCCTCAGGGCTGGTGCATATCTCTGCACCTAGCCCTTTCCCTCTCTTGGGAAAGTAAAAATAAAACCTTTACTCTCTGCACTTTCTTCCCTTTGGGAATTCTTTCAGAGCCCGCATCACCGACCACCCTAACAGTCAGGAAGGTATATGTATTCAAAACAAAAGAAAGAGACAAAGAAAAAAAGTCTATGCACCAAACTCTATCACAGCTAAAGTTATAAATCCATAACAAAAAAAAGAGAGTTTTATTTTTAAAAAAAATGAACACAAAGAAGAGGCAATCTGCATGATAAAAAACCCTTATCTTTCTCTCTCTCTCCAAGAAGATGATGTCCTGGGCCCCAAATTAATCCCTTCTTTTCTTTTGTTAATAGCTCCCTTGCCCCAGCCTTCCTTCTACAGCAACCATCCATTTAGTAAACATTCCACATTCCCCCCAACCCCTCAGCGCCCTTCTAGTTGCTGAATAGGATGCTGTCTGGTTCAGTAATTTTTTTTAGTAATTGTTTAAGAAAGCCAATTAGATCTTCACATTTACTCCGCTGAATTTTTGTTAAACAACACTCACGGCCATCATCTAGTCTTACCATGAAGCACCAGTTCATGGGAACCGATAGAACTTCCAGTTTTTGACGTGCCCAGTTATATTTGTTACTAGTCTTGGGACAAACCCCTCCTATGGGCCATTTTTTTTCCTTGCATCATTCCAAATCAATAGTCATATTATTATAAGGTTAAGGCAATTACATCTCCCTGAACAACAGCCAACCTTTGCTTATCCATCTATATTGGGACTGGGGGCGCTTGTTTCCTAAAGTGAGTTAAATGACATTAGACCTGTCTTCTGCAGTATCTATCTGTAAATGCCAGGTTTCTCTTTGTCTATTAATTAGATGCTTTCCTTCTCGACACCATCCTTTCATCTCTTCCGGAAGTCATGGCTCCAATACTTACTTGTTTCCTTAAATTTGAACAGTCCTGTAACTTTCAACTAATAATGATATTTTAGAGATTTATTTATCTATCTATCTATCTATCTATTTAGAGCTCTTTTCCTAAAAATTTTTAATCCTCACCTGAAGATATACTTAGAGAGGAAGGAGGAGAGAGAGAGAGAGAGAGAGAGAGAGAGAGACCTCGAATCCTACGCCCCCTGGTTGCCTCTTGTACACACCCCAACCAGGGATAAAAAATCCAACCTAGGCATGAATGTACCCTGACCAAGAATCAAACTCACAACCTTTTGGTATATGAGACATCACTCAAACCAACTCAGCCACCTGACCAGGCCAGGGCCTTAGAGCTCTATTATAGCTGATTGGTACTGGTGGAATTATTTTTTCCCAGAATTAAACTATTTCAAGCAGTCCAATCTCAATTTTTAACCAAATAACATGGTTGTTAGTAAATGCAATTCTTAAAGTGATTCAAATACCCACTACTGTGAATAGGACCACTATGAGAACAGGGCTAAGTTCAATGCCAATATCAGATACTCTAGAAAAATGTTTTGTGTGAACCGCAGTCCAGTCCTCCTAAAGGGCTGGCTTCACGCAGCATAGACACAGCTGGGTCTTTTTTCACTCTGATGACCCTATGAACGATCAGCAGCACGTGGAAGGGTCCCTCCCGGGGCAGCAACAGCCCACTTTCCTTCTGGGAAGGCCTTTATGTAGCTGAAATCTCTCAGTCAACTTGGTTAGCACACTTCTTTGGAGCGATCCTTATCCTTTTGGGTTCTTCTAACTTTAAATCTCAGGGTTTCTAAGACAGAGAGAAACCTTTTTAAGGAACAAGCATGGCAGTGGAAGGATTCGTTTAAATCAGGCACGGAACTTGGGCTCTGACCCAAATTCATAGACCTCCCACACATAAAGTCAAAAGCAGTAGGACCGTGCTTGCTTAAAGGGGTCGCTCTAATTTTTAACAAGATGAATGGCAAAGTTGTAGACCACCTTAACACGGTAGGTTACAGAACTTTGGCCAATGAGTATTTGGGAGTTTGAGTGGTTAGATCCTGGAAGTAGAAATAAAGTTACTTTTTTGTGTATGATTCAAATGCTCTGGGAAGCCAAAAGCAGAAGTCATGTTTATTAAGAGAACCTACCATTGCCTGAGCAGTGGCTTTTGAAGAGAGCAAGACTTGGGGCCCTCACGACGTAACACACACCCCAGCTAGACAAAAATCTCTTACCTTTTACAAATATTAGTTCTATGAAATTCACCTGCTTCCAGGTTGCCAGTAAAGCTGGTCAAGGAAAACTTCCTGTGCTTACCTTTGCAGTGTCCTATAGCCTATGGACAATTCTGCTGATAAATGGCACACCTCTTTGATATGTTTTGAATAATTTCATTTATTTAGTGAGTGTAGTAAGAGTCTAGCGCTTTTAAAATTCCTCTCTTACTCAGGTAAATTTTTGTTAGATTTTATTTATTTATTTTTTAGAGAGGGAAAGGGAGGGAGGGAAGAGAAACATCAATGTATGGTTGCCTCTGGAGCGTCCCTTACTGGGGACCTGGCCTGCAAACCCAGGCCTGTGCCCTGACAGGGAATCAAACCAGCAACCCTTCGGTTCACAGGCTGGCACTCAATCCACTGAGCCACACCAGCCAGGGCTCTTACTCAGATGAATTTTATACAACACGAACCAGGCAAATAGGGAAAGATTTTGTGAGGGAATTCCCACAGCTCAAACTTTTTTAAAAAATATATTTTATTGATTATGCTATTAAAGTTGTCCCATTTTCTTTCTCCCCTTTATTCCCCTCCATCCTACACTGCCTCACCCCCCCACCAATCCCCTCCCCCGCCTTAGTTCATGTCCATGGGTCGTACATATAAGTTCTTTGGTTTCTCCATTTCTACACTATACTTAACCTCCCCCTGTCTATTTTGTACCTACTATTCATGCTGCTTATTCCCTGTACCTTTTCCCCCATTCTTCCCCTTCCCCCTCCCCTCTGTTTTACTGTTCATAGCTTTTTGTCTTCTTTTTCTTAGATAAGTCCCTTCAACATTTCATATAATAAGGGCTTGGTGATGATGAACTCCTGTAACTTGACCTTATCTGGGAAGCACTTTATCTGCCCTTCCATTCTAAGTGATAGCTTTGCTGCATAGAGTCATCTTGGATGTATGTCCTTGCCCTTCATGACTTTGAATACTTCTTGCCAGCCCCTTCTTGCCTGCAAGGTTTCTTTTGAGAAATCAGTTGAGAGTCTTACGGGAATTCCTTTGTAGGTAACTGTCTCCTTTTTTCTTGCTGCTTTTAAGATTCTCTCCTTATCTTTGATCTTGGGTAACTTAATTATGATGTGCCTTGGTGTGTGCTTCCTTGGGTCCAGCTTCTTTGGGACTCTGAGCTTCCTGGACCTCCTGGAAGTCTATTTTCTTCGGCAGATTGGAGAAGTTCTTTTTCATTTTTTCAAATAAATATTCAATTTCTTGCTCTTCCTCTTTCCCTTCTGACACCCCTATGATTCAGATGTTGGATCGTTTAAAGTTGTCCCAGAGGTCCCTAAGCCTCTCCTCATTTTTTTGAATTCTTATTTCTTCATTCTGTTCTGGTTGAATGTTTATCTCTTCCTTCTGCTCCCAATCATTGATTTGCGTCTTGGTTTCCTTCCCGTTACTGTTGGTTCCCTGTATATTTTTCTTCATTTCACTTCGCATAGCCTTTGCTTTTTCCTCCACTTTGCGATCATACTCAACCAATTCATTGAGCATCCAGATCACCAGTGCTTTGAACTGTGCACCTGATGGGTTGGCTCTCTGTTTATCGCTTAGTTCTACTTTTTGAGCTTTGATCTGTTCTTTCATTTGGGCAGTATTTCCTTGTCTCAGTGCACGTTGGAAATTGTTGGAAGGGGCGGAGCCTTAGGTATTTGCCAGGGTAGTGCAACCCTGGTCGCTGAGTTGTGATGCTCTCTGTGGGGGAGGGGTCCAAGAGGGAAAAATGCCACTTGCTCAGCTCTCTGCCGGCTCTCAGTCACTTCCCCCACTACCTACAAGCAAATTGGGCCCTTTTGGTGCCGATTCCCAGGTGCGTGGGTTTGTGTACATTCTAGGACCCTGTGGGTCTCTCCAAAGGACACTCCTATGAGGCTGGGAGTTTCTCCTGCCACCGCAACCCCCACAGGTTTTTACCTCCAGAGGTTTTGAGGCTTTCTTTTCCTGCACTGGAACCCTGGATTGCACTGTCTGCCTCTCTCCCCAGCTGTTCCTCCGGTTTATCTGCATGTAAATGTGGGACCGCCTGGTCCTCTAACCGCTGCCTTGCTGCGCATCCTCTCTGCCCCAGCTTCCCGTCTCTACCCCTCCTACCAGTCTGGGTAGATGTTTCTTTAGCTCCTTGCTTGTCGGATTTCCATGCAGTTCGATTTTCTGGCAGTACTGGTTATTTTTTGTTTTTAAATTTGTTGTTGTCCTTCTTTTGGTTGTTCGAGGAGGGAAAGTATATCTACCTAGGCCTCCATCTCGGCCGGCCCCACAGCTCAAACTTCTTGTAACACCCCTTTCATTTGCCTACTTCCTTCTGTGGAGTTTTGTTGTTGTTGTTGTTGAACAAACAAAAGCTTCTTATTGTATTCAGAGTGGCCTCTATGTGTGCAATGTTTACAGCGCTAGCAAGACAATCCTCACCTTTAGAAACCTCATCCTTTTGGTCTGTGTGAGCTCTAAAATGCTATACAGTCATCCCCTATTATCTGCACGGATGTGTTCCAAGACCCCGAGTAGATACCTGAACCTGCAGATAGTACCAAACCATATATGTGTGTGTATATACGCACACAACAGTACTATGTTTTTCCTATACATATGACTTATGGGCAGGGAACAGACAGCATGGAGACACTGGAAAAAGGGATGAGTAAAATCCCAGAAGGGACAAGGAGGGAAGGTGAGAGATGTCATCACACTACTCAGAACAGCGCGCATTTTAAAACTTGTGAATTCTTCATTTCTGGAATTTTCCAGTACTTTTGGATCATGGTTGACCATAGGTAACTGAAACTTCAGAAAGTGATACTGCAAGTAAAAAGGGACTACTTTACTGACATCTGAGCAGGCAGTTACTGTATAAAGCCTCTAACAAATCAACTATCAATTTTTCCATGAGGTATTTTAGTTCCTATAGAATTTAGAAATTCTCTATTTTTTCAAATTCATCCTGTAGTATGACGGACACGAAACATATATATATATATGTATATTATATATATAATTAATATATTATATACAATGTATATATAACAAATATAACACATTTTATTTATTTTTAGAGAGAGGGGAAGGGAAGGAGCAAGAGAGGGAGCGAAACATCCAATGTGTGGCTTCCTCTTGCACGCTCCCATATGGGGACCTGGCCTGCAACCCAGGCATGTGCCCTGACTGGGAATCAAACCGGTGACCTTTCACTTCATAGGCTGGCACTCAGTTCAGTGAGCCACACCAGCCACGGCAACACATATGTTCATTTTAAGTTCAGAACCAAGAATTGAAGCTCTAGTCACTACCATTAACTCGATTGGTTGTGCAGATCTAACTCCAGACAAAACATGATCCTCCACGGTTTTATGACAAATCCCCACAGCAAAGGAAGCCTTAAGTGAGCCACTTTTATCTAAGTACATGACCCATGAGTAAACATCATCAAATGTGTAATATGAACAAGAATATCAGATGAATCAGGTTGTGTTTTTCACAATTTGTAACCCCAAAGCTAGAGGAGAGACTAGAAGCCATTTTGAGTTGTTCAAAGGCTCTTCTGGAGAAACCAGAGTTAGTGGAACTGCTCCATCAGAGGTTTGGTCTGCTCTGCAAAAGTTGAAATGAATCCACTGTTGATGACACTGTACTAGTCCCAAAATAGTCTAATTTTTTTTAGTAGCAGTAGTAGGCTGTTTTATCTGTGAAGTGGGCTGCCTCCTAGACTGTCATACTTTTTGGCCTGCAACTGATGCCCTAAGCATCTTAATTCAGTTTAGCATACAGCAATGTGTCTGCTGAGGCTTGTGTCCCTGTCCAGGGAGAAATTGTGGGAAAGTCAAGGTATTAGTTTTCCATTGCTCTTTAGTTTCTAAGGCTACCAGCAAGTCATCTACATACTGAATAACCATAGATTTCTCTCTCTGGTGGGACACATTAAGTTTTCCTGTAAATGTCTAGAGAAAAGAAGAGGAGAGTATAAAACCCTTGAGAAATCCTTTGCTATAAATATTGGACTTTTTCCATAAACGAAAGCAAACAATTTAGACTCACCTTCTAGAGGAAGAGAAAGAAAAAAGAAGGCAGAGTACAGATAGATATAGAGAAAAACTATTGCACATGATACTGGAGTCAGAATAGTTGCAGGGGTTAATGAGGCATCAGATTTATTTACCTCTTCAAATTCTTGTACAAATCTGTACAGTGGTTGATCATCTTTATCAAATTTATCTTCTGTTATGCTCTGAATGTGTGTGTTCTCCCAAATTCCTAATCCCAAAGAGATGGTATTTGGAGGTGGAGAATTTGGGAGGTAATTAGGTTTAGATGAGGTCATAAGGGTAAGACCCTTATAAGGGATTAGTGCCTTTATGAGAAAGCTAGAGATCTGTTCCTTTCCACCAAGAAGCACTCAGAAAACACTGTGGGAGCGCACAGTGAGAAGGCAGCCATCTGTATGAAACAAGCTCTCACCAGAAACCAAATTGGCCAGCACCCTTGATCTTAGACTTCCAGCCTCCAGCACTGAGGGAAATAAAGGTCTGTTGTTGAAGCCCTCCTCCTCCCTGGCCCTGACCTGGTCTGGTCTATGGTATTTTATTATAGCAGCCCAAGCATGCTAAAGCATCTTTCTTCTTTATTTGAAGTATAAGAGTATTAGGGGGCAAATGTCTTATTAAAATTATCCCTTATTTTTCTAATTCTTGTATAACTTTTTTTCATTTTGTATTAGATTTTATTTATTTATTTTTAGAGAGAGGGGAAGGGAAGGAGAAAGAGAGGGAGGGAAACATCAATGTGTGGTTGCCTCTCACGCACCCCGCATGGGAGAACTGGTCTGCAACCCAGGCAATTGTCGTGACTGGAAGTCGAACTGACAATCCTTCGGTTCGCATTCCGGTGCTCATTCCACTGAGCCACGCCAGCCAAGGGCTAATTCTTGTGTAACGGGTTTTATTCCTTCTGCTGGAGCTCTTGACAAAGGTTGTTGTTTTACACATGACTATGGCTTATCCCTTTAGTAAACTATTTTTATTTGTTCTATATCGTGAATTTAACTTGCGTATTTATTCTCTAGGGCCGCAAAGATGCAACAATTTCTTTAAGCTTGGGGTGCTTCTCTAGCACAGAGTGAGATGGCCACTCTCGGCCATCCCCATTTTCTTTCAGAAGTCACAGAGTAACCAAATCAGGTGACTTTTCCCCCAGGAGCTCCACAGACGCTCCCTCCAGAGGACAGAATCTGACAGCCTCTAAGTTGCACAGCAGGCCTCTCCCCAGCAGGTTTCTGGGACACTTGGGAGAAGTAAGGACTCAGGTCGTTCCCCAGTCAGAGAGCCTATCTGGGTGGGAACCATGGAGGGAAAGGAACAATAGAGGGCTGACTGAGACCAGCAACCTGTGTTATGGAAAGTGAGACATTTCCCAGGAAGTTTCAGAATAAACAGCACTGGGATCTACCAGAAAAGGCAAGGATTAATTTGGCTTAAGGAAGTGTTATTGACGCATAGGTTCCCCAGTTCCCTCCTCTGAGAGTCCCTCAGTCTGTGATTTTTGAGCCCTTCACTAAGTATTTCCTAGCCGAGTCTTGTCCTTCCAGGCTCTCCTGATCCTCTTGTCCCTGAAATTCCTGCCTACTCCAGTCTCTTTCTACAATCCATCTTCCAACATTCTGTCCTTTTGCCATAAAGACATGTAATGTCTTTTTTCCTTTTTCCCCTTTATAAGTTGGTCAGAGTAGAGATCACTCCTTTTAGGAAAGAGTGCTAACTGAGCAACCGACACAGCAGTTTTTTAGTTTCTTCTTTTCTTTTTTGCCTTTCTCTAGAGTTCCCAAATCTGGGTAGCTACTAATATGCTTGAGTAATAGTCAATCCTGGACATCCTCCCAACCTTCTTCCTATCTTGAGTTTTGAGAGTCAAGACAAAGGTGATCAGAGTCAGAGGGTGATTTCAACCTACCCTTGGATCCATGGCAATAGATTTTAAGAAACAAAAATCCTCAAGAAACCATGGGTGAAATTGATGACTCACTGTCTTTCGAATATGCTGCTGCAGGCTTTCACAGCTCATCTTTACCAAAAGGCTTCAAGTGTGGCCACCAGCACCCCCCTGCATGGGTCTCTAATCCAGAGTCATGGCGGATGGTGAACAGTTGGCTTTGCAGGGCCAACATATTCCCTTGATGTGCTGTCCCAACCGACATGCTTGCTCCAGCAAATGAGCAAAGTTTTTTGGTTGAAGAATTGTATGCAGTAGCCAGTGCATATCCCCATGCATGGGGCCATACATAGAAAACCTGCTGCCAAGTGCTTCTGCCAACTTCTTGTTTTAAATGGATAACATCAACTGGCAAGGAAGGCATGTGGATGACACTAGAGCACTAGTAGCTTCTCAGTGGCATCAGCTTTGCTGGCCATCCAAATGCAAAAGAGTGGGTTTTTTTCACATTGACACAAGAAAAAGGTAAAATTATATGGCCCTATGGTCTCCTTTCCAATATTGACATCCATCAGCTTAATACCTTGTTAATAGCAGACAATAAGAAAATCTCCCAGTGCTTAGAAGCTGAACAACATATCTCTCAACAATCCATGGGTCAAAGAAGTTTTGAGGGAGATTTTAAAAAATACACTGAACTGAATGAAAATGAAAATACAGCATAGCAAAACAGACGAGACACAGTTAAAACAGTTCTGAGACAGAAATTTATACACTAAATGCACACATTTGAAAAGAGGACAAGCCTCAAGTCAGTAACCTGAGCTCTCACTTCAAAAGACTAGAAAAGAAGAGTAAAATGAACGCAAAGCAAGCAGAAGGAAGGAAACTAAAGACAAGACCAGAAACCAAGGGCATTGGACCCACAAAAATAATAGAGAAAATCAATGAAACGTAGAGCTGCTTATTTGAAAAGATCAAATAAAAATGAAATAGGGGCCCTGGCTGGTGTGGTTCAGAGGATTGAGTGCCAGCCTGTGAACCAGGGGATTGCTGGTTCGATTCCTAGCCAGGGCACATGCCCGGATTGTGGGTCAGGTCCCCAATGAGGGGCATGCAAGAAGCAACCACACATTGATGTTCTCTCCCTCTCTTTCTCCCTCCCTTCCCCTCTCTAAAAATAAATAAATAAATAAAAATCTTTCTTTTAAAAAATGGTGTACTCAGCTGGTTGGAGTGTTGTTCAGTAAACCAAAAGGTCAGAAAGGTCTTGGGTTCAATTCCCAGTCAGGGTTGCCCCCACCCCACTTCGGGCTCATGCGAGAGGCAACTGATGATTTTTCTCTCTCACATCAAAGTTTCTCTCCCTTTCTTTCTCCCTCCCTCCTTCTGTCTCTAAAAAAATCAATAAGAATTTTTAATAAATAAAATAGGGGACATCATCACAGTTCTTTCAGGCATCAAAAGGATAATAAGGAATTCTACTAATAACTTTTAAACAAAGATTTGACACCTTAAATAGAAATGGAAATGGGCCAATTCTTCAAAAAACACTAACCACTACAAATCACCTAATATAAAATAAATAATTTGAATAACTTTATAAATATTAAGAAAATTGAGTTGATGATTTACGATCCCCCTTTCGGGGAGAAAAAAAACACTTCTGGTCCCAGATGGTTTCACTGGATAATTCTGCCAAACATTTAAAGAAGAATTAATATCCATTCTACACAATCTTTATCCAGAAAATAGAAAAGGAGGAAACAGTTCTTAATTCATTTTATGAAGGTAGTAATGCCCTGATACCAAAACCAGATAAAGAGAGTGAAAAAAGAGAAAACTACAAACCAATATCCTTAATGAATATAGACTCAAAAATCCTTAACTAAATATTAGTGATTGGAATTCAGCAAAATGTAGGAAGACTTTTACACCATGAGAAAGGAGGACCTATTCCAGGCATGTAGGCTGGTTCAATACTTGAAAATCAACGCAATCTGCCATATTAATGCCTAAAGAAGAAAAACCACAAAATGGTATTAACCAATACAGAAAAAGCATTTGACAAAATTTAATTCATGATTAAAAACTCTCAGGAAAATAGGAATAGACGGGTAACTTGATTAAGTATCTTTTGTTATCATCTAAAGAGTTAACATTATATTATTTTGGTATCATCTACAGTTAACATTATACTTAGAGGTGAAAGACTGCTTTCCCCCTAAGATCTGAAGGAAACAAGACAAGGATGTTTGCTTTCAGTACTCTTCTTCAAAATAGTGCTAAAAGATATAGCCAGTGCACAAAGGCAAGAAAAAGAAATAAAAGGCATACAGATCAGAAAGGAAGAAATAAAACTGTCCTTATTTGTAGATGACATAATTGTCTATGTGGAAAATCCCAAGGAGTGTACAAGAACCTCCTAGAACTAATATAGGAGTTCAGCAAGGTTGTAGGATACAAGGTCAGTATACAGGAATCAATGACCATGTGGATACCAACATTTAAAATACAATATCATTTACAAGAGCTCAAAAAAATGAAACACTGAGGTACAAATCTAACAAAACATGTATAGGACTTGTTTGCTAAAAATTACAAAAAACTCATGAAAGAGCTAAATAAATAGAAAGATATAACCCGTTCATGGATTAGAAGACTCAACATAACAAAGATATAAATTCTCCCAAAATTGACATGCAGGTTTTTTAAACATATTTTTTAAATTTATTTTTAGAGAGAAGGGAAGGGAGGGAGAAAGAGAGGGAGAGAAACGTCCATGTGTGGTTGCTCCTTGCATGCCCCCACTGGAGACCAGGCCTGCAACCTAGGCATGCGCCCTGACTGGGAATTGAACCAGTGATCCTTTGGTTCACAGGCCGGCACTCAATCTACTGGGTCACACCAGCCAATAAAAAATTTTTTTTATTTATTGATTTGAGAGAGAGAGAGAGAGAGAGAGAGAGAGACATCAATTTGTTGCTCCACCTATCTATCTATGTATTCATTGGTTGTTTCTTGTATGTGCCCTGATGAGGGATCGAACCCATAACCTTGGTGTATCAGGACAATGTTCCAACCAACTGAATCACCCAACCAGGGTAACATGCTGATTTAATGCAATTCCTATAAAAATCACAGCAAGATTTCTTGTAGGTATAAACAATATTATTCAAAAATTTATATTGAAAGGAAAAGGAATTAGAATAACTACAACAATTTTTTAGAAAGAATAATAGAGTGAAAATAATTAGTCTACCCAACTTCAAGCTTTATTATATAGCTATAGCAATAGAGACAATGTGTTATTGGCAGGGGAAAACACATAAAACAATGGAACATAATAGAGAACCTAGAAATAGAGCCACACATATACTCAACTGATTTTTGACAAAGGTACAAAAGCAATCCAATGCAGTAAGGATAGACTTTGAAACAATTGTCCTGGAGCAATTGGACATCCATCTGCAGGAAAAAAAAGAAGAAGAAGAAGAAGAAGAAGAAGAAGAAGAAGAAGGAGAAGGAGAAGGAGAAGGAGAAGGAGAAGGAGAAGGAGAAGGAGAAGGAGAAGGAGAAGGAGAAGGAGAAGGAGAAGGAGAAGGAGAAGGAGAAGAAGAAGAAGAAGAAGAAGAAGAAGAAGAAGAAGAAGAAAAACAAAACAAAACCTCAACCAAAGTTTCACACCTTATACAAAAATTAACTCAGAATGGGTTGTGGACATAAATATAAAATTTTTAGGGAAAAGAAAAGGAGAAAGCCTTCAGGACCTAAGGCTAAGCAAAGAGTTCTTAGATTTGATACCAACAGCATGATCTATACAAGGAAACATTGTTTATTAGACTTTATCAGACTTAATTACACTTTATTAGAATTAAAAGGCTTTGCTTTGGAAAGATTCTGTTAAGAGGATGGAAAGGCAAGCTATAGACTTGGAGAAAATACTTACAAACCACATATCTGAGAAAGGATGAGTATTTTGAATATATAAAGAACTCAAAGCCGAACAGTAAAAACAAACAAACAAACAAGTTAATTAGAAAGTGGACAAAAGACAGGAACAGACATATTACTGAAGGGGATATGCAGATGACTAATAAGCATATAAAAAGATGTTGGCCATTATTATCCATTAGGGAAACGCAAACTAAAACTGCAATGAGATGTTACCACATGGTTATCAGGATGGCTAAACCAAAAAATATAGTGATAATACCAAATGCTGGTGAGAATGGGCTGGTTGGAAAGTAAAATGGCACTGCCACTTTGAAAGACAGTTTGGCAGTTCCTTATAAAACTAAACATGCAATTACCATATGGCCCAGCAGTTGTACTTCTGGGCATTTATTCCAGAGAAGTGAAGACTTATGATCACACAAAAATCTGTACACGAATAGCAGCTTTATCCATAATAGCCTAAAACAGCAAACAACACAGATGTCCTTCAATGGGTAACTGGTTAAAGATTATTATTTATTTATCTTTAGAGAGAGGGGTAGTGAGGGAGAAAGAGAGGGAGCGAAACATCAATGTGAGAAAGAGACATAAATCAGTTGCCTCTCATCCCCGACCGGGGACCAAACCTGCAACCCAGGCATGTGCCCTGACCAGGATTTGAACCAGCGACCTTTCATTTTGCGGGACAACATTCAACCCACTGAGCCACACTAGTCAGAGATAGTGGATGACTGGTTAAATAAACTGTGGTACATCTACACCATGAAATACTCCTCCAGAGAATTATGATGATTGAAAAAAGCAAGCTCCAAGAATGGAACTGTATGATCTCTAAGGTCCTATTCATATAACATTTTTGAAATGACAACATTATAGAAATAGAGAACACATAATGGTTACCAGGGAATAGGGAAAGTTTGGGGGAAAGGGCAAAGGACGGTGGGTGTGACCATAAAAGGACAACAGGAATGAATATAACAGATGTGACTATAAAAAAACAACTCCAGCCCTGGCTGGTGTGGCTCAGTGGATTGAGCTCTGGCCTGCAAACCAAAGTATTGCCAGTTTGATTTCCAGTGTAGGGCACATACCTGGGTTGTGGGCCAGGTCCCCAGCAGGGGGTAAATGAGATGCAACCATACATTGATGTTTTTCTCCCTCTCTTCCTCCCTCCCTTCCCCTCTCTAAAAATAAATAAATAAAATCTTTAAAAAAAAAAAAAAGACAACTCCATGCGCTGGCTGGTGTAGCTCAGTGGATTGAGCACCAGCCAGTGAACAAGGGGGTCACCAGTTCAGTTCCTAGTCTGGGCGCATGCCTAGGTTGCTGGCCAAGAGGCAACCCATCGATGTTTCTCTCACATACTGATGTTTTTCAACCTCCATTTCTTTCGCCCTTCTACTCTCTTAAATAAATAAATAAATAAGTAAATAAATAGACAACTCTAAACTTCTGGTCAACATGGAAGCGTAGGTAGACATGCTTTGCCTTCTTGTATAACCATAAGAAGTATCACAACTAACCTAAAAACAGAAAACACCCAGAAACTGTCAGAAAATTGAACTATGTGGAAGTCCAACAACCAAAGACTTAAAGAATCCATATTCATCCAGACGGGTAGGAGGCGCAGAGACAGGGAGGTGGAGTAGAAAGGACAAGGTGTGATAGCGGTGGCCAGAGGATAGAACAGTCTCACATTCACATGTGGTGGATAAAATCTGGAGGAATACTTTGGGAACAAGTGACCCCAGCCCTAGGCCAAACTGCACAGCCTAGGGTTCCAGCACTGAGAAATAAAGCCTCATAACTTCTGGCTGTAAAAAACCGTGGGGGTCAGGGCAGTGGAAGAAATTGCAGGTCTCTTGGGAGAGTCCATTTAAAGAACCCACACAGCCCTAGAATGAACACAAACCTACCCACTCTGGGAACCACTGCCAGGCAGCAGCTAGAGGGGCACCAGTCACATACAAGAAGGAGGTGAAGTGACTGGAAATGGGGTAAGTGCTGAGTACTTCTCCAGTGGCATTGTTGCCTCTCTGACCCCTCACCCACATACAGATCCACAAAGCAGTGAAGCCGGTTGCCCTGCCCTGGTGAATACCTAAGGCTCCGCCCTATACAACTTAATAGGTGCACTGAGACAAGGAGTCAAAGCAGCTCTACCTAATGCACAAAAGCAAACACAGGGAGGCTGCCAAATCAAGGAGACAAAGAAATATGGCCCAAATGAAAGAACAGAACAAAACCCCAGAAGAAGAACTAAGTGAAAAAGAGATAGCCAACCTATCAGATGCAGAGTTCAAAACACTGGTGATAAAGATACTCAGAAAACTCACTATTCAGTGAGTATTCACAGCAAAAACATAAGGGAAGAAATGAAGGCTACACTAAGTGAAATAAAGAAAAATCCATAGGGAACCAACAGTGAAAGGAAGGAAGCTAGGGTTCAAATCAATGATTTGGGACATAAGGAAGTAATAAACAATCAACCAGAACAGAATGAAGAAACATGAATTCAAAAAAATGAGGAGAGAATAAGAAGACTTTGGGACATCTCCAAAAGTGCCAACATCCGAATCATAGGGATGCCAAAAGCAGAAGAGGAAGAGCAGGAAATTAAAAACTCATTTGAAAAAATAATGAAAGAAAACTTCCCTAATATGGCAAAGGAAATAGACACACAAGTCCAGAAAGCATGGAGTCCCAAACAAGTTGGACTCAAAGAGGACCTCACCAAGACACATCATAATTAAAATGCCAAAGGTTAAAGATAAAAAGAGAATCTTAAAAGCAGCAAGAGAAAAGCAGAGAGTTACCTACAAAGACTCATAAGACTCCCATAAGACTCTCAGCTGATTTCTCAAAAGAAACTGCAGGCAAGAAGGGACTGCCAAGAAGTATTCTAAGTGATGAAAAGCGAGGACCTACAACCTAGATTTATCTATCCAGCTAAAAAAGCTATCATTTAGAATTGAAGGGCAGATAAAGTGCTTCCCAGACAAGGTAAAGCTAAAGGAGTTCATCATCACCAAGCCCTTATTATATGAAAAGGTAAAGGGACTTATTTAAGAAAAAGATCAAAACTATAAATGTTAAAATGACAACAAACACAACTATCAACAACTGAGTCTATAAAACAAAACAAAACCAAAGCAAACTAAGCAAACAGCTAGAACAGGACTAGAATCATAGATATGGAGATCATTTGGCAGGTTATCGGTGGGGAGGGGGAAGGGGAAAAATGAGGGAAAAGGTACAGAGATTAAGAAGCGTAATTGGTAGATACAAAGTAGACGGGGGGATGTTAAGAAAAGTATGGGAAGTGGAGAAGCCAAAGAACTTACATGCATGACCCATGGACATCAACTAAGGTGGGGGGATTGCTGTAGGGAAGGGGGATGCTAGGCACAGGGAGACAAAAGGGGAAAAATAGGATAACTGTAATAGCATAATCAATAAAATATACTTTAAAAAAAGACAATTCCACTGTGGTAGTCAGGATCAATCACCCCAGCCAGCACAGGAACTCTGTCCCTTGTTCTCTTGATTCAAAAGCATGAGGAGCCCCAAGTGGCCAGGAGGCAGTCTTAACTTCCAGTTCAGCAGAATCATTGCTATATCTCCTGGTGGAAGCATTCCTCCCTCTGGGACTATGACCTTTAGGTCTGCAGAACATAAAGTTGCAGGAAAAGGAAGCAAACATTTTGCTAGTAGGTCACTAGAGTTAATAGTGAGTGGTCCACTTCCATTTCCTCCCTTTGATTCCTGGACCATGAATCCTGCCTATGGGATAATCAGGACCATATATTTGTACACTGATTCACACGTACATCCTTCTGGAGAACCTTGCCCAGCCTTAGAAGGTATTGCCACCCAGCTGGCCATGTAACTGAATTTTCAGAGGGTCACTCCACCTTTCTATTAAGCCAGCTGCTTTAGGATGGTGAGGAACATGGTAAGCCAGGGAATTGTATGAGCATGGACCCTTTGCCTCACTTCTTTTCTGTGAAGTGAGCTCCTTCAGAGCAGTGTTGTATGGAATACCATGAAGGTAGATAAGGCACTCTGTGAGTCCATGGACAGTAGTTTTGGCAGAAGCATTGTGTACAGGGAAGGAAAATGCATATCCCAATGTCTAATCTAGAAAGAACAAATGGCTGCCCCTTCCATGATGGAATGAATACCATAAATACTAATATTTAAAGTTTTTTAAATTTGTAAATCATTTTACTTCTTGCTTGTCATCTAATTGAATTCAGGTGAGATTGACAATTTTTATACAAGGGTTAATGTATATTTTGGCTGTTTTAATGTTTTATTTTTAATAAATCTCATGATATAGAAACAAGGCTATATTGTCAGGAATAGAGGAGTTTTTATTTTGATTTATTTTTAAAAATATTTTTTTTATTTATTTTTAGAGAGAGGGGAAGGGAGGGAGAAAGAGAGGGAGAGAAACATCAATGTGTAGTAAATACATCAATCTGTTGCCTCTCACATACCCCCAACTGGGGCCTGGCCTGCAACCCAGGCATGTGCCCTGATATGGAATTGAACCATCAACTTTTTGGTTCACAGACTGGCACTCAATCCACTTAGCCACACCAGCCAGGGCAGGAATAGGAGTTTTTAAAGTAATTTTCAAGAAACTCAAGATATTCATTTTCTTTTGTTTTTTAAATTTAAGACATTTTTAATTTATCAGTCTTTG
Organism: Pteronotus mesoamericanus; assembly: GCF_021234165.1. Taxonomy (NCBI): domain Eukaryota; kingdom Metazoa; phylum Chordata; class Mammalia; order Chiroptera; family Mormoopidae; genus Pteronotus; species Pteronotus mesoamericanus. The sequence continues at coordinate 534,268 of NW_026555183.1, forward strand.
AGAGAGCAACATTGATTTGATGTTCCACTTATTTATGCAGTATTTATGCATTCATTGGTTCATTCTTGTATGTGCCCTGACAGGGGACCAAACAACAAACTTAGCATATTGGGACACTGTTCTAACCAACTGAGCTATCTGGCCAGGGTCAAGATATTCATTTTTCTTTAATGTTAAAAATGTTTGTTGATTTTATTTTATTTAAATCACATTTATTATATTACAGTTGTCTCAATTTTTCCCCCTTTGCCCTTTCCACCCATCCCACCCTGCCCCCCTCTCCCACAGTCAATTCCCACTAAGTTGTCCATGTCCATGGGTCATTCATCCATGTTCTTTGTCTAGTCCCTTCCCCTTCTTTCTACCATTGCCTTCCTTGCCCTTCCCTCTGGTCACTTTCTGCCCACTACATGTTTCCTTGCCTTTTGGTTTATTTTTTTTTAAGATTTTATTTATTTATTTTTAGAGAGGGGAAGGGAGGGAGAAAGAGAAGGAGAGAAACATCAGTGTGTGGTTGCCTCTCACACGCCTCCTGCCAAGGACCAGGCCTGCAACCCAGGCATGTGCCCTACACTGGGAATGGAACCGGCGACCCTTTGGTTCGCAGGCCGGGGCTCAGTCCACTGAGCCACACCAGCTAGGGCTTTTTGGTTTATTTTGTTCGTTAGTTTATTTTGCCGAATAGATTATACTTATAGATGAGATCATATGGTATTAGTCTTTCAACGACTGCCTTATTTCACCTAGCACAACATTCTCCAGTTACATCCATGTTGTTGCAAAAGATAGGAGTTTCTTTCTTTCTTTTTCTTTCTTTCTTCCTTTCTGTTTTTTTTAAATGCAGATTTTATTTATTTATTTATTTATTTAAATGTCAAGATCCATTATAAAATATTAAAAAATTTAAATCGATTATAAAGTCTCAGCAATTAAAACAGCATGACACCAGCACAAAAATAATAAAGTAGATCAAGGAAATAAAATGAGCACTGTAGAAACAAATGTATATATCTGTCTAACAATGTAATATAGGATTAAACTGATATTTCAAATCAGTGGGGAAAATAAGGCTTATTCAACATATAAGGTTCATGGACCACTATTACTTGAAATAAAACAAATATAGAGCCCTATTTCACACATTATCCAAGAAATATTCAGGTGAGTTAAAAATCAGTGTGTAAAATCTAAGGAGTTTTAGGAGAAAATACAAAATAATATTTTTCTTACCCAGAAGTAACATATTCAAACCCAGAAGCTACAAAGTAAGACATTGACAATATGACCATGTTAAACATTTAAAACTATATAGTAATATATGTATAAAAAAAGTTAAAGGAGAAGTAATAGAATAGGAAAGTATTTGCAACACTTCTAAAAAAAGGTTAATAGTTTTGTTTTTTTAGGGAAAAAATTCTACAAACATTTAAACAAAAAATAGATGAAGAATACCAAAAAGTCATTTAAAGCTTTTTTAAAAAAAATAATGGAAATAGGCAAGAAATATACAAAAACAAGTTTAAACAAATAATAAAGTAACCATTAAAATAACACGTCACTGTCACAGTCAGACTAAGTATTAAAAATATTGGTAATATCAAGTATTGGTGACTGTGAAAGGAACTGGGTATTCATAGATTTTCTTTTTCCTCATCTTCTTAAAGCAGTCCCTTTAGCATGTTTTGCAATGCAGGTTTGGTGGAGGTGTATTCTTTTAGCCTTCTTTTGTCTGGGAAACTCCTTATTTCACCTGCCATTGTAATTGAGAGCCTCTCTGGGTAGAGCAGTCTTGGTTGCAGGCCTTTGCTTTTCATGACTTGGAATATTTCTTGCCATTCCCTTCTGGCTTGTAGTGTTTCTGTTGAGGAGTCAGCTGCTAGCCGTACCGGGGCTCCCTTCTACGGTACTACCTGTTTCTCCCTTGCTTCCCTTAGGATTCTCTGTTTGTCTTTGATATTTGCCACTTTCGTGATGATGTGTCTTGGAGTGGGCCTCTTTGGGTTCCTCTTGAATGGGACCCTCTGTGCTTCCTGGACTTGCGTGACTTTTTCTCTCCTCCAATGAGGGAAGTTTTCCATCATCACTTTTTCAAACAGGTTCTCTATCCCTTGCTCCTCTTCTTCTCCCTCTGGTATCCCTATTATACGGGTATTATTACGTTCCAGGTTGTCCTGCATTTCCCTAAATGCCTCTTTGTGCTTTTTGAGTCTTTTTTCGTTTTCTTGCTCTTTCTGGGAGCTTTTTTCTACCTTATCCTTCAGCTGGCTGATTCAATCCTCTGCTTCATCTAGCCTGCTTTTGATTCCTTCTACTGTGTTCTTCCATTTAGAAACTGTATTCTTCATTTCCTCTTGCCTCTTATTGAGAGTTTCTATGTCCTTTTTCATGCTGATATAGTTTGCAGTAACTTCCTTGTAGTTTCCCTGTAGTTTTTGGTAATTCTCTCTGCGTTGTTTTGAACTCAATATCTGACAGTTTCCTTGCCTCTATTTCATTTAGTTCTCTTTCTGGGGATTCCTCCTTTCCCTTCGACTGGGGGGGGGGGGTGTTTCTTTGTCTTCCTATTATTTGTGAGACTCTTCTTTTTTTGCTTCTGCTTCTTAAATTGATCTGTCTTGATTTCCTGACTTTGTGATGTTAACTTCTATGGTAGGAAACCACTGTTCTTTTCTTTCTGGATCTGCCTCTGATGATGTCAGATGTTGACCCTGAGTGACCTAAGGCAGTCTGTTTGAGACTTCCAGGACTCTACTGTCTATGGCTGTCTCCTTCAGCTGTTAATCTAGTCACTCTGCACTCAGGAGGCCGGCTTAGAGACACCACAGGGCAGGGCAGAGTCCCTCCTGGGGACAGGGTTGTTGGGTCTTCTCAAGCTGCTGTCTCTCAGGAGCGTGGTCAGCCTGAGCCATATGGCTGCTGCTGTATCAAGAAGGAGTCAGCACTGGGATCCCACCAGCTACCCTCTATATTCTCTGCCCCAAAGCCTTTGTCTCCAGTCTCTCTTCAAGAGTCTCTAGAGCACTCTGCACCCCCTTTAACCAGGGATCTACTATCTGTGGCTGCTACTCTGTACTCAGCAGGGCCAAGTCCCTCCTGGGGGCGGGGCTATTTGGTCCTCTGACAATGCTGCCACTCAGGGGAGTGGTCTCTGCCTGAGCAAGATGGCTGCTGCCACATGGGGAATGAGTCCGCTCCAGGATCCCGCCGGCTACTGTCTCCGTTCTCTCCCCAAAGCCTCCTTCCTCAGTTTCTCCTCCGGCGTCTCTAGCCCACTCTGCCCCTGTCTTTGTCAGAGACCAGTGTAAGTGGCTGCAAATAAAAATGTGTGCTTTGGCCCTTTAAATGGCCCTTTGTGTCTCCAGCTGCCTGTCTCTGGCAGAGAGCAACCCTGCCGCTTTTCACAGCTGGGTGTTATCTGAATACTTTATGGGCTCTGGTGCTATAGGCTGGAGATCCCCACTTATGGTTTAAACCCAGCTCTCCTCGGGGGGATCCAACCGGCTGTTTCAATATCCTTCTGGTGCTGCCGCCCGTGGGCGCCCCGCCCGCCTTCTCAAGTCTCTACCGCACTTCTTACCAGTTAGATTGTGCTAAAGCTGATTCTTCTGTCTCTGAGGATATAAGTCTCCTCTCTCATTAATTATTCAGTTGTTTGTTCCAGGTGATTTCTCCACAATTCAGTTGTAATTCCAGGTTGGTTCTGGGAGGAGGTCTGTGTGACTTCCACTCACTCCTCTGCCATCTTGATTCTCTGTTTATTGATTTTAAAAAGAGAGGCAGGGAGGGGGGAGAGAGAGAGACATCGATATGAGAGAGAAACGTCTATTGTTTGCTCCATATATGTACACTGATCAGGGAAAACACTCAACCTAGATATGTGACCTGACTGGGGATTGAACCCTCAACCTTTTAGCATCCTGGGTGACACTCCAACCAAGTGAGCCATACTGGCAGGGCCAGGATATTCATTTTAAACTTTTGTCTAAAATGAAGCAAGTGAAAGTATATTTTAAAAATTCATCTTGAATTCTTCATCAATAGCCAGTGCAAACAAATTATTCTATAAAGTTATAGTCAAATTTAAATAATCTTTTAAGTAGCTCCAACCAGTGTGGCTCAGTTGGTTGGGCGTCGTCCCACAAAAGAAAAAGTCGCAGGTTGAATTCGCATGAAGGCACATGCTTGGGTTGCAAGTTCAGTCCCTGGTCAGGGTGCATACTGATCAATGTTTCTCTCCCTTGCCCTCTCTCCAAAAATAGATAAATAAGACTTAATACTTTCTCTGGTGAAGTTAATAAATAAGGAATTCGCTCAGTTTTTTTTTTCTCTGAAAATGTCTATTTTACTTCATCCTCAAAGGATATTTTATCAGTTAGCTTTTGCTATGTAGTGAACCACCACCAAATGGTAAATTACTCATTCACAATTACGTGTGCCAGCAATTTGGGCTGGGTTCAGCTGCATGGTTCTCCTTTTGGTCTTGCCAGAGCTCACTCATGTGGTTGCTGTCAGCTGACAGACAATTTGGCTGGAGTAATGGAGTGGCTGAGGCCTGTGTCTCCAGTGGACAAGTCCAGGTATACTCACATGGTGGTGGTCACAGAAATCCAGACAGCAGAAAGGGAGAAAGTCCTGATGTACATGCACTTAAAAAAAAAAAAAGATTTTATTTACTTACTTTTAGAGAGAGGGGAATGGAGGGAGAAAGAGAGGGAGAGAAACATCAATGTGAGAGAGGTAATGGATTGTTCGTGTCTCTCTCGCCCCCAACCAGGGACCTGGCCCATAACCCAGGTACATGCACTGACTGGGACCAGAACCAATGACCTTGTGGTTTGCAGGCCTGTGCTCAATTCACTGAACCACACCATCCAGGGTTGTACCTGAGCTGTGCCGGCACTTTTTAAGCTGCATGATTCTTAATGTCCCATTGGCCAAAGCAAATCACAAAGCCAAGGTCAGATTTAACAGTGGGGGAATGGACTCCATCTCTTTTTTAAATTATATTTTATTATGCTATTGTAATTGTCCTGATTTTCCCCCCCCTTGCTGCCCTCCACCCAGCACCCCACACTCTGTCAGGCAATCCCCTCACCTTTGTTCATGTCTACAGGTCATGTGTGTAAGTTCTTTGGCTACTCCCTTTCCTATACTGTACATCACCATGGCTATTCTGTAACTACCTATTTGTACTTTTTTTTATAAGATTTTTTATTTTTAGACAGAGGGGAAGAGAGGGAGAGAAACATCAATGTGTGGTTGCCTGTGGCATGCCCCCTACTGGGAAACTGGCCTGCAACCCAGGCATGTGCCCTGACTGGGAATTGAACCGGCGACCCTGGCTGGTGCTCAATCCCCTGAGCCACACCAGCCAGGGCCCTATTTGTACTTCTTAATCCCCTCACCTCTCACCCATTCGCCCACACCCCCCTTCTCATCTCTTTATCTTTAACCTTTGGCATTTTAATCATGATGTGTCTTGCAGTGGGCCTCTTTGCATCCATCTTGTTTGGGACTCTCTGTGCTTCCTGGACTTGCATGTCTATTTCCTTCACCAAATTAAGGAAGTTTTCTTTCATTATTTTTTCAAATACATTTCCAATTTCTTGTTCCTTCTCTTCTCTGGCACCCCTATGATGTGAATGTTGGATTGCTTAAAGTTGTCCCATAGGCTGCTTACACTATCCTCATTTTTTTGGATTATTTTTTCTTGTTGTTCTGATTGCTTGTTTGTTTTTGTTGTTTTTTTTTTCCCTTTGGCCTCCTTGTGTTCCAAATCATTGATTTGATTCTCAGCTTCATCCACTCTATTGCTGTTTCCCTGTATATTGCTCTTTATTTCAGTTAGTGTATCCTTTGTTTCTCACTGGATCTTTTTTGTGCTGTTGAGGTCCTCGCTAATATCCTTGAGCATCCCTGTAACCAGTGTTTTGAACTCTGCGTCTGATAGATTATTTATCTCCCTTTTATTTAGTTCTTTTCCTGGAGTTTTTATGTGTTCTTTCATTTGGGTCATGTGTCTTTGTCCCCTCATTTTGGCAACCTCCTTGTGTTTGTTTCTATGTATTAGGTAGAGCTGCTATGACTCCATGTCTTGGTAGTGTGGCTTAATATAGTAGATGTCCTATAGGGTCCAGTGGCACAGCCTCCCCTAGCACCCAATCTGGGTACTCAAGGTGCACCCATCGTGTGGGCTGAGTACACCCTCCTCTTGTAGTCGAGTCTTGGTTGCAGTTGGCAGGTCAATGGGAGGGATTTACCCAGGCCAGTCTGTTGCAAGGACTTGCTGTGACTACTGACCACCAACTTCTGCCCTTTTTTGGAGGAGCAGCTGTGCAGGTGCAGAGTGGTGGTGCTCTGATGTGGTCTGTAGCTGTCCCCTGGGTGCGCTGGCCCTGGGGTTTCCTAGGTGGTGCCGGCCAAGGTTAGCCCCCATCTGTGTTTTACCTGGGACCACCCTGCCTGAGCTATAACGCAATCTGAGATGGCTGCTACTTGTGCTTAGTTTGGAGATTTCCAGGCGAAGCCAAGCTGTGAATCTATGCTTGTGCTGCTAGTGCTGGCCTAGGGGCTCACTGAAGCCAGCTGTTACTTGTTTGAGAGGATTTAGGAAGTTGTGCAGCATGAGCCAAGACCAGCAATTCATATGGAGAAGCAGCTTCAGGGGACCTGAAAGTTGGGTTGGGTGGAGTCTCTGGGGATCTTCAAAGCGGGTCAGACAGTGTTAGCCAGGCTGATGCAGTCTCAGATATGGCACCAGCCTACTGGCTCTGTTGGGGGAGGGTTTGGCAAAGGGACAATGGCCTCTGCTTGCCTTGATACCAGACACCTCAGCCTCCCCCTGCATGCCACTGGTGCCCCTCAAGACACTTCCCAGTGCCGGAGCCCAGAGGGAGTGAGTCAAGTAAGTGAGTCCGTGTGTGGGTTCTTTAAGAGGAACTGCTTGGGGCTCCATCAGTTTCATCCACCGACTCAATTCTCGCTGGTGTTTGTAGCCAGAATTTGTGGGGACTTATCTTCCTGGCACTGGAACCCTGGACTAGGGGGCCTGGTGTGGGTCTGGGACTCCTCGCTCCCTAGATGTCCCTCCCGAATTTTTATCCACCACACGTGGGTGTGGAACCAGCCCATTCCACATCTGTACTCCTTCTACCAGTATGGATGGCTGTGGTTTCTGTAATTTTGTAGTTGTCAGATTTACATTCAACTCGATTTCTGTCAGTTCTGAGCAATGGTTGTTCTATATTTTAGTTGTAATTTTGATGTGGTTGTGCAAAGAGGCAAACCATGCCTGCCTACACTGCCATCTTGACCGGAAGTCCTTGGACTCCATCTCTTGAAGAGAGGAGTTGCAAAGTTACATTGCAAAAGGATATGCATATGGAATGGGAAGAATTTATTGCTATTTTTGTGATCTATCATAAATGTTTTCATTGTATATAAAATTTGAGGCTGGCAGTTTTTTTTTGTCAGTAAAGCAAATATACTATTTCCTTGTTTTCTGGCTTCTGTAACTTGTACTGAGAAGTTGGCTGTCAATCTAATTGCAGAGCTATAAAAGTAATCTTTGTTTTTTCCCTCCTCTGACTGCTTTGAATATTTTTGTCTTTGCTTTTCCTACATATACTCTGATGTACCTCAGTGAGGTTTGCTTTAGTTTTATCCTGATTTGAGTTCATATGATTTCTAGAAATTGTGTCTTGATGTCTGTCATGAATTTTGGAAAATTTCTAGCCATTAACTCTTCGAATATCGTTTGTGCCCCATTCTTTCTCTCCCTTCCTTCTAGTACACCAATAATACATCTATTAGAGTTTCTTTTTGTATTCTCTATGTCTTTTACCTCCTTTTATTTTGTCTTTTACTATTGTTTATCTCTCCAAGCTTTATTCTGCCTAATTTCTTTTGACCTAACTTCCAGTTCACTAATTCTCTGTTTAGGTCCTGTTTAACTCACCCATTGAGCTCTTAATTTTGCTTATTGTATTTTATATTTCTAGAATTTTCATTGGATTCTTTTTTGCAGTTTCAAATTGTCTGCTGAATTTCTCAATTTTGTTTTCTCTTTCCTTAAATGTATTAAATATAATTATTTTAATGTCTGTCTGATTATTCCATTACTGGAGTCCCTGTAGTTCTGTTTCTGTTATCTGTTGCTTTTCTAATTTTATTTTTATTACATGTCCTTGCATCCCTATGGCCTGGTTATTTTAAATTGAGTGCTGGGCATTGCATATGGAAAACTGTATAAATAATTTGCAGCCAAGGATGATGCTATTTTCCTCCAGAGAAGATTTATATTTGCTCTGGCAGACAGCAGGGACACTAGAAATCCTGAATTTCCTTTATCCAGTGTCCAGGGATTGAAATGGCTCAGACCTTGACTAAGGTCCCTTAAAAGACAGCTCTACTCTATTTCCACTTTCCTAGACCTTTCGATTTTCAACCCAAAGCATGAGGTGCCACCTCTTTGGTGGGCCCTGAACTCCAAGTTGATTTCTGGCCACACAAGTCTATCAACAGCTGTGCTCAGCTTCTCATCTGCCTTTTCTAGAATTAGCAGGTGGCCTTAAGGGATAAACCACCTTAAATGCTGAGTTCACCTCTCTCTCAGTTTCTTCTTCCTTCCGCATCTTTGCCCGGTAATTCTTTACTACCTGGTATCACTTGGATATTTTCAAGCAAATGTTTTTCATAGTTTGTTGAGCTCATCCAGTTGTTCTTAGTGAGTGCTATGGTTCAGATTACTTACTCTGTCATTACTGGCCACAGAAGTCATTCAGTATCATGCTTTTAGGTTCTTTATATTGCTGGGTCAACATATAATCTTGCTGGCAAATACTGCACAGTGTTCCCTAATGTCATACCTGCTTCCTCAGTGACGAATGTCCAGATTTCCTGCAACTGCCAGTCACTGCAAATAAAGCTGCAATAAGCTTTGTCACATATGTCACCTTCCACCTTGTGTTATACCTAAGAGCAGAATTGCAGGGACTCAGGCTAGGTATATAATTAATTTAACTAGATACTGACATATTGTTTTCCAGAATAGCTGTGCCTATACTCCCAGCAGCAGTACACAAGGGGTCCTATATCCCTACATCGGTACCAGCATTTGATAATTTGATATTACTTATGTTTCTGTGTGTGTGTGTGTGTGTGTGTGTGTGTGTGTGTGAGATTGCCAACCTAATGGGTGTAAAGTGATATCTCGTTGTTTTAATTTGTGTTTCTCTGATAATCAATGTGTTTGAACATCTTTTTATGCCTCTTAGCATTTGGGGGTTTTCTTTTTAAAGAAAAAATTTTATTTAGTTATTTTTAAAAAGGAGAAGGGAGGGAAAAAGAGAGGGAAACATCAATGTGCGGTTGCCTCTCGAGCGCCCCCTACTGGGGGACCTGGCCCACAACCCAAGCATGTGCCCTAGACTGGGAATCAAACCAGCGACCCTTTGGTTTGTAGGCTGGCACTCAGTCCATTGAGCCACACCAGCTGGGGAAGGTTTCTTCTATTAACTGCCTATTCCTATGCTTTGCCCACTTGTCTTAATTTTATTTTCCAGCTCTATTGAGATATAATTGACAAATAACCACTAAAGGGCACTGTAAGTCAGGATCCAGCTGGGAAAACAAACTACACAAGATATTTCAACAGAAAGGATGGCATAGAGAGAATTGATTAAGTAGTCGGTGGAAGGAAGGCATTGGAGGAAGAGAGATAGCAAAGAGGTAATAATTGTAGAAAGCATTTCCCACTTTCAGGGCTGGGAGAACAAGAAGAGCAGGTGGTTATGAATCTCTAAGCTCAGAGGAGGAGCCCTGAAGAGCTGGAAATCAGACTCTGAGGAGAGGGTGCCGAATGGCTATTGCTGATACTATTAAAGGCTTAGGAGAGGAGCCCCATTGATCCAGGGACTCTGACTTCTTAATGGGTGTTCCCTGACTGGTTCTGAGCTAGAGATGGAAATCAACTGATGTTGGCAAGCTGAGGGCCAAGGCTGCGTGACAGCAATAGGAGCAGAAAGCAAACGGGAAGGAGCAAGATCCCCATTCCCTTCTCCAGTTTCACAGTCATTCTCTAGTGTTGCTCCTGGGGAAACCTAACAAAGAGCCCACAAGACAAGGAAGAAATGTGGTTGCAGAGTTCCTCCCTGTGCCAGTATCACAAAGCCAGATGTGGCGTAATTCCCCCTCCCACCTCTTTGGCTTCTCAGCATCAATACAAAGCCTTCTACATGTATTTGAACTTCCATCAGCAATGCTGACAACTTTATGTTTCTGCCTGACAAAATGCCAGCATCCTTCAAAAAAATATGTTCCCACCCTCTCCCCAAAGGGGAAAGACACAAAGTCCCAACAGCCTTCGTAATCTTCTCCAAATGACAGCCACAGTATTAATGATGTTAGTTTCTCCTCTAAATAAGTCATAATCCCACTTGAATATTCTGTTACCCAGAGACTAAATTGTAGAGTTACCTGTTAAAATAATTGCTATATAAACTAATAAGGGTAAAGGAGAAGCAGAAAATAGTATATTTTTATATATAATTATTTTTTCCAAGAGGCTGTTAAATCATTTATTGATTACACACGATAATGGATGATACACCAACTTCATTCCCATTTACAGTTGTATCTGGTACCGTAATTCAATTTAGATATATCACATAGGATATGCCAACAATCATTAATAACCAAATAAACTCCATGACTCTGCTTGGGTGACGCTTTTAATGGTGAACTCCAGCTCACAATACAGTAACGTATTAATCCAACTATATACACCAAGGTTTCTGAAGACAATGGCTTGTATGCCCAAGCAGAATGTAAATAAATTTCAAATGGAACCTGGCATCACTCTGAAGGAATTCCAACTTCGCCCTGTTGGGGTAATTTACCAAGATGGCTTCAGAGTAGACTAACTTTACACAGCACATTTTTTAAAAAAGGCACACTTATTCGGCGTCATGATCAGACTATTACATTTAGCAATCAACAGCATGGGTGCAAAATAAAACTACATTGAAAACCCTTTGTTGGAGTGCTTTACACTTTCCAGAACAGAAACTAAAATAACCTGTTATACAATTAGTCACAAATACAGTCTTGGAGGGTTTTTTTTTTTAAGATTTCATTCATTCATTCATTCATTCATTCATTCATTCATTTATTTTAGAGAGATGGGAAGGGAGGAAAAGAAACATGGATGTGTGAGAGATGCATCCATCGGCTGCCTCTCACAGACCCCGAACTGGGAACCTGGCCTACCACCTAGGCCTGTGCTCTGACTGGGAATTGAACCGGTGACCTTCCAGTTCACAGGCTGGCACTCAATCCACAGAGTCACACCAGCCAGGGCCTGTCCTCAAGTTTTTTGCCCATTCACATGAGTATTGTCTAAAACATGTCGTCTTGGTAGCAGCTAGGCCCTGCCACCACTGTGCTTGGCTGAGTTCACAAATCTGTTGCAACATGTAGCTTCCCTGTCACTTCTCTGGCTCTCTTGTCCTGCTAAGCATTGCTACTCAGCAGTTATTAAAACCTTCTGCTACTGCCATAGCTGCTGCCACTGCTGCTGGAACTGCCATAGCCACCTTGGTTTTGTAGTTTGGCAAAGCATTGGCTTCCACCACGACAGGGGCCAGAGCTTCTGCCTGCAAAATCTCCTCCTTTTGTGGGTCTAAAATTTGAGGACTGATTGTTGTAACTGCCAAAATCATTATAGTTTCTGCCACCTACAAAATTGCTTCCATCATTGCTGAATCCATTACAGCCAGCCCCACTGCCACCATATCTACCACCACCACCATGGCTGCCACCAAAGCACCTTGACCACTGAGGTTTCCTCCATGACCAGAGTTGTCATTCCCACCAAACCACCTCCATGAACACCTCCGAAGTTTCCAGGACCGCTTCGACTTTTTTGGCTGGGTGAAGCACTAGCCAGCTCTTGCTTAGGGCTTTCTTTATGTCACAGTTATGGTCATTCATTATGGGATTTCTGAATGACAATCTCATTTACAGAGTCATGGTCATCAAAAGTTACAAAAGCGAAGCCTTTCTTTTTGCCACTGCCTCGGTCAGTCATGATTTCAATTCCTTCAATTTCCCCATACTGTTCAAAATAACCGCCGAGGTGACGTTCTTCAGTGGCTTCTTTAATACCACTGACCAAAATGTTTTCCACTGTTAAGTGGGCACAGGTGTTTGAGAATCTTCTCTGGAAACAGCCATCTTTAGTTCCACAAGTCTTCCATCTACCTCATGTGTCCTTGCATGCATGGCTGTATCCACCTCTTCCACAGTGGCATATGTGACAAACCCAAAGCCTCAGGAGCACTTGGTGTTTGGATCTCTCATCACCACACAGTCTGCGAGTGTTCCCCGTTGCTCAAAATGGCTCCTCAGATTCTCATCTGTCGTTTCAAAGCTCAGACCTCTGATAAAGAGCTTCCGTAGCTGTTCCAGCTCTTTGGAAGACTCTGACTTAGACACGATGACAGCAGGAAAGGAGGCTTCAACGATGCTTACTCAGAGGCGTCCACTGGCAGAAAGTATTATTATATATAACTAAATAATATAATTAAGGAAGAAATTATACATGGCTGTATAACTCTTATTTGTATAACTGGTCAGGAGTTCAAAGTTGATTTTTATAATTTCCTTCTACTATATTTTCTTGTATTTCTCTTGCTCTTGGCTCACATCCTGGCTAGTTGGAGCTCTATATCTGGTGGAGTTTCTCAGACTTTCATTCCTGAAGAGTCTGAGTCCTCAGTGGCACAACATTCTTGTTTTTAATATATATTTTACTTATTTTATTTTTAGAGAGGGAGGGAGGGAGGGAAAAAGAAGGAGAGAAACATCAATGTGTGATTGCCTCTCGCGTGCCTCACTGGGGACCTGGCCCACAACCCAGGCGTGTGCCCTGACTGGGAATTAAACCAGTGACCTCTGGTTCACAGGCCAGTGCTCAATCCACTGAGCCACACCAGCCAGGACTTCAACATTCTTTTTTTAATTAATTAATTAATTAATTTTTATTAAAAAATATTTAAAAAATTTTATTTATTTTCAGAGAGAGGGGAATGGAAGGAGAAAGAGAGGGAGAGGAACATCAAAGTGTGAAAGAAACATCGATTGGTTACCTCTTGCACGCCCCCAACCAGGGACCAGGCTTGCAACCCAGGTATGTTCTCTGACCGGGAATTGAACTGGTGACCTTTTGGTTCACAGGCCAGAGCTCAATCCACTGAGCCACACCAGCCAGGGCATAATTAATTAATTTTTAGAGAAAGGGGAAGGGAAGGAGAAAGAGATGGAGAGAAACATCGATGTGAGAGGGAAACACCGATGGGTTGCCCCCCACATGCGCCCTGACTAGGAGCTGAACCCCCGACCCTCCACCCTGCAGGGTGACAGCCAACCAACTGAGCCACACAGGTCGGGGCGGCACACCTTTCCAGGTGCCATGTCTGCAGTAGTATGATTCTCTGTTGTTGCAGATTTGGCCCTCGGAAGACACCAGGGCCAGATTGGCCTGGGTGAGAAGAAGTCTATGTTGCTAAGCCCATGCATGATGTACTGTTGCCACCATGACCACTTTGTTCATGAGTCCACTGAGCAAGCACTGGGGTGGCCGGGAAAAAGGCTGGCCGGTATCCACAGAGCACATCATTTTGTCCACCTGGGTACTGAGAGTCTCCTCTGCAGTGGACACCGTTCTGGGAAATTCATCCACATTCCTCTTTCCCAAACTTCTATAAACAAACTTCCAATGCTGTTCTTCCCAAGTCATGACTATTGAGCCAAATCATTAGCAGTTTCTTATGAATCAATGTACTTCTGGCCATCTCTCAGGCCTATCAGAATGGGCAATGGACTATATCTATCTATCTATCTATCTATTTATTTATTTATTGTATTTTTTTCCGTTATAATTTATCCCCTTTATAGCACCCTGCCCCCCACAATCACCACACTGCTGTCTGTTTCCATGAGTCCTTTTTCCTTTTTGCTTGATCCCTCCACTCCCTAACCCACCCCCAGCCCCCAGAGCTGTCAGCCTGCTCTCTATCTATGTCTGTCTCTATTTTGCTTTTTAGTTCAGTTTGTTCATTAGATTTCTCATATGAGTGAAATCCTATGATATTTGTCTTTCTCTGACTGGTTTATTTCACTTAGCATAATGTTCTGTAGGTCCATCCATGCTTTCACAAAAGGTAACATTTCTTCTTTTTTTATAGCCGAGTAGTATTCCATTGTGTAAATGTCCCATAATTGTTTTATCCACTCATTTACTGATGGACCCTTGAGCTGATCCCATATGTTGGCTATGGCAAATAACACTGCAATGATGAGCTGCATCACTTTAAATAGTTTCTGCACAGCCAAGGTAAGCATTAATACAACGAAAGGCAACCTACAGAATGGGAGGAAATATTTGCAAACCAGATATCGGATAAGGGGTTAATATCCAAAATATATAAGGAACTCCTACAGCTCAGTAGCAAAAATAAATAAATAATTCAATTAAAAATGTGTAAAAGACCTGAACAGACATTTTCCCAAAGAAGATATGTGCATGGCCAACAGGCACATGAAAAGGTGCTCAACATCACTAATCAACAGGGAAATGCGAATCAAAACCCTCATCTGTTAGAATGCCCATCATTAAAAAGGTAACAGATAGATGTTGGTGAGGATGTGTAGAAGGGAACCCTTGTTTACTGCTGGTGGAATGTAAATTGGTGCAGCCTCTATGGAAAACAGCATGGAAGACCCTCAAAAAATTAGAAATAGAGCTACCATATGATCTATCAATCCTACGTCTGAGAATATATCCAAAGGAAATGAAAACAGGATATTTATTTATTTTTGTTTCTTTTTGTTGTTGTTGCTTTCTTCTTTTTGAAAGCAGGATATTTAAAAGATATCTGCACCCCCACATTTATTGCAGTATTTTTTATAATAGCCAAGACAAGGAAATCTAAGTGCCTGTGATTGGATGAAAGGATAAATAAAATGCAGCACATATATACAATGGAATATTATTCAACCGTAAAAAGAAGGAAATCCTGTCATTTGTGACAATGTGGATGGACCTCGAGGACACTGTGCTGCTAAGTGTAATAAGTCAGTCAGAGAATGACAAATACCGTATGATCTCAGTTATATGTAGACTTGAAAAACACTGAATTCATAGGAGCAGAGAGTGGAATGGTGATTGCCAGGAGCTATTGTGGGGTAGGGGAGATGGAGTGATGTTGAGCAAAAGGTACAATTTTCAGTTATAAGATGAATCACTTCTGGAGATCTAACATATAGCATGGTGACTACAGTTAACAATACTGTATTTTATATTTTCAAGTTGCAAGGAGAGTAGATTTTAAATGTTCTCACCACCCACATCAACAAAACAGTAATACTGAGAGGTGAAGGATGTGGTAAGTAACCTTACTGTGGTAAACATTTCACAACATATACGTGTATTAAGTGATCACATGGTACATCTTACACTTACACAATAGTCTATGCCAATTATATCCCGATGAAGGGGGAAAATTTTTTTAAAAGAGTGGACAATCTGCCCTGGCCAGGTGGCTCAGTTGGTTACAGTGTCATTCCAATACACCAAGGCTGTGGGTTTGATTCCCCATCAGGGCACATACAAAACTCAGCCAATGAATGCATAAATGAGTGGAACAACAAATCGATGTTTCTCTCTCTCTCTCCCCTTCTTCCCCTTTCTCTCTAAAATCAATAAGTAAAATAAACAGAAAAGAATGGACAATCAGCTGTACTGCTCAAGGTTCTGCCCACTTGGAGAATTTTCCCTTGCCACTGCCCTTGGGGTCGCCCATCAGTGGTACTGGAATGCTGCAGCCATCTACTGGCAGATTGTGTAGAATGACCTATAAACCAGGCTTGAATTACTTCCCCCTCAGTCAACTGGTCAAACGAACATTTCAGGAAGTATGGACACGGTTGAGAGAGAGGAGGCCAAGCTATAGGACTTGGTGTCAGAGGAATCGGAAGCGCTTGCTCATGCAACTTTTTGTGCTTTCTGAAACCACCTGAGCTTCGAGCTCTAAAATCCCATTTCTACTCATGGTGACGCACTGCAGCACAGGCCCAACCTAGAGCTTGATGAGTCCGACAAACACCCAGTTCCTTATAGAAAACTGAGGTCACGTGGTCACCAGTGGTTCTGAGAATTCAGTCTCTGAGAGGGCCTGATGGCAAGCCAAAGGAGAAAGGTTATCAGAAGAAGAAGGCATGGGTTTTCTGCAAAACCCTAGAAGTCTGCACAGTGATTGTCCTATTGGTGCTTGCCAGAGACTCCGCACAATGTCACTACTTCCCACAGACACTTTAATATTATTGGATCTGCTGGGTAGAAACACCCAGTTGGAAGAATAGCTTGTACTGCAGCCTGGACTCATTGTACAGTTATCAGTTGCTCTGATCCCCACACAAAATGGGCAGCCGTATGAGTTACACAGTAAATAAGTCAATGTAACACACACATATGTAATATAAATTTCATAGTCCCAAAGAGTCCACCAAACATTATTTTTAGAGGCGGTCTGTGCAAGGTGCAGCATCAGGTCTTTTACCTTGAAGAGGATATCTTTCCATGAGGTGTCCAACCTTTTGGCATCTCTGGGCCACACTAAAAGAAGAGGAGTTGTCTTGGGCCACACATTAAGCATGCAAACACTAATGAAAACTGATGAGCCAAAAAAAAAAAAAAGGTTTTATGTAAATTTATGATTTTGTGTTAGACCACATTCATAGCCATCCTGGGCCACATGCAGCCCACCGACCAAGGGTTGGACACCCCTGATTGAATTTCTAGAAACTTCACTGAGGTTTTACTTTCCTAAATTTTCATGGGAGTACATCTCATATCTTCTGATTTTCATATGTCTTACTAAGGTATTTGTAGTACTTTCTGCTTCTTGCTCATCAGATTCAATTGGGATGATATCATCAGTGTAGTGGACCAATGGACATTGTGAGGAATGGTAAGATTGTCAAAGTTTCTAAGTATTATGTTATGTCAAAGAGAAGGAGAAATTACATGGCCTTCAGGCAAGACTGCGAAGGTGTACTGCTAGCCCTTCCAGGTAAAAACAAAGTGCTTCCGGTGGACTTTGCAAATTACTATAGAGTCAAACACTTGATAGGGCAATAGCTGAATACCAGAGGCCAGGGGTTATGATGCTCTACTTCAGTGAAGAAACTACATTTGGAACAGCAGCTGCAGTTGGAGTCACTGACTGATTAAGCTTACATAATCCACAGTCATTCTCCAAGATCCCTCCACCTTCGGAACACAGTCAAATAGACAAATTGGGATATGAGAGATATCACTGTAACTGCGACTTTTAAGTTCAAAACACTGACTGCTGCAGTTCCCCCTAGAAATTACCCCTTTGGGATTTTCCCCAAAGCCAGGGTTGTTCTGGCACCTTGTTATCATTGAATTTAGGCCGCAGGTAAGTGCAAATTTAAGTCAGCCAACCAAGTAGGATGTTAAAGTCCCTTCCAGCGGCATGGGCTAATGTTAAATGTACAATTTTTGGTAAATGGACCCAGCTTAATAAATTGCGCCCAATGCAACATTACATTCTATCCTCCTTGGAATAACATCCTCAGAATCCATTCCCACACATATTCCCCCAGGTTTCTGCCAGTATTCCCTAGCAAAAAAATCTTGTTATTCTTTCCATGTATAAGGAACTTCCTCCTGGGTCTTAGCGTGTGCTGTACCCTTAGGCCACGTTGAGATTGGACATTATTATGGGTCTAAAGGTAACGGGGGATGGTTGTGGTGGGTCGTGGGGAGAATAGGTGTTCCCTTGCAAGGCAGCAGAGAGCTTCCATGACCGTCCTAAAAATTCTCTTGCTTTTTGCAGCCATGGGGCTAACTGTGTGAAAACCAAGCACAACGTTTAATTGTGTGGGTCACAGAACCCCATCTTAATTGAATTCCCAGCCCCTTCACATTTCTCATGGGAAAGGCAGGGCAGTGGATGGGGAGGAGTGGGACCCTGAGACTTAATAGTGCTTTCAAGACCGAAGATGCAAGTGAACAAACCAATCCCCAAAGCCTCCCTTTCAGAATACGATTCCTGATGCCACTCCTGTTTTCAGTTTCTCAATCAGTCTGGAATGGCTCTTATCAGGAAGGAGAAATGATGACAGATCCTGTCCTTCCCTAGCACCTTCAGAGCCATCTCAACCCTGTTGATTTGATCCTGGACATCTGGCCTCCAGAACTGGGAGACGATACATTCCCGTTGTATGTCACTTGGTGTGTGATCTTTTGTTACAGCAGCCCCCTGCCTAAGGCTGCAAGGAAGGAAAGAGGCTGCAACTCCTCCAGCTTAGCAACCTCCCAGGAGAAACTCAGTCTGAGGCGGGCAGATCCTAGCTGGTGCTGGGGGTCTCTGAGCTCAGAGGAGGGTTTCCTGGGGCTGAGACCCAGACCTGTGAAGAGGAGGAGGGGCACTGGTTGTCTGGTGTTGGTGTCTCAGAGGTGGGATGCAACAAACCTGCTTTTGTAAGTATTGGGAGATCTGAAAATTGGATTCCACTAGTGCCATGGAAATGAGAGGCTTGCCGTGAGGGTGAGGAAGCTCCTTATGGTGATGCTGACAGGAAGAAGCATTTCCCTCCTTCCTCCTTCAGCCTTGCAGTCTTCCTCCAACATCCTCTGTTGGCAGAACCTAAACTTGGAGCCAGCTAGCAAAGCATGAACATGGTTTGCAGAGTCCCCACTCTGAAACCATGAGGCAGAGGACAGCACAGTGAGTTGGGACCCAAGAGACAGTATAACAACTTAATAATTGGCATGCTCATTCTCCGGCCCAACAACCCTCCTCTCCTGGGGCATGTACCCTCTCCTCTACCCCCGAGAAAGGACTGCATATTTCCACTTGATCCATAATAGCCAGAACTGGAAGTGACCCAAATGTCGACCAATGGAAAAATGGATAAGTAAGTCATGGTGAGCCCCACAATGGATACTTAGCAATGAACAGCAGGGAAAAAATGACACAGACAGCCACATGGGTGGTGTCACAATACTGGTATTTGTTGGGTGGAGGCATGAAGGATTTTTCTGCCGTGATAGAAATGTCCTACAGCTTTGATCTGAGTGATGGGTTCACAGGTAAAAAAAAACTCAGATGTGCACTTTCTTTCACGTATGCTATCCCTCAATAAAGACACTTGAGCGGACTTTTAGGGCAGTGAAATTACTCTACATGATGTTGTAAAGTTGGATCCATGTCATTATACATTTGTCCAAATCCACAGAACACACAACCCCAAGAATGAACCCTAATGTAAGCTGTAATTAATGATAACATATCACTATTGGCTCATCCGTTGTAACAAATGTCCCACACCAATGCAATATCTTAGTAACAGAGGAGACTGCTAAGGGCAGGGAATGAGGGATACTATAGGAGAACTTTCTACTCTCTGGCCAATTTTTCTGTAAACCTGAAATTGCTCTAAAAAAAGTATTAATTTTTTGTATTATTCTATTAGTTGTCCCAATTCCCCCCCTCCCTCCCCCAGTTGCTCTCTCCTACCCCACCCACCGCACCTCTGCTCCCACAGTCAATCCCCACCCTGTTGTCCATGTCCATGGGTCCTTTATACATATCCCTTGACTAGGCAGCTCAGGGCAGACCTGGCAGCGCCACATCATCGGGATCCCAGGCTCCTTTGATGTTGCTGCTCTGCCATCCTCAATAGCTAGCTAACTTCCATTCACTGGTCCAGCATGGCTCCTCCCAGCCCACCATCAAATTTGTGTTCCTGCTGGTGAGAAGATGGAGCAGGACAGGGAAAGGCATTCTCTGTTTCTTTAAAGGCACAGCCCAAAGGTTGCCCCTCCATTCACATTCCACTGGCCCCATCTAGGTGCAAAGGAGGATGGGAAATATATCTATAGCTATTGTTACGTAAGAACAAGAAGACCTATATTGGGGACAAGTGACACTGCTACAGGTGATTAAGGAGGGATGATGAACACAGACAAGTCTGGAGGGGGGTTGCTGTAAGTAGGAGCAGAGAAATGGGGAGAGATCTGGGAGGCTTTGTGGTTAGGAGTATTTTGAGTGATGGAAGCTATAACAACATGCTTGTCTACCCACGGGACTGACCAAAAGGGACAGGAAGAGAGGTACAGAAAAGAGAAGGAAGACAGAGCAGAGCAATCCTTGAGTGGGTCACGGGGGTAGGTCTTGGTGCCCAGGTAGAAGGGCCGATCTCAAGGGACTGTGGCTCACCCACGGGGGCTGGGCCAGGGGAAGGCAGAGGGTTTGGGGCAGAGCTTCAGGGATGGATTTGACGGTGGGGGAATAAATTCTCTTCTGTTGCTTTCTGCCCACTCAGTTAACGGAACAAAGGCCCGGAAAGACCAGAGGTAAGGAAAAGGTGCATGGCCCTCACCCGGGAGAGCCAAAGAACATACTGACTCAGGAGTTCCCAGGGCAGGCTGGCTGTGCCCATGGGTCCACTTGAGGTTTATGTGTGGTCGTTCATTTAAAGTGCACACTGGTTGCATGCTTTGTCTGGTGTGGCTCAGTGGATTGAGCGCCAGCCTGCAAACCAAAAGGTCATCAGTTCGATTCCCAGTCAGGACACAAGCCTGGGTTGTGGGCCGGGTCCCCAGTAGGGGGCATGCGGCAATCCTTGCCATTTCTCTCACATATGTGTCAATATTTCCCTCCCTCTCTCTCCCTACTTTCCCCTCTCTCTAAAAGTAAATAAAAATTCTTTAAAAAAATAATAAAGCACATAGTGGTTTCAAGGGCTGGGCACCAAGGGAGGTCTACTCCATCTGGGCACTGAAGCCAGGAGCCAGACAGGCACTTGAAGGTTGCTTGTCACATTAGACGAGGGAGACGCTCCAGCGCCTGCTCCACTGCTGGAATGAGGAGTCCAATGATGGCGATAACCCGGAGCTGCCTTGAAGGCCAGCAGGGGCAAGAGGAGCAGGCAGCAAGGCCTGGAAGGGGAGGGAGGAAGAGTTGGCCTACTGCAGGGAACGAGGGAGATGGCAGAGAAGCCATGCTCAGTAAAATGACAACAGTTCCTCTTTGTTTCCAGGTTTTTATTTGCCTGTTATAATTCTGATATTTATGTACATATATATATTTTTGTTTTTTTGTAAAGGGCTCATCAACAGACCAAGCAAAGGCAGACAGGGAGACAGGGGCTGCTGGCAGGAGCACAGCAGAGCTGGGAGAACCCATCTTTCCTTTTTTTTTTTTTTTTTTAATTTTTCCTGGGATGGGATCATCAAAGCTAATTGCTATAAAACCTAGAAACCACCTAGAGACTCAGACATCTGCCTACACACTAGTGGCATATGGGGAAAGGGCAAGGGTAGGAACTGTCAAAGTCATGGTGTATTTACATTCCCAAGGTGGGCAGAAGGGAAGGCTGAGGAAGGAAACTGTTCTGACCGGGGGGTGGCAGGGCTGCTAAGGGGTCCTAGAGTGTGGTAGCAGCTGGGAGAGGCAGGGGCCAGGGGCAGTGGGAAGGAGGTGTGCCCACCGCATACCCTGGCAGTGATGGAGGCCACTTGGATGTTGTCTGATGGGTACTGAAGGCAGCGTGTGTATGGAGCTCCTGAAAGCCAGCCACGGGGTGCGGTGGGCAGCCAGAGGAGGGTGATACTGGCAAGTGGGGACTCTGCGCTCTCCACATGGCCTCCTGCACCCGTGGCCAGCTTACTCAGCACCCATCCCGGTTGGAGCAGAGATGGCAAAGAGAAGAGAGCAGATGGTGGGGACCCAAATTCTATCCTCAGTCCCAGCCAGGCTGGCCACAAAGTGGCCGGGGAAGAAGGTGCCAGTCCTAGTCCTGAAAAGATCCCACCAGGCTGCATCTGGGAGACACCTGTGGAGCCATCTCCACTTCCCCTCCCCGACCACCACGGCCTCTGTCTGCCCAAAGGCTGGCAAGGCAGCACCTGAAGGCTCCTGATGTTTGAGCGATCAGCCAGCCCCCGAGCTGGAGCAAAGCAGCGTGTGCCCAACAAGGGGTGCAGCTGGGTTTTGGCAATAAAGTGGGGTGTGGGTAGTCATAAGGGGATTAGGCAGTGAGCTCCTCTCTTCTGCTCCCAACTCAAGCCTCCCACTGGCCCAGGGCCAGAGGGTGGGGTGTGAGGCCTGGTGGCGACAGGAAGGGGCCTCAGTCCCAAGGTCAGGGGCCCAGAACAGGCATCGGGCTGCGGGGTCTTGGCCTCTGACTCCACTGTGGCCCGCCCAGCCCTGGGCTGCACCTTGCCTGGCTGGACCCCACTACTCCAAGGTCCCTGCAGGGTTGATGGGGGAGGCAGCCCCTGAGCTGTCGTTGCCTCCTGCTGCCTCCTTCTCCTTCTTGCCACTGTACTGGCCAATGAAGGAGCCGTCCTCGTTGAACTGGACGTCCACACTGCCCCCATAGTCAGCCAGGCTGTCATCACTGCCCAGGGGCTTGATGTCTCCATTGAGGGATGGCTGGCTGCTGCCAAAGGCCTTCTCCTCGTTGTCACTGCAGGGGCAGAGGGCGGGAGGGAGTGGGAGGCTGCCCAGTGGAGCCCAGCAAGAGCTGACAGGTGCCGGCCTCCTGGAGGAAGCCCGGCTGGGAGGCACGGTGGCGCCCCAGTGGCCCAGCTTCTGTCCGCTCTCCGTTTGCTCTGGGTGCAGTGAGGAAGAGGTTCTCATCCTTGACACACATCTGGGAGGGCAAGTGGCACGCACACCACCAGAAGGGCAAGGGCTGAGTATACCCAGAGTCCTGGCAGATGTGAGGGAGCGAGTGGTACTCAGCCTGGGGTGCTCAGGGGCCCTGGCTCCTTGCCTGTAAGTGAGCCACACAGGAGCGCCTGCCCAGCTGTTAGGCGCTCCTTCCAGAGCTCACAGGGGAGGAGTTGGGAAGGCGACAGGCAGGCCTAGAAGCTGGGTGTCAGAGTGCACAAGAGCTGGAGGTGTTGGCTTGTCTCTGAAACAAGGAGCTGCCAGGTCAGAAGGCTGGGAGAGTGCAGAGTTTGGCAAGTAGGGGCCAGTGGCACTCCCAAGCACACGGTGTCCACAGGAGGGTCCCTGTCCTAGGGGTCGGACAATATCTTCCCACCACCCCTGCCTTACCTCTCCAGGGACCTGATGTCACCCGGCAGCACAAGGGAGAGAGAAAGACAGGGTCAGATACGAAAGCAAGGGTGGCACTGCTGGGCAGCTGGCTGGCAATGCTTCCACCCCCAGCTCACCTGTACTCGCCGAAGGTCTCGTCCTTCATCGGCCGGGCCTCGGAGTCCACCTGGGTGTCCTCCTTATCCTTTACTGAAGACACACAGAGAGGAGCCAGCTTCTTCTCCAGCCCCAGCCTGTCTCTGGACACTGGGCCCCATCCCCCAGCAGGGGTCATAGGTGAGGCTCTCCCTCTGTGCTCTGAGCGCCCCCAACACCGTGTCGGCAGCTCTCAGAAGCCAGGAAACTTTCAAGGGGGTAGCACTCATCCCACACAGGCCTGGCTGCCATTTCCTCTGGTCCCCTGCCTGCCCCCAACATGCCCATGCCATCTTGCTTGAGGCTCAGGAGGAGACAAAGGAGGACTTGCGGAAGGGATATAGGGTGGCCCAGGGTCAGGGTTACCTGAGTACTTGCCACCCTTGCTGCGCTTGATAAAGCAGAGAATGAGCAAGATGAGGAGCAAGAGAATGATGGCGCTGACGAAGCCAATGAACCAGCCCTCGGTGGCAAAGCCGGGGGGAGGGAGTCTCACTCGGCCTGATGAGGAGAGCCCATTCCGGGGTGAGACAGGGGCCCTGGGCACTGCAGACCCTCAGCCCAAGCCCATGCCACCAGGTTCATGGCTTTGTGGGCAGGCCTCACTTTTGTCACAACCCCTCTGCCCTCAAGGAGTGGGCAGTGGCAGGGGCAGGCCTGGCCCGCAGACACCAGAGGGTCCGGTGGGGGGTAATGACCTGGGGCTGAGGTGTGCGTGTAGCTGACACTTGAGGGGGACTCTCTGGAGCACAGCGGGCAGGAGGGGAGACCTTCTGACAGAATGATTGCCTTAGAGACAGTTAAAATAAAAGGATACTAAAATGGGCCATTGCAGGGGCCTGGACTTCTCTGCCATGGACCAAGGGGCACCCAGATTCTGGGAGGAGAGAGGAGCCATGGCATGGGGCCTGGGGCAGTGGTGGCTGAGCCAGAGACAGAAGGAAGCTTCCTGGGGCCTCACCAGTGCCATTGGTCTTCACAAACATTTGGCGCAGGAACATCATCTCCTTGAACAGGCGAATCTCGTAGGAAGTGTCAGGCTGCAAGTCCCACTGTGTGTAGGTCCTCTGGCTGTAGTTGACATACTGTGGCAGGAGGTAAGGGGGCATCTTCTCATCTGCAGGGGTGAGAGGGGAGCAAGGATGAATGGGAGCGCTAGGCAGCACCCTGGCTCCGCACCGCCCCCAGTCGCTCTGGGCCCAGAGCACCTCCCCCCGCAGAGGCCCCATTTGCGCTCACCACCCTGGGCTTTGAATGAGATCTGGAACCTGAAGTTGCACTGGCCCTCCTTGGGGATCCAGGAGACCACGCTGTAGTTCTCGCCAGCCATGGCTGAGATGTTACCAAAATCTGGGGTCCCTGGGGAGCGAGAGGAGGGTATGGGACCTTGAAGCAGCTCAAGGTTCGCCCTCCCGGGCCTAGTTGCCTGGCGGGACCTCCTTAGCCCTTCCACCTTACCAGATAGGGCCATGGTGCTTCCTTCCCGCACAATGGCCTCGCCAGGGCCCTCCTTCGTGGTGGCCTGCAGCTGGAAGCGGTACCGCAGGTGGGGGCTGAGGTTGGTCAGGTTGTGCATCCGGAGATCAGGGTCCGAAAGGTTGAAGGACAACTGCTCCTTACCCCCATCATCCACTGCAAAGGCAGGCAAGGAAGGAGTCAGCTTCGGCGGATAGCTCTACCCACATCCCTGCTCCCTTCCGTCTCCTGGTCAGGCTGGGCTGGGCCTCTGGGCCCACAACATACGTACATGGGTGGTAGGAGAGCACGTAGCCAGTGAGCACGCCATTGTGGTTGACTGGAGGTTCCCAGTAGAGCAGCAGGCTGGTGTTGGACTGGCACTCCAGGTGCAATGCTGCAGGGTTGTCAGGCACTGCAGGGCACAGAGACGAGTAGCAGGTCCTCACCCAGGCTCACTCTGGGACAGGGAGGAGGGGCTGGGACAGGGGTGCAGAGTGCAAAGCTCACCTCCCTCTGGGGTATTGAAAGTCGTCTGGCTGGCAGGCCCCAGTCCCCGGCTGTTGAAAGCCTGCACCTCCAGATGGTAAGAGCTATAGGGCTGCAGGCCTCCCAGGATGGCGCTGGTGGTGTTGGCGGGCACCACCACATGGCCTCTGTAGACATACCTCTTGCTGTTTCTCCTCTGACCGCCCTCCCACCAGTATGTCACCTGCAGGTGGACAGGAGACACCCCATAGGGGCGGAAGGCATCCAGCAGCGATCCCCGGTACCTGCTACCCACTGCCCCAATGGGGACCCTTTCCTCACAACCCAAGGACCTCCGGAAAAGCGGCTGACAAGTGACAGAGGCCCACCTCCAATCTTCTCTCACTCTTGGTGGCCTCCCACCTCCCCCGGGGGATCACCTTAGCTTCCACACTTTGGACCCTTACATTGTATCCGCGCAGGTGGCCCTTGACCTGGGCTGGATCCACAGGCAACCACTTGACCAGCACGGTGCTCGAGTTGAGGATTTCGATGTCATCTAGCGTAGGTCTTGCCTGGGGACCTGGAAACAGGCAGTAACACGGACGAGGGCCTGTGGCATCCTGAGGCCAGCCCAGAGCCCTCCCTCGGGGGGGAAGATGGGTTTGGATGCTCTATGGGGGACAGGCAGTTTGAGGGGCAGGGCATTTGTACGGCCTCAGGGTGTCTCCCTGCAGACTGTTTCTTAGTTGCAAAGGCGAAAAGTAGAAACTACAGGGAGGGATAACCAGAGAACGTTTTGACCAGGTGATCAAAATGAACATCTGGTAATGTTCCACATTCAAGGGCAGGAAAGCAGTGGAACAACTAGACCCGAATGTGGGATCCTGGACTGGACCTTGGACTGGGGGAAAAGACAGCACTGACTGATAACTGGAATACTGGCTGCCAACTAGAGAAATGTATTGATGGTAACTTTCTGGACTTTCATAATGGCACTTTGGTTATGTAAGATTCAGACAACATTCTTACTCCTAAGAGATGCACTATTGAGAGGCGGGGACTGGGTGCACAGTGGGAGAGGAGTAGGCTGTGAAGAAGGCACATGCAGGCTCCCACACCCGCTACTCACAGTCTTCCCCAGAGTAGCCAATGGTGACCTGGGGCTCGGGGCCTTTGCCCTGGCTGTTGATGGCCTGGACCTTGATCTCATAGGGCACAAAGGTGGAGGTGTTGGACACCACCAAGAAGGGATCGCTCACGGTCTGTTCCTGCCAGGTCCCTCGCACCCCCTCAGGGCGCCACTGGACACGGTACTGAACCTGGGGGGCATTCCAGTCCATCCACATGAGTGGCTGCAGGGGGCGAGCAGGAGGGGAGGTGGTCAGCCAAGAGCAGCTCCTTCCTGTGACCTGCCCCCCTTCCCCTGTGACTCAGCCTCACGTCCCCAGTCATCCTCTGGTCTTTAGCACAGCCAGGGGGAGCAGCAAACACATGGGTCTTGGCCTGATGTCCAGGGGTGAGCTCAGGCCAGGCCCCCTCACCTTCCAAGTGATGACCATATTGTTGGTCTCATTCCCTTCCCCCTTCACATCCACGGGGTTCTTCTCCGGGGCTGAAAAGTAACATGTGGTTAACACATCAATGCTGCGGGCTCCTGCTGAGGACCCCATACCCCCTTCCCTGCTGTTGTGAGGATAAGCAAGAGACGGGGTGAAGGGCCCTGGAGAGAAGAAAGGCAGCCATGGTAGACGAACCAGTTGCTGGCTGAGTTGGCCTGGTGGCCTTGCCTGGCGAGCTGCAGGGACAGACTGGGGGTTATGAGGCACAGAAGGGGAGGCAGGTGGGCCTAGCTTGCTGGCGCTCACGGACAACATAGGTGTAGGCACTGGCCAACAGGACCAAGCCTGAGGACCAAGGAAGGAATGGCCCATTCTGACCCTGGAAAAGCCAATAGCCCTGAAGAAACCCCGACCCTCCGCTCCCTCTGGAAACCTGAAAGCAGAGGAGCTTGGGCACATTCACCTCTGCAAGCCCTTCTTACAGAGCCTAGGGACTCCAGCATCTGAGGCCCCCTCCCAGGAAGCTCACCTGCCTCAGGTGTAACCACAGTCTCAGAGGCCGGGCTGGGTTCCCCAGGGCCATATCTGTTGATGGCAGTAACTCTAAAGGTGTAGTGGACATAAGGTGACAGCTTGAGGGTGGTGGAGGTCTGGTTTCCAGGTACCTTGCCCAGACTGTGCCATTTCCCAGGATCCCTCTCCTTGTCTTCGAATTCAATGTCATACTCTGCCAAAAGAAGTGAACCGGCGACAGAGTTATCAGCGTGTGGCATGGGGGAGGGGTAATAAGGATATAAGTCTGGCTCTCCCCGAGGGAGCGCCCCAAGCAACTGGCATTCTCGGACTTGCATGAGGAACCGTGAGCCCCAGTCAGATGGTAGTCATGGAGCCAGGGCTCTGAGGGCGGACTATCTGGGGGTGGCAGTGGGGGAGGTAGTGGCATCATGCTCAGGTCTCTTACTCTCAACAGGGGAGTTGTGATCATCAGCAGGTCTCCAAGACAGGCGAACCTGGTTCTGCTTCAGCAGGTGACGATTGGACACCTCCAGCTGAGGCACGGGCCCAGGGCTTCCTGAGGGCCACGGAGGGTGGGTTCCCTGGCCCATGCTCGAGCCAGGAGGCCCACCCCCAAGCTCAAAAGCGCCCTGTGATGTGAATTTAGGCCCCTGTGCTCGAAGGCTTGTGCCCCCCATGCCTCCAGGCCGCGAGCCTGCCACCGCCCTAGGACTCACCCACCACCAGGAGTTCTGCCCTGCTTTCCACCACATCCAGCTTTGTGCTGGCCACACAGCTGTAGTTGCCCTGGTCACTATAGCTCAGGTTGGAGATGACCAGGCGCCCATGATTTATGATGTACCTGGTGGGAAGGGGAGGGAGGGATGCTTGTCCTTCTGTTCCCAGTGAACCCGCCACTTTATGTCATCTATGAAGGGAGGCTCATTCCCTTCCTTCTCCTGCCAGGACCTTCTCCCTCAAAGCAGGGGCGCTCCCCCATGGGTAAGACCAAGAGGTCTAGACATTCTGCTTTTCCCACACTACCCCCTTCCACCGAGCCCTGGCTGGGACTGGGCCCGCACTTGTCACCATCCCCAAGCTCCTGGAGGCTGTGACCGTCTCTGCGCCAGGTGATGCTGTGCTGCAAGGAGGTATCAAAGGAGGCCTGGCAGGTGAATGTCACTGTTGAGCCTTTCTTCGCAATTGTGCTCTGGGGTCCCTGCTTGATCTCAGTGGCATCTGAGGGCAATGATGGGAAGGGAGGGTCACTCTGGTCCTCCAGAGACCCTGACCATCCCTCCTGGCAGTGCTAATCGCAGGGGAGTGGTCACCTAACCTTTGACCTGCAGGTTCGCCACAATGGTTGCATTGTTTTGGTCATTCATAACGTGGCAGAAGTAGTATCCTGTGTCACTGGCACGGAGGTCTCGAATGCCCAGGGTCCCGTTGGTGTAGGGGAAGAAGCGTTCATCCTGTAGCACGGTCTTTCCTTCCTCGTTCAGCCTAGCACAAGCAGAGTGGGCCTGACACAGAACCCACCGATGTGTTCCCCCCCTGCCCTCCCTGGCTTCCTAGGCCAGAAGATGGCTTAGACCACCCCTGCTGGGGTACGGGCACTTACCACTGGAGATTGGGCACAGGAGCTCCGAAGGCCTTGCAAAGAAGGTAGGCAGTGCTGCCCTTAACTGCCAGATAGGTCTCGTTGTCTGGGGTCAGGATCTTGGCCGGCAGCTCTGGAGGAGGAGTCACAGGAAACAGCGCAGGGGCCAGATTCAGGCCTGGGCAGGGGAGCCCTGCGCACCTTGCTTCCCTATGCCCAGCTCAGTCTCCCGCCAGGCTGAGCCTCTCTCTGCCTCGGACGTGCTTCCCTATCCAAGCCACCCAAGCTTTACCAATTATTCAAGGCCCCCATGACAGTCTACCCCTTCCTGAGAGCCTTCCTAGCCCAGCCCCCATCTTCCCTGAGGCTCCAGGAGAGGAGCCACCCTGCTGGCCTTGGGCACATCCTGGTCAGGGTGACACGGAGTGGGCCCGACTTCTCTCTGAGGCTGCCTCTTCATCTGCCCTTCCTCCACACCCCTTCCCTGCTGTCGCGAGGATAAGCAACAGATGGGAGATGGGGTGAAGGGCCCCAGAGAAAAGAAAGGCAGCCGTGGTAGACGAACCAGTTGCTGGCTGAGTTGGCCTGGTGGCCTTGCCTGGCGAGCTGCAGGGACAGACTGGGGGTTATGAGGCATAGAAGGGGAGGCAGGCGGGCCTAGCTTGCTGGCACTCACGGACAACATAGATGTAGGCATTGGCCAGCAGGACCCCGTGCCGGTTTCGGGCCTCACACTGGGTCACCATCGTGTCGCTGGGCTGCACGTTGCTCAGGATCAGGGATCCATGCTGGATCCGGTACTTCTGGTCCTTGGCCAGCTCTGTGCATGCAGCAGGTGGGTCCGAGGGCCAGAGCAGAGCAGTAAGCCACACAGAGGCCCCTCCTCACCCTCCTCTTCTTCTCCCATTTCCCAGGGCTCTCCATGCTCCCTACCCCTACCCGAGGCCCTCTCACCCTCCACAGGGATCCCGTTGATTCTCCAGGTGACCTCTGGTTGGGGCCTGCCCTGCACTTGGCAGTCCAGGCGGGCAGTCTCCCCTGGTCCATACAAATGGCTCTGGGGCTCGTGCAGCCAGTATGGGGCAGCTTTGAGGAAGGGGAGAGTTGCCCTGAGCCCACAGCCTGCAGCCAGCTCTTCCCATCCCTGCGAGTCCCCAGACTGTGGTCCCCAGAGATTATTTTTGGGAGCCTTGCAATGGGGCAGGGGTCAAGCCCAGCTTAGGCACCATACCCTCCACAGTGACATAGTAGGAATGCCGGTCACTGCCCAACGAGTTCTCAGCCACACAATGGTACTCGCCGTCATCCTCCTCGCCCACATCCAGCAGGTGCAGGGTCTTGTTGTGGTTCTGATAGGTGACTCTGTTGGCTGGCATGGGGCCACTTGGGCGCAACCACTTGATGGTGGGCGTGGGGCTGCCGGAGGCCATGATGTAGGGAGGCCAAGGAGGAGAGTGGTACAGAGAGAAGATAGGGCTGCTGAGCCCCGCTCCTTGACAGAGACCCTGCCCGACCGCACCCAAGGCTCTTAGACTCACAAGCCTTCAGCGATGCACTCGAGAACCAACGGCTGTCCCTGCAAGGCCACCAGGTGGCTGCTGGCATTGGTGGGGAAGAGAAGGCGTGGCTTCCTGTCGATCATGCTGTTGGCTGTGAGGAGCGAGGGAGTGGGTGACTCTGGACACTTTAACGAGCCTCTAGGGTCTCGGTTTTCTCCTCTGCTACATGAATGAGGGAGGACCTCATTTCTGCCCTTGCCACCTAAGAAGGGGTCTGGACAGGGTTGAGGTGGGAGCCAAGCTCCTCCCAAAGAAGACCAAGGTCCTCTGATCTAGGGGGTGGGCGGGACCTGAGGGTGAGAGAGGAGTGGGGGTGTGTCAGAGCCTTTGGGACTCACTGGCTTTGACACGAAGGTCAATAGGTTCCTTTTGAATGATTGTCCGAGTGCCAGGGAAGTGAGCATGGCAGATGTAGTCTGAGTGGTTGTCCGAGGTGAGCACATTCGCAAAATAGAGGTTGCCATTCTGGCCCATTGTCACCCGTTCGTCCTGTTTGATGTGCAAGATCTCTGCGGGGGTTGGGGACACAGAAGCAGAGGTTAGGACCGCCCTCCACGCCCCATCCAGGAAGACATGCCCGTTGGCACCCCCACTCCAGGCAGCAGCCCCTTGTGGGCACCCACTGCTGTTCATCCAGTAGATCCGGAGCGGCTCTGCACTGGGTGGAGGGTGGCAAGGCAGAATCACTGACTCCCCTTCCTCTACCTCGACAGGCTTTACGGTCTCCTTTGGCCACTTGGGGGCACCTAGAAGGGACAAAGAGGCCGGCAGGATGGGTCCCAACTCTCCTCCTGGTCAAGACAGGTCAAGGCAGGGGAAAGGTGGAGGAATAACTGACGGTGTGAGAGGGAAGGTCACATAACGGGAGGCGGAGACTTTGGGTTCTTTCTGGGCTCACGGTTGAGGCTGGCACTTCACGCAGGAGAGGATGGACAGGCCAGATGGCTCTAAAGGGTTAACCCTCCACGATTCTCAGCTCCCACCCCCAGGACAGGACAAGGATGGGTGGGGGGAAGGCTGACGTGCAGCAGTGGGGGAGGGGAGCTGTGGAGGATGTGGGAATCACAGACCCTTCCATCATCCTGACATAGAAACCATGGCAACAGTTCCCAAGGTAACCGGAGGTGCAGAGAGAGGAGAGAAGCGAGCTTGGGAGGCAGAAAGCTCAGGGAGGATGTAATGCGGAGGGAAAACCCCAGGGAAAGGGTGACACAGATAAAGGCAGAGCCAAAGAGGCCAGGTTGGAGATGGGGAGAAGGAACAGGGGGGAGAGAAAGGGGAACCAGAGGGAAGGGGACAGAGTGGTGGGAGAAGTGGAGAGAGATGACCCAAGGGTGGTGCAGAAGGAAATGGGACCACAGAGGTAGAAAGGGAACAGAAGCCCAAGCCCAGGCAATGACTCAGACAGAGACAGGGCAGGCAAGAGGGAGGGAGGACGCAGGCAGAGAATCAACCCTCCACCCACTCTGTCAGCCAACAAGCTTGAGCCCACAAGCTCCCACACAAGGCCCCTGAGACCTCGTCCAGGACCCTCTCATGTGCCCCAGGCCTTTCTCCCATCCTTGCAATGCCTCGCACCCTCAGCCATAAGCTGGATCTCATGGGACATGGCAGTGCCCAGCTTATTGCTGGCGAAGCAGCGATAGGTGCCCTGGAACCTCTGGGCAAAGTTGCTGTTGTTGCCGGTGATGGTGAAGTTGCCAGAGTGGGGCGCCTGGTACACGGTCACACCCGGTTCCTCCTTGGGTTTGAAGTGGATGCCATCCCGAGTCCAGCGGTACCTGTGGGCGGAAAAGGACTCAGAGGACTGAGGTCTTGGAACCTGGGTGAGGAGCTGGAATAGGCCAGAGGCAAGGGCAATAGCAGCCAGGGGCCCCCGGGATAGTCCAGGACAGGGCAAGGACCGAGGGTGATGAGGGAGATCTGAGGCTTCTGGGCTCAGAGGCTGGAAGGCCTGGGAGGCATGAGGATTAGAGGTTGAGGTCAAGAGTCAACAATAGGGCTTAGAGGGTGCAGGTCACTCACTGAACTTCGGGTATGCCACTGGCCTCACACTTCAGGCTGATGTCATCTGTGGGGAAGACAACCAGGCGCCGTGGAGACTGTTCCGTGATGACAGGTGGCTGCATCACTGGGGACGGGATGGGGAGAGTGGTGGTGAGGATGACGCCACAGCCTCAACCCCTGTCCCATCATGAGAGAAGCAGGGTCTGGAAGAGCCCCTAGAGGCTTCAGGGCCACGGGGGTCGGGGAAGAGGTCGAACATGCTAGAGAGACCAACAAGCTTGACCATAGGCATGTGGGGCGTGAACAGAGAGACAGAGGTACAGAAGAAATGTACAAAGAGACAGAACTGAGAAAACAGCAACAAAAGTTACAAAGAAAGATGTCTATAGGAGATGAAGCCAAACAGAGGGGCAAAGAGTGTGGAAGAAAAAAAATAAAAGAGGTAACGAAAAACCAAGGACACAGAAACCAAGAAGAACAAAACCCTCACAGGGAGAGAAGGTAAGAGAGAGGAGCACCAGGAAGCAGTGGCAGGAGCGAACTAGATAAGTCAGGCCAGGGCAGTGACCGAACAAAGCCCACACAGGTCAGAGGGAGGGAGGGGCTGAGGTGGGCCACCGGCTTGAGACGAGGGCCCCAGAGCCAGAAAAGACAGCAACCAGCACAAGGCACATGGCACACAGGGAGAGGGGGACTTGCTGGCACCCCCTCTTTCCCTCCTTCCCTGACCTTCCAGAAAACACTTCCGCACTCCTCCCCCAACTTACCGTGGTATCCTTCATCTGAGAAATCCAGGCAGCAAGGGAGAAAGTGGAGAGAAACGCTCACACACAGTCCCAGCAGGGGGCCCGACGGCAGGGGAAGAAGCAAGCATGTGCGGACCCCCTGGGGAAGGGGGGTTTGGGAGAAGAGGCTGTGGTGGTGTAACATGGCAGGGGAGGCACATGCCAGTCTGGAGCTGTGGCAGGTCGAGACCCAGGACAGGACAGAGCCCAGATCACCGACTTGGGGGTGGGGCCGTGCCTGAGGGGAGCCAGACCTCAGTGCCAGAGGGCAGGGGGAGAGAAATTCGTGCCTTAACAAGGAGTCCACTTTGGATAGACACTTGCATCTCCCTGGCAAGGCCTGCAGAACTGACCTCCACCCCACCCAGGATGCCTTGGAAAGCTGAGAGGCAGACAGCCCGCAGCCAATGCACCCTCCCCTTCTCCAGCGCACTTCCCTCCTAATCCAATTAGTACAGCTCAGTGTTTTCAATTACCCAGGCCCAGCCTTCAGAACCCAGCTGCCCCCTCCCAGTGAAACCCTCCCAAAGGCCCTGCTGTATCTGAGTTTCCAGCGCCCATAGGGCTGATACAGCCTTGGTTTCCTCCCCTTCCTTCCTCCGGGTCTGCCGCCAAGCTCCGTGGGGCTGAGGCCAGAGCCACTACCCAGCTGCAGGACTCAGCCCAGCACTGGCCAGGGTGGCTGTAAGGAGTAGGGACAGGGTGGGGGCACAGAGCGGGGAAGGGAGCAGTTGGCTGCTTCTGAAAGCTTTGTGTCTGCAGAAGACCTCAGTGTAAGAGTCCCCAGGAGAGAGGAGGGGGCTCCCTGGGGACACTGCAGAGAGCGCCCTGAGCTGAGGAGGAGCCAGTGCAGGCAGCCCAAGAGCAAGAGACAATGACAGGGACTACAGGATAGGGAAAAACTGACTGGGTGGAGAAATCAGGAAGAGACAAAGGGGCCTGGAATGGCTGGGGAGTGAGCTTGAGCTGGAGGCCATATTGTATCAGGGTTAATACTAAGTGCCGGCCAGTGGCCAGGGCAGCCTCGGAGCTGCCACGGTCTTTGGCCTACTTTGCTTTCCTCACTCCTGCCTTTCTCCAAATTTTCCCTGCCTCTCCATTCAAGACACACCCGCCAGATGGCCCAGCCTGTGTGGTAGCAGGGTAGGCCGATGCCCAGGGTAACACCTGAAAAGCAACTGAGAGGAGTAGGATGAGTACATGCGTGTGAATGTGGAAAAGTGTGAGAGTGGGCACATGCGTGGATGCCGCAGGGTGTACTGCGGTATGTTTGTGAGTGTCCACCAATGTATTTGTATAGGGCTGTGTCTTGCCTGAGTACATCCGAAGGCTGTGTATGTGCATGCTTGCATTCCGTTTACAATTTTGTGCTGTATACTCGCCTCTGTGTCTGTGTGGATGACTATTCCTTTGTGTCTAAACCCCTCACTTTTGTGTGTGTGCATGTGTATGCATGTCTGCGTGCCACCTATGGGTCCTCTCCGGGTCTCTGCCCCTTCTGTATCCCTGTGCCTGGCTGGAAACAGGTGGCTTGTCTGGATCTATCCATGCATGTATCCGTGGGCATCTGTAGCTGGGGAAATCTGCATGGGCGTGACTGCATGGACCTCCACGCGTGTATCTATGGGGGCATCTCCAACCTTTGTTCTGTCAGCCTCTCACCACCTCCTCTAAACCCTCACTGTCCCCCAATGCCAGGTGCCTGCTAAGCCTACCTCCTTTGGCCCCTGTCGGATTCCTCACTCCTAGTCCTCAACTCATCTCTCAGGGACACTGACCTTTTGCAGGTTCAGGCTCAGAGACAAAGGTAATAAGGTGGTGGTGGGGGGGGGGATTCAAGCTATAGAAGGAGCAGGCTCAAGATACACAAATGTGACTCTGTGAAATGACCCTCACTGAAGCCCAACAGCCACTTACAGCAGTGTTTACATCTCCTGTTCACACTCAGGAGAAAAGACCATCCCCGTAACGTACCCCCCCGACACAACCAGGTACATGTGGCCCCACTCACATGCATACAAGACCCACTACAATCAAAAGTTAACAAATACCTACAGACCTTTGCAAACCTGACCGATAAGCAACAGTTCTGGTGACTCACAAACTTACTCATACAGGAAATCAAAATCACAGTCAGGACCCATACTTAGTCAATCATAGCCACGCACATCCGCATATACAATTATACAGCCTGTCCAACTCACAAGCATACACAAATACTCCTGGTCGGTCACAACCCTCTAGCTACACTCCCAAACTACCTCCACACCTACCTGTGATTCCCCACAAATGTAATGCTCCAGCAGCCCCACCCCCCAGACCCACCGCATAACTACACATCAAATTGTTAGGATCCAGAAGCTTGCTGGGCTTTTGCAAAGTGTCTTTTCCTGTCTCAGTTCACAGGGCTACGTGGACCCAAGATGAGATTACCCATCAAATGAGATCAGAACTTGAATCCAGGCCTTTGCACAAGATAGTTGAGCAATGGGGACAGCCCCATTTTCTCGTCTGTCACGCCCCTAGGGGAGGGTGTGTGGGGGGGAGGGGGGGAACGGAACAAGGGAGAGCACAGAGGTGGCCTAAGGAGGCCGTCCGGTGCCAAGCCCGCTGTCCGCGGTGCTGAAAAAGGCCCAGCCTGCTTGCGCCTGTTCCCTGTCCATGGTGCTGACACACCCGTGCCTTCCATCCTCTTCTCTCCAGAGATACCCAACGTCCTCGGTACCTCCTGCCCACTCCGTGCCCAAGAAAGGAGGGGTTAGGGTCCGGAACCGAGAGAAGGTGAGGAGTTAGAAGATAAAGAGGAGCCAAGCGCGGCAATGAAGGGACACGCCAAGGCTCCCTCCAGCTACTCACATTCCTTGGGGATCTGGATGAGCAGGCAGGGGCTGCACAGGAGGAGAGGCCACAAGTACCGCAGCGCCACGGCCATCTTCCTGGCGGCGCTGGCGCGGCACAGCCGGCCTGACCCGGCTCAGGCTCCGGTCCAGAGGGAAGGGGGCTGGTGGGCGGCTTGGGGTGGGAGCTGGGGGTGGGGGCACTGGGAGAGGGGAGGAGGGAAGGGAAAGGTGAGGGAGAAGAGAGAACGGACGGCTGTTAGTGACTAACATCTGGGCGAGCCCGGGCTCCTGGCCCCGCCCCCAGCCCCGCCTGCCGCTGGCCATTCCCCCATCCCTCCTTCTCCCCCAACTTCTCAAAGACGAAGCACTGGCTGGGCCTCCAAATTGCTTTTCATTCCCTTCTTATTCTCTATCTTTGCCTTCCCCCATCAACTGCCTCTCCAGCACCAACTTGTTGCCCGAACCAGCTCCCCTGGACATACCACAGGCCACTCTGTGCATGTTTTTTTCCCATGTGTAACTCAATGCGCCAGCAAACAGGTGCCTGTGGGCATGAGTGTGGATGTGGGTCTGCATGTAGACAAATGTGCACAACAGTATGTATGTGGCTGTGTGTGCATGCAGGAGCACATTTGTATGTGCCTTCTCTGGGAAGGGGCTTCACTCAGGAACATGTGTGTGTCTTTCTGTATCTGTGGGGAGTGCATCCTCATGTCTGCTATTTTTGTGTGCACACCCAAGTATGGGAGAACTCTTGTCACAGTCTCACTGCCTCAGAAATGGGTTTAAGAACCTACTGATACCTGCATGTTGTTCAGGCCTAAAAAGGTGGCAGGGGGTGGGGATCTTGGGAAGCAGAGACAGGGAAGGAAGGAAAGGGGCTCGAGGAGGCTACATTTCACAGAACAGGATGAGGAAAATGAAAAAAAAAAAGGGGGAGAAGAAAGTCTGCCCTTAGGAAGTGACAGGAGGGAGGGAGGGAAAGAGGGAAAGACCTCTCTGCTGTCCCTCAGACCCCCAGGGGGCAGCAGAGGCGACTGTGGCTTCCCCACTTCCAGATGCTCCAAACCAGGGTCAGGGAAAGCCCTGGGACAGTGTTTCTGACTCCTTTCCAGTGTCTGGCAGGCTCAGCTTCTGAAGAGGAAGCAGACTCCCAAGAAGACAGACCACTCGGACTCCATACAGGAAAAGGTGTGGGAAAGGCAAGTGGTGACAGTGCAGGGCGGGGGGGCAACAGCAGGGTGCTGGGGGGCTGGGAACTTGGGGGCTGGAGCCTGGGTGTGGAGGCCCTCACCGAGTCCATACCGGGCATCTTCCTTGTGCCAGCCAGGACCTTACCAAGGGGCGGGGGGACCAAGCTTCATCCAGAATGCCAGAGAGGTGGGCAGGGAGGCCTGGAATGCTGTGCTAAGGCATCTAGACTGTCAGGAGTCAACCAGGAGCCACAAATTGGTTTTGTGTAAGGTGACCTATGAAGAGTGGCAAATGCAGATTTCCTGGAGAATGGACAGGGAAAGTAGATGGTGGTGAAAAGCAGTCAGCTTGGAGTTTTCATACTCCCCCACCCAACGCTGCAGGGGGAGGTGGAGAAGCACCAGAGCGGGTCAATATGGATGGGCTGGAGGCCAAGGGAATGACTTGGAGGAGAGGAAGTGGCAAACACATGGCCAATTCCTAACTTGCAAGAGCTGAGCTAGGGCCCAGAAGGGAGGAGCAACAGCGGACCTGTTCTACCCCCACCTCCCTCCACAAAGCCAGTGCAAGCAGGGTGGGCCTCAGGCAGACTGGGCCTCAACTTCAAGGCCTGTAGGAAGCAGTAGGAGACTCAGATCAGAGGGCAAGCGATCAAACAGCAGCCTTGGGAGCTCTGAGTGCTCTGGTCTTAGGAGGAGGAGGGGAGGGAGAAGAGAGAAAAGACGCTCAGAGAAGGAGCTTTCTGTACTCGAGGAGGCCCAAGTCCTCCATTTGCCAGAGTGACGTTCCCTGTCATGCCAACTCCTCCATTTGTCCTCCAAATCTAGGCTCCCAGAATGGGGTTTGGCATATATATAGCCCGGTGTATACACAGGGGACATGCAATACCACCAACCTCCTGGTCCCCACTCTGCCCCATCCCAGTGCCCCACAGTCTCACATCCAACCTCTTTTAGTCTCCTGGTATTTGCCAACCAGCTCGCCACCTTCCCGGGCACTCAGAGACAGGCAGGAGCCAGGCTGACAGGCTCCCTGACAGCTGGGAGGGGGCTCTGCCTCCTCTCCTCCCACTGCTTCTGGGTCTCTGATCTCTCACCATTCCTCTGGCAATTACAGAGCAAGCAGCTCAGGTTGTCAGCTCAGCAGGCCCCCTACCCCCATCAGCACCTCCAGGGGCAAGGGAGGGGGGAGTATTTCACAAGCTGGTGTACAGATGGAGCCAAGGCCATGTCTGTGAAGGTGGGGCAGACTGGGGAAGATGGAAGGGTGACAGACAGGGCGAGAAAGAGGCAGGAGGGAGCTAGAGAAGCTGAGAAGTGGGGCTGGGGGAGGGAATGGAAGACAAAGACAGATGCTGGACCATCACGGCAATCAAGATGAAAAAATCCAGAACAGAGACTCAGACAGCAAGAAAGGGAAGAGAAGAGGGGAGAGAAGTACAAGGCTGGGAGACAACTGCAGAAAGCACTGATGAGAAGTGGCCGAGCAAGAAGAGTGAGGGGTGTGTCTGCGTGCGTGCATGTGTGCGTGCGTGCAAATGCGCACAGGCCTAGTGATGCCTCCTTCGTGTCCTGATCCCTGGGCAATGCACCAGGCAAGGTGTGGGGAAGAAGAGATGGACCTGAGTCAGAGGAGGGGGCCCTCTTGGGCTTGTAGGTCAGGCTGGACTAATGGGCAGGGTGGAGTGGAGAAGCTGTGAGCCAGCACCAGGGAGACAAACAAAGCCCACGACAACAATGACAGAGACAGAGCAGCAGGTTTCTGGCTACTTGTGGCTTCGGAGCAAGGGTGTTTTAGTAGGACCAGATGAATGAGCCACTGCTGGCTGGCCCTCAGGGAGCAGGTGGGGGCCCCCACTACGGCAGAGGGGAAGGGCGAGGCACCCAGAGTACCACAGCAGATTCTTCCAAAATTGCCGCTAAGACACTGTGAGCAGCTGCCTGGCTGGCAGGGGGAAGCCCACGAGTCCACAGGCACAATAATGAAATTCTGTGCGCACTCCCGCATGTGCACCCTGCATAAACCCACCACTGTGCTGGGGGAGGGCACAACAAAGGCAGGCCGCTCCTCGGTGGGTCCAGCTGGGAACCCATCTTCCCCGGGGCCTCGCACACCACGCACAAGCTGGCAAAGAGAAAGGGCGTGGCAGGCACTGAAGCGATGAGGTCGGCAAGGTCAGGCCCACTGGAACCCGCAGGGAAGAGCTCAGTGGGACCCAAGAGGAGCCTCATCCCTTGCCACACCCTGGCACTCCTTTTCTTTGGCCTCTGTCCGCTGATTGGGGGAAACTTGGAAGGACATGGAGTCAGGCTGAGACTGGCGTGGCTTGCTTTCTTCCCTGCACACACATACACGCCTTTGAGGATGCCCTGCATGTGCGCACTGCACACATGCCCGCCAGCACCCACATCCTGCCTTGAGTCCTCTCTGCCCCTCCCATCTGATGCAAATGCACCCGCTGAAGAGGTAAGTAACACAAAGGTCCTCCAGCGCAGTGTCTGTTGAGAACGGCAGTGCCCTGTGACCTGGCAGGCCTGAGTGGGGGCAGGGCTGGGGGCTCCGCACCCCGGGTGTGGGATGGTCAGAGTGCGGGTGCCAGGTGTGCATACTTCTAGGTCTGCGGGGTCATGTGTGGTGACACCCATGCCTGGGTTGTCTCCTCAGCAGGACTGGTGGGGGCCTTAGAGCCTGTCGGTGTGCATATGAGGGTGTGGGTGTCACCTATTATCCCATGCACTGTGTTCCTTTAAGGCTCCTTCTCTCCCTCCCCACCAGGCTGTGGCTGGCGGGTTTCCATGGAGATGGAGCCCAGCTCCCTCCACTGGCAGAGATGGGGGAAGCCTAGAGGAAAGCTTGCTGCAGCCTAATGGGTTATTTAGATAATACATAAAGGAGGCTGATGGGTGGGAGCCCCCAGAGGTACCTGGGGGCCCAGAAGTCTTAAAGGACCATTGTGTTATCTGTGCTCCCTGCCTCTCCCCTCCAAAGGGCCCCTCAACCCAGAGTACCCCCTCAAGCCCCTATAAGGCTGAGGTCTCCAAGGCAACCAGGGCTTACCTGTAAAGGACCATTCTCCTTAAAGGATGAAGAAGGGGTGGGACAGAGGTTAACCCTTTGTAGGAGAGCAAAGAGAACAGCTTACACTAGGGAAGGAAGGGGGAACCTCACCATCAGTGGCAGGGACAGTTTTTCTTTACACCCCATCCCCACCCCCGTGTCACCAGCTGCCCCATTTTATTCAATAAACTCGTGGGGAGCACTTACCACATGCCAGGGAGTCTTATACACAGGGACACTTTTACACACATCATCCACTTAATGCTTAAAATTGTCCTGGGGAAGGATGTACTATCATTATCCCCATTTTACAGATGAGGAAGCTGAGGCTTAGAGAACAGAGTACAGTGTCCAAGGTCACAGAGCTGGCACTGACGCTCACCGGGGTGGGGTTCTAGATGCGGCAGAGGCTCCCTCTGGGCGTCAGCTCACCTGTCTGGGACTTGGTCTCCGAACACGTGCTCCCAGGGGCCAGGAGCTTGGACGAGAATGGCCTACAAGCAGTTCTGCACCCTGGGGAAGGGGCTATTTGCTAGCCAGATGGTAAGCAAATGTGGGGAGCGGGGAGGGAAATCTCGGGAAGGAGGCCAGGGGCGGTAAGATGTGACCCTCAGCCCGGAGCAGAAGCCATCCCATCCCTCAGCCTTGGGTTTTAAATGACTGGCCATCCGAGGACTCTGTCCAGAGAAGGCAAGCTCCTTTCCTCGTTCAGCTCAGGGACAGCCCGGATTTCTTGGGCCCCTCCCATTATCCAAAATGTTGGGTCACTCTCACCCCTTTCTTGAAACCAAAGGCCCCAAGGTCCCCTCACAAAGACGATTCGACTATCTGGAAGGCCCCTCTCTCCAGTCAGGGCTTAGGGACAGCAGTGTCTACCTGTGCAAAAGGGGAGACTGAGGCCCAGAGGAGTAGGGGTCACGACTCTGGTTTCCCAGGCTTCTAGAATGCCAGCAGTATAGCCAAGTTTCCCGTATGCAGTTGGGAAAACTGACGCCCATAGTCTAAAAGCTGCACCTCCCACCCCGTCTAAGCCCTTCTTCTGGCTCTAGAAAGTGGACTCCGAACCAGACCAGAAACCCGTGACCTGAGAAATGAACTTGGCACTAGAGGGGATTTCAGATACCAGGCCAGAGGGGCGACGTACACCTTGTTCCTCTGGGCTCGCAGGGCCTGCCTCCAGTACTCGAGGAGAGGCTACAGAGCAGGCAGGCAATGCAGGGTAGGTGCTGAGCAAAGTGAAGAGGCAAGAGGGGGTCCAGCCCTATGGAGCAAGAGGCACCAGCCCTATGCCTGAGCTTGCTGTTCAGACCCACCAGTCCTGAGATGCCTGGCCCCAAAGGGGAGGGGGAGGGTGCCTAGAAACGGCTCAGACACTGCCAGGCCCCTCAAGTCCCCTCAGGGCTCCCCACTCCCAAAGGGTTAAAGGGCAGAGAGGCACAGGAAGACTGGGGGTGGACAATGGAGCCTCTGTCATCCCAGGCATTCCTAAGGCATGAACACACAGGCCAGGGGAGGGGCCAGAGGGCAACCCCCAACTACGGGAAGCCCCACATTATGCAGCTGGGCATGCCAGTCTCTGCGGCCACCGCCATCCGACCCACCCCTTCCTAGCACAGACCCAGCAGGGGCATCCAAGGGGACTCACGTGGGCATAGGAGGACCTGTGTGCGTATGCCGTTCCCCATGCGCAACCAGATATATGATCCCCACACACGCAAATCGGAACACACACCCAAAGCCTCCTCCCATACTAACCTCCAGCCCCGGTGCCCCCCCCCCCCAATTTGTCTGGCTCTGAATGTTTTAGAGAGCCAGAGAGCCGAGGCGAGGGGGCTTCTTGGGACTCGTACCCTCCCTTCAAGCTCCACCATGGGGTTGACATCAAGAGGGACAGCTCAGAAGGCCCCCACGGCCAAGCGCGCAAAGCCTAGGACACTGTCGCCCTCCTGTCCCACCCAATCCAAGGCCAGCACAGCCGGCCTTACTGGGTTTAGTGCCCAGGATTGGCAGGAGTGTCAGGGCAGTGGCTGGGTGCTCCCTTCGCAATTTCACGACCTGGGGAGAACATGGAGGGCCCAGGCAAGTTCCTGAGGTCTCGGGTCGGGGTGCTGGGTGAAGAAAAGCTTCTGGAAAGGCCGGCAGTCCAGACTCTCCCCTTGCAGAGGAATTCCCCACCCTCCAGGCTCCTCCCTCTCTTCAACCTTTAGGAAGTCACAAAGATCCTGTTGATAATTTGGGGAGAAGGCAGTCTGGCTCTGCTAACCTTCCACACACCCCCAATCCTCTTGCTGGAGACCACCGAGTGGCCCCCTGTCCACCCTCCAGGTCAGACAAGGCCCCCACCGGAGGTCTGAGCCCAACCCAAAGTCACGGAGCCCAGTGGACGTGCGCTGGGCTCAGAGATCAGAGCAGAGGCCAAGTTTAACAGAGCAGGACATGGGAGAAGTAGTAAGGCAGAAGGGAACAGGAGCAGAGAAGCTAGACGAAAGGGGGAGCTGAGAGATGGAGCCTGGGGCACGGAGAGGGAGGAGTGAGGCAGGCGGAGGCAGGCGGAAGAAGAGGAGAAGAGCGGTGCGCCCCCAACAGCGTCGGTGCAGGGAGGGGAAAGGTGACGGCCTGGGAGGAGCACGGACAAGTGGGTGACCGACAAGAAGAGCAGGAGGGTGGAGAAGCAGAGGGGGGTTGTCCAGAATTGGCACAGGACCCCACCCAGGGACCTAAACCCAACCTTCCCAGTCAGGGGAGAAGGAGGCAGGGCAAATGCAGCGGCCGCTCGGGAAGCCCAGAGGGGGCATTCAGACCCCCTGCCTCCCGCACTGTCTGAATCACAGGGTGGGGCAGGGTCCCTGGGACTCAGAGGGGGCCTGGTGGAGCAGGCCAGTCGCCTAAGATGCTGATCTCCACACAGGACTCCCACTTCTACTCCATTCTCCCCCAGAGCATGCCCCCCCCCAGGCCCAGGGCACCCACACCCCCTTCTCACCCCAGCGCTGTTGCAATCTTTAGCCCAAGAAAAAGATCGGGAGAAGCTTCCAGCACTCCTTCACCTTGAGTCTCCTGGAGGCTGGCCCATTCTGCAAGACCACACGGCCCTCACTGCCCAGAAGAGCGCCCCAGAGACCTTTCCAGCTGCAGCCATTTAAAAGTGGCCCCGGGGACTGTTTACCTTGAAAGGGACCTTGGACATGAAGGAGCCCGAGCCAGCGCCCTCCTGTGATAGCCGAGAAGGCTGAGACTTAAAGCCGGGGAAGGGACTGAGATCTAGAGTCACTGGGCTGGGGAGTGGCAGGTAGAGCACAGAGGCTGCCTCTCCCAACCTCCCCAGCCAGTCTCGCCGAAGCGCACGCCACGGAAGGCACCCACTTCAGTGGCAGAAAGAGGCTGGTAGGGGTGCAGCCTGCGTGCTCCGGTCCGCAGGAGTAGGCCTCAAACAAGGCCCGTCCTTCCTCACTCCCTGCCTCTGTCTTCCCTTCAGGGAAGTCACAAAGGAAAAATGAAAACCAATTTGTGCCCCCTGAGGATGAAGACAGTATCAGTCTGGTTTATTCCTGGCTTTTCCATGGGCAGCTGTGAGCTAACCCAAGCAGGCACTGGGCAGGAGGCGGCTGCCCAGGGAATAACTGCCCACGCCATGGGCCGCAGAGTTCTGGGGCGGGGCAGAGCTCACCACTGCACAGGAGGGGGTCCCCACCACCTCAGGCTGCTGTGTGCCCACTCTTTGTCCACTCGGTCCTATGCAGGGGTCTGGGCACTAGGGAAGGGGCCTCTCATGAGCAGCTTGTAGCAAACCAAGGAGACCGACATTGGGGTGTGCTAGGTGAGTTTCTTTCTGGCTGATCAGATCACCAGCAATTCTTAATTTCTTTTGTTCTTTTCTGTATATTTCAAGTGTACCACAATAACATGTACTACCTTTGGGTGTGTACACACACACACACACACACACACACACACACATATACAAACAAGT
The DNA here is from genome assembly GCF_021234165.1 of Pteronotus mesoamericanus. Lineage (NCBI taxonomy): Eukaryota > Metazoa > Chordata > Mammalia > Chiroptera > Mormoopidae > Pteronotus > Pteronotus mesoamericanus. The sequence continues at coordinate 578,560 of NW_026555183.1, forward strand.
ATAGAAAGAGACTAAGATGCAGCATAGAAAAATGGCCAGGAGCTGGGAGTAGGAAGGTCCAGCCCTGACCTGACTTCCCCATGTGGTCACAAAAACCCAAGAGCCCCCAAGGCTCAGGAACCCACGGGTGCACATGCTGATGCTGTATGGGCACTGTGCCAGGTGAGGGGCCAGGCCGGGCTGAGTCCCATTGTCTACAGTAAAGAGCCAGCCAGTGGTGAGAGGTCCCAGGCAGGCCCCTGCTCCAGCCACCCCACAGGTGACAAGGATGGGGCTCAGAAGCAGTTCACGCGAAGAAAGGCTGACTCGATTATTCACGGTCAGGGCCACGTGAGTCAGCAGAGATGGCACTGGGCTGCCCAGAAGCTCCTGCCTTCTGGGTGGAATTAACTGGAAGCAGGGCACCTGCTAGGAGGGGAGGTGCCAAAACCCCACTCCTTGGGGGGGCAGATGGCCCTAAGGCTGCTTCCCCAAGACAGGCAGTGATGGGTGGGGCTCCAGATATCCTGTAGGGGGCAGCAGGTTGTTGTAGGTACTCTTTGCAACCTCTGCCAACCAAGAGACTCCCAAAATCTGTCCTAAGAATGGGGGAATGGCCCTTACTTAACCAAACAGGCAGGAAGACTTGGCAAAGGGCAAAAGACCTTCAGCGGGCAGGGGTAGGGCCTGAGCCGAGCATCTTGTTTTCCAGAACCCCTGGCCCTGAGCCAACGATGCCTTCCCTCCCACCCTTCTACCTGATGGACCCACATTCTACAACCATGTGCACAGGCGCACACCGGTGAGCGCCCAGGCCGTTCTCACTCGATGCACTCTGCAGAAACCGAGCCTGCAGAAACTGAGGCTCCAGGCGCGCCGTGCGCCTCTAGGGAGGAGACCCTGGTCCTGGTACAGTCTTGGAGGGGAGCCCTGGGGAGTCCAGGCTGGGGTTTGGAAAGAAGAATGAGAAGAACAAAGCCCCCCACCCCCACCTTGGGGCGGAGGGCCAGGCAGCGCCCAGCCCGGTTCCCTTCTCTCCCCTCCCCCCATTGCCAGGGGCAGCCTAGCCCGACCTCCCCCCCTACCATGCTGGCGGACCAAATTTTCAAGAACCGGGACCTCGACTGGGGAAGAGGGGCAGCCACGCCCAAGGCCACACCCCACGGCAGCCGACAGGGAGTCATCAGGCCCCATCGTGATCCCTTTCTCACACAACCGTAGGGATGTGCCAACTTCAGCTCCCACCTGCCAGCACAGACCTTGCCTGACTGCCCCACCCCCGCCCGCAGAGTGTCCCTCACCAGATCGGCATTTTTGGGCGCCGCCCAGGTACCCCTCACCTGTCGGACTCCGGCCCTGCCCTCCTTCCCCTGCCCCGCTCTAGTCCGCAGGGCCGAGCCGGGTGCCACCTGGGTGGGGTTCCGGCTGCCCCGCCCGCGACCGTGAGCCGGGGGGAGCGGCGCTCCCTGCTCTCGCCCCCCTGGGTAGGACTGGGACGGGTAGCCAGGGGTGTCGCAGCCGCGGCCGGGTGGAGAGAAAAGGCCTGCCCGCCTTACCTGCGCTACGGCCGCCAATGGAGCTACCCGCCCAGCCTCCGAGCACGCCAGCCTCGGACCCGCAGCCCGAGTGCGTCTGCGATGCTGAAGCTGCTGTTGCGGCCGACGCGCCGGGGCGGGGGCGGGGCGGGACGGGCGTGCGCGCAGGGGAGGGGGAGGGGAGCGCAACGGAGGCTAGGGAGGGGGGGAGTGAGATCACCTCCCCCATCTCCCGCTCCGCCCCGCCGCGCCCTAATCCCTAGTCCCCGCGGGGCCAGGCTGCGGAGCCCCGAGCGAGCTAAGAATGGTGGCCCCCTTGGGGAGCTCGGTGGGACCCGCTCCCACAATCCCGGAGTGCCTTGGGCGCCCGCACCGCAATGGAGGCTCCGGGCAAGAATCGCGCGGCGGGGGTGCTCCCAGAATACGGGGCTGGGCCTTGGAGAGAGGAGTTGGTTAGGGAAACAGATACCTGATATACAAGCCCCCCCCCACCCCGCTAGCCTCCTCTGCCCTCCTGGGTGCTGGCGAGCTATGGGCACTCACACGCAACTCGGTTCCAGCCGTGCCATCCACCCCGTCTTGAGGTGTTTGGACGCCTCCCACCCAGGGCAAAATTCCCGAGTCCCCGGGCTCTCCGTACGAGTCGCCCCCTAATTCCAGGCACCCAGTCCGAGAGGGGTGCGCAGGCCTCGACCCCAGGGACGCGCAGAAGGGCACGGGCTCCTGAGCAGTCCGGAGCCTGGGGCTGAGGAGGTAGCGGAGAGGGCGCCCCTCTAACTGCCCACTCTCAGTTCCCAGATATTCCTCTGACTCCCTGCCAGCTTTCCCATGCTCGGTGTCTTATTTCTTTGTCGTGGGGATTGGCCCCATCCCGACCTTTCCCCGTGGCCCCACTCTCCCGCAGCCCTGCCCCGGAAGCCTGGGGTAAGAGCTCCTCCCCAGCACCCCCCTAGGCTCGCGGCGGTCATGCGGAGGGCGCAAGAATTCCGGAGCGAGCCGAGCCGGCCGCAGGGCAAGGAAGGCCTACGGCCCAGATGGCAGATTGCAGCCCTGGTGGCCACGGTATTTTTATGGGCATGCCTGTTGCCCAGTGAAGCATTCCCGGGGCCCTCAGCTCAGCCTCCCGAGACCCTCCAAGGCGTTCAGGGGGCCTACGTGGGAGGAGCCCTGGCATCCTGGCTTGTTGTCCCCACCCCATCCAACCAGCTACTTGCCAGCCTCTGTTTATCCTGGAAGGGGAAGCTTGGAGTGGCCCCACCTTCCCTCAGGGAGGGTCTGGATGCCCTGTTTCTGGCGGTCTTTAGAAGGAGCATACACTAGAACTAGACACCATAGTGCAGGCAAGAGGGTCTTTCACACCCAGCTGTGGCCTAACCCCCAGGCTGCCAGTGGCTGGTCTTTTGGTTGCAGGAGACCAAGAGTGGGGGTTGCTGGCAGGGCTGTTATGCCACTGGTCCAGGCTCTTCAGGAGTAACAAGTAGGCTGAGCTGGGGCACAAGGCCAGTGGGTCTGGAGCTGGCTGTGAAGGGCGAGCAGGCCTGGGCACCCAAGATGGGGGTATTTTCCATGAGGCACTGAGCTGCGGGCTGCTTCCTTCCTGCTCTGATCTGACCTCCGATAGGCCTAGCCTCTCACCTTTCCAGCCACCTCTGCCTCCACTCACTCCCTGTAGTTTCCAGCCTCTTCCTCCAGCCCCAACTGTGACGAATCTTTTATGGAATATAAGGTTTGATGTTGGACACTGCAAACAGTGATAAGAGTACAGTAAGAGGAGGAGAGAACCCATTTAGTATGCTCTGCCTAAGTGCATAATGATAGGTTCAGTCTCCATTTGTTGTACTAGTACCCATGGCAGTTATTACGCTCAGTCACATTTATTGAGCCTGCCATTGTTCTAAGCACATTTCATGTATTAACACATTTATTTTGCACACCAACCTGGGGAGGTCAATCTTAGTCCATATGACAGCTGAGGAAACTGAAGCCCAGAGAGGTCAAGGAATGTGTCCAAGGAGCATAGCCAGGAAGCCTTTGTCTTCACTAGCTCATTGCATCTGCACATGATGTATCTGTATCTATGATGAAGATTCTGTTATTATACTCACCCTCCAAATGAGGAGGCCCAGGTCGCATAGTCATGCAGCCAGAAGGTACTGTGCTGAACATTCCCTGTGCATTTGCTCACTGACTCCTCAGCCCATCACTATTAAGTAAGCACCAGTATTGCCCCCATTTCACAGATGAGGAAACTGAGGTTCACATGAGCCACGTGACTTGTCCAAGATCACCCCGAAGGTAAATGGCAAAGCTGGGGTTGAACTTGCTTCTATGTGACTGCGAGGCCCATTCTCCCACTGCCATTTACCAAGATGAAGTGGTCAATAGGAGCAAGACCAGGAGGAACAAGAGAGGACTTCAGGCAGAGCAAGTCCTAAGAGCAGCAGGGGGGATTGGTTCTGAACAAGAAACGAGCCATCGCTCCACTGCCACATGCTCTCTGTGGACATTGGGGGAGTACTAGGCAGACAGAGGGCTGGATCTTGACCATTCACACCCCCTTCAATGGCAAGTGCTCCTCACGGCAACCTGTGACCCACCCCTCTTGGGCACAGTCAACCGATTGAGGGCAGCTCTCCAGACTCTGGCTAGATACCCCCAGACAGCCATGTGATGAGGGGATGTAAGTCACAGAAGCCAATGGAGCAGGAAGGAGGTGCCAGCAAGCTAGCAAGTTGGGCTATCCTTTTCTCTTCATCCCCTTTCATTCTTTCTATGTCTTCCGGTTTTAGGTGTATCTCTTAGTATAGTTTGGCTTTAGTTTAGCTTGATAAAGTCTAAAAGTCTTCGTCTTTCTAAAAATCAGCTGTATTGAAGTATAATTTACATACAGTAAAGTTTGCTCTCTTGAAGTGTAGAATTCAATGAATTTTGATGAATGTTGTGTAATCACCACCGAAATCAAGATACAGAACAGCCCTGGCCGGGTAGCTAGGTTGGTTAGAGTCTTCTCCCAGTACAGCAAGGTTGCAGGTTCAATTCCTGGTCAGGGCTCGTGCTTAGGTTGCAGGCTCAATCCCCAGTCTGGTGCGTACAATCCATGGGCTGGGCATATATGGGAGGCGACTGATCACTGTTTCTCTCTCACATTGATGTTTCTCCCTCTCCCTTCTTCTCTCTGAAAGCAATCAAAAAATGTCCTCAGGTAAGAAAGATACAGAACATCTCTATCACCTCCCAAAATTCCCTCCAGCCCCAGCCCCTGGCCCCTGGCTCCCACTGGGCTACCTTCTGTTTTGGCTAGAATTTATTACAAAGAGAATCATACAATCTGTTGTCTTTCATCTGGCTTCTTTTGCCCAATATAGTTTAGAGATTCATCTGTGGTGTATGTGTGTGTGAGCAGTTTTTCCTTTTTATCACTGAGTAGTATGCCATTGTTTGTTTAGCCATAAACAAACCCATTGAAGAAAGCCCGGGTTGTTTTCAGCTTTGGGCAATAATAAATAGAGCTGCTGGAAACATTCTCTGTGGAGGGTTTTGTGTGAGCAGCTTTCATTTCTATAAGGTAAACACCAAGGAACGGGACTGCTGGGTTACATAGAGGCTTTGTCTACCTGTCTGTCTTTTACCTGCAGGGTTTAGTTGATCACATTGGCGGTGGTTGCTGTATGTTTGGATTTACTCTTGCTCGCTTATTAAGTGCTTTCTCTTTGTCTTCCTTTTCAGATTTCTTTCCGTCTGCCCCCACTTTCTATCAGTGAAGTTTCAGGACAGGAAGCAGAAATTGCTCCAGTCATCTTATACAGAAAGGAATTTGTGTGTGTGTGTGGAAGGGGGTGAGGGAGTGAGTTGCCTTTTTATTTATTTTAATTTTTTAAAGATTCATTGATTTTAGAGAGAGAGAAAGAGAAAGGGAGAGAGGAATATTGCTCTGTTGTTCCACCCATTCATGCATTCATTGGCGGATTCTTATATATGCCCCGATCGGGGATCAAACCCGCAACCTTGGTGTATGGGGATGACTAACTAACTAAGGTACGTGACCAGGGCCAGAAAGGGATTTTGTACAAAGAATTGGAATCACACATAACCATTAGAGGGGCCAGAGGGGTGTGTTCTGGGTGGGATCCACAGAACACCACCACAGAACTGGCTCTGCAATGGAGCTGCTACTTCTGCCACTATCAGCAAGATGGGGGCACAGGTGGTCAGCAGTGTGAGTATTGAGTTAAAGAGGACACCAGCAAAGTCATGAGCCAGAAATCAGCAGGCTGGGACCTGGAAGCCACCACTGCCACACAAAGTGAAGACTGGACACAGGAGTGTTGCTGATGAAGCCCCATTCCTCCTTGACCTTGATATCCAGCAGAAAAACAGCTCCCCACAGTAAAAAGATGGCCTCCTTTCCTTTCAGCCTTCTAAATCTTGTGTAAGTGTACCTAATTGGCAAAACCTAATTTGCATCCCAGAGCCTGGCTGCACACAGTCTGAGAAACACTCTACCTCAGCAGTAAGTACATTAAAAGGAGGTGGGAGTAAATGCTGAGCCCAGACGACCATCCCATTCATTCCCTCCATTCTTGGTCATCTTTTAGATGAATTTAATTTGTTTTCTTCTTTCATTTCCCCCTCTATTTGTTTAGAAGCACTATATGAAATTTTTAGTAGTTACTCTAGCTATTTTAACATGCATTCTTAACAAAGTCTGAAGTTAATCAATATCTCTGCTCAGGTATTTTTAAGCTATTGGCCACAATTTTTGCGATGCTCCTCCCTTCAAAAGATGGCACATACTTCCTCTCCTCTTGAGTGAGGGCTGGACTTGGTGACTCATTTTTAATGAATAGAGCAAAGCAGCAGTGTCGGCTGACAACTTTGAAGAGCGGGTCATAAAAGGCACCTCTGCTTCTTCCTTGCCCTCTTTCCTGAATTGCTCTGTCTGAAAGAAGTCAGCTGCCATGTCGTGAGGGCACTCAGCAGCCCTACCAAGAGGCTCCTTTGACGTTCTGGTCGTTGGGCCTCACCAACTTCTGCACCTTCTTATGCTATCACTCTGCCATATTCACCAATTTCTCCCAACCTCCCACTCACCCACACGACATCCCAACCTCTCAGTGTCTTGACCTTACCTTCAAAGACCTTGACCTTGCCCCAGCTTCCGCTTCTCACAGTTGTGCCTTGTAGACCTCTTCATCATCCACAGAATTGCTCTGACATGTTAAGATCCAAATGCCAGCTCCTTGGGCATGATCTTCAATCTGTTCTTCTCATTTTCCAACTTCCTTCCTCCTACCACCTCTACATTTTGACCTCACAGAACTTTCCAGTCTCTAGACCGCTACATCAAAGCCATTAGATCTCATTTGGCCTTTCTGCCTTCCACATCCCACCTAGGTCCTATAGTATATCTCTTCAACATGCTCAAGTTCTCCATTAATGGAGGATTCATGTAAGAATAAGGAAGACAGTTGCGTTAGTCAGGGTTCTCCAGAGAAACAGAGCCAATAGGATGTGTGTGTGTGTGTGTGTGTGTGTGTGTGTGTGTGTGTGTGTGTAACGAATTGGCTCATGTGACTAGCGAGCCTGAGAAGTCTCAAGATCTACAGTCAGCAAGCTGGAGACCTCGGAGAACTGATGGTTTAAATTCCAGCCCAAGGGCAGGAAAAAGCCAAAGTTCCAGCTCAAGTAGTCAGGCAGAAGAGCTCCCTTTTTCTCTGCCTCTTTATTCTATTCAAGTCTTCGATGGATTAGATGAGCCCCACCCATGTTAGGGAAGGCAAACTGCTTTACTCAGTTTGCTGATTCAAACATTAATTTCATCCCCAACACCCTCACAGACATACCCGGAATGATGTATAACCAAATGTCTGGGTACCCCATGGCCCAGTCAATTTGACATAAAAATAACCATCACAATAGGAACCTCAGACATATGGACAGGAACCCACACCTGAGCTTTGGGGAATTTGAACCAGGTGTTTAAGCAACCTGGTCCTCTGGGGACCAGGCTTTCTTATTCACACCAACAACCTCCCACCCCTAAACTGTTACTATGGTGACTCAGTTCCTGTTCCTGTCACCACCAACCAACTACATAACCTTCGCCTCTGTGTCTTTCTTTTTTCTTCATCTCTTTGCTTCTGCCTAATCCTAGTTTCTTCTTCTTGGCTTCTAATGCTTCATGACAATTAGACGTTACCCTTTCTCCACATATCTTTTGGCTTCTAATCTCTCTGCAGTTTAAGTACCCATGAGAAAGAAGCTTATTGGCCCAAATACTCACTATATGTATTTGGGAAGAGCCTTCATGTCAGGTAAGATGGATAGGGAACTGACCCATCTGTAGACTAGCTGTTCTTGGCCAGGTACTTTCTCCTGGTCGAAGCAGTTGAGGCCAAGGTTGGGGGCAGGCCATGTGATATACAAAATGTGATGGCTACCTGTTATGGACTGAATTTTGCATCCCCCCCCAAATATCGTATGTTAAAGCCCTAGTCCCCCATATGACTATATTTGAAGATGGGGCCTCTAACAAAGTAATTAAGGTTAAATAAAGTCACAGGGTGAGGCCCTGATTCAATAGGATTCATGTCATTGTGAGAAAACACCAGAGCCCTGGCTGGGGTGGCTCAGTAGGTTGAGTGCCAGCCTGTGAACCAAAGGGTCACCAGTTCGATTCCCAGTCAGGGCATATGCCTGGGTTGTGGGCCAAGTCCCCAATAGAGGGCGCACGAGAGGCAACCACACATCGATGTTTGCCTCCCTCTCTTTCTCCCTCCTTTCCCCTCTCTCTAAAAATAAATAAATAAAATCTTTTTAAAAAGAAAGAAAATACCAAGAAGTGAGCTTCCTCACCCTTCCTCCTTCTCTCTCTTTCTCTGTCTCTCTGTCTCTCTCTCCTATGTGAGGATGCTGCAGGAAGACAAATAACTATAAGCCAAGAAGAATGCCGTCACCAGAAATCAGCCCTGCTTGATCTGGGACCTCTAGCTTCCAGAACCATGGGAAGGAAATGTCTATTGTTTAAGCTTCCATTTTATGGTATTTTGTTATAGCAGCCCAAGCTGACAAAGACACCATCTATGTGTACATCGCTGGCTCTAGGCACTCTCACAGCAGGGAGCTGTACCTGGGTAGGCATCTTGCTTGGCCTGTTCAAGTCATACCACACTTATGTCACCTATTCTCTTGTTTTTCCTACAAACCCTCAGGATTTGAACAGAACCGCCCATCTGACTTCTCTGCTCTCCCTCACAGGGCTGCAGAAAGTGTTGCTGGAGAAAACCACATCAGCATGTGGACAGGTATCACTAGGGACTCATGGGCTCTAAACAAGCTGACCTGTGAGTGCCGGCAGTCTTTCCACACGACCACAACCCTAGCCAGCCTCCCTCTCTTTCCACTCAGTTGTTCTCCCAGACTTTCCCTACATACTGTTGACTTGGAAACAAAGGGGACAGATTAAACCCATGAATTTACTTTCTCTCCTTCCTGAAACCCCACTAAAATGACATTAAATAACTTTTTAAAAGCAAAAATTCCCAAGGACAAAAATAACGAGAGATGAGATAACAGCAAGATTGTGCTAGCTGAGCAGTAACCAGTGTAGCAAATCCATGGAAGCTGGGGGCAGTGGGGACAACTGAACACCAGCTGAATTCACATGGCAGAGCTCACACACGGCTTAGAAATCAGCAGTGGGAATGGGAGTGAGTGTCGAGCTACAGTTGAAGATCTGTTTAAGAGGCAGTTAGACCTCCAGAAACTGTCATCCATCCCCGCAGAAGACGAAGTCCATTCTTTGGAGATGATGAAACACAGAGTGTCTCGATTGGGGAACACCAGGAGCAGCTTTAGAGGGTACGACACTGAAAACAGGGCAACTGGATATTTACTTACAGTATGTGGAGCACCCTGGGCCCTCTTGCCCTACTTAGTTCCTTTAATGCTGACAGCCAGCCCCAGGAAGCAGACTGAAGCTCTTTCTCAGGGCTATTTGTCCATTCCAAGAGGAAGGAATTAAAGAGAGTAACCGTGGAATTCCCCCATTAAAACAGTGCAGGTATATCACCCTAAAATGAAGCCCATAGTTGACAAGCCCTCTCCTCACAATAAGCTTTGTAGTATCCCATTCCCAAATATGGGACAACAACCAAAGACCACTACACATCTGAGGAAGCATCTAACACAAAAACACAAAAGATAGAGATCAAACTGAAGAGGGAAAACAACCTGTGGGAAACAGTATGCCAAAGGATAAGAAATGTTTTCTTTTCCTTTTTATTTATTGATTTTTAGTGAGAGAGAGAGGGAAGGAGAGAGAGAGAAACATTGATTTGTCATTCCACTTATTTATGCATTCATTGGTTGATTCTTGTATGTGCTCTGACTGGGGATCAAATCTGCAACCTTGGTGTATCAGGATGATGCTCTAACCAACTGAGCTACCTGGCCAGGACCAGAAATGTTTTCTTTAAAACTCCTTAACTTCCTTAGGGAGGTAACAGAATGTGAATGACCATGAAAAAAGGATAGGGCACTATAAAAAGGGAGGAACACTCAGAGAACAAACAAGAACTTTCTGTGGTAGCATAAATTAAAAGGCAGTAGATGGGTATTTTCCTTCTGCCTGGGATACAAGAAGGTGCCAGACAGCATCCGTTCCATCCTAGCTACAAGAAGCTAGATAACCTACACAATACTAGGGTTTTTTCCTTTTAAGCTTATTAGAGAGCTGAGTTGCAGAAGGAAGGAAAGAAGGGAGGGAGGGAGGGAGGGAGAGAGGGAGGGAAAAAATTAGCCAAAATCTGAAAAACACCCAGGTCTTCCTAGGAAAAAGACAAGTTGTTGCCTTTATCCTTGGCAACAGCAGCAACAAGAGGAGGCTGCCATAGACCTGTATAAGAAGAAAACAGAGGATCTTTTAACAAAATTTTAAAGGTCAAGTGTGAGAAGGTTGAATCCCTAGGGACCTCACACACAAAAAGAGTTTGCATTCACCCATAACTCTTTTCCATAGGCCTTCACCAAGAAAGCTTGGAGGCAAGGCAGGTGGACTGAGTGACTTTGACATGTAGGTATACCAGGTGTGCTGAAGGCTGAATGAGGGCCGAAGAGAGAAACCACACTCCAGACTTTCCAGTGACAGCTGGTGGCTGGAGAAGGGCCAAAGAGCTGAGAGAGATCAGCACAGGGTCTGCTGAAGTCTAAAGCAGAGTAGGAAAATATGTTCATTGATTGTTTTGAGAAAGGGAGAGAGAGAGAAACATCAATGTGAGAGAAACATTAACCGGTCGCCTTCCATATGTGCCCCAACCAGGGACCCAAACACACAACCTAGATATGTGCCCTGATGGGGGGTCAAGCCTGCAACTTTATGGTGCACAGGATGACGCTCCAACCAACTGAGCTGCCCGGCCAGGGCTGAAAAGGAATTAAAAAGAAAAACAAACCCTGAAAACAGAGAGGAAAAAAAAAAGACATTCAGGGGAACAATAAAAATGACAACAAACTCCTAATCGAAAAACTGTAGAGGCCAAAAGGTAATGGAACATCTTCGAATGATGAAAGAAAATAAAAATTTCAAACTGGAATTCTAGATCCAGTAAAAATATCTTACAAAAATTAAGACAAAATAAAATTGCATCCCCAGATGGGAAAAAAAATGAAGAATTCATCCCCAATAGAAGAAATGTTAGTTATTTAGATATACAAGAAATTATACCAGACTGAAGAAAGGAATACAAAACACCACTAAGAGTAAATATATGACTATTTACTGTTTAAAGTAAATACAATAACAATGTAATGTGAAGTTACTTTTGCATATTGTATAGAAAATAATTTGTATAGCATATGTAAAAAAATTATATGACAACCAGAACACAAAGGTCGGGAAAGTTGCACTTGGAATCCCGTTGTAACATTCTGTTTTTTAATAGAAGTTTTATTCTTATTTTAATCCTCACCTGAGGACATGCTTATTGATTTTAGAGCGAGGAGAAGGGAGGGAGAGAGAAAAGGATAGAAATAGTGACGTGAGAGAGAAACATTGACTGGTTGCCTTTCACACGCACTCCAGCTGGGGATGAAACCTGCAACCTAAGCATGTGCCTTGACCAGGAATCTAACCTGCGACCTTTCAGTTTACGGGATGATGCTCCAACCCAGCTGAGCCACACCAGCCAAGACTAAGGTGCATATGAGTTGTTTTGATGAATGGAGACAGAGCTGTAGTTTTGCACTAATTTTTAAATTACTGAATTGTATATGTTTTTTCACCTTGAAGTTGTATATGCATATAAGTATACATATATATATATATACTCGCATATATTTAAAAAAAAAAAGACTCTAAGAAGGGCTCAACAGGGCAGTTCCGGCTGAGGGCCTTTCATGTGGTTACTGTCAGAGGCCAAAGCTGGAACAGGGGCTGGGCATCTCTGCCTCTTTGAGTCATCTTAGAGCGCCTGCTTCCATGTGTTCTCTCCGTAAAGGCTAGTTTGGGTTTCTTCATAGCATGGCAGCCTCAGGGAATTTGGGCTGGTTAGGTGGTAGCTAGAGGCTGGTAGAGTGAGTATCCCTGCTAGAAAGGCAGAAGCTGAATCGCCTTTTCTGACCTAGCTTCAGGAATCAAATGGCATCCCTTTTACCATATTATGTTGATTCAAAGCAAATCACAAGGCTTCCCAGATTAGAGGGGGGAGGGTTAAATTCCACCTCTTGATGGGAAAATGGCAGAGTTCCAGAAGAGCATGTGGGATGGGAGATATTGTTGGGGCTACCTTTGAAAAACACAATCTGCCACACACACACCAGTTAAAAGGCAGAGACTGCCAGGCTAGATAAAATAGTTATATGTTATTTATAGGAAGCACCCTTTAAGGATAAAGACATGGACAAATTGAAAGTAAAATGATGGTAAAAGATACACTGTGCAAACACAAGGCATAAGAAAGCTTGTATGGCTATATTAATATTAGATAGAGTAGAGCTGAAGACAAAGAATGTTACCACAGATAAAGAGGGACATTTCACAATGGAAAAAAGGACAAATAGTCAAGAAGATATAATCATTTGAAATATGTAAGCACCTAACAATGAAGCTCCCAAATATATGAAAACAAAAATTGACTGCACCATAGAGTTTTAGAAAGAGACAAATCTTCGAACATGTTTGGGTATTTGAACATCCCTTTCTCAGTAACTGATAAAACAAATAAGGAAAAATCAGCAAGATATAGACTATCAACTAAATCAATAAGATATACAAGACTAGCACTATCAACCAAAGCGACCTAATTGATATTTTTAGACTACTACACCCAACAACAAAAGGTTACACATTTTTTTCAAGTGCAGATATAACACTCACCAACACAGATAATATTCTGGGCAGTAGAATAAATTACCTCAATAAATTCCAAAGGATAGAAATCATGCAAAGTAGGATTTCTGACAACGGCGATGTTGAATGAAAAATCAATTAAAGAATGATATCTAGGAAATTTCCAAATATGTGGAAATGGAAAAATATACTTCTAAATGACCCATAGACAAAGAAGATACCACAAGGTAAATTAGAAAATATATTTGTTTTTATTTTTTTAATTTTATATCTTAAAAAGTAAAACTGGAATGTTATTTCACTTAAAATGTACGGCATGCAAAATGTTCTGTAATGGTAAAAAAAAAAAAAAATTACCACGATGTAAATTTTCACAATTTTCCGGTAAATGACATTCCTGAATTAAAATTTACCATTACAAACACTTGAATCAAATGTTTGTTTTCTGTTTACAGCATTACAATTTGCTGTAATTCATAAACTTCAATCTAAGTAAGCTTTAGACACTGACTTCATACAGGTAGTATGCTTATGTCAAGCACTCAATTATCTAGCAAAGAAATCACTCAGCCACCACTCTTGCGTGGACAACGCTCAGTGCTACCAGAACAATTTGAAGTGCATATGAATTTTTTTTTTTAATTCTCACCAGAGGACCTGCTCACTGATTCTAGGGAGAGAGGAAAGGAGGGGGAGAGACAGAGAGAGAGAGAAACATTGATGTGAGAGAAACATCTTTCAGTAGCCTCTTGTATGTACCCCAATCAGGGACTGAACCTGCAATCTAAGCATGTGCCCTGACCAGGAATCAAACCCGTGACCTTTCAGTTTAGGGGGTGATGCTCCAACCAACTGAGCCACACCAGCCAGGACTAATGTGCAAATGAGTTGTTTTGATGAATGGAGATGGAGCTGTAGTTTTGCACTAATTTTTAAGTTACTGAATTGTATATGTTTTCTCACCCTGATATCCTATGATTAGAAAGCTACTTATGCTCTGGCTGATGTGGCTCAGTTGGTTGGAGCATCTTCCGGTAAACCAAAAGGTCGTGGGTTTGATTCCTGGTCAAGGCACATACCTAGGTTGCAGGTTTGGTCCCTGGTCAGGGCACGTACAAGAGGCAACAGATCGATGTTTCTCTCTCACATCGATATTTCTCTCCCTCTCTCTTTCCCTTCCTTCCCGTCTCTCTAAAATCAATAAGCATGTCCTCAGGTGAGGAAGAAAGGAAGGAAGGAAGGAAGCCACTTACATGTTATAGACATATATTATGCTAAGTGCCCATTTGTAACTGCAAGAAACTCATGTTGCAGACACACTACTGACTGCGATATTATACAAAATCATGGCCACAAGTTTCTGCATAAGAGATTTACTTCTCTCTTTCTCTAAAAGCAAGAAAATATATTTAATTGAATAAAACTAAAGATATAAAATATTAAAATTTCAGAATTCAACTAAACAAGCAATTAGGGGGCAATGTATAACATAAATTGCTTATATTAGAAAGGAAGAAAGGCCCTAAGTTAATTCTTTAAGCTCCCACTTTAAGGAACTAGAAAAAGAAGAGTAAATTAACCCCAAAATAAATAAAAGGTAGAAAATAAAGAGCAGAAATCAAGGGAAAAGAAAAACAGTACAGTAAATATATAAAACCAAAAGCTGAGCTTTGAAAAGATCAATGAAATTGATAAACCTCTAACCATTCTGATCAGAAAAAATAGACAGAAGATAGAAATTACCAATACAAAAAAAAAAAAATGAAAGAGAGAATATACTACTGATCTACAAACATTAAAAGGATAAGGGAATACTGTAAAAAACCTATGCCAATACATTCAAGGACTTAGATGAAATGAACAAATTCTGTGAAAAATACAAATTATCAAGTTAATTCAGGAAGAAATAGATAACCTGAATAATTTGTTGAAGAAGTTGAGTTTGTAGCTAAAAACATTCCCACAAAGAAAACTCCAAGTTTATATGGCTTCACTGGTGAATTCTACCAAACGTTATGGAAGAAATGACACCAATTCTATACAAACTCTTTCAGAAAATAGAAGAGGATGGAACACTCCCCAATTCATTTCACAAGGCAAGCATTATCCTCATACCAAAACCAAAGACATCACACGAATAAGAAACTACAGACCACTATCCCTCATGCACACACATGATGTAAAAATACTATGCAAAACGTTAGGAAGTCAAGTCCAGAAATATATAAAAAGATCATGGCCAAGTAGCGTTCCTCCCAGGAATGGCAGTTTGCTTTGACATTTGAACATCAGTCAGTATGATTAACCGTATGAACCGAACAACAACAACAAAGAAAACCACATGATCATTTCGCTAGATGCAGGAAAAAGATTGAAGAAGATTCAATACCCACTTGTGATAAAAGCTCTCAGTAAACTAGGAACAGAGGGAAACTTCCTCAGTCTGATAAAGGGAGTCTATGAAAAACCCAGTTAACATCACATTTAATTATGACAGACCAGCTGGTTTTCCTTTATGATCAGGAACAAGGCAAATACTTATGTGCTCATCAGTTTCACTCATCTTTGCACTGGAGGTCCTAGCTAGTTCAATAAAACCGGAAAAAGGAATAAAAGGGATGTAATTTAAAAAGGAAAAAGTAAAAGTGTCTGTATTCAGAGACGACATGATTGTCTTATGTAAAAGAAACCCTAAGAAATCTACAAAAACCAGTACAATAAGTGAATTTAGTAAAGTTGTAGGACACAGTCAATATGAAAAATAAATAGTATTCCTATAAACTAGCAACAGACAGTCAGAAATTGACATTTAAAAGTATCATTTAGGTCAAGATGGCAGCGTGGGTAAACATGGCTTGCTTCCTCGCACAACCACCTCAAAATTACAATTAAAATATAGAACAACTATCACTCAGAACCATAGAAATCCAGCTGAAGGTAAGTCTGACAACTACAGAATTAAAGGAACTACATCCATCCAGACTGGTAGGAAGGGCGGAGACACACAACAGACTGGTCCCATATGCACGTGTAGTGGCTATAAATGAAGAGATATCTCAGGAGCGAGGAGTCCCAGTCTCACACCAGGCCCCCCAGCCCAGGGTTCCAGTGCCAGGATGATAAGTCCCCAAAACTTCTGGCTACAAAAAACCAGCAGAGACTGAGTTGGTGGAAGAAACTTCTGGAGCCCCAAGCAGTTCCTCTTAAGGAACCCACACACAGACTTACTCAGACTCACTCCCTCTGAGCTCCAGCACTGGAGTAGCAGCTTGAAAGGCACCAGTGGCATTCAGGGAGGAACTGATGTGTCTGACATCAAGGCGAGAGCTGGGGGACAGCTTTCTCCCAGACAGAAAGGCAGGCACAGGCCATTGTCCCTTTCCTGAACCCTCCCCTAACAGAGCCACAGAGCAGGCAGGTGAGTGTCATATCTGAGTCTCCATCAACCTGGCTAACACTGTCTACCCCACCCTGGGGATCCCCTGAGGCTCTGTTGCACCCCATTACGGGCCCACCGAGCTGTTGGCAGAAACTTTTCCATATGAACAGCTGGTCTTGGCTCATGCTTCACAACTTCCTAAATCCTCTCAGACAAGCAACAGCCGACCTCAGTGAGCCCACAACCCCCATACTTCTTGCTAAGTGACCACAGGCCTGGCGCTAGCAGCAACCAGCCTAGATCCACAGCTTGGCTTTCCCTGGGAATCTCCAAGCCCAGCACAAGTAGCAGCCATCTCAGATTGCTTTATAGCCCAGGCAGGGTGGCCCCGGGCAAAGCACATGTCAGGGCTGACCTTGGCCTGCACCACCCAGGAAACCCTAGAGCTTGTGCACCCAGTGGACAGCTACAGACCATGTCGGAGCACCCCTACCCTGCCCCTGTACAGCTGATTGTCCAGAGGGCAGAGGTTGGTGGGCAGTGGTCACAGCCAGTCCTTGCAGCTGACTGGCCTGGGTAAATCCCTCCCATTGACCTGCCAACAGCAACCAACGCTCAACTACAAGAAGAGGGTGTACTCAGCCCACATGGAGGGCTCACTTTGAGCACCCAGCTTGGGTGATAGGGAAGCTGTACCCCTGGACCCTAGAGGACACCTACTACATTAGGCCACACCACCAAGACACGGAGTCAAAGCAGCTCTACCTAGTACATAGAAACAAGCACAGGGAGGCTGCCAAAATGAAGGGACAAGGAAACATGGTCTAGATGAAAGAACAGATCAAAACTCCTGAAAAAGAACTAAACAAAATGGAGATAAGCAATCTATCAGATGCGGAGTTCAAAACACGGGTTATAAGGATGCTCAAGGAACTTAGTGAGGACCCCAACATCATAAAAAAGATCCAGTGAGAAACAAAGGATTCATTAATTAAAATAAAGAATAATTTACAGGGAAACAACAGTAGAGTGGATAGTGCCAAGAATCAAGTAAATGGTTTGGAACATAAGGAAGCAAAAAAGAAGCAGTCAGAACAAGAAGAAAAAAGAATCCAAAAGAGTGAGGAAAGCGTAAGCAGTCTCTGGGACAACTTCGAGCGTTCCAACAATCTCATCATAGTGGTGCCAGAAGGAGAAGAGAAAGAGCGAGAAACTGGAAATCTATTTGAAAAAATAGTGAAAGAAAATGTCCCTAATTTGGAGAAGGAAATAGGTGTGCAAATACAGAGAGTCCCAAACACGATGGATGCAAAGAGAGCTACTCCAAGACACATCATCATTAAAATGCCAAAGGTTAAAGAGAGAATCTTAAAAAGCAGCAAGAAAAAAAGCACATAATTACCTACAAAGGATTTCCCATAAGATTCCTCAAAAGAAACTTTTGCGGGTTAGAAGGGACTGGCAGGAAGTATTAAAAGTGATGAAAAGCGGGGACCTGCAACCTAGATGACTCTGCCCAGCAAGGCCATCACTTAGAATGGAAGGGCCGATAAAGTGCTTCCCAGCCAAGGTAAAGCTAAAGGAGTTCATCATCACCAAGGCCTCATTTTATGACATGTTGAAGGGACTTATCTAAGAAAAAGAAGATCAAAACTATGAACAATAAAATGGCAATAAATACATACCTATCAACAACTGAATCTAAAACACAAAGCAGAACAGAAATAGAATCATAGATATGGAGATCATTGGGAGAGTGGCCAGTGGGGAGGGGGTCTGGGGGAATGGGTGAAGAGGTAAGGGGATTAAGAAATACAAATTGGGCCCTGGCTGGTGTGGCTCAGTGGTTTGAGCGCCGGCCTGCAAACCAAAGAGTCGGCAGTTCAACTCCCAGTCAGGGCACATGCCTGGGTTGGGGCCAGTCCCTGGTGGGGGGCATGTGAGAAGCAACCACACATTAATGTTTCTCTCCCTCTCCTTCTCCCTCCTTTCCCCTCTCTCTAAAAAAGAAATAAATAAACAATCTTTTTAAAAACGAAGTACAAATTGGTAGTTACAGAATGGGCAGGGGGATGTTAAGAGCAAATATAGGAAATGAAGTTGCCAAGGAACTTACACATATGACCCAGGGACTTGAACAAAGGAGGGGGGATTGCCGGAGGGAGTGGGGGGTGCTGGGTGGAAAGGGGCAAAAAGGGAAAAATTGGGACAACCGTAATAGCACAATCAATAAAAAAATAAAAGTACCATTTACAATAGCATCAAAAATATGAAATACTTAGGATAAAATAATAACATGTGCAAACCTATATACCACAAACAGTAAAATATTGCTGAGAGAAATGAAAGAAACTTAAATAAATGGAGAGAAATAGCTTATTCATGGGTTGAAAGACCCATTATGGTTAAGATGTCCGTTATCCCCATATTTATCTACAGAGTCAACGTACTGGCAATTAAAATCCAGGCCTTTTTTTTTTTTTTTTTGTAGGAACTGACAAGATGATTTTAAAATCTACATGTAAATGCAGATTACCTGGATTAGCCAAAATGACTTTGAGAAGGAACAAAGTTGAAGGATCTTCACTATCTGAGTTCAAGACTTACTATAAATCTACAGCAATTGAGACAGTGTAGCATTAGTGCAAGAATAGGATATAGATCAGTGGAACAGAACTGAGAGCCCAGAAATAGACGCGCGCACAGGATAAATTTGTGGCACAGGTGCCAAGATAATTCAATGAGGAAAGGACAGTCTTTCGAACAAATGGTACCAGAACAGCTGGTTATTCACATGCAAAAGAATGAACCTAGTCCTTTACCTTATACCATGCACAAAATTTAACTCAAAATGAATCTCAGACCTACATATAAGAGCTAGAAATATAAAACCTTCTAGAAGAAATCATAGGAGAATATCCGTGACAATGGATTAGACTTTCTAGATAGGACACAAAAAACATAAACCATGAAAAAACCAGTTAAAATTAGACTTCATCAAAATTTAAAAAGTTTGCTTTTTCAAAAATACTTTTAGTAAAATGAAAAGGCAAGCCACAGACTGAGAGAAAATATTTGCAAAACATATCAGCTAAAAGATCTGTAACCAAAATATGTTTAAAAATGAAAAAGAAATCATTAAAACTCAATAATTGAGAAAACTTTTAAAAAATGGACAGGCGCCGGCTGGGTAGCTGTTAGTTAGAGCGTCATCCTAATATGCCAAGGTCGCAGGTTTGATCTCTGGTCAAGGCGCAAGAACCAACCAATGAATGTATCGATAAATAGAACAACAAATTGATCTCTCTCTCTCTCTCTCTCTCAAAACAATACATTTAAAAAATGACAAAGGTTTTGACTGGATACTTCACCAGCGAATATATACAAATGTCAAATAAGTGTATGAAAAGATGCTCACCATCATCAGTCATAAGGAAAATGCAAAATAAAATCCTAATAAAATACCACTCCTCAGCCCAGGAGAGTGGTGACCCCATAGGCTCCTGGGGACTCTGCCCCTCCCAGCCTGCAGGGCTCCTAATCCATCCGGTACCACTCTCCTCCCTCCTGCGGCTTGCAAACAGGTTTTGTCTAACTTTGAAAATTACTATTCGCTTTAGCCCTCAGATCAGTGGACACCCTGTCTTCCTGTTGTACTTGGCCCGCGCATGTCCCAGTGAAGGCTTGCACGCACACATGCACACTTCCCCCCGCTTTGATTCCATCTTTTGACCTAATGCTCTTTCACTCCCTCCAAGCCTCTCGTAGGCATTTGAATGACACGGGGCTCTCATTGTGCTCCTTATGTATCATTTCAGTCGGTATGAGTGCATTCACTCTTCTCACTGCCACACAGGATGCACCCTCTGTGATGCGCACCCAGTCAGGAGGGATGCCCAGTTGGGGCTCCTGTCTCCTTTCCTGGGCACGGCCTCTCAGCAGCTTTGCTTTTGTCCTTCTTCCCTTGGGGCACCCGTCTCTCCTCCCAGGCTTATGAACGCAAGCTCTCCTGGTTTCCTGGTTTTCCATCACTTCTTTTCCATGTCCTCGGCCGGCTCCTCTTACTCTTTTTTCCCCAAATGTTTTTCAACAATCTGTCCAGGGCCCACGAAATGCTTTTCCTCTCCATCCCCACTACCCGGTAGCATTGACCATGTCCCACCATTTCTCTCCTGGGCACTTTCTCTGGACTCTGCCCCCACTGCCTCCACACAAAACCCTGTGCTCCTTCCGGCAGCGCGGCAGCGCGTCTGCCTTTCACCGCCGCATCCATGGTGCGGGGCCAGAAGAACTCGCTGTTTGTTGAGCAAAAGGTTCTGAATACAGAGAGTCAGTCACAGAGCAGGACGGGCAGACCTGGGGTCCTGCCCGCTTGGATCTCTTGCCCCGGCAGCCGATGCCTGGGACGGTCAGTGGCCCCTGGTTCCTGGGGGCCTCCCGTCCTCTTCTGCTCAGACATCGGGATAGTGGAAACAAAGGACACACCTTGACCACCCACAGAACTCTTTCTGCAGATGCAACCTTAGAGGCAGATGGTGGAAAGCAGGGCAGAGAGGCCTGCTCTGGGGGGCTGAGTGTATGAGAAGGGTGTCTGCTCAGCCCTGTCCAGGCCTGTGATCCACTGAGGGTAACAGGTCAGCCTCATGGCCAGGCCCTTCTCCAGCCTTCCAGAACAAACGAGTTTCCCAGTGCTCCCCGGGGTGAGTTTGGGCCAGTTAGGCCGCCCCCTCAAACACTTATGGATCCTGCCTTCTCTCTCCTCTCCAGGACCCCACTCATCTGCCTGTCTCTACATAGGTGCCCTGCTCTCAGTTCACGCTGGCCAGGGCACAGGGGCTTCTGGGCAGCCCAGTGCTCTCTCTGCTGACTCACGTGGCCCTGACCGTGAATAATCCAGTCAGCCTTTCTCCCTATAAATTGCTGCCAAGCCCCATCTTTCTTGTCCCCAGAGGGGCCTGCCTGGAGCCTCTCACCTCTGACCGGCTCCTTCCTATAGGCAATGGGACTCAGCTGGGCCCAGCCTCTCACCTGGCACAGCGCCAGCACATGCACCATGGGTTCCTGAGCCTTCAGGGCTCTCCGCTGAAGAACCAGACTCCTTGGCACACCCTCTGCCTTGGTAGGTCTCAGTTCCTCAGAGGTCCTGGCTGACGGGAGGGGGGAGCAGTTCTGTGAGCAGCTTCCCTTTATGTTCCGGCCTT